>NC_069077.1:122611761-123811761 GCF_025698485.1 Gossypium arboreum
GATGATAGCTCTAATGACTCGAACTAAAATTTTGAACTAAATTCTTTCGAGTTAGCTTCTAAACATGTATTATCCTCATCTTGATGTGGAGAGTCAGATGAAATACCTTTCAATGGATCATTATATTCTAATTTTGCAAGAACCAGCAGATCTTCCTTTGAGATAGCAGAATAGTCTTTAACCTCATCATGAGATCTTATGACCTTGAGCACATTAAAGGTCACTTGTTCATGTTGAATTCGCATGGTGAGTTTCTGTACATCAATTATCGTCCTACCGGTTGCCAAGAAAGGCCTTCTTAGGATGATTGGTACTCTTTTATCTACTTCAAAATCTAAGACAATAAAGTCAGCAAGAAGTATGAATTAATCAACACGTACCAAGACATCCTAGATCTTCCTTCTGGATATGCCAAGGATCAATCTACCAGTTGGATTGTAACTGTAGTCGGTCTGGCCTTACCAATACTTAATTGTCTAAACACAGACGTAGGCATCAAGTTAATACTCAATCCCAGATTGCATAAAGCCTTACCATAATAGGATTCTCCAATATTGCAAGGTATGGTGAAACTTTCTTGATCCTTAAACTTTAGAGGCAACTTGTTCTAAAAAAATAGGCTTGCTTAAGTTCATATATAGATATTAACAGTTTGCAAACTTTATCCTCATTTCCTTTTGCTATATATTTGGTGGGTTGCATCATATAGATGCTTTCTTCATGATAGTCAATCAAAAATTTTATCTTGACATCCATTTTCTAGGTCTCGTAATCGAGAGCCACCATAATAGATAACAATACGTGGATTGACTTGAGCATGGAAACTGGAGAGAAGGTTTCTTCGTAACCAATACTGTAACACCCCTTACTCAAGTCCGAGGGCGAGACAGGGTAATATGCATTACCGGACTTAAACGTACACAACTATGTAAAATCGGGCCATAAAAATTTTGTTCAAATTAAAAAATTCGTTCATATTCATAATGTCCCTTATATGGGCTTACGAGGGCCAAAACATACATCAGGGGTGGTTTGGGACTAAATCGAGAACTTACAAACTTTTTACAACACTTAGAAAATTTTCTAGTTTTGGAGAGTCACACGCCCATGTGGGTTAGGCCGTGTGGTCACACACGCTCGTTGTAACACCCTTAATGCACAAAACACAAAATATGCAAAATTTGAACACATCATGCTTAGGGTAAATGTTCCTTATGTTCTTACAAGTCCATACATTTCATTTATTTCACATTTTAGTTCCTCAAATTATTATTTTTACAATTTAGCCCTAATTACTCAAATTCATAAAAAATTCCAATACAATACATATTAATCCAAAACATAACTTTCATAATTCATCAACTAATGTCACAAAGCTCAATTATTCATTAATGGCATAACTCAAAGTGTAACACCCCTAATTTGGGCCTAGAAGTATTGAGCCTTGAGTGCGGGTCCGTAAGGAGGTTGTATATAGGTATTTAATTATGCAATGAAATAACACAATTAAATGTTTGCTTTAGTGGTTAATGGCTTTGAGAAGTGTTGGAGAAATCTTGGGTTCAAACTTGGGCTTTAGCAAAAATTTTGGTATTAAGTGAAAAAAACCTGGATGCTTAGATGAGGGCCTTTTAAATTATTGTGGTAAATAAATGACACAAGGAAGCTTGTAGTCTAGTGGTTGTGGCGTCTTAAAGTTGTATGGGAGCCTGGGTTCAAGCCTTGGCTCTTGCAATTTATTTTGGTTTTTTTAAGGGAACCTGGACTTTGGCCTTTAGAGCTTATAATTAATTGGGGATAAAATATGACACAAAAAGCCTTGTGGCTTAGTGGCAAGTAGCGTGTGGAGCATCTGAGGGGAGGCATGGGTTCGAATCCCATGACAAACAAGGAGCATATATTTTGCTAGCAGGGGGGCGGCAAGAGTTGGTCTTGAATTTAAAATCTAATGTTGGAGGGATCCCACATCGGGAAGCTAACATAAGAGTGGTTGCGAAGCTAGCTTTAAATAGAGGGAACCATGAGGAGAGTAAATGTACCTTTCTTGGCTGATCCCTTTCGCTGTATGGCGTGCTCGTTTGGGTTGGGCGTCGGCTAAGAGTACTCGGAGCGTGGATTAACTCCATTCGCCAATCAGGTGTGTATTTTCTCGCTACACTAGTCAGTAGGATGGCTACTTGGGCCGCGATGGTAGAAAGGGGTCATGTGGGCCCAATGGGCCTCTGCCCAATTGGATAAGTTGTTTGATTGTGTAGTAAATATTGGACTAGGCTAGGTGAATCTCATATTTGTAGCTAGATTTGGGCTAAAAGGGCCACACGAGCGTGTGGGCCCATTTGGGCCGAGAATAGGCTTTAGGCCCATTCGTATTGTTATTCCTGTTTAGAATACTTTAGTTTACTAAAATTACTAAAATACCCTCGATTTGTAAAATTACTGAAATACCTTCGACTTGTAAAATTACCAAAGTACCCCCGGTTTATAAAATTATTAAAATACCGTCGATTATAAAATTACTAAAATGCCCTCAATTTGTAAAATTACCAAAGTACCCTCGATTTACAAAATTACCGTTTTTCCCTCGATTTACAGAATTACCATTTTACCCTCGATTTATAGAATTACTATTTTACCCTTAATTCCTAAAATTACTATTTTACCCTCGATTTATAGAATTACCGTTTTACCCTCAATTTACAAAATTATCGTTTTACCCTTGATTTACAAAATTACCAAAATACCCTCAATTTGTAAAATTACCAAAATACCCCTGATTTACAAAATTACAGAAATACCCTTAACTTTCTAAAAATTATAGAAATACCATTGGTTTACAAAATTACTGAAATACCCTTGGTTTGTAGATTTACCAAAACACCCTTGTAGGATGAAATGACTAAAATACCTCTAATAGGTAAAAAGACCGTAAAGCCCCTATAGGGTAAAGTGATCGTAATACCCCTGTATGGTAAAATGACGAATATGCCCTTATATTTCGTATGACTGATGTGCTTAGGATTTACATATATTGATATTGGATTAGTTAAGTTTGAGTGATAGGTGGTGGTTATCGTAGGTGATTGATTTTGGGAACGTTTCAACTTCAACCCATAACAGGTGTGTAATAACCCCCGTAAGATCTTAGACTAATATTCGATGAAAAGCCGAAATGCTTAAAATCCGGCATTTTGGGAATTTGTGATTTTGCATTTGGTTATAGTTGCGATAAATACGATATGATCGGTGGTTGGATCGATAGAACAGGTAAGAGCACAATTTTGTGCACGATGGTAAGTTGGGCCTCAATGGGCTGGAATTGGGCCCAATGAGCTTTTGGGCCCATTTGGGTAAAAAATGATAGAAAATGGAATTTGGAAAAGTTGCAAGTTAACACTGTTAGTACTGTTGTAAAATTTGAGTTAAGTGGGCTTAGTGGGCTAAGTCGGCATTCGTAGGGCCTATTAAGAGTTCTGGGCCCAAAATCTCAAATTTGATAAAGTGGGTTAAAGATCACTGTTTAAACACTTGGAAATATTGATAATTGTTAATGAGCATGGAAAACCCTAATACTTGGTAAAATTACGAAATTACCCTTATAATATGAAAAATGACTATTTTACCCTTGTGGGCAAGTGACTGACTTGGACTGTGTGGTTGACGGATTTGATTGTGAATATATGTTGGTGATATGAATGACTTGACTGTGATTGTTTGATTCAAATATGGGCATGACATTCGGCATACATGACATATTGCATGGGATATGGGTTATATTGATTGAGGAAGTGCAAAAAGGGCTCTGCCCCATTTTACCGAAAAGGGCTTTGCCCCAGTTTATCAGAAAGGGCTTTGCCCCAGTTATTAAAAGAGGTTGGGCCTTCAGTTATATGATAAAGCAGCTATGCTGCCAGTGGAGAGTTTGGTTGGGTGGGTTGAGTTATTCCCCACATGGAGAGCTTGGTTGGTACGGGTGGAGAGTAGCGGATGGTGGGTCGAGTAGTCTCCCCAAATAGGCTTGCATACATTCATTGGTCTTTCATGTGATATTGAAATGGGCTTGCATACATCCATTGACATTACATGTGATATTGAAATGGGCCTATGGGCCATACCGTTTACAGTAAAGGCTTCGGCCCAGTGATATGATTTATGAAAAAGCTTCGGCCTAGTGATATGATTTATGAAAAGGCTTTGGCCCAGTAACCGTTAAATGAAAGGCTTCGGCCCAGTATATGTCAAGACTAAATAGGGCTTTGGCCCAGATTGTATCTTGATCTTGTGTTTTCACTTGTTTGTATGTTATTGGGATTACACATTGAGTTTTCGTAAACTCACCCCGCTTTCTAACTGCAAGGTAATCCCTAAGCTTAGATGGTTTGGAGCTGCGAAGGACTCAGAGATGGCCACACTACTGTTTCTGTTTCTTTTAATTGCAATAAGTAGCTGATTTATTTCTTTATAAGTTTTATCTTAATTAATATTATTATTTGGTTTTGGGTTGTAAAAAGGCCATTTTAATTATTTTTCTTGGATTATTTTATTTTATACCCTATATTTTACTGATAACAATCCAAAATGGGTTAGAATTAGGGGGCGTTTCCAAAATGATAATTGTTTTCAAAATAACGCAACCATATAATTAATCGGTTTATCAAAAATATCTACTTAAATGAATTCCAACTCGTTTTTCTCAAAACCTAACCTCACTCCAAAGTGTGGCAATGGTTGTGGGCATGTCTAGGATTGGATCCAATCGAAGAGCTTGGTACTTAAGCAGCCTTCATGGCTCACCTCCTCTATTTTTGGATACCTACCTGGTGCGCAGCTTCCATTCACTTGATTAAGCCTTATCAAACGACAGTTTTTTTAAAACACTAAAACAAAGCGGGGATTGTTAACTTCAATGTGGCACGTCGGATTCGGTCATAATGTCTAGGCCGGGTTTGGGGTGTTACATAAAGTATTCATCAAATTCAGAAATTCAAACATGGGCTTTGGACATTACACTGCAACGATCTTAAAAATGTAAAAATGATAAAAAATCGAACAAAAACTAACCTTGAATCAAGCTCAGACAAGGCCAAATATTTGAAAGCTTAAAACCCTTTATTCTTTCTCAAGTTTCGGTCAAAAGTATGAACAAAAATGCATGGCTTTTAATTTATGTTTTATAATATATTAACTTAATAAACATTTTACATATTTAACCTTTAAAATAAAATATAAAACCATTATAATTCTTGGCCAAAACCATCCATATTATGTTCTCATGAACAAATTGCATTATAACTACTTCAAATTATAAAGACACATTCAATTCGGCCCTTACACATTAAACCATCAAATTTTTCATTTTACACAATTAAGCCATTTATATTAAATTAGCACTTAAACGAAAAAATTAAAACAAGAAAATTTCACAAATATAAATTCACACATAATAAACACATAAAATATTTTTAAAATATTTTCTGACTCGGATTCATGGTCCCGAAACTACTATTCTGAATTTAGTATAAATCAGGTTGTTACACCAGTGTGGCTTGGGACATGTCCGTGTTTCCAGCCCGTATAACTCTTTGTTTATGACGTCAACAACGATATAGGGTCACACAGCCATGTCACATGCCTATGTGCTAGACCATGTCCTCCACACGAATGAGACACACTGTAACTCCCCGAATTTTGGGCCTAGAAGTTTTGGGTTTTTTAGTGTAGTGATAGTGAAAAGGCTGCACATATGTGTTTAGTTGTGCACTTTAGTGTAAAATGGGCCTGCTGGTCTAGTGGTTGTGTGTGTGTAGGCATTTTGGAAAATATTTTATTTATTTCTGTTTTAAGTTAAAATACTTATTTAGTTTATTTGTTTATTATTATTATTATTATTATTATTATTATTATTATTTATTTTTACTTTTACTTTTTTTTTATTCTTCTTCCTTTTCACATTCTTTTCTGTTCCTCTTCCCCTCTTTGTTTCTTTTTCTTTTTGCTATTTTCTTTCTGTAAAAACGAGTTAATTGCGGATTATGGAGTTTCGCTCCTTTTTCATTTCCCTCGTCGTCGAAAACATGTGTGGGATTCGAACTTTCTCTGCATTATTTTAGTTTTCCCAAATTTCGATTTGATCTATCGTGTATGAGTATTTTTAACGCTTTGGTTTTGGTTTCCTAAACACTGAAAGTGAAAGAAATACTCTGATTGTTGATATGTTTTCGATATTACTTAAGTTGGGGATGGATTTGTGGCTAAAACAGTGTTTTCGGGGCTATTTTGGAGTGGTTACATGACCTCCCCGACGGCCACATGATCTCGGGCCAATTTTGGTACCACACGGCCGTGTGATCGATTTGGGGATTTTGTCGTTTCTCACATTGCCGTGTGACTAATTTGGAAATTAGGGATTCCACACGGGCATGTGTTTTGGAACATACGACTATGCCTGGTGGGCATACGGGCGTGTGAGACCCTCACACGACCATGTCTGCCCTACATCTTATTTTAGCGAATTAGATAGTAAGTTACACGACCTACTCATATGGTCGTGTCCCTACTTGACACAGGCTTGTGCCTCTGTCACAAGGCCCTGTGCTACCCTACACACAGACGTTAGGACCTCCACACAGCTTGGAGTATCCCACACGGCTGTGGCACACGGGCGTGTGGTCCTATTTCACCAGATTTTGATTTTAGGGCATATCTAAGTGCGATAGGGACTTTGTGTGTTTAAACCCTTAGCTAAGCTTTAGTAAGGGTGTTTATGACTCTGATCTGAGTTCGAATAATGAGTTTTTTTGATTGGTTGTGTGACATGGTTGATTCTTAACCCGACTAGCTGGGTGAGTGTGCGTGCAACTAGTTTTTATCTGACCGTTTAACTATGTCATTGATATGTGAGGTTACTTTGTAATTGATACTAAAATGAAGTAACGAGTGTGTACATTTTTTATTCTAATTGACTGAATATGAGTGACTGTCTCTGATTGACTGTGGAAATTGGTATTCTGAATTTTGTGTATCTATCAACATACATACATTTGCGTGAACTATTTTGGGCAAGATTTTGAAGAGAAGGGAGATTTACAAAACTGGCAACTGATCTACTAGTGAATGATAGCCTTATTACCTAGAGGGTCGTGGGCGGTCCCAATACCCTGAGGGTTGTGGACATTACTTATAACGGTATAGCGGTTTACCGTATTGCAGAGTACATGCCGCATAATATATCTGATCTGGCAGTTTATACTACATGTCTATAAAGCGGTCTTCTGCATGGCACTGTACAGCTTACTGATAGCCTTTAATACCTAGAGGGTCGTGGGCAGTCCCAATTCCCTGAGGGTCGAGGACAATGCTGATGTCCATCGTTGCCGAGTAACCTGAGATGACATTATATGGAGTGTAGAGTTGGATGGATGGGTTGATTATATCCCTACATGGAGTGATTGGTTGGATAAGCTTACAGCTCTATTGAGGTGTGATGGTGGACAGAGAGGTGTGTTAGCTGGATGGGTGGGTTCCTTTAACTCAATTGCACTCATATGCATTTTGTTGACTGTTTGGAATACGACTGATTGTTATACTATTTGATCGAAAAGTGTTTCTGACATTGTATACTCTGATTGCGACTGTCTGACTGAGCCATTATAGCAACGGCGTGATTGAGTGTGTTTAAATATGTGCTAAATACAGTTATCTGCTGGTACGTCCGTTTAGAACGTACCAACTGGTTCCGTATAGCTCTATAAGTATATTTTTCCTCTAAATTTCTTTCTAGATTCTCTGTTTTTAATTTTATAGTAGTTGGCTTTGATCTCACACTAAGCTCGTGTAGCTCACCCCCTCTTCTGTTTTCACTTTCAGGTACAGTTCTGGATTCTATTGATGGGCTCAGTATGCGGAGGTTTCGGACAGTTTTGGAGGAAACGAGATATTAGTTTTATTCAGTTTTTAAATTTCTATTCGCGGTAAAGTTTTATAATACTGTGGTGCAACTTTTGTTTTAAGTTTTCATTCGTAAATTTTATACTGTTAAACTTACGATGTAGTTTAAATTATTAAAGGTTTTAGACTTGCTTCGGGATAAACGATTTCAAAAATCAAAATTTGAACACCTTGACTTGTAACATTCTCTCACGATCACTTCGGTGATCAATGTAGCATTCTGAATTCAGTCTACACTCCTAGGCCGGGTTTGGGGTGTTACAGACACGGTCGTTTTTCTGCCCGTGTGGCCCAGAAAATGGCTATTTACCAAGCCATTTGGCACCCTCATTAGCATTACTAAAACATAACTTTAATGGCACTTTTCGTGGCAATTCCATATCGATTTATTCATGCATAAGACACCGTACTTTGCCTAGTTTAAACTTATCAACTTCATGCCATGATTATTGTTAACACAGTCTTACACTTCATACTCATGCTAAGGTCTATCCATGGGCCAATTTAGTCACTTTAAAACCATCAAGTAATCTAGGGCACATTCACAATTTATCCATGCCAAACACACAGGACCACACCATATGAAACCTTTAGCACATGCATGCATTTATGAATAGGTTTACAACCCATTAACCAATATGAGCCATATCTCATGGCCATATACAAAATGAATCCTATTCCATTATGAGCCAATACATTTGGCCAAATCAAATGACACATACCCAATCGACTAAGTCCCTATATATGCCATAGAATTAAAGTGCTTGAAATCATTTATACCCTTCAATAACTGGATAGTGTGATAGAATCTCCGACGAACTCTAACCCAAGCCTAGCCGAATATTTATCTTACTTACAGCAGCCCACATATTTCACATATTCACACTTTTATCACACAATTTAACAGATTTCTCAACTTAGTCCTTAATCGACATTTTTATCAAAAATCACTTTACAAATGTTGTTTATCTAACAACAAGGATGCATTTTCTATCATCAATTATCAAACTACACATTTTATCAACAATGGAAAAATTCACAAACTTTAACAGTTTTGAAAACGAAGGTACGGGATAGCTAAATCGAGTTACCACGACTCTGAAAACATAAAAATAATTAAAAACGAGACAAAAATCTTACCTAGATGAGCAATAGAAGCTTGGCCGAATATCATGCTCATCCATGGCTGCCCATTTTTCTTCATTTCAGTGGAAGAAAGAAACATAAAGATGATAACTTTTTGCATTTTTGTCTCATTATACCTTTTTAACTTAATTACCAATGTACCCTTATTTCAATAATATCGAACAAATATCTTCCACTAACTTATTAATGGGATAATTTCCACATAAGGGCTTCCACTAAAAATTCTATAGCTACTTAATACTTTAGCTATTAGAATGCAACTTTCACACTTTACGCGATTTAGTCCCTAAAGCCAAATTAAACACTTCTCACATATAATTTCTTCATGAAAATTTTACACAATCATATAAACATATCATAGATCTTATAATAATTATAAAATAATTATTTCTAATTTGGATTTGTGGTCTCAAAACCACTATTTCGATTAGGCCCTAATTCGGGATCTTACAACTTTCCCCCCTTTAGGGATTTTCTTCCCCAAAAATCTTACCAGAAAAGTGGTTTCGTTTTTGCATAAACTTCTCTTCTCATAATCATTGTCACAGAACTCTCACTCGACTGTACCTTCAATACTTATCTCTTTATTTTCTCATACTCAAATCATGAGCGATTCTTTCACTATACAACACATCGACTGAATCTCTCTTCTATTGAAGAGTTCATACACATGAAAGGTCAGATCAGTGTCATCGTAACACGTAAACACACGTACTTGAATCTTTCAAATTCAAATAGTGAAACTAGCCAGTTCATCTCGGCCTTATACTCTCTATAATTTAATACGACCCGATAGCTTGCGGACTCAACTCTCAGTTGCTCTTAAATTTCAAGTCTCTTTTAGCTTCCTCAAGAAATCACAATATAAAACCCTGATTTCAATTCAATTAATGAAGACTTAGCACTCCAAGAAATCCAACAATCATAGAGACACGAAATCCCATTAATCTGATGAGCAAAATTTTTTTTCGTACATACCGATAAAATAAACATTTAACAACAAGCCACATAACATTTTTCCTCTTTCCAAGGTGGGAGAAATTCCTGGTATGGCCTCGAGAATGACCCCTTTCTTATTTCCATTCTAATATCAGTACTGATAGAGGTAGTTCTGGTAAAACCTGTTGTTCAGCCTTAACTCCATTAACATTTCAATTACTCATACACAAAGATCAGAAATATCGAGTTCCAAAATCGATCACTAACACACTATTTTTGTGAGTTTTCTTGCAGAATCTCTGTATAAGTTTTGGATTTTTCTATCCAAACACTTGTAATCACAATTTGTAATAGCCCAAAATTGGGTCTAATTGGAACAGAGGTTTTGGGACCACAAAATCTGAGATATAAATAATTATTTTATGATTATTTTGAGGTCTATGATATGATTGCATGATTGTGTGAAAAATTCGTGAAGAAATTCTATGCATAAAGTGCTTAATTCGAAGTTAGGGACTAAATTGAATAAGTTGCAAAACTTGCATTCTAGAGGTTTCTAGTATGAAATTGATTTGAAATATCAATTAGGAGGTCTTAAATATCAATTTGACCAATTTCTAAGTTATGGACAAAAATTGGACATGGATGGAATTTTTGGAAAGTTTAGTAGTAAGGGTAATTTGGTCATTTAGGGGTAAAATGAATTAAAATACAAAATTAAAAGCCAGTTTTGCTCATCTTCTTCACCATGGACGTGTATACCAAGGGAGACTCCATGGATAGGGTTTTCAAGCTTCCCAAGCTCAATTGTAAGTCCGTTCTAACCCCATTTTTCAAGTTCTTTACGTTTTTGGAGTCCCGGTAACTTGATTTAGCTTATGCTAGCAATAATTCAACCTAGGGTTCATATTTGGAAAAATACCCATAGATAAAATTTGTGTATTCTGGTGTTTTATGATACAATATGAGGTTTTAAATTATGTTAGACAACTTGTGCTACTCAGTTTTAAGTGAAAACGAGCAAAAGGGCTTAATCGGTAAAAATACCTAATAGTCATAAGTATATGTTAGAGTGAGAATTTGATGTTTCCATAGAAGGGAAAAGTGATCATCATGTCATAAAACATAAGAATAAGGGATGAAGTTTAATTCCCGAGCCTAGGGGCAAAAGTGTAAATATGCAAAAGTTTAGGGGCAAAATTGTAATTTTTCCAAAGTTTGAGTTAAGGACTGTTTTGAATAGTACATTAATTAAATAAGTAAAATATGATGTTTTAGATCCTGGAAAACGAGATTTGAACCTAGAATGAGAGAAAAATCAAAAATTGGGAAAGTTGGTAAAATGGTCGTTTTAATATCAAGGTAAGTTCATATGTATAATAAGCATTAATTTATGCATGTTTCAATGTAAAATTGATATATTTACTATGATCTCCGAGGTGTTGAAAGTATGTAAGTTGGTATGATAATAATACAACAATAATGTCAGTAATTTATATTTGAAAGTTAAATTTAGTGAATTAATTGAATTATGTTAAATTAAATGATTATGGTGCCAAGTTTATGAATTGATTTAAAATATGTCTATGGTACATGAAGTGCATTGAATTATCATACATAAATGTGATTTCTATGATTATGGATATTATGGGAAATTGTATGTTCATATGATTTTTAATAAGACAATGTGTAATTTAATGTTATTGCGTTGATTTAAATGAGATGTAAGTTTATATTTAAGTAATACATCACTATTACTTGTATTATGATATTTTATAAAAATATTGGAAATATGTTTGTGGATAATTACTTGATTGGTAAAATTGTTGGAAAAGAGAGAAATCCGGTTGAACCTTCTGAAAGATTGGATATCTGAGATGGTATGTAGCTAGGTCACATGTATAGTCTTGAGTGCACATCATGTGTACAAGAGAGCTACAAGAAATTATGATGTAGCTAGGTCGCATGGGTGATACTATGTGTACACCATGTAGACAAGAGAGCTACGGGATATATGTAGCTAGGTCGCATGCGTGGTTCCAAGTGAAGGACACCATGTAGACAAGAGAGCTACGAGATAAACTGGCTAGGTCACATGGGTGGTACTAAGTGTTCACCATGTGTACAAGAGAGCCGAACTATATGATGGGTGGAGCTATGTGCTGAAACCACCAAGTATCAAGGATTGATCCAAAGTGTTCAACAGGAGACTCTCTATGTATTGCTTTGTGAGTTTTGTGATGAATAAGTGCAGGAACTTGGTTATGTGAATGATGTGTTCATTAAGTGACCAGGATGTGGTAAGGTTATAAACAAGTAAGTTGTACATGAGGATGATTTTATGGTGACCTTGTGATCATGGGCCTATACTTGTGATGTATGAAATGTGGTGAAAATGATTTGTGATATGTATGTTAAAATGAGGTTAATACAAAGAAAGTGTGAAAGAGTGAATTAGCAATAAAACTATTTTGGACAGTAGCAATGACGTGATTTTGAAAAATCACCAAAAATAGTATAAATTTAATCAGAGACTGAATGAGATATAAAATTAAAACTTAATGAGTCTATTTTCATATAAAAGAAACATAGAAAGCAAAGGAGGTCTATATTTTGAGATATTTATGTTTTTATGAGACTGATTCAGAATGATTACGTGATCCCCTGTTCTGACTTTGGAAAATCACAAAATTTGGAGAAAAATAATTAGAGGCTCAAAATTATATTTTTAAAATACATAATGAGTCTATTTTCAAGATAAATAAACAAGAACATTATCCGAGTTCTGACTGTGAGAGATAATTATTTTTAGTGAAGAGAGGTCGAACTGTCGAAAGTGAAACAGGAAAATTTTAATGAATAAATTGTACTAATTGGCTAAACCAAAAATTATGAAAATTTTATGGTGGAAATATATGTGAGTTTAGTTTCAGAAGAAATTTACAGATCTTAATTTGGAGCTCTGTAGCTTGAATTATAAATAATTAAGTGACTATGACTCGTGTGGACAGTTTGATGTGAACATTTATTAGTAAATTGTGAAGTCGTACTTACAAGAATGCTATATACATTAAGGATGTGGAATGGAGAGGAGGAGGAGGAAAATAAATATATGTGGAATACATGGAAACTATGGTATATGAAATATTGATATAATGAAATAAATGATATGTGTTTATAAGAAAACAAAAAGAGAATGTTATGTATCATGACATGTATATATATATATATATGACTAGTCTCAATGTAATGCTTGTTAGGTATGGAATGGAATTGAAATGTTTCAGGCAAACATGTTATTCTGCACATTTGAATCGTGGTATTTTATAAAGATATGATCTAGCTTTAAATATGAATACTTGATGATTAAGCTGAAGATATTTGGTAAGATGATAATCTTGGTATAAATGTATAAGTGGTACTATAATAAACAAGGTAAAATGAGTATGAGAGACACATGTATGATGACCTACAAATGCTATGTTTGTGGTTTAATTGAGGATGTTTAATCATTAAATGAATACCATGTTATATGCTTTTGATTTTGTATAAGTGTGTAAGAGATTAAGGTTGACCAAAGCTTGGAAAATAGCCTAGGTATATTCCACACAGTGCAGAGACACGACCATGTGTCTCACCTGTATGGAACACTGACTTTGGGACACGCGTGTGGAGCCTTAAAGCATGAAATTTCCAAGATTTTCGTAAGTTCTCGGTTTAGTCCCAAACCCTTTCTAAAGTATGTTTTAGGCTCCGTAGACTCAAATAAGGGACTATGTGTAAGAGAATGAACGCTTTGAAATATGAATAAAATTTTATGGCTCGTATTTTAGTTTAATGTTTGTATGTTTGTCTGGTAACGCATCGTACCTTAGCCCGGCCTCGGATACGGGTAAGGGGTGTTACACAATTTTCTTCCTCAAAGATCATTCGATACTATCTCATCATCTTTTAATACCCAAGTCATCTTCACTATATCAAACTCAGATATTTTTATAATGTTAGATACTTCAAGCTATCATGTTGCCTTATGGTCTTAAAACACTTCACAATTCATTCAGCAACACATTACTGAAATCAAGAAGTCTTTGCAGATGTCAAATCCTTACACGAAAATTTGAGAAATCCAAATACTAAGGTCGCCACATTACCAATAATCAAACCAAAAGCATAATCATAGTTAACATAGTCATCATAAGCCAAAGAACACACTTTAGACATGAGCCAAGATTGACAATTTATGAAATCAAATGACATGAAAACCAAGAGGAAGAAATCCAAGTTCGAAAATTCCAAAATAAAGAAATCCAAGATGTGATACTGTATCAAAATATCGTGAACATAGCTCACAAGAAAGTATGAAAGATTTCGATAATCCTTCAGAGAAAAGAAGTCTAGAAAAACATCATTCAGACCCACTGGGGTTAGATGTAACAATAAAAATGTACCTTCCCATATATAAACCAGATAAAGTAATATATAGAAGAAACAGAATCATAGCTTCATACACATTTTCCCATCCATTAGCAATAGACAAAATGTATTAGAATGCCAGAGGGAAATAGAGTAACATAGATTATAAACCAGTCATGCTGACAATGCTTTCGTCTAATATCACGATTAGAAAACATCCCCACATGACAAGAATTTCATCAGAGGATCAATAGCCATAGGAATATTTTTGAGGAAAAATAAACACATAGAGCACCTCAGAAGAGACTGTCATAATCTGTTCAGCCATAATCGTCACACTTAGATTTCATGCATTTCAAATATTATTCCTCCAATTGTTTCAACCATCACAAATTTTATATTATTCTTTTCACTAAAGGAGATCAGTTTTGAAGAAATTTTGATTAATACTTTTCTCGCCATTGTATCAAAATAGATCAATTTTTTGAAGTTAACTTATTCACCAACTATGATATTGCATGAATCACAAAATTTTCCGGGTCGATCTGATACCTTACTAATTCTGGCTTTACTTATCAACCTGTTCTAAATCTCTGATCATATTCATAGTTATTCTATCACTAAACTCTTTAGTTTCACACTTGTGAGTTTATTCAATACATTTCTCATAAAATTCCATTACAAAATACCACTCCGATAAGGGGGAAGGGTGAGGTCATAAGGTTCCTAACTCTTCTCTCATACACATATACATATGACACAACTTTCATCATCAAAGTGACATCGTTACAATTATATCATTCATTTCAGGCAAACTATCGTTCACATTTGTATTTCATAGATATTCCGATTATCTTATTCAATCAAGTTCACTTATGCATACATTCTATGAAATTTGAATGTCTTTTCTCGTCACATTCACTTAATCTAACATCTCAAACACATAACATCATGTGAGGGCCAACAAATATGAATAAATGTATCACAATCGAAACTTTGATCTCACACATCGTCATATACATATCATTATAATCATAAAAATCAATATAATCGAGTTAACACATTTACTTAAACTATACGAGTTTGCCAATCATAATTATTCAAATAAGTATACATGGACATTCATTCCACCAATATTTTTTGTAAGTTACCTGAACACATGCATTCACTCGAGCAAATCAATCTTATACATCATGGAATTATCAATCAATCGTGGATAAGCTCATTATGCCACTTACACATTCTATTTCATGTTTCTCACATCTCATATATGTACATACATACATATATATATATATATATATATATCATGAATTCTTATTCATACCTTTCTGAGTTTTAAGTCATCATAATTGCACTTTATCCAATTACTCTAGTACCACTATCAACAAGGTCAAGTGTAGCTCGGTTGGAGTGTACCTTTGTCTAAACAAGATGGTTCTCATTCGTGTTGGGAGACATCACACTATCACAAATTCATGGCATGTATAGCTAAACCCTCACATATGCTAGATTAGTTCGAGAACTGACTAAATCATAGCTCTGATACCACTAAATCTAACACCCCTTACTGGAGTTCGAGGGCGGGACAGGGTACGAGGCATTACCAGACTTAAACATACACAATTATGTAAAACTGGGCCATAAAAAAATTTTGTTCAAATTAAAAAACATTCATTCATATTCGTAATGTCCCTTATATGGGCTTACGAGGCCCAAAAAATACATCGGCGGTGGTTTGGGGCTAAACCGAGAACTTAGGAACTTTTTACAACACCTAGAAAATTTTCTAGTTTTGGAGAATCACAAGCCCGTGTGGTCACACACGCCCATGTGGCTTGGTACACGCCCGTGTTCCCAGTCCATGTAACTATCTATTTATGACATCAGCAACGATATAGGGTCACACGACCAAATCACATGCCCGTGTGCTAGACCGTGTCCTCCATACGGATGAGACGTACAGCCATGTCTCTACCCGTGTGGCCCAGAAAATGGCTATTTACCAAGCTATTTGGCACCCTCGTTAGCACTTACTTAAACACAACTTTAATGGCACTTTTTTGGCAATTGCATATCGATTTATTCATGCATAAGGCACCATACATTTCCTAGTTTAAACTTATCAACTTCATGCCATGATTATCGTTAATACATTCTTACATTTCATACTCATGCTAAGGGCTATCCATGGGCCAATTCAGTCACTTTAAAACCATCAAGTAATCTAGGGCACATTCACAATTCATCCTTACCAAACACACATGACCACACCATACGAAACCTTTAGCACATGCATGCATATATGAATAGGTTTACAACCTAATAACCAATATGAGCCATATCTCTTGGACATATACAAAATGAATCCTATTCCATTATGAGCCAATACATTTGGCCAAATCAAATGACACATACCCAATTGACTAAGTCCCTATACATGCCATAGAATTAAAGTGCTTGAAATCATTTATACGCTTCAATAGCTGGATAATGTGATAGAATCTCCGACGATCTCCAACCCAAGCCTAGCCAAATATTTATCTTACTTACAGTAGCCCACATATTTTACATATTCACACTTTTATCACACAATTTAACACATTTCTCAACTTAGTCCTTAATCGACATTTTTATTAAAAATCACTTTACAAATGTTGTTTATCTAACAACAAGGATGCATTTTCTATCATCACTTATCAAAATAAACATTTTATCAACAATGGAAAAATTCAAAAACTTTAACAGTTTTGAAAACGAAGGTATGGGATAGCTAAATCGAGTTACCACGACGCTGAAAACATAAAAATAATTAAAAACGAGACAAAAATTGTACCTAGATAAGCCATAAAAGCTTGGCCGAATATCATGCTCATCCATGGTTGCCCATTTTTCTTCATTTCGGTGGAAGAAAGAAACATAAAGATGATAACTTTTTGTTCGTCTTATTATACCTTTTTAACTTAATTACCAATTTACCTTTTTACTTTCTAACTAATTTCAATAATACCAAACAAATATCTTTTAGTAACTTATTAATTGGCTAATTTCCACATAAGGGCTCCCACTAAAAATTCTATAACTATTTAATACCTTTAGCTATTAGAATGCAACTTTCGCACTTTACGCAATTTAGTCCCTAAAGGCAAATTAAACACTTCTCACATATAATTTCTTCATGAAAATTTTACACAATCATATAAACATATCATAGATCTTATAATAATTATAAAATAATTATTTCTAATTTGAATTTGTGGTTTCAAAACCGCTGTTTCGACTAGGCCCTAATTTGGGATGTTACAAATACCTTATTTCTAAGTATAACCTTTTGCTACAAGACTCACCTTATAAGTTTCCACTTTTCCATCCGTATTTCTTTTCCTTTCGTAGGTCCACTTACACCCTATAAGGTTTTATCCCCTCTAGTGAGTCTACAAGTTACAACACTGAGTTGGAATCCATAAAACCCATATCATCTTTTATAACTATTTCTTATAACTTGGAATCAACACTCTACATCGTTTCATCATACATGAGTGGTTCGTCACCTTCTTATTCAGCAGACTCAGTGTTTAAAACACTTTCTCCATATTGGAAGAACTTAGGCCTATGAGAGACCCTCCCACTCCAAGGAAGCACCTTATGTTGTTGATTATTTACAGGTCTACTATTAGGAGTTGGTTCTGGAACTATTTTCGTAGGGTTCTTCATAATTCTCAAAAGTTCCTTACATGCTTCTTTACTCCGAGGTTTAATGTAACGCCCTGAATTTTGGGCCTAAAAGAAATGGGCTTCATGTATCGGAGGAATAGGAATTTAGTTGTGCAAGTGAATGACACAAATAAATGCCTGCTTCAGTGGTTAAGTGTCCTGGGAAGTACCTGAAAAGTCTTGGGTTCAAGCCTTGGCTCTTGCAAAATTTTGGTTTTAAGGGATGAACCATGGCTCTGGCATGTAGGCTTCGTAAATAATTGTAGATGATTTATGGCACAAAAGTAGCCTGTGGTGGAGTGGCAAGGTGTCGTGTTGTGTAACTGTGAGGTTTGAAGTTCAAGTCATGGCAATGTAGATGAGTATTTATTTTGCTCTCTTGCCATGTGAGAAGCAGTGGTTTATAGAGAAAATCTTGGAGGAGATAAATAAGGAGTTTTAGGAGGAGATTGTGGAGAAAATCAAGGGATTTGGAATGAGGGGGAAAAGCTAGTGCTGTTTGTGATCACTAATTCGGCTTTGAGGGAGTAGTTTCCTATTTTTCAGGATTATGAGCATTTCGATAGTTCTCTGTTGCACTTCTTAGCCGATTCTTGCTAGGGCTCTTTCGGGTTTCCTGTATTTTTTTAAATTTATTTTTGGAGTAGTCAAATTGTTACCATTCGAGTATTTTGTTCGTGTTGGCTTGTCACCTTTTCTTCCCTCTCCAAGAGTTTCCTCGTGGATGGAATAGCCTCTTTTCTCCTCCTCAATCCCTTCACATTTTTGAATGGCCAATTCTCTGCTCTCCTCTCCTTCTCTCAACCTAGCCGAATACATATTTCTTTACTTCTTTTCCATTTCCTTTTTGGTTTTCTTCTCCTAGTCGACTTTATCTTCTTTATTTTCTCCATTTCCTTTCAGCTTTTAGTTCTTAATCCTTGTGACCAATTTTTGGATTCTTCTCCCCCTCTTTGTTTTATTTACGATTTGGTAGTGGTTCTTTAACAATTGGTGAGTTACTTGATTACTACTTGTTTTCTGTATTCTTGCAATATGTTTAAGTCTATTTCTTCTTACACTTTTCTAAAGCCAACTGCCCTTTTCTCCTTGTGTTCTCTCATAGTCGAACCTTTCACTCCATTTTTTTTCTCGATTTGGAAAGTAATCTCTGTTAATCGAACTCACGATGGGCAAAGGGGGTTCTACCAGTAAAGTAATGAGAGTGGTGCCGACTGGGAGTGGACGCGTAGCCTCTGCCCCCAAGTTTAAGCGACGTAGGGTATCAGCGATTCAGGAATTTTTGCCAGGTTGCAGAAGGGTGACTGCACCAAACTTTGGATTAGGTAGGCAAATCACAGTTGACTGTTCAAGTCAATGCAAGTGGTAGTGATCCTTCGGCTAGGGGTTTTGTTAAGATTCTTTTAACTGTATAGATTAATGATTAACTAAATGTTATGTTTGAATAAGATTCTTAGTACTCTACGTGATCAGGTGTGTAACCGTATGCCTTGTTTTGATAATCGGCTGAAAAGCTAAAAATGTGTGTGTTGTTTACTCTGCTATGATTGTAGATCGGCAAAATGCCAAAAGCCGAAAATATGGCGTATGATGCCACACGAGCGTGCGATAGCGCGTGTGGTGAATCGAGCTTATGGAACGTGGGCGTACGACGAGGAAGGCCACTGTGAGCGAATTCGTGGGTTTAGGCCGTAGTGGGCCACTTGGGCCACGAAATGGGCCAAATAGGCCCAATAGGACCGTGGGCCTAATTTTTTCAAATCAACTACTAGGTGGAATATGGTTGGGCTTGTCATGTTGTGTCCATGGCATAGGCCGTTCAGGGCCATGTTGGGTCAAACTGGGCCATGGGGGCCCAATGGGCTTGTAGGCCCACACGGATAAAATGTATGTTATGTGGTAAGTTTTGGACTGGGCTACGACGTTCGTACAGCCGTGATTAGTTCTGGGTGAAATGGGTCGTATGGGCCCAATGGGCCCATGGGGGTAAATTTCGCTTTTAAGCGAGAAGTAGATAGACTTGTCATGTCACGCATATGACTGAAGTTGTTTTGGGCCGAAATGGGCTGTGTGGGCTCAATGGTCTCGTAGGCCCACACAGATAAAATCTACGGTAGGTGGCTATTAATGAACCAAGCTATGGTGTACACATAGTCGTATTTAAATTTAGGCTAAATGGGTCACACGAGCGTGTGGCCCACTTGGGTCGAGTAATGGGCCTTAGGCCCATTTACACTGTTAGGTCTGTTTTGGTTACTTAAGTCACTTGAGGCGGCAGTGGACCTTCTATTGGGTTGTTAAGACCCCTAGTTTATAAAATTATCGAAATACCCTTGTAGTGTAAAATTATCAAAATACCCTTATAGTGTAAAATTACCGAAATATCCGTGTAGTGTAAAATTATCTAAATACCCTTGTAGTGTAAAATTACCGAAATACCCCTATAAGGTAAAATGACTATTTTGACCTTGTGGGTAAATGACCGATTTAGACTATGAATTTGACTGATTTGACTGTGATTGTATGACTGTGTTTTAACTGACTTGACTGTAGCTGTAAAACTGATATGCTTTTGATATATGTTTAAAAGACTGTTACTGAGCATGGCCATTTTACATACACGTGTGATGACTGAGCATGACATACACGACATATTGCATGGGGTTAGGACATTGATGCGGAGGAAGTTCTGATAGGGTCACATAGGTTACACGAGACGACTGTGGACTGGCGGACGGCTTAATGCCACTTAATCTGTTTATGGCTCTGTGCTGTCTTGATTATGGCTTTGTGCCAATTGTATTTACCTGTGGCTATGTGCCTATCATATTTATTGATGACTCTGTGTCGATCATATTTACCCATGGCTGTGTGCCGATTATATTACCGTCACTGATGGCTACGTGCCAAACTTATTACAATTACCGATGGCTTTGTGCCAATTATAATACCGCTACTGAAGGCTTAAAGCCATATATGTGCTAGCAGCTTTGCTGTGATTTCGGTTAGTGCTGCAACCGGTGCTAACATTGTAAGTGTAGGGATGGCATGGGTGAGTTATTCCCCACAGGTAGTGCAGGTTTGGATTGAGGCAAGTGCAGGGTTGGATGGGATAGCATGCATCCATGCATTCACACATTCTACTTTGTTACTGAGATGGGTTAGGCCTAATTGATTCTGTTATGGACTGTGACCTAAATGTTATTGTAATAGGCTTTGGCCCACCTATGCTCTGAACTGGATTGTACTGTTACTATTATAGGGCTGTGGCCCAAACTGTTTATGTTTCTGTATACTGACTGTTACTCTAGTATGGGGATTACACACTAAGTTTTTGTAAACTCACCCCGTTTATTAACTGTGCAGGTAATCCCCAGCGATAGGTGGATCGGTACTGCGAGGGACTCGGAGATGGACACACACACTACTTATGTTTTCAGATTTGTTTATTTACTATTGAGTATTTTTTATTTGGGTTATAATAAGGCTCTCTTAATTTTTGGATTTTTATTTGGGACTTTTGGTTTATTACGTTTTACATTTGCTAGTAATGGGATGCATTTTTTTTCTAAAATACTTAAACTGTTTTCAAAGCAACGCTTTTCTACAAACTACAAAATTTTACAAGCTTCCGCAACTCTTTTTAAATGCTTCGGTAGCAAGCAAATGTTTTTAAAATTTAATAATGTTTTTAAGAAAGTAACCTTGGTAATAACTAAAGATTTTAAATCATTTTCCAATGCTCACAAAGAGGCTAAATAAGATTTGGTTTTGCAAACAACGTTTACTTTTCACACTTCAAAGTGATACGTCAGATTCGGTCCTAACATCTAGGCCGGGTTTGGGGTGTTACATTTAAAGTCATTCATGTAACTTTCCTCATGGAAAGTAGCATGAGTTAACACTATCACTGTTTGTTCTTTCGGGTTATAAAAAAAACCACCCTTTGCTCTCTTTGGATATCCTAAAAATATGTACAATTCTATCAGTGAGTCCAACTTCCTTAGATCTTTATCCAATTCGTAGGCCACGCAACCCTAAATCCTTGAATGTTTTAAATTTAACTTCCTATGATGCCACAATTTGTATAGGGTTTTTGATGCTACTTTAGTTGGCATACCATTTAGAATATCGTAAGTCATTTGTACCACATGTGCCCAAAAGGAGATTGATAGCTTCAAATAACTTAACATCAAATGAATCATGTCTAACAACATTCAATTCCTTATCTCTTCCACACCATTATATTGTGAAGTGCTCGGTGTAGTTAACTGGGATAGAATCCCATTCTCCATGAGGTACTCTAAGAACTTATATGATAAATATTCCCTACCTTGATTGGATTAAAGTTCCTTTATGGGTAAACTTAGTTGTTTCTCGACTTCCACTCGAAACTTTTTGAACATATCAAAGGTTACAGTCTTGTGGTGCATTAGATATACAGAACTACCTCTTGCACTAACACTATAGGGCCACATACATCAGTGTGTACAAGTTTTAAGAGTTTTACGACCCTCCTTCCTTTTGCATTAAAAGATCACTTGGTCATCTTACTTTCTAAGCAAGATTCACATTGTGGAAGATCAAATTCTTTAAGCAAGCTTAAAGTGTCATCTTTCACAAGTCTATTTACTCTTTCTTAATTAATATGACCAAGTCTCAAATGCCAAAGGTACACCTCATTAAAGTGAGAAGTTTTAAGTCGTTTATTTAAAATTTTAGTATCAAGCAGTGTGTTCATCTTTGGTTTGATAAAATAGAGATTATTTGACACCCATCCATTGCAGATAAATTTGTGCTTTCTTAAATATTGCAATACTATTATTAAAAGTCACTATAACACTCCTAACCCATATATGTCGTCGGGTTAGGGTTACGAAGCATTACCATGCAGTCAAAAACAATTAAACTTAACTTCATTCAATAACATAAACAAATCATAAATAAATCATATACATACATACTGTCCCTAAATGGATCCCTTAAAGGCCCTAGAAATACCTTAGAAATGATTTGGGACCAATTTGAAATCATTTGAAAAAGTCTAGGAAAAAGTCACAAAAATTTAGAAACAAGGGTCACACGGCTGTGTGCCTTACATGGCTGAGACACACGCCCATGTCTCAGGTCGTGTAACTTTTGAACTAGGGACACACGACTACGTCCCAGCCTGTGTCCTCACCCGTGTAACTCTCTAAGTAGGGTCACACGACCGTGTCACACCGCTATGTGCAAAGCCATGTAACTCTCTAAGTTTCCTCACACTCCTGCCTTCTAGGCCATGCGTTAGGCCGTGTAATTCACTGACTTGCATACAAAAGAGCTCTCAGATGACACACGACTGTGTGCAAGGTCATGTAACTCTTTGAGTTACCCCACACGCCCGTGTGTTAGGTTGTGTAACTCACTAACTTGAATACAAAGGAGCTCTCAGATGACACATGGCTGTGTTGTAGGCTATTTTCCATACACAGCTAAGTCACATACCCTGTCTCAGGCCGTGTGGACCTAGAATTCACCTAGAATCAAACCATTTCAATACCATATCATGTTTAACTTCTTAAATCATTCATGCACACATTAAAGGAAACTAAACATTACCAAAACATAAATAAAAAATGCCATTTTCAAAGTCCTAACACAACTAACCAATATGCCATTCAAAGGCACCTTAAATGCACACAACAGCACTTACCTAAACATGTAAATTTTACCACATTTCAATCATCAAATTCTAGTTCAAAACTTACCAAAAAATGTAACAAACTTGACCATTACCATACCATTTCAAATATACCATAAGAGTCATTCCAACATGCATCACAAGTTAACCAATTTGACACAAATCCAACATGGCATCAAATGGTACTAACCAATTTAACTTTCATAACTTATACAAGCCAATTCAAAAACTAAACATTCAACAAAATGAAATTACAATACAACCTATACATGCCATTGTAACCTTGGCCAAAACATTCAAAAACTACCGATATTTATGCTGGATAGTGTGATAGATCTCTGATGAGCTTCTAAGCCGATCGAGCTTTTGATAATCTATAAAACATAGGAAAGAAGCTACATAAGCAATCAATTGTTAGTAAGCTTGTATAACTTAAACACAACTTACCATTTCATTTGCATAATGTTAATAGTGTAAGTGTAATACCATCTAAAACCATAAGCTTGGCATAATGCCTATAAGACATCATCAAATTCACAAGCTAGTACATTTGTACATAGTTCAAATGAATTCATCCATAAACAAGTAATTTTACATGTATTCACATCATTTACATCACCATTCCTTTTCATAAGACCATGATACATTCCATTTGAACATTTAACATTTCATTTCCTTTTCATACCTATTGAACCATTTAGAATTTCATCGGATACTCGGGAAAGCTCATACGAAGTGTGCTTTTACATAACTGTAACATTTCCTTTACATTATTACTCACACGAGTTTTGAAATGGGAATGTTCACATAAGTTTTGGGTCAGAAAGTAAGCTACACGTCGCTGCTCACATGAGCTGTGGAGAACCCAAAACAAATGCAGGACCTTAACCATCAGTAGGACATTCAAGACCATCACCCGAAACATGAAATCCCTAATGACATATCATTCGTATCCTAAGAATTCCTAAGGTTCAACCGTGACTCAATAATTGTCAATTCGTCATAGCATTGTTATGTTTATATATATCAATCCATTTACATTAATAGCAACATAACTAGACTTTCAATTTAAATAACAATAACATAGTAAATGTTCATATGAACTTACCTCGACAACTAGGGGCATAGAAGTTAAATCGAACTAATCCAAAGCCTTTGTTTTACCTCGATCTAGGTCCGTACGTGGTTTATCTTGATCATGCAAGGAAATTTTGCTTGACAGAAGCTCTCTGTAACATCCCGAAATAGGGCCTAAACGGAACAGTGGTTGCGAAACCACAAATTCGAGGTAGAATGTAACGGCCTAATTTTCAGTGGTGTGAAAAATGGTGATTTGAGATCACTAAATCGGACAAATAAGATTGAACAAGATAGTAACTTAACATTTATGAGTCAAGTAAGAATTTAGAAGAATTTGTGAAATGGTGAAATTAGTGAATTAAAATAATTTATTAGGTCAGACGGGTCAAAAACGAGGTATCAAGACCTCGAATTTGAAAATCGAGCTATAAATATTTTTATAAATATTTATGAAGTGTCATTGAGTTAGTATTAAAGTTTCGTTAGAAAATTTTGATGTTTGGATAGCTAATTAATTAAAAAGGACTAAATCGAAAATAGCTCAAAATTTGTTAAATTGTGAGTAAATAGCTTAAGTATTTAAAAGATGGATTTAAAGAGCAATTAGACCCAAAGGTTAATGGCTGGACGGTTTGGTTATGAAATAAGCAAGAAAACAATGTGAACAAGGGACAAAATTGGAATTAGCATAAAAGTTAATAGTTAAAAAAATGATGTAATTGAAAATCTAGACATTTCTTCATCTTTCTCACCCGAAACGCCAGTAGCAGGTCTCCTATGCTGGTTTTTCATATTTTTGCACCATGTAAGTTCAATTTTTACTATTTCTTAGTAATTTTATGTTTTGTGACTTTTACAATTAGGTCCAATCATCTAATTCATTAGTTTTTGATTTGGTGGGTGAAATTGGAAGTTACCTGGCTGAGTAAGGGTAGTTTATGATGAATTATTATGAAATTGAAGTTCTAATTTCATATTAAGATTGTTTTATTAAGTCATTTTGATAGAAAATGGTATTTAGGACCTAATTGTGAGCAAAATTGTGAATTAGATGTTGGTGTTGAAATTCAAAATATCAAAGGCTGTGAAATAGTTTATAATGATAAAATAAAAGTGTTAATTTAGAAAAATTAGTTCAATTGATGGGTGAATTGAGCAGGACTAAATTGTAAAAAATTGTAAATTTTAGGGTGAAAGTGCAATTTCAAAATTTGAACAGCATAAATTGTGAAGTGAAATAGAAATCAAATAAATGCTAATGAGTAGAAATATTTTATATTATAGATCAAGAATCCAAAGAAGAACGAGGAAAAGAAAAAGTAAAGGACTAAATTGTAAGGTTTAGTCACATTTTGTATCAAGGTAAGTTTACAGAAATAAATGCAATATTCTTGTATTTACATTATTATTGTCAATTTCCAGCATTTATATATTTATGTTATGAGAATATTTAAAGTCGAATTAAAGGCGAAGTGACAGAGAAAAAGCATCAGGAAACCCCGTTTGAACCTTAGGAATGTTAGGATATTGGGGTTGACAGACAGACAGAGATGAAATGAGCCATGTAAGTCCATATCGATATATGGCTTTGGAGACAGGAATGAGCCATGTAAGCCCATAATATATATATATATATATATATGGCATTGGAGACAGGAATAATTCATGTAAGTCCATGTCGAAGACATGGCATTGGCAGGATATTGATAGACATGAACGACCCTAGTATCCTTAGTATTCCGAGTGGTTCAACGGGTCATTGTACACGTTAAATTACAGTGAATTATCAGCAAAAAGGGAAGGTAGATTATATTTATGAATAGTGAAAGGTCAGGTAAGAAAGAAGGTAAGTGAGTAAAGAAGAAGGTAGAAAATGAGAAGTAAAGGAAGTTTATGAGGCTAGGTGACATTATGTATATTTATTCAACATGTTGAATGTTGTAATTTATTTGCTTGTAAGCTTACTAAGCCTAGTGCTTACTCTCTTTATTTTCTTTTTCTTATAGTTTTTATCAAGCCACTCGGGGATCAAGGAAACGTCGAGACCGATCACACTATCGAAGAAACCACATTGGTATAGTTAAACGTTTCGTTTTGTGTATGGCATGTATAGGAACTTGGTTTCTTTTAATATGATATGATCAATGAATGATGTGTAAATGCTTTCTAGTGATTAACTAATAGAATGGCTGATGATATACATGTTTAATAGTATGTATGATTAAGTAGTAACTATCACATGAAAACTATGAAAATGTGAAAGTAACTTAAAAGCAGATTCAAGTATCGAAATAACGTGATTTTGAAAATCACAAGGAATTGTAGAGACATGGGTTGATGGTGAATAATATATGAAATTAAAGCTCATTGTGTCTATTTTCATATGGAATAATCAAAACAGTAAAGGTTTTGTATTTTATAAGATATCTGGTTTTAGTGAAATAGGGCCGAGCAATTTCTGGATCCCTGTTCTAACTTTAGAAATTCACCATAAATTTTACAAAAATAATTAGGTGGTGTACTTTATATGTTTAGAATCCTTATTGAATCTAGTTTTAATGAAAACAAACGGTATAGTCATATGAATTTTTTACAGAGATAAAAGTGATTCGTAGTAAGTAGAGGCCGATGTAGTCGAATTCAAACAGGATAACTTTAACTAATAAACTATACTAATTGGCTAAGTCAAAATTCTAAAAAAATTAATAGATAGATATATGAGTCTAGTTTCAGGAAAAATTTACGGATCTTAATTTCGAGTTTTGAAACTCGAGAAATGAATTTTTAAGCAACCATGACGCAGAAAATAGTTTATTCCGAAAATTAAAATAAGTGATTTAGAGTTGTTTAAAAGGTAAGATAAGTTTAGTAACACCTCAAGCTTGACTCCGGTGACGGTTTCGGGCGTGGGGGAGTTACACTCTCCCCCTTTCTTAACAACAGTGAATGATTTTAGGGCTAAAAGATGAGGATGATGTTTTAATTCATCTTTAACTAATAATATTAACTTTTTTTATTTAATTAAAAATTTAACCTTAAAGAACCAACAAAAATTACAATAACAATATGCCATGTACATTCACTAAACTTATGAATGGTATAATTAGCATTTAAGTCCATTTACTTCCATTTCAATAGTCATTGGCCCTTTTAACTATTAGAACAACTTTTACCCTTTTTATGATTTTTTCCTTTTTACTTAATTAACTATGTAAACACCAAAATTTCTTAACAAAATTTTACACGACCTTAATATATTCTTGTAGACATTAAAATAATAAAATAATAATAATTTACTCGTAGGATTTGTGGTCCCAAAACTACTGTTCTGATATCATTGAAAATGGGCTATTATAGTTACGTTAAACTGTGTTCATATAAACATGCAACAAAACTCAAGTTTCTTTTGAAACTTTGTATATAGAAAATGTCTTTCAAAATAATCTTCCTAAGATTATCAAAATAAATATGTACATCTCCTACTATTTCAGCTGTCGTAGTTATCCTGTTTCCAGTCTGCAACGATAAAATCTTATTTTTAAGATATTACGCCTCTTTGAATCCCTATAAAGAAACATATACGTGACTAGTGGCTCTCGAATAAAAAACCTAATGGTTTATTGAATCTTCTACTAAACAAACTTTATCATAAAGATTTCCAAAACTTTGCCTTTGGTGGCCGAGTATTCCTTTCAGTCTTTATAGTTTGCCTTAAAGTGTCCCTTCTTACTGTAGAAAAATCATTTAAACTTAGATAAGTCTTTAGGCTTTATTGTTCTCTTCCTTTCCATTTGTGGTGGCCCAAAGACTTTAGCATTGCATTTCTTAGCGTGCTTTCCCTTCCCTTTTGAAGAAAAAGTGACAACTATGTTTGCTTATGCTCTTTGAATCGACTAACTGTAATGCTAGGGGTTTATGCAAGTGTACACAGTCGTTATCAAGTAATAAGTAAGTATCAAGTTATCGTCTCCACAGGCATTGTATTTTTGCTAAGTCACTTAATTTTTAAAATTATATTAACAATTTGATAAATAAAAATAATATAATTGAGAAGTGATGAAAAATTAAGTATATGAAACTAAATGCAATGATCCCTAATGTAATTTATCCTAAGTATGCAAACTATATGAATGAAATAGATTTTAGCAGAATTAACACAATAAGCAACAATTATAACATAAATAAGCTAGGACAATTACTTTTATTGAACTCAAATTATTATCAACATGCTTATCAATATTCAGAAAAACATTCCATGGGAAGTCGATCTTTCATGAGTTTGGAAATCACATTAGGTCCTTTTGGAATCCTTTACTTAGTAAATACACATTTTAATGATCCTTATTTACTAAGGGTTTCTTAGTATTTGTGCGAGGTAACAGGGACGTGTTACGTTTGAAACAGCTTAATCACACAAATCTAAAAACTATGCAGATAACAGGGCCTGGTTAGGGTTGTTATGTAACCTGCAATTTAATCGGGTTAGGATCTAAATTGAGCATGCACATTTCAATTATGTGTCCATTAGCTGTCATTTGGTTAGGATTGCTCATCTACTTCTGGTGCATTTCAATCACATATGAACGGAATACAGACTTGATTTTAATTGAAAACATGATCGATTGAGGCACAAACATTATAAGCATGAATCAAATAAGTATTCTTTAATCAAAGCCATCATCCTAACTTAAATTAAATTAAGCTATCATTGTTGTAAACAAGAATAGTAAACATAGAGCAAACATTCTTGAATTAAGTTAAAGAAAAGAAAGATTAAACCTAAATCAAAGTGGTTGTCACCTAAGACTCTGAATAACGAGGGTTCCTTCGTTCCTTTGCTTTGCTTCTTTGCTGATGGCTCTCCGAGGTAGCCAACCAAGGGCTCTTTAAGAGGCTAATTTGCTAAAAATCCTTATGCAAAGATGATGATAGGAGTGACGGGGGAAGAAAGCTAAGAGAGTTAAGAGAGGAGAGAATGATGAATGAGTGAGTGATGAATGAGGGATGAAAGATAAGTGAGAAACGGCGTCTTATTTATAGGTGAGGCAAGGGAGCTAGTTTGCTAAAAATAGGAGTGTACATCATTTGAAACTTCATCCAAGAGTGGCTGGCCATGATTTGTAGGAGTGTGGCTGATTTTTTGCTTGATTTAAGTGCCACAACATCATCAGGATTAGGACTCGGTCAATTGCAAATCTCCGGGTAAATCTTTGATTTCTTCAACTCTTCAAGAACCTTGTGTAAATAAACCAAAATTTGATTTATGAACATCCACATGCAGCCGAATTTTGGGTTGACTTGGTCCTCCATTTGGATGACATAAAGCTTTTAGACTTGTCTAACAATAGTAGATAATTTAAAGGACCAAAGAATATAATTTAACCACTTTAATTAATCAATTTACTTAATTAATTAAAACCCAATTTATTAATGAAATATATTAAAATAAATTATTAAATATAAATTTATATTTTATTATTTAATTTAATCATGCATGGCCCACTTTATAGCTTGAAAATATAATATGCTCAAATTAATATAAAAGAAGCCATTTTCTACATGAAAACTATATAATAAAGCATAAAATCACATTTTAATAATTTCCATGTCCCAATTTCATATTTTCATATATTTCATTAACTTATTAAACAATTACTTGGTTTTAACAATAAATTTAAGTAAAAGGTGATGAATTATATATGAAAAATCCTATATATTTTTCATTTTACACACCCCCAAACTTAAATCATTGCTCGTCCCAAGTAATGTTCATGCGTAGCACAAGGTCTCGCTAAAGCAAAATTGCTAAAAGTGTAAGCAGCATCAATCCTTGCCCCATAATCATGTATTAAGAAATTCATGCTCATAGATCTTCTGTATTAACAAGTAAATCATACGCAAACATTTTGAAAATTTTATACTAAGTTTCAAGATATGCCAACATGAATCATAGTATGTATATATGTCATAGCCATAGATAACATTCTTCATTTAACATAAGTTCTCCTCAATCAAGCAAAATAATCATAAGGCTTATTTATGATCTTCATATGTTGAACTTAGTACTTCCTCTCCACTAATGTAGGTGACATAATCATCAAATCCGTAGGTCTTTGATAAGGTTGTAATGGGGCTTGGTTAGAGGTAAGGTTTTAAGAGATGGGACATTTTGGTTTCAAAATCTTAACCTTTAACTTTGTCTTGGATTTTTTAAAATTTCACCTTTTTCTTTAAGTGATCCTTTGGAATACCCCCAAACTTATTTTGAACTCATGCTCATACTTTTTTCTTTGTGGAAACTGAGCAAACTTTTCTTCACTCTTTTTTTTTTATATAAGCATGAGCACGTACATCCTCTGAAAATTTCTTCAAATGTCATTTACCAAGATAATTTTGAGTAAGACGAGTGCAGAAAATTAGGATAACTTCAAAAGATGGAGATATGGCTTGTAATGTAGGTTTATTGCAATAAACAGGCCTTTTAAGCTCAAAATTATTGTTTCAAGGGTCTAATATCATAAGGTGGGCTTGAAAAGGCTCAAACGATCCAAAGAAAATGGTGCCTATATCATCTTAGATTTTTATGTCACCTAGGATTTCGCCTCGAGAAAGTTACTAAGTCAATTCTAAAGATATAAACCTTCATGCTTGTCTAATCTCAAAATAAACTAGGTTTTCATGGCAAACATTACCTAAGACTAAGATTATACAATCATTTCGTTCTTCATGATAACATACAATCACTCAGATAAAATCATCATTCATGCTTGCATACAAGCTACCTCATTAACAAAGAATTTCTCTAAACATTCATTTATTAAAACTTACTCATGAAAGAAATGATTGAAACATACTTGAAAATTTTAAAGATTTTGAGCAATTATTTGTCTTACCCCCTTTAAAAAGAAGCAATGTTCTCATTGTAAGAACAAAGTAATGAATGAAAACTGAACACCAGGACTTTCTCTCCATATGTCTTCATATGTTGATCGTAGCAATTTCTCTCCACTAATGTAGGTAGCATTAAGACTTTGAATCAATAGGTCTTTATCAAGGTTGTAACGTGGCTAGGCTTGGGGTAGGTGAAAGATGGATAAATTTTGGTTTAAAAACCCTAGACTCAACATCAATCGAACCTTCAAAATTTTTACCTTCGATACACCAACTTGACTTTCATATGCTCTTTTGTACATCTCTTTCAAATACATGTGCCTTCTCTTTTCGTCTTCTTCTTTTTTTTTAGCTAACACGAGCACTTACTTTGTGTACTGCAATTCTTGAGCAATTGATACTTCTTTTCCACTCCCCTAAACTTATTTTCGAAGTACATTTTGAATATTACCGAGTCTAGTGTTTGGGACAATTTTATGATCATTAAGCGAAAAGTAATGGCTACTCATGGCAAGGGTCGAAATAAAATTAGGCCATATAGTCTCAAAGTTGTGTTTCAAATGATAAAATTTTTCCATGGAGGGCTTGAAAGGCTCAAATGGTCCAAACAATAGTTGCCTAAATCATTTCTAACGTTCCATGCTCCCTAGGATTTTGCCTCAAGAAACTAATAAATCAATTCTAAAGGCTTAAACTTTCATGCATGCCTAACTTCCCTAAAGAACTAAAAATTTTATTGTACGAATTTGCATGCTTCATTAAAAATACATTCATGTCATTATTAAGCTAACATAATAATTTATTGAAATAATAGAACTTTATTCATACTCAAATTGAGCATACTTAACAAAATTCAAAATTTTGAACAAAAAATATCCTAATCATAATTAAAAGAAAAATTTATTCTGAGTGGAAATAATTCAATTTTTCAGTCCCCCCAACTTAAAATAAACAATGTCCTCATTGTTTAAACTGAATAGATACTATACACCAGGTAGGATTTTAGAAAAGAGGAGGTGAGTTAATTTTGACTGCTTAAGTACCAAGCTCTTTCTAAATCCAATCCTAGAAATATATATATCTATTGCCACACTTTGTACTTTGTGACTTGCTCACATTAGTGATTTTCCTATCTTGTTTTATTATGCAAAAATAAAAAAAATTCCTAATTAAACTTAATCCTAAAAATAGTCTAAGAACAAAAATAAAGTAAAGTCAAGATGTAACGCCCCAAAAATCCCGAAACCCAAAAATCCCGAAATCTCAAATTTTTATTTTTATGTGTGCTTAGCATTTCCGGTTAAGTGTTAATTATGTGATGGTAGGTCTTGGTCAAGGGTTGAGTTCAAACCTAGGGGTAAAAGAAATTATAGTTTAATTATTAAAAATTATTAAAAGAACCCTGATGGCAAGTAGGTGGGCTTTTGAATAAATGAAAGGAAAATTGGACAGAAAAGAGCCTACTGGCCCAAGGGATAAGTGGCGTATGGCTACTGTCAGAGGTCTGGGGTTCGAATCCCACTTTTTTCAAATAAGGGATTTATTTTTGCTTAAAGGGTGGACAGAGGTGGCGTTGGATTGAACTCTGTAGGGAGTGATAAGAGGAGAAATTTGAGGAAAGGATCAATGGGTTATCAGGGAGAAAAATTTGGAGATAAGGAGTAAGGATGAGGTGGAGTCGAATTGGGAACTTGGGCTTGAGAAATTCAGCTATAGGGGCTATAAATAGGTGCCGAATGGGAGGTGGCCAGGCTAATGCCGAATTCCCTTCACCTTGTGGCCAGAAACCCTCTTCCTTAAAAGTCAAAAACCCTTTTCTTTACTTTCTTTTCTTTGTGCCGATTTCTATCCTTCCTCTACACAATTTTCTTTGTTTCACTTGTGGTTTAGCCGACTTCTTCTTTCTTCTTCCTTTGGTACCGAATAGTATTTTGTTGCCATACAAATCTCAAGGGGCCGAACACCTCTTTGGTTGAATACCCTTGGTGCCGCCACTACCCTTTCCACTCAGCCGAATCTAGTGAATAGGTATTGAATCTCAATCTTGGATCTCTACTGATTTGCTCCTCAAGTAAGAGACTTTGGTAAGTACTTTTGATCTTAGTTGGTCGAATGGTCATAGTTAAGATAAGGGGGACTTGTTATTTTGGTTTTAATAGTTAAGATTGGTGCAGATCTAGGAGTTGATCGTGGTTAGTGCTTAAAAAGAAGGTTGTTATAACTTTTCACGCAAGGTAAGGTGAAAGTGAGGTTTCGATTTTGGTAGAGATATGTATTAAGCATGCGATTAATTTAAGGGTGATGTCGATTGTAGGTTCGGGGCTAAGAAAATCGTAGCACGTTTTATTACCAGGTGTGTGCATACACTGCACACACAAGTAGATTGGTAAATCCCGAAAACCCGAAATGCCAAAAAGCCAAAAGTTTGGCTACAGTAGTCTTGCGAGTGCGCGAACGCTCGCAAGGGGAAAACCAATAAGTTGTGTAACAGCCCGATTTAGGGCCAAAATGGAATAGTGGGTTAGAAACCACAAATTCAAGGTTAAAAAATTTTTTAAAAAATTTATTTTGATTTAGTTTTAGTGTTTATATTACGATTGCATAATGTTGTGAAAATTTCATTGCGAAATTTTATCGATTGGGTGTTTAATTTGACGTTTAGGACTAAATTGAAATAGGTGAAAAATGTGTGTGTTCTAGTTCATAAAGTACTTGATTGAAACGGGGGTTTTAAGTAGAGATCCTTAAATGGAAATTAGACCATTATACTTTATATGGACAAAAATTTGGACATGGATGGAATTTTTGGAAAGTTTAGTAGTAAGGGCATTTTGGTCATTTAGTTATTAAAATGAATTAAAAACAAAATTAAAAGCCAATTTTTGTCCATCTTCTTCATTAGGCCAAAATTTCAAGGGTTCTCCATAGCTAGGGTTTGTTTCAAGTTTCCAAGCTCCATAGTAAGTGATTCCAAGCCCCGTTTTTAATGTTCTTTACGTTTTTGGAATCTCGGTAGCTCGATTAAGCTTATGCTAGCAATAATTCAATCTAGGGTTTGTATTTGGAAAAACACCCATAGGTGAAATTTGTGTATTTTGGTGTTTTATGATAGAATATGAGATTTTAAATTATGTTAGACAACTTGTGCTATTCGGTTTTAAGTGAAAACGAGTAAAACAGCATAATTAGTAAAAATACCTATTGTTCATAACTATGTGTTAGAGTGAGAATTTGATGTTGTCATAGAAGAGAAAAATGTTCAGCATGTCATAAAACATAAGAATAAGGGCTGAAATTAAATTTCCGAGCCGAGGGGTAAAATTATAATTTTGTAAAAGTTAAGGGGCAAAAATGTAATTTTTCCATAATGTGATTTTTGGATTGAAATAAATAGTATGAGTGTTAAATGAGCTAAATGTGTTGTTATAGATCAAGAAAGGCGTGGAATCGACCTCAAACGGGGGAAGGAAAAGATTTTGGACTAAATTGCAAAATTCCAATATTTTGCACCAAGATAAGTTTGTATGTAAATAATACATTAACTTCATTTACATTCTTATATTTCAGCCTATTATATATATTTTAGCTGATTTTGAAGCATAAATCGACTATTAAAAGAATGGAAATAAGTAATAGAGAGAGAAATCCCAGTTGAACATTCGGAAAGATTGGATAATATAGATGGAATGTAGCTAGGTCACATGTATGGTGCTGAGTGCACATCATGTGTACAAGAGAGCTACGAGATACTATGTAGTAGCTAGGTCACATGTGTGATACGGGATGTATCTCATGTAGATAAGAGAGCTACGGGAGAGATAAATGTAGCTAGTTCGCATGTGTGATCCCAAGTGAAGGACACCATGTAGACAAGAGAGCTACGAGATAAATTGGCTAGGTCACATGGGTGGTACTAAGTGTTCACCATGTGTACAAGAGAGCCAAATTATATGAAATATGATGGGTGGAGCTATGTGCTGAAACCACCAAGTACCGAGAATTGATCCGAAGTGTTCAACGGGATGATTTTACGGTGACATTGTAATCATGGACCTATACTTGTGATGTATGAAATGTGTTGAAAATGAATTGCAATATGTATGCTAAATGAGGTTAATACAAAGAAAGTGTGAAAGAGTGAATTTGCAATAATACTGTTTTTGACAGTTGCAGTGACGTGAATTTGAAAAATCACCAAAAATAGTAGGAATTTAATTAGAGGCTGAATGAGATACTAAATTAAAGCTTAATGAGTCTATTCTCATGTACGAGAAATAGAGCAAGTAAAGGAACTCTATATTTTGAGATATTTATATTTGTGTGTGACTTGTTCAGAATGACTATGTGATCCCCTATTCTGACTTTGATAAATCATTAAAAATTGTAACAAAATAATTAAGAAATATAGTTTATATTCCTAGATTCCTTATTGAGTCTAGTTTTAAATGAAACAAAGTTCATGGCTATTTGACTTTGTACTGGGATAAAACCAATTCGTAGTGAACAGAGGTCAGATCAGTCGAGCTGTATAACAGGTGAAACTTTAACTAATAAAATGTACTAATTGGATGGACCAAAAATTCTAGAAAAATTATAATAAGAATTAATATGAGTCTAGTTTCATGAAAATTTTACGGATTTGAATTTCGAGTTTTGTAACTCAAGTTATGATTTATTTAGTGAACATGACGCAGGAGAGACAGCTTGATCAAAGTGGAGTAAATAGTGAAATTAAAAGTAGATACACTTGAGTTATTGTGTAAACATATTAGATTCTTTAATTATTATTTATATACTTACTTACTAAGCTATGAGCTTGCTTTCTTTTCTCTCTTTTGTCTTATAGTGTCGTCCAGCTTGCACAGGAGTTGAGGATCGTTGAAGATCTGCCCGCACTATCAATACTTTTGGGTATTTGAACTAAACATTTTGAATTATGGCATGTATAGTAGGCTTCGTTATTTTGTTACGTGTCATAATTGCCTAGGTTTAAAATATTGGCTACAGTATTTGACCAATTATTTTGTACAAAGCCATTGAAGTTGGCTAATATTGTTCAAGACATAGGTTATAATGATACATTATCTAATTGGATGACATATTTCTATCTCGGTTTTGTTTAATGCTATGTGTTATGTTCTGGTAATACCTCATACCCTGTTTCGGTGTTGAACACGGGTAAGGGGCGTTACAGGTTGCTTGAGGCCCATGGGCGATTCCATGGACTTGGGTTGTGAATTGGCCAAACGGGCCGGAGTGGGCTAAATAGGCCCGATGGGCTGTTGGGCCCATAATAGGCAAAAATTGATAATTGATGCTATGTGATGGAAAATTGTATGTGAGCATGACTGTAAATGTGATTTGGGCCTAGTGGCCATATGAATGTGATTTGGGCCTAATGGGCCACATAAATGTGAATGGGCCTAATGGGCCATATGAAAGAGATTGAGCCTAGTGGGCCATAGATAGGTGTGTGGATTTGTCTGGGCTTTGTAAGAGGTTGTAGGCCTAGTATATGATGACTGCATAAAATTTAATTAATTTATTAAGAACTGTGGACAAGTCATAGGGGTAAGGTGTGGCAATGAGTATGTGCACGTCTAGGATTGGATCTAGGGAGAGCTTGGTACTTAAGCGGTCTTAATGACCCACCTCCTCTTCTATGGAATCCTACCTAGTGCATAGTATTCGTTCATCTTAGCTCACGGGATTTGTTAAAGAGCCAAGGTAAGTAAGACCCGTAATAAAGAAAAATTACCGAAATGCCCCTAAGGGCTAAAATGACCAAAATACCCCTAAGTGTTGAATGTAAGATTTATGGATGTTACATGTATAACTACTGCATACATACAATATTCTTTTTAGGTTGCATTGGGGTTGGGAATTATGGAACGGAGGAAGTATATGAGGGTCGCAGGGTTGCTTAACAATCGTGGATCCACCGACGGCTTTTTAATCCCAGTATGTGATTGGCAGCTTGTTGCACTAAAGGTAGTTTCGCAACCGGGCTACCATTGGAGTGTATCGAATGTGTGGGTCAATATTTATATCCCCACATAGTGTGTACCGGGGGACGGAGTTGGTGTGTAGCGGATGGATTATTGAGGTGGGTTGCACTGCTTTGCATTGCATGTATGTTGTATCTTGAATGATGTTTGCTTGTTACTTGTCGAGGGTTGTACACACTGAGTTCGTGAAAACTCACCCCCTCTTTTATTTTTCTCAGGTGATGCTCAGTAGGAGGTTCGATGTCTGGAAGGACTCTGGGTGGCCAGCTAGCAAGACAATTTGGATTGTTTTTTTTTAAAGTATATAAATTACTCAGTTATTAAGTAATTTTCATTTAGTATGGATTGTAATAAGGCCTCCCCCATTTATTATTGTTTGGATTAATAAATTTTTGCTTTGTAATTATAAGAAGTGGAACATAGATTTTCTAAGCTATAGTTTTCTTTTAATGCTATGTTTTCGCAACTAAAGTTTTAAAGGATAAGTTTTCTAAAGTCAAATGTTTTAAGCGAAGCTTCACAACAGAAAAGAGATTTTACTAAGTAATTGAGATGTAACTTTTTAAGGAAGGGTTTTCAATGAAAACAAGGTTTTCGCTAAAACACTTCAATGTGACACGCCAGATTCAGCCATAACGTCTAGGCCGGATTTGGGGTGTTACACAAGATCCCTCCCTTTTATTTATTTCTAGATCCTTCCATTTTAGATTCATCTTTTGTTCTATCATTATTGCCTTTGCACGAATCGCTTCGCTCCTTTTTTGATAATAGACTCCATGGCTCAAATATGAAATCTGGAAACTCAAGCACAAAAATAAACGGGTCATTGTATATTTTCTTAAAAGCACTTCTCATCGAGTCATCCCTTATTTTTGAGTATCTCCAGTAGGCTTGTTGCTGCCATTGCATAAGTTGCATTAAGTCCATCAATTTTGATAGCTCATCTCGAAGGTTTGGGCTAGGTGATTGAGCTCTAAACATTGAAGTTTCAAAGATCGGGATCGACTTCGCTCCATCGATTCTACCTTATCAGGGACTTCAAATGATTGCATTGTGGGATCTTCTTCTTCATTAGGGTCCTCTGGTTCCTCACTTACTTCAACTCGTTGCTGTAGAACTGAGTCTCCAGCTACTCGGTAAAGGTCCCAATCCATGATTGTGCCTTGGCTATACCCTGTCTTCCTTACATTCGCAAGAATTTCAGCTTTCAAGCATAAAATTGTTATTGTAAAGGGGAAGTGAGCAGGGCCAGAGCGTTTAGTAACACAATTTCATATTTCCCTCAAGATGATCTTCCCCACATCAATGGTCTTACCAGTTAGGATTGAGTACAATAAGACCATTCGCTCTAATGAGATTGTAGTCCCATGTGAGCTAGGCATAAGGCTGAATCGGATGAAGTAAAACCATACCCTCACGAGTGGCGTCAAATATTCTCTTCGACAAGTGTGGATTCCTTATTTTGACACAGTCCATGTAGAACCCTGAACTGTCAGTTCCTTGAGAATTTCTTGCAAATTTTCAGGCTTGATATTGCTCATCAATATGGAATATTCATTGTTTTCGAAATCAGGTAATTCAAACAACTCATTAATAGCATTTGAATTTATCGGTACCTTGATTCCATGAACTTGAACTTCTGTCATCTCGCTTGAAGTTAAATTCGCATAGAACTCATGAACTAGCTCTCATCCACACTAAGTCTTTTTTCACAAAATAGCTCCAAATTGAGAGTTTCAGCAACTTGACGAATACTTGCCATAAAGTCTCTGTAGTTGCTTTCTTTTAATGTAAAGCCTTTCTCTGGATGCATCTGTTGATTTTTGAAGATACTTTCGTATCTCACTCTAGCTTCTTCACTGTGGAACTTGTTTTGTGTTTCATCAATTTGAGCGGAAGCACAAGTTCTCTTGCGAGGCATGTTTAACCTGATCATAAGATGGAAGAGTTATTTTCTCAAAAAAAAATTAATAAAAAAAAATTAATAATTCAATGAATTGAAAAATTAACTAATTGAATAAAATTAAAAATTAAAAGAAAACTACGTCTTACCACTTTTTGTGTAGAAAAAAAAAAGAAATAATAATAATAATAATGAAGGAAAAGATGGCAATTTAAAAGTAGGGTTGGAGGGTTTGTGGCTTAGGATGAATGAATGAAGAATACTGCACAAGCAGTTAGGGCGTGCGGGCATGGTGCGTGTGGAAGTAGTGATGCGCAGAATGCCTGGAAGCAGGTGACACGGGCATTCAGCAGCAGGTAGCAATTGGGCATGCGCAGGATGGTGTGGAAGTCAGGTATAGCGCGTGGGATGAAGGCCTGGTGCAAGTCGAGGTTTGGTGCGAAAGAAGCGGCGATGGAGTCGGACGTGCTTGCGACCGCTAAGACGTCTGACGTGTCTTTAACCGAGTGGTCATTGGGCAATGGGTTTCGGGACTTTGGTGTTTTATTGCTTTGGGTTTTGAGTGATAGATGAATGGGAAGATGGATGGAATTTATAGAGGAAAAATAGGAATTAGAGTAGAATTCTTAAAACAATTTAATTAATAAAAATTCTATGTTCTAATCCTATACAAAGATAACAACAATTAATAATTAGATATATGCATATTAAATTATTAATTTCTATTTAATTTATTTAAACAAAGATAAAATATGATTAAGACTAATCCTAATTCTATGCTAAATTGATAAAGATTAATATATAAATTATAATACATAAAATTATATATTAAAGATTATCATCTTATTATTATTATTAAAACTTATCAAACTAAGTATGATTAAATTAACACTAATCCTAAAATTGATAATAATTACTATATATTATAATGGACATAATTATATATTAATAATTATCATTTTTATTAAACTAAAACATTTATTCTAGAAGCCTTTTGAAAATATTTACAAAAGAGGCATCTAGTTTTTATTAATTACGAAAAGAGTAACCAAATTTTAGAAATGATTCAATTAAGTCCCTAGACTTAATGAAAATTTGGAATTGAGTTGCAATTTAAGACTTAGATCAAAATTGACCCTTTTATTTGAAAAATCAAAATTTGAAATTTCTATTTAGAGAATAATTTTTCGAAAAATTATGTTAAAATCAATTCCTAGGAAAGATTGAAGGGGCCACAAGCAATCCCGCTTAAGTTCCAATCTCCTAGATAGAATTTATTTAAACATGCTAATCTCAAAAATATACCCTAAATCATTTAATAAAAAGGAAAATAAGAATATTTTAAACATATGATAAAATGAACGAAATTCCATTCCGTTCAATCTTATCTCCCCAATAGTGTTTCAGGCATTGAGCATTAACTTGAAAATTACCTCCCTTACCTTGGAGCTCGACAACTCCGTATGGGTAGACGCGATGAATCGTAAATGGAATGGACCAACGTGATTTTAGCTTACCTGGAAAGAACTTTAGTCTAGAATTAAATAACAAGACTCGCTGACTTGCTTCAAATTCTCGAACTCGAATGTGCTTCAAATTCTCGAACTCGAATGTGCTTGTCATGCCATTTCTTAAGTCTCTCCTTAAGTAATTTGGCATTTTCGTAGGAAAACATCCGGAGTTCCTCTAGCTCATTGAGTTGGAGCATTTGTTTCTCTTTAGCAAGCTTAGGATCCAAGTTGAGTTGTCGAAGAGCACAGTAAGCCATGTGCTCTAACTCTAAGGGTAGATGACATGCTTTCCCAAAGACCAACCTATAGGGTGACATTCCTAAAGGTGTCTTGTATGTTGTTTTGTAAGCCTATAAAGCATCGTCCAGCCTTTTGGACCAATCTCATCGATTTGGGCAAACTACCTTCTCAAGTATACCTTTGATCTCCTTATTTGCCAGTTCAGCTTGCCCATTAGTCTGCGGATGGTAAGCTGTTGTAACCTTGTGTTTCACTCCGTGCTTGTCTAATAACCATTTTAACCACTTGTTCACGAAGTGGGACCCTTCATCACTAATGATAGCTCTTGGGGTTCCAAACCTTGTGAACACGTGTTTCTGCAAGAACTTAATTACAATATTGGCATCGTTTGTCGGATAAGCTTCAGCCTCGACCCACTTGGACACATAGTCCATTGCTACCAATATATACTTGTAACCAAAAGATGGAAAGAAAGGACCAAGAAAGTCAATACCCTATACATCAAACAATTCTACCTCATCGATGTTTGTTCGAGGCATCTCATTTCTGTTGGTGACATTTTTGACCCTTTGACATCAGTCACAGCTCTTTACGTACACATATGCATCCTTGAATAGTGTTGGCCAAAAGAATCCGGCTTGCAATACTTTGGCCGCCGTACGAGTACCTCTGAAGTGTCCCCCATCAGAGCTGAGTGACAATGCTATAAAATCTTTTGTACTTCATCTTCTGCCATGCATCTCTTAATCATCTGATCTGCACACCTTTTAAACAAATATAGCTCTTCCTAGAAATAGTACTTCACATCGTGAAGAATCTTTCTCTTCCCAGAAATAGTACTTCACAACGTGAAAAAACTTTCTCCTTTGTTGATAAGTCTTACCAATTGGCATCAAACCACAAGCTAAATAGTTAGCAATATCAGCAAACCAAGGGGTATTGTGGACATGACTTACCTTCAGTATGTATCCTGAATTGGTATAATAGGAGAATTCCCTTCTTGCGGCTCTAATCTGGACAAGTGATCTACTACTTGGTTTTCTACCCCCTTTCGATCTTGAATTTCTAGATCGAACTTTTGAAATAGAAGTACCCATCAGATCAGTCTCAGCTTAACGTCTTTTTTAGCAAGCAAATACTTAATTGTCAAGTGGTTTGTATAGACAGTTACTTTAGTACCTACAAGATAAGATCGAAACTTGTCAAAAACAAATACAATAGCAAGTAACTCTTTTTACCGTATAGTTCAGTTGAGCTTCTGTAAGAGTCCAGCTTGCATAGTAGATGGGATGAAAAACTTTGTTCCTTCGCTGGCCCATGATAGCTCCTATCGCGAAGTCTCTTGTGTCACACATTAATTCAAATGGCAAATCCTAGTATGATGTGACGATTATGGGTGTAGTAACTAATTGACTCTTCAAGTCCTTGAAAGCTCTTAAGCATTCATCATCGAACTTGAACGTCGTGTCCTTCTCCAATAATTTGCATACGGGTTTAGCAATTTTGCAAAAGTCCTTGATAAGTCTTCGATAGAAACTGGCGTGGCCTAAAAAGATCCTAACACCCTTTACAGATGTTGGAGGTGGGAGCTTCTCAATAACATCTACCTTTGCTTTGTCTATCTCGATTCCATGTGTCGTTATCCGATGCCCTAGAACAATTCCTTCTCATACTATGAAATGGCATTTCTCCTAGTTAAGTACGAGGTTCATTTCTTCGCATCGTCTTAGTACCCTAGTTAGATTGGCTAAGCAATCATCGTAAGTATCTCCGAATACTGAAAATTCATCCATAAAACCTTCCAAGTATTTCTCAACCATGTCAGTAAAAATAGACATCATACATCATTGAAATGTAGCAGGTGCATTACATAAACCAAATGGCATGCGTCTAAATGCAAATGTACCGTACAGATAGGTGAACGTTGTTTTGTGTTGATCTTCCGGTGCTACTGTAATCTGATTATACCCTGAGTATCCATCAAGAATATAGTAATAGTCTCGCCCCGCGAGTCTATCTAGCATTTGGTCCAAGAACGGCAAAGGAAAGTGATCTTTCCTAGTTGCCTTGTTTAGCTTCCGGTAATCGATACAAATCCTCCATCCCGTAACTATTCTAGTTGGTATCAACTCATTATTCTCGTTCTCTATGACTGTGATACCTCCCTTCTTTGGCACGCACTGGACCGGACTTACCCACAAACTGTCTGAGATGGGATAAATGATACCTGCATCTAACCACTTGATAATCTCCTTTTTCACTACGTCTTTCATGATGGGTTTCAGTCTTCGTTGTCCATTAATCGTCCCTTTTTCACAATCTTCCAGGATAAGCTTGTACATGCATACAGATGGACTAATTCCGTAGATATCGGCTATGGTCCATCTGATAGCCTTCTTGAATTATTTCAACACCAAGATGAGTTTCTCTTCTTGCTTAGTAGTTAACTCTGCTAAAACAATCAAAGGCAGAGTAGAAGAGTTACCTAAATAATGATATTTCAAATATGAATGAAGTACCTTCAGTTCTAATTTAGGCGACTCCTCGATTGACGCTTTTGATTGGGCATAATCCTTTTTCTCTAACTCCAAAGATTCAAAGCAAGATTGCAGATTAAATTCCCTTTGATTAGCTTCTAACAAAGCTAAGTATTCATCCTCCTCTTCATCATTTAGAGGATCTAACGTCAAAATTTGTTCCAATGGATCCTCAACATAGTTGAGCTCCTTTTCCACTATTAAATCCTCATACTGCAGAACAATCATCAATTGTGTCAGGAAATTGCATAGACTTAAAAATGTTAAATGTTACCTAATCATCCTGAACACGCATAGTAAGCTCGCCCTTCTACACATCAATAAGGGTCCTTCCGGTTACTAAGAACGGTCTTCCTAGGATAATCGACACTTCTTTGTCTTCTTCAAAGTCTAGGATAACAAAATCAGCAGGGAAAATAAATTTATCTACTCATACCAATACGTCCTCAATTTTTCCTTCTAGATGTGCTAAAGATCGATCTGCTAGTTAAAGTGTAACCGTAGTAGGTCTAACTTCACCTATCCCCAACTTTCTAAATATTGACATAGGTATCAAGTTTATACTTACACCCAAGTCATATAGTGCCTTACCACAATACATTGCTCCAATGTTGCACGGTATGGTAAAACATCCAAGATCCTTCAATTTTGGGGGTAGTTTGTCTTGAGGATATGCGCTACATTCCTTCGTCAGAGATACTGTCTCAAATTCTCCAAGTCTTCATTTTTTGGATAGGATATCCTTCATGAATTTGGCGTAGTTCAGCATTTGTTCAGGTGTTTCAACCAAAGGGATGTTGATGTGAAGTTGCTTGAGTATGTCTAGAAATTTCTAAAATTGAATTTCCTGCTTCTGCTTCTGAAGTCTTTGAGGGTAGGGTGGTGGAAGTTTCTTTACTAGAGCTGGTTGATTCATTTTCTACAGTAATTCTGCATCTAACGGAGTTGTTAGTTGATCAGAATTAGCTGGTTCTGGAATTACCTTGTCGGGTTTTACAGATTCTGGTTCTTGTGAAACTGGAATTTCAACACTGGTTGAACTTCCTCTAAATCTTAAGCATCAGCTGGCTCTTTTTCAACTTCGATAGTGGGTTCTACTGTCTTTCCGCTCCTCAATGTTAACGCTTTGCAATGTTCCTTCCCGGATTTCTTGGATTCTCTGTATCACTAGGTAAAGCACCTTGTGGTCAGTTCCTAAGTTTATTTGTAAACTAGTCCATTTGGTTTTCCAGATTCTTCAATATAGTTGCTTGGCTTTGAATTAAGGCATCATTCTTCACCGTGTATGCCTTCAGCAGATTCTCTAAGCTATTTGATGGTTCAGCTTGAACTGGGTTCTGAACTTGTTGGGAAAAACTAGGCAGCTGAGTCCATCTAGATTAGGTGTAGTTGTTACTGGTTCCAACCCCTTGGTTACTCTAGGAAAAATTCGGGTGGTTTCACCACGATGGGTTATAGAAGTTGGATTGCAGTCCTTACCTTCCTGATTTTGGTTCTGGTTACCCATGTAATATATGGATTTGGGGTTCGATTGACATTCTTTGAACAAATGCCCTTCCCCACAATAAACATAGGCTATATTTTCAAATTGATTTGGTGGCTGTGCTGCAAAACTATTAGACCCTTTAGTAGTAAGATTTTTAAGCATTGAGGATATTGATGATACCTGACATGCAAGTGAAGTGAGAGCGTCCACTTCATGTATTCCAGTGGCTCGTCTTCCTGACGCGGCTTGATTGGTTAGCCATTGATAATTGTTACTGGCAATCCTCTTGATGATTTCGTAACCCTTATTATAAGACTTAGAAAGGAGAGCACCGTTAACAGAAGCGTCCACTACCATCCTCATGTGAGCATTGAGACTATTATAAAATGTCTCAAGTTGGATGCAATGTGAGATTTCGTGATAAGGGCATTCCATAATAGTTCTTTATATCATTCCCATGCATCATATAAGGACTCATCATCCATTTGTTGGAAGGCAGTGATCTCGTTCCTCAACTTAGCATTCTTGCTAGGTGGGAAATACTTCATGAGAAATCTTTCGGCTAACTCTTGCCATGTAGAAATTGAGTTTAGTGGCAATGAATTCAACCAGGCTCAAGCTCTGTCCCTTAGTGAGTACGGGAACAGCTTCAATCATAATGCATCTCTGGGTACTCCAACTAATTTGAAAGAGTCGCTCACCTCTATAAATAGTCTTAGGTGAAGATGAGGATCTTCAGTAGGCATTCCACTGAATTAGCCCACAGTCTGAAGCATCTGGAACATGACTAGCTTCAGCTTGAATTGTTGTGCCTCGATTTCGGGTCTCTTAATTCCCAAATTAAGATTGTTAAATACTGGTACAACATATTGTCTTAAGGCTCTATCCCTATCATCAGTAATAAGGATAGGATTTTGAACAGGGTTTGCTCTATTTACTTGGATCGAATTTTCAAATTTTTCTTTGGTCCGCTTGTCTTTTTCGCTGTTGAAAGGTTTGTTCTATCTCAAGGTCTACAAAGAGTAAGTCAATAATCTGGTCAATATTCATAAACACCTGAAATTATTAGAGAAAAATTAATTAAGTTAAAAATTAAACAGAAAAATAAACCAAAATGTAAAACCAAAAAATTCACAATTAAAGGATTTTTAAAATAGTCCCCGGCAATGGCGCCAAAAACATGGAACGATGAAAAAATGTGCAAGTGTACACAATCACAACAAGTAATAAAGTGACAAGTAATGTCGAGTTATCATACCCACAGGGATTGTAAAAAGAATTATTTATGAAATTAATTGTAAAACACTTTGGTGAGGTAAAAATAATTTGGTTTTAAAAGATGGTCAAAAACTATTTAAAAACTAAGTAAATAATTAAAATAAAAAAAAAGGAGTTCTAATGCACGATTTCAAATAAGATTTAATCAAGGTAACATACTCGTGTTGGATTAATTATATTCCTTTAACTTAGAATAATAAAACTCATGTTTACATTGTTACGAATAAATTCATGGCAACTCGGTAATTGGCTAGCTTCTGAACATACTCACATACAAAAATCCATTCATCTTTTGACATATCCCTATGTCAATTCAATCGACTAAACAAATTCTAATAAGAAAACATGTTATTGCACATACATACTCATTACATTGAACTAATCTCTTGCATATCCCTAAGTCAATTCAAACGATTAATTAAATCTAATAAGCATATAAAAGACTATGTGAGGTAACAAGGCATCCTTACCTTGAAACAATTTAATCACAATAATCTTGCAAGTTATGCAAGGTGATAATATCACCAGATACATTGCTAATTTAACCTTCAGCTACCTTAGAAGAATAAATATGTACTGATTAAGTATTGTGTGAATTAATTATAATTTCAATCCGTTTAAATAATTAATTCATTAGTTATTTAACAATTATATTGATTTTACTTAACCAAGCAATTTAATAATACCTATAACAACATAAATATTCATAAACATGTTCGTCAAAACAACAACAAAAATTGAAGAGATAGGGAACAAGAAGCAAATCCGGTGTTTCTCCGTGGCTTGACTAGTTGCTCCGTTCTTTTTTCTTCGTTGCCCTCGACTATCAAGGTGGCTTATGAACACCTAATTGCTGCTCCAAAATGGCTGATGAGAGCCTCTTTTCCAAGAGAAGAAATCGGCACTTGAACAATAAGGGAAATGGGATGGAAAAAGTGAGAGAAAAGTGAGAGGAGAAGAGAGAATGAGAGAATATTGTGGAATGAGTGATGGTTTGAATGATTAGAAAAGGGTGGCTTTTATAGATGATTTTGGCTGGTAAAAATATAAAATTCCAGCAGCCGAAGAGCCCCCCTATGGCTGGCTATCTACTTGGCAAAAATTGAGACTTTCAACTTTGCTAAAAATGGCCTGGGGCAAATCTACAAAGCCACAATTAAAGGTGGGGTTTGAATGCAGATTAGAAGTCTTTCAAGGGCCTTTTTCTAAGCATATTTAATCAGCTAAAATGCTGATTTGGTTCAGCATATGGACGGTTTTGGGCTTCCCAATTAGTGGCTGGTTGAATTCATTCAATATGGTTCGACCAGTGCGATTCAACTGGACCCTTTCTCCATAATTAATTAAAAATAATTTATTTAACCAAAATTAAATGTGGAATAAATTAAAATTAATTAATTATCAATTAATACACATTTTCTGGACCGTCTTAGGCTAGAAATTCATGTGCCTCGATACTTCAAATTGCTTCTTAATTTTGTGCTTTCAACAGTGTCAGCCGAGCCAATTTTCGCCCTTTGCGTGAATCTGTCGAAAATAGTCAAATTTAATCAAAATTGAGTATAAAATTAACTATTTTCACATGTTCATATTTTTAACACAATTTAATTATTTTATAATATTTAATTATTTTTTGACAAGAATTTAACCGGATTTGCATGAATTTAAGTAAGAATGGGTATGAAAAAGCATATAATTTTTTGTGTTTCCAATAATTCAAGAGCTCCATAAGGATAAACTCGATAGATGGTATAAAGTCCTTTCCATCAGGATTTCAGCTTCCCGGGAAATAACTTCAGCCTTGAATTAAACAACAAAACCTTTTGGCCTTATTTAAACTCACAAGGTCGTATATGACTATCATTGTAACACCCCTTACCCGAGACCGTCGTCGGAGTCGAGTACGAGGCGTTACCAGACTTATCTTACCTGTTCGGGGCATAAAAAAATTACTTTTTATAAAAAAATATTAATTCACTCACATTCATCCAATAAATACCTAAAAAGGGCCCTTTAGGCCCTAAAATGTGCAATTGGAATGGTTCAGGACCAAACCGGGAACATTAAAAATTTTTCGATTACTTACACAAATCAAAATAATTTATTTCACTATTCATAATAAAACTGTCCATCTGCATAACAGTCACTAAATTAATTATAACTCGAGTTACAAAACATGAAATTTAAATTCGTAAATTTACCCTGAAACTAGACTCATATATCTTCTTAACATAATTTTTCGAGAATTTTTGGTTTTGCCAGTTAGTACAGTTTATAAAGGTTCCCCTATTTCGCAGTTCAGCGGACCTGGTCTCTCTTCACTAAAAATCGATTATCTTATTATAAAGAATTCAGATAACATTTCTGTTTGCTACTAATGAAAATAGACTCACTAAGGAATCTAGACATATAAACTTTGACTTATAAATATTTTTTTACAATATCTAGTGATTTTCCAAAGTTTGAATAGGGGATCACAAAGTCACTCTAAACATGTCTTACAGAAATTTAAATATCTCAAAAAATAGACTTCCTTTGCTTGCTTTGTTTCTTTCTTATAAAAACAGACTCAATAAGTTTTAATTCCATATCTTATTCACCATTTAATTCCATTTCTACAATTTTTAGTGATTTTTCAAATCCATGTCACTGCTGCTGCTTCCTAACTGTTCCATGACCAACTCTTACTCAATCATAGTTTCTTTGCATCAAACCTCATTTAGGCATACATAATACCGAAACATGTTCTTATTTAGCTATATCATAAGCTAATAATTACCAAGTATTCACCTGGCATTCTTTAATCATATCATAAGGACATACACACAAAATAGCCAAGTCCTTATACATGCCATAACTTAAAGTATTTCTAGTCACAAAATACCGAGATAACTCATTGATAGTGTGAGGCGATCTCTGACGTCCTTACGATTTTCCGAGTTGGCTTTGCTATGCTATAAAAAAAGAGAGAAAGAAAAAGGATTAAGCATAAAGCTTTGTAAGTTTGCATGTAAATAAATAACAACATTCTAAATGAATTATCAAGATAACCTAAACCTTTCGAACATGGACTTATCTTACCTTCCCTTTGGTACACCCTTTAGATTTTCCGTTGAACCATTTGGAATACTAAGGATACACGGGTACCTTTCCTTTTTAAACTTACCATTTCCATCTCTTGACATGGTCTTACGTGGTATCCTTGTCTTATGAACTTACCATTGCCATGCCTTGGCATGGTCTTACATGGGATCTTTGCCTTATAGTAGTTTATCAATGCCATGTCTTGACAAGGTCTTACATGATATCCTTGCCTTATGAACTTACCAATGCCATGCCTTGGCATGGTCTTACTTGGTATCCTTAAACCCTAATGTCATGACATTTGTATCCTACACATTCCTAAGGTTCAACTGGGACTTTTAAGTATCATTTCTCAGTCAATTCTTGCTTGAACCATCAAGGAATAAATTTACAAAATAAATATATAGATGCTGAAAAATAACATCATTAATTATAAATAATAAAACATTGCATTTATTTACTGCAAACTTACCCCGATACAAAATACGATCAAATATTTTGATTTAGTCCTCAGCCTTTTTTTCGTCGGTCTAACCCCGAATTTCATTCTTCTTGATCTATAATAGAAAATTTAACTTATTTAATATTCACATTTATCAAAACAGTCCTTAACTCTAACTTTGGAAAAATTATGATTTTGCCCCTAAACTTTTGCATATTTACACTTTTTCCCTAAGGTTCAGAAATGAAACATTATCCCTAATTCTTATGTTTTATGACATGTTGATCATTTATTTATGTACGGCAACATCAAATTCCCACTCTAACATGTACTTATGACCATTACGTATTTTTACCAATTATGTCATTTTACTCGTTCTCGCTTAAAATCGCTTAGCTCAAGTTGTTTAACATAATTTCAAGCTTTATATTCTACCATAAAACATCAGAATAAACACATTTCACCTATGGGTATTTTTCCAAATATGAACGCTAGGTCAAATTATTGCTAGAATAAGCTAAATCAAATTACCGGGACTTCAAAAACGTAAAGAACATTAAAAACGGGGCTTGGAATCACTTACTATGAAGCTTGGAAGCTTGAAAAAACCCTAGCTATGAAGAACCCTTGAGATTTCGACCTAATGAAGAAGATGGGCACATTTTGCCATCTTTTTCCCTTTTTTAATCTTTTAATTACCAAATGACTACAATACCCTTCATTAAAACTTCAGTTATTTTTATCTATGTATGTCCATTTTTGTCCATGAAAACCTAATGGTCTAATTACTATTTAAGGACCTCTACTTCAATTATACTATTCAATTTAATCCTTTAGCACCTAAAACTCATGTTTATCAACTTTTGCAATTAAGAACTAGTAGGCAAATTAAGCATGCTATCTATAAAATTTTCCATCGATTCTCAAACACATGCATCTAATCACTCACTAAATTATAAAAATTAATCAAAATAAACTTTTCTATCTCGGATTCATGGTTTCGCAACCACTGTTTCATTTAGGCCCTATTTTGGGATGTTACATTTTCCCCCCGTTTAGGGATTTTCGTCCTCGAAAATCTTACTTGTGAAAAGATTTGGATACTATTTTTGCATAACCCCTTCAGGCTCCCATGTAGCCTCGTCTACCCCATGCCTATTCCATAATAATTTCACAAGTGTAATACTTTTGTTCCTTAGTTTCTTAACCTCTCGAGCTAAAACCTTTACTGGTTCTTCACCATAAGCCATATCTTGTTAAATCTCAACCTCTGTCTGTGAAATCACATGTGAAGGATCAGAATGGTAACGACGTAACATGGACACATGGAACTCATCATGAATCTTCTCTAACTCTGGTGACAAAGTTAATCGATATACTAATGGTCCAACTCTTTTACTCACCTCAAACAGTCCAATAAAACATGGACTTAGTTTGCCTTTCTTGCCAAATCTAAAAACTTTCTTCCACGAGGATACTTTCAAGAACACTTTGCCACCAACTTGATACTCAATCTCTTTTCTTTTCAAGTCTGCATAAGACTTCTGTCTATCTGAAGCTGCTTTCAAGCAATCTCTGATAACTTTCACTTTCTCTTCAGTTTCTTTAACTAAATCAACCCGTAAATCTGATTTTCTTTAAGCTCTATCCAATACAAAGGTGTGCGACATTTACGTCCATACAAAGCTTCATAAGATGCCATTTTCAAACTCGACTGGTAACTATTATTATAAGCAAACTCTACCAATGACAAATATTTCTCCCAACTACCTTGAATTTCTAAGACATAACATCTGAGCATATCTCAAGTATCTAAATAACTCTCTCTGATTGACCATCGATCCAAGGATGGAAAGTTGTACTAAAACTCAACTTTGTGCCCAAAGCTTCCTGTAACTTCTTCCAAAACTGCGAAGTGAATCTCGGGTCTCTATCTGAAATAATCGATAATGGTACTCCTTGTAGTCTGACTATCTCTGAAATATATAACTCGGCCAACTTTTCAAGTGAATAATCCATATGAACTGGAATAAAATGAGCTAACTTTGTTAGCTTATCAATCACAACCCATACTGCATCTTTCTTTCTCGGTGTCAATGGCAATCCTGTCACAAAATCCATGGCAACTCGGTCACATTTCCACTTAGCAACTAACACAGGCTACAATAAACCTAAAGGTAACTGCTGTTCAGCTTTTACCTGTTGACGGATCAAGCATCTATAAACAAACTCTGAGATATCTCTCTTCATTCCTACCCACCAATACATTTTCTTCAAATCATTGTACATCTTTGTACTACCTGGATGAATAGACAAAGAACTGCTATGTGCTTCCTCTAAAATCTTTCGAATAAGCTCATCATTCTTTGGTACACATATCCGATTTTTGAACATTAAACAACCGCCAAAACTGATCTGAAAATCTGACTCTATATCAACTCACACTAAGCTCTTTTGGCTTGCAACTCACTGTTATCTTTCTGAACTTCACAAATTTCTTCAAGAAACATTGGCTTAGCTCTTAATTCGGCTAAGATAGAACTATCATCCGATAAGGTTAAACTAGTGTTCAAAGCTCTTAATGCAAATAAAAATTTTCTACTCCAAGCATCAGCAACTACGTTTGCCTTACCCGGGTGATAATCGATCACTAGTTCATAATCTTTAATCAACTCTAGCCATCTTCTTTGCCTCAAGTTCAAATCTTTCTGAGTCATCAAGTATTTCAAACTTTTATGATCAGTAAATATTCGGCACTTCTCACCATACAAGTGATGTCTCTAGATTTTCAACGCAAATACAATGGCAGCTAGTTCCAAATCATATGTCGAATAATTTTTCTCGTGTGGATTTAGATGTCTAAAGCATAAGTAATTACCTTTCCTTCCTACATAAGTACATAGCCTAGTCTATTTAAGGACGCATCACTATAAATCACAAACTCTTTACCCGGTCCTGGTTGTACTAAGACAGGAGCTTCAGTCAACAATGTCTTTGTCAAAACTCTGCTTTTAGTCCATTCAAACTTGACATCTTTCTATAGCAATCTTGTCAATAGAGTAGCTATCATGAAAAATCCCTTTACAAACCGTCTATAATAACCGGGGATACCAAGAAAACTTCTGACCTCTGATACATACCTAGGAGGCTTCCAATCAACAATGGCTGAAATCTTGCTCGGATCAACTCTAATACCTTCTCTTGAGACTATATGTCTAAGAAAACCAACTTCCCGTAAACAGAACTCACTTTTGCTAAACTTGGCATAAAGCTGATTATCTCTCAAAGTCTGTAAAACTATTCTCAAATGCTCTGAATCCTCAGTCTTATCATGAGAATAAATCAAGATATCATTAATTGACACAACTACAAATTTATCCAAGTTAGGTCAGAAAATTCAATTCATTAGGTCCATAAAAATGGCAGGAGCATTAGTCAAGCTAAGTGGCATCACAAGGAACTCATAATGGCCATACCTAGTCCGGAAAGTAGTCTTCGAAACATCTGACTCTTTAACTCGCAACTAATAATATCCAGATTTCAAATCTATCTTGGAGAATACAGTAGCTCCCTTCAATTGATCAAACAAATCGTCAATTCTAGGTAGTGGATACTTGTCATTAATAGTCACCTTGTTAAGCTATTGATATCTATACACAATATCATCGAACCATATTTCTTTTTCATTAAGAGCTTTGGTGCACCCTATGGTGAACAACTAGGTCTTGCAAAGCCTTTCTCTATTAGTTCCTACAACTGAAGTTTCAATTCTCTAAATTCCATTTGAGCCATTCTATAAGGAGCAATAGAAATGGGTGTTGTACCCGGAACCAATTCAATACCAAACTCAACTTCTCTGATAAAAGGCAAACCTGGTAGTTCTTCTGGAAACACATTAGGAAACTCACATACCATAGGCACTGATTCAATTTTCAACTCTGGATCTTTAGTATTCAAAAAAAAGCAAGATAAGTTTCATATCCTTTTCTCAAGCATTTCTGAGCAGACATAACAGAAATCATGGCAATTGAACTATCTGACTCATCTAAATTAACCTGAAGAATTTCACAATTTTCGCATTTTAACTCAATAAATTTCTTTCCACAATTCACTATCACATCATGCACAGTCAACTAACCCATACCAAGAATTACATCAAACTTATCAAATGACAATAGCATGAGATCGATCGGAAAACAGTAACCTCTAATCATCAAAGGGAAATTTTTACGTACTTTGTCTACTAATACATACTGACCCAATGGATTCGATACTTTAATCACAAATCCTATAGACTCTATGGACATGTTCTTGCTAGGCATCAATTTCATGCAAACATAGGAATGGGTCGAACCCGGAACAATCAAAGCAATAACATTAACATCGGGGGGGATGCCTCTTCACGAGCACGAATAGCATAGGTCCTTGCAGGTGCTCTAACATCTGGTCTCACTGCTGAATCTCTAAATGCACCTTTACTTGCCCCTGTTCCCGAACTTCTCTAATGTTTGCCTCTAACAGGGGCATTGCCTGATCTTACACTTGGTATTACTTCTCTTTTAACCACCTCAGGACACTCCCGAATGAAATGATCCGATGCATCACATCGGAAACAACCAGTCTCAGTTGCTCGAAATTGACCTAGATGATGTCAACCACATCGAGGACACTCGGGTTTATCAGGCTAAATACTGCCAACACTCGCGATTAAAGTTGTCTGAGCTTTCTGACCCATAAATCTTCTACCTCTGTTTTGGCTAGATTACTCTACTGAAAATTGGATCTCGTAGAGAACTCTCTAGGCCTCTTGGATGTAGACTGAAATGACTTGCTCATCTGTCTTTTCTTCGTGTCTTGCATCTCAATTTCAGGATAACCCTTTCCTTTCAGCAACTCCTCTGCCTTACAACTCTTTCAACTAAAATTACAAACTTTTTTATTTCTGGAACACCGACTGACAGTCGAATATCATCATTGAGCCTACCTTCAAATCTCACACACACTCTTGAGCATAATTACTGAGTCTGACAAATTAATGCTCATATTCAGTCACTGTCATCTTACCCTGCTTTAGTTCAAGGAATTCTTTTCTTTTCTGGTCGATGAACCTCTGACTAATGTATTTCTTACGGAACTCCTCCTGAAAAAATCTCAAGTAACCCTCTCTTTCGGTACTACTGACACAAGTTTCTTTCACCAATGGTAGGCCGAGTCTCGTAAAAGTGATACAATACACTTCATGCACTCTTCAGGTGTGCAGGATAACTCATCAAAGACCCTGATAGTATTCTCGAGCCAAAATTTTGCTTTCTCTACATCGTCATCTTTAATAGCCCGAAACTCTTCGGCCCCTTGTTTTCTAATTTTATCAACTGGTGGCTTCTCTCTTCTGACTGTATCTCTGACTAGGGAAGCTACATGAGTAGTCTGAGGATCATGAGGGGGTGGAGGTCTAACGGCTGGATTCGTACGAACGAACTCAGCAAACCATTCATTCATAGCTTGGAAGAAGGCTTCTCGAGCCCCTCCTCCCTGACTAACTGTAACGGACCTTTCACTACCATCTGGTGGCACTGTCCCTTCTGCGGGAGCGGGTGCGTTACTTTCTACATCATCTGTACCAACTCGTTCGGGATCCATAACTATAAAAGAAAAACATTTTAAAATCGTCAGGAGTCGTCACACTATCAAAATATAAGTATGGCATGTAAAGCTAGACCCTTATTCATACTGAATATTCCAAGAACCAATGAAACTCTTACTCTGATACCAATAAATGTAACACCCCTTAACCGAGACCATCGCAGGAGTCGAGCACGAGGCGTTACAAGACTTATCTTACCTGTTCGGGGCATTAAAAAAATTGTACTTTTTTTTAAAATATTAATTCGCTCACATTCATCCAATAAATCCCTAAAAAGGGCCTACGAGGCCCTAAAATGTGCAATTGAAATGGTTTGGGACCAAAACGAGAACATTAAAATTTTTCAATTACTTACGCAAATTAAAATAATTTATTTCACTATTCATAATAAAACTATCCATTTGTGTAACAGTTACTAAATTAATTATAACTCGAGTTACGAAACTCAAAATTTAAATCCATAAATTTTCCCTGAAGCTAGACTCATATATCTTCTTACCATAATTATTCCAGAAGTTTTGGTTCGGCCAATTAGTACAGTTTATTCATTAAAGGTTCCCCTATTTTGCAGTTCAGTGGACCTAACCTCTCTTCACTAAAAATTGATTATCTCATTATACAGAAATCAGATAACATTTTTGTTTGTTTCTAATGAAAATAGACTCACTAAAGAACCTATAAATATAAACTTTGACATATAATTATTTTTTTACAATATCTAGTGATTTTCAAAAGTTAGAATAGGGGATCACGAAGCCACTCTAAACCAGTCTTATAGAAATTTAAATATATCAGAATATAGACTTCATTTGCTTGCGCTGTTTCTTTCCTATGACAATAGACTCAATAAGATTTAATTCTATATCTCATTCACCATTTAATTCCATTTTTAAAATTTTTAGTGATTTTCAAAACCACATTACTGCTGTTGTTTCCTAACTGTTCCATGGCCAACTCTTACTCTTTCATAGTTTCTTTGCATCAAACCTCATTTAGGCTTACGTAATACCAAAACTTGTTCTAATTTAGCTATATCATAAGCTAATCATTACCAATTATTGACATGCCATTCTTTAATCATATCATAAGGACATACACACAAAATAGCCAAGTCCCTATACATGACATAACTTAAAGTATTTCTAGTCACAAAATACCGAGATAACTCATTGATAGTGTGAGGCGATCTCCAACGTCCTTATGATTTTTCGAGTTGGATTTGCGATACTATGAAAAAAGAGAGAAAGAAAAAGGAGTAAGTATAAAGCTTAGTAAGTTTGCATATAAATAAATAACACCATTCTAAATGAATTATCAAGATAACCTAAACCTTTTGAACATCGACTTATCTTACCTTCCTTTTGGTGCACTCTTTGATTTGTAATACTAAGGATACATGGGTACCTTTCCTTTTTAAACATACCATTGCCATGTCGTGACATGGTCTTACGTGGTATCCTTGCCTTATGAACTCACCATTGCCATGCCTTGGCATGGTTTTACATGGGATCTTTGCCTTATAGTAGTTTATCAATGCCATGTCTTGACATGGTCTTACATGATATCCTTGCCTTATGAACTTACCAATGCCATGCCTTGGCATGGTCTTACTTGGTATCCTTAAATCCTAATGTCATGACATTTGTATCCTACACATTCCTAAGGTTCAACTGAGACTTTTAAGTATCATTTCTCCGTCAATTCTTGCTTGAATCATCAAGGAATAAATTTACAAAATAAATATATAGATGCTGAAAAATAACATCATTAATTATAAATAATAAAACATTGCATTCATTTACCTTAAAACTTACCTCGATACAAAGTACGATCAAATATTTTAATTTGGTCCTCAACTTTTTTCTTTCCTCGGTCTAACCCTGGATTTCATTCTTCTTGATCTATAATAGCAAATTTAACATATTTAATATTCAGATTTATCAAAACAGTCCTCAACTCTAACTTTGGAAAAATTACAATTTTGCCCTTAAACTTTTGCACATTTACACTTTTTCCCCAAAGCTCAAAAATGAAACTTTATCCCTAATTCTTATGTTTTATGGCATGCTGATAATTTATTTACCTACGGCAACATCAAATTCTCACTCTAACATGTACTTATGACCATTAGGTATTTTTATCTGATTATGTCGTTTTACTTGTTTTCGCTTAAAATCGCTTAGCTCAAGTCAATTAACATAATTTCAAGCTTCATATTCTACCATAAAACATCAAAATAAACACATTTCACCTATGGGTATTTTTCCAAATAAGAACCCTAGGTCAAATTATTGCTAAAATAAGCTAAATCAAGTTACCGGGACTTCAAAAACATAAAGAACATTAAAAACGGGGCTTGGAATCACTTACTATGAAGCTTGGAAACTTGACAAAACCCTAGCTATAAAGACCCTTGAAATTTCGGCCTAATGAAGAAGATGGGCACATTTTGCCATCTTTTTTCCCTTTTTTAATCTTTTAATTACCAAATGACTAAGATACCCCTCATTAAAACTTTAGTTATTTTTATCTATGTATGTCCATTTTTGTCCATGAAAACCTAATGGTCTAATTACCATTTAAGGACCTTTACTTCAATTATACTCTTCAATTTAATCCTTTAGCATCTAAAACTCATATTTATCAACTTTTGCAATTAAGCCCTAGTAGGCAAATTAAGCATTCTATCTATAAAATTTTCCATCGATACTCTAACACATGGATCTAATCACTCGATAAATTATAAAAATTAATCGGAATAAACTTTTCTATCTCGGATTCATGGTTTCTCAACCACTGTTCTGTTTAGGTCCTATTTTGGGATGTTGCAATCATGCCATCTTTTTTATTTTTCTTTACACATTTTGGCTTTCTCATAGGAAAACAACCTCAATTCTTGCAACTCATCCAGTTGAAACATCCTTCTCTCACCGGCTTGCTTAAGATCAAAATTCAACTTCTTCAAAGTCCAGTGAGCTCTATTCTCCAACTCTAATGGCAAATGACATGCCTTCCCAATAACCAACCGATAAGGAGCCATTCCTAACGGTGTCCTAAATGTTGTTCGATAGGCCCATAATGCATCATCGAGCCTTCGAGACCAATCTTTTTTTCTCAGGCGTACTACATTTTCAAGGATACCTTTGATTTCATGGTTCACTCTTTCAACTTGCCCATTAGATTGAGGGTGATAGGCAGTAGCAATCTTATGCTTCACATCATATTTGTCAAGCAACCACTTAAGCCATTTGTTCACAAAGTGAGAACCTTCATCACTAATAATAGCTCTTGGTGTCCTAAATTGTGTAAACACATGCTTATGTAGGAATCGCATGACTACCTTTGCACCATTTGTATGGTATGCTTCAGCTTCAACCCATTTGGACACATAATCCACAACAACTAAGATGTATTTTTCCCCATACGAAGAAGGAAATGGTCCTAAGAAGTCAATGCCACATACACCGTAAAATTCAATTTCCAAAATATTTGTTAAGGGCATTTCATTCCTCCGTGATATATTTTCGGTTCTCTGACAATTATTGTAGTTCTTCACATAAACATAAGAATCTTTAAATAGTGAAGGCCAAAAGAAACCTACTTGCAAAATATTTGCTGCAGTACGTGTACCACCAAAGTGTTCCCCATTTGGAGATGAATGGCAATGATATAAGATCTCAGCAATCTCACTTTCAGCTACACACTTTCAGATTATATTATCTGCACACTGTTTAAATAAGAATGGGTCCTCCCAAAAATAATACTAACTATCATGAAAGAATTTCCTCCTTTGTTGGTATGTCATTTCTTGAGGAATTATTCCATATGCAAGATAATTGGCAAAATTAGCAAACCAAGGTGTTTCATGAATTCGACTCACCTCAAATAAGTGCACATCTGGGAAATTCTTGTTGATAGGCACATGTGATCGAGTTACCTCATCTTGCTCCAACCTCGACAGATGATCAGCTACTTGATCTCTAATACCTTTTCTGTCTTGGATCTCAAGATCAAATTCTTGGAGTAAAAGTATCCAACAAATTAGCTCGGTTTTGCATCTTTTTTTGTGAGCAAGTATTTAATAGCTGCATGGTCAGTAAATACTGTAACTTTGGTACCTATAAGATATGAGTAGAATTTGTCAAAAGCAAAAACTATAGAAAATAGTTCCTTTTCAGTTATCATATAATTGAATTGGGCTCCTGATAAACCATAATTTATACATATTTTTATCCCATGCTTAGCACATTTATGGATGATTTCTCCTTAGATTTGGTGAATTTGATGCTCCTAATTCTTTAATTTCATGTTTTACACTTAGGTGAGCATAGGAGAGTAAAAAGAGCAAGAAACGGGCCAAAAGCGGAGAAAATAGACTCATATGGGAAATCAAGACGGTCTGGACTTCCTCACACGGGCGTGTCACACGACCGTGTCCATTAGGATGGATCGAAGCACGACTTACACGGGTAGACTACAAGCTTGTGCCTATTCAACAGCCTTGACCATGGGCTAGAGCAATCGCGCACGGGCGTGTCCCTGCCGAGCCCAAGTATAGTTCTATTCAGAAAGGTCACTTTTGAGGGCTATTAGGCATTCTAAAGCCTATTTAAACACCTGAGGAGGCACTTAGAAGAGACACACAAGGTAGGATCCAAAGAATTACTCAAGGGAAGTGGATTGGTCCATCTCAGAAGCCGGATTCATCGTCAATACTGAAGATCTCCCTTCAGTTTCCATTCTGAGGTTTTGGGTTTTCTTTATGTTTTGTATTCATTATTTTTCTGAGATGTTTTCTTTTATAATTATGAATTAAACCCCTTAAATACCTAAGGGGAATGAAACTTAAGACGGATCTTGTTATTATTATCTGAATTGTATGATAAATATTTGACTTGTTCTTAATTATGTGTTATTAATTCTTGTTTTAATATTCCAGGATATTGATTCAAGTTATTGCTCTTATTCAGAGGAGGAAAATTCCCCGTCTAAGAGTAAATTTATCGTAATTAAGCGGAGTTGATTGCATGACTAGAGATAGGGTGACAAGATTTTTCTGAATTAGGGTGAAACCTAATAAGAGGATTCATAGATCGAGTTAATGCAATACTAGGGCATTAATTAGAAAGAGATTTCAATTAATCAACCTAGGCTTAGACGTTATTAGTCTCGAGAGAGATAATAATATAACTTAGGGATTTCTACAGATCAAGTCAAATGAATAAATCGTCTGATTTAGAGTCAAATAACAAGTAAAGTCTAGGTGGATTTTTCCTTGGGTATTGTCTTAATCAATCGAGTTCTCCCAAAAGCTTTTTCCCAATTTTCTCTCTGTGCACCCTTATTTTAGTTAAGTAGTTTAGATAAACAAATCCCTTAATTTTTAGGCTAGATAATAAAAAGAAAGTAATTACTAGTACTCTTGGTTCCTTTAGGTTCGACAATCCGGTCTTGCTAAAGCTATACTACTGTTCGATAGGTACACTTGCCTTCATCATGATAATAGTTAGTTTCAAGACGATTAATTATAAATTTTTAAAACCTGTTATGAATATCACATATTAAGTTTTTGGCACCATTGCCGGGGAACTGAGATATTAGGAACACTCGATTTTTATTACTTTAGCCATTTTACTTTATTTTCAATTTAAATTTTTATTTTCTTTTCTAATTTTTTCCTTTTATTCGCTCCTGGCAGGTTTTTATAGTGTATGACTAGAAAAAACCCGTCGGGACCATTACTGTTTGATAGTAAGATCGATAGCACAGTTCGTAGAAACTAAAGAGAAATAAGGCGAAGCTTAAGAGAAAATCTGCTACCTCCTACGATTGCTGCTAATCAGAATCCTGCTCCACGTACTATGTATGATTATGCTAAACCTTCTTTAACAGGAACTGAATCAAGCATAGTTAGGGCTGTTGTTGCTACAAATAATTTTGAACTGGAACCTAACACCATTCAAATGATCCAATAGTTTGTTCAGTTTGATGGTTTGCAGGATGAGGATCCCAGCGCTCACTTGGCGAATTTCTTAGAGTTTTACGACACTTTTAAAATCAATGGCGTTTCTGATGATGCCATTTGCCTTCAGTTGTTTCCCTTTTCATTGAAGAATAACGCTAAACAGTGGTTGAACTCGTTACCACGAGGGTCAATCACTACTTGGGAACAAATGACCGAAAAGTTTTTATTAAAATATTTCCTGCCAGCTAAAACAACCAAATTACGTCTCCTCTTTTGTGCAAATGGATTTAGAAACACTCTATGATGCATGGGAGAGATACAAGGACCTTTTGTGAAGGTGCCTTCACTATGGGTTACCACTCTGGCTACAGTTCAAACGTTTCACAATGGCCTGAATCCTTCGACTAAACAGATGATTGATGCAGCCGCTGGTGGAACTATCAATAATAAGACACCTGAGGTTGCTTATGAATTTATAGAAGAGATGTCACTGAATAATTATCACTGGCAGGTCATGAGGACAAAACCAACGAAAACAGCTGGTGTTTTTAATGTCGATTCGGTCACCATGCTCTCTAATCAGGTAGAACTTTTGAATAAAAAAATTAATGGTTTTCTTGATTCTTCATGGGTTCACCCAATAATGCAGTACGAAGCAAATTAAGGTGGATCAAGCAATTCAGAATACCCACCCTATGGCCACAACATGGAGAACAAGTAGTTAAATCACATGGGTAATAATTGTCGATCTCAAAATAATCCTTATAGTGACACTTACAATGCAAGTCGGAAGAACCACCCAAATTTTTCATGGGGAGGCCAAGGGAATCAGAGACCACTACCACCTCCAGGCTTCCAACAACAACCTTACCAGCAAGAGAAAAAGCCAAACCTTGAGAAGATGCTAACAAAATTCATCTCGGTATTAGAAACTCGTTTTCAGAATACCGAGATAGCACTTAAAAATCAACAAGCATCGATCTAAGGGCTTGAAGCTCAGATAGGTCAGCTCGCTAAATTGATATCTGAACGACCACAAGATAGCCTGCCGAGTAACACTGAATCTAACCAAAGGGAGCAACTCAATACAATTACCATTCAAGATGAGGAAGGGTTAGTTGCACCTGAACCAGAACCGAGGCAAGAAACTATGGTAAGTAAAGGTAAAGGTGAGGTGGACCACAATGACCAGAAACCGATAAGTAAAGAGTACAAACCTCGTGTGCCATACCCCAACGCGACAAGGAAAGACCGCACAGACGAATAATTCGGTAAATTTCTTAAATTATTAAAGAAGTTACATATTAACTTACCGTTTATTGAAGCTCTTTTGCAGATGCCAATCGCAGTCAAATTCTTAAAGGAGCTTTTAACAAATAAGCGGAAGTTGGATGAGGCGTCGCATGTGGAACTAAATGCGGTTTGCTCAGCCATACTACAGAATAAGCTGGCCAAAAAATTATAAGATCCAGGGAGTTTTACGATTCTTTGTTTAATTGGTAGCCTAGATGTTAATAATGTTTTGGCTGATTTAGGGGCTAGTATCAATGTCATGCCCTACAAAATGTTTAAGCAACTATGTCTTGGGAAACCCAAACAAACTAGGATGAGTATTCAATTAGCCGATAAAACAATCAGATTTCCTAGGGGGATTATTGAAGATGTACTTGCTAAAATTGAAAAATTTATTTTCCCAGTCGATTTCGTTGTTTTAGACATAGAGGAGGATAGTAACCTTCCTTTAATTTTAGGGAGGCCCTTTTTAGCAACCTCTAAAACAATAATTGATGTTGGCACAGGTGAACTTACACTTCGTGTGGGAGACGAAACAATCACCCTTCAAGCTCGTAATATGAGTAACACAACAAAAATTGAAGGTGGTTGTATAAATCATTCAACTAAAACTGACCATGTGGCGCAACCTACTTTGCAGGAAATAAGTTCGAAGAACCTACATGAGCCATGTTCAAGCAATAACAAAGGACCTATCTATGAAGAACGAAGGTTACAAATCAAGGAACTAGATGAATGGCAGACACATAAATTGAGGACACACAATAAACCAAAACCATGCCATGACGAGCTTAATGTCGCACCAAGTCAACTTAAGGTTGGAGACAAAGTACTACTAGATGCAGCAGATCCCCGTATTGCCACTTTTGAACCTAGCAGAGCAATCCCTCTTACGATACTCAGTATTTTCCCATATGGTACAGTCGAGGTAATTTATCCCAAATTCAGCACTTTTAATGTAAATAGTACTCGTCTTAAACCTTATGTTGATAAAATTGATAGCAGGGATAAGGAGTGTAAACTCCTCGCACCACCATGACCATGCACCAGAAAGGTAAGTCAAGCTTAGAATATAAATAAGCGCTTCTCGAGAGGTAACCCGAGCATTAATGATGTTAACCTCTTTAAAGTTTTAGTTTTTAACATCTAATCACTAACTGAGTCTTTCAAACACAGGTTTTCTAATCCACACGAGCGTGCCTTAGGCCGTGCTAACACCACGGGAGGAGACACGACCGTGCGATACGGTCGTGTGAAAATAGGGAAAAAAATTTTCTTAACACAGGATGCGATAAGTGGCCACGGCCGTGCGACGTGGCTGTGGGCGAGTCTGTCAAACCAACACGGGCATGCAACACCCCCGTGTCTAGAAATAATGGTTGAAATTGAGAATTTAGCACTGGCGTACGACACACCCGTACCCACCACCCGTGCTCAAGATTGATAAAACAACACGGGCGTGTGCATTAGAACATAGGCGTGGGAGAAGCAAACGAAGTAGGACATGCCGTGTACACCAACACGCCCAAAGAGCACGGGCATGTGCGAGTCTCAAATGCGCTCAAATTTAAAAAATTACTAAATATACGGGCAAAAATTAGGGCACACGGGCGTGCCCCACGGTCGTGTTCCCCAAAATCTACATAAACCTTTCACTATTCATCATCCCCTTCCCCAAAATCCCTAACCCTAGCCACTGCAACTTCACACGCCTTACCTGCCATGCCCGTGCGCTGACTACAACACCACTTTCGACGATCCAAAGCTCCTCCCTCTTGCATTTGTTCATTTTTTTCCCTCTATTTTCTTCATTCTTTTACTTATTTCATGATATTTTGTTTTATTTTGAGCAAATAATCATAGTTATCGTGATAGAAATTTGCCATGTTAGTCAATACATTTTGCTGCATTCATCCATTTTTCTTGTTTCCATAGATTTCATGCTTACCCACATGCATTCATTCACTAGATATTTCTGTTAACATTACTCTCATAGTCCTTTTCATAGTAATGACGTAATTTATCTAATTGGGTTTATTTTTTTTATCATAGTTGTTCTTTCATACTTAACTTCTAGGAAATATCTCTATTAGTTTTACCATGCATATTTTTCCATGCTATTATTGCGAAGTAATTTTATTTTTATTTTTATTTCGACTTGCCATTGCAGGTATACTATGTCAACCTCACGTGGCAAGAAGACCACCATCTCCGGTTCGAAGAAAAGGAAAGGAGCAACATTCTCCTTGGGTCCTACCACTGATATCTGTCACCCTTTCCTCTAATTCCCCTTGGGACCCCAGGAGGAGCTATTTCAGATATTACGGGCCCGACCCCTAGGTGTGGGCCGCTGTATTGACTAGGCCATACTTGAACAAATTCAGATGGCGGACGCGGTCCGAGCCCTCCTGACGACTGAACCGTGGGGGCTCTTCTTTGAGATCATCGAGCTGACATACCTCGAGCTCACAATGGAACTCTGCTCGACCTTCTATCTTCAAGTCATCATGACAAACTTCGACGATCCTGGAACGTTCCAGTTCCGCCTTGGTGGTCTAGTGCGCCAGTTGAGCAAACCGGAGTTTGGAATTGCACTTGGGCTGTACATGAAGGAGTTCATGGACAACAATGAACTTGACACCCTCTATCGCCACATCCACTACTCCCCCTCAAAGTGCTGGAAGGACCTCGTCCCTGCCTCGTCCACCTATGATCCTAGCCGCTCTAAGGAATCAGCCCTCGCCCATCCCTGTGATACCTACACGCCATCTTGGCCCACACTTTGAGAGGACGGTGAGAGAGCATAAGCATCATCAACACTCATGATGCCTATTTTTTGTGGAGCATGGTGAACAGGCACGTCTTCGACCTTGCCTACTTCATTTCCCTCGCCATCCGCCATCAGACGAAGCGACATAGGAGAGGAGTCATCTCTATCGGGCCCTATGTGACTGGATTGGCTCGGCACTTTGGGCTCCTCAACACAGCGGCACAATTATCCTCCCTCACTCTCATCAACCAGATGTCCCCATAGGGCATCTCGAGCATGCTACATATGAGGATGATCAAGAAACAACGTGGCACCTACCCTCCTTAGTACCGCCTCTTCCAGTCTACTGAGGAGGAGGACCCAAAGGATATTACTGATGATGTCCCTCCACGTCATGAGGACCCACCATCTCAGCCACCACCCATCCATCATCCAGTTCATGCGACGGCTTCATACTTTGACATCTCTGAGTGCCTTACTCGATTTGAGCAGCAGTGTTTTCAGCGTTTTGATCCCATTGATGCTACTCTTCATCAGATTTGTCAGCACCTTCATCTCTCATCGCCACCACCACCTCGCGAACCATCTAGCGATGACGATGTTTAAAAACTTTTTATTTATTATTTTTATTTTCACTTTTATCTTTATTTATCTTCTTTAAGTACTTTTTATTTTATTTTCCTTTAATATTATTTTAATTTTAGTTTTTATAATTTTTATTGAATAATTTATAGTTTCGGCTATTTCATTACGAGTAATTATGCTTCCTTATATTTCCTAAAGAGTTCCTGATTCTATCACAGTTATAAAGAACTCCAAAGCTCATCATTAAATAGGAACTAAAAACTCCACTGGAAAAGGTTCTCCACGACTGCCATGTCCTGCTCGACCATGACCATAGCTACTACCAGATATAATATTCTTTTGGCGCAGGACTTATAGACTAATGAACATTTACCACCACCGGAGCATCCTCCTCCACTCTCATCATTGCCTTGGCTGATTATTCTCCATAACTCCAATTCAAGAAGTTCATTCATCATTCAGGAAGTTTCACCTCTCTCCCTATCTTACGATTATATATCTATATTTTTCAATATATCCATCTTTGTACATTGAAGGCAATGTACATCTTAAGTGTGGGGGGTCTTTTATATCATTATTAGAAATCATTAGAAATCCCTGAATTTTGTCTTATTCTCACGTGAATCACTCATATCACTATCAGAATGAATTTTAATTAATTTATGATTTTTATTGATATGTCTTGAATTAAAACATAGGCATTTATGCATTGATTGTTTAAACTTTAAGACATTAGGGAATCAAGCATGATAAGTTGAATTTTGAAGAATTAAAAACTTTTAGGTTGTTTCCCTAAGTTTAGGTATTGTCTTGAGTTGAAATTCACAAGTTTAAACATCAAAAAGCTATAATTTTTGTGAGATCTTGAGCCTTTAGAGCATATTTCATTTCTTTCACGCTCACTTTTATTATGAGTGCTTCAGTATTGATTTGTTATTCTACAACTTACTTGATTATGCATGTCAAGACCACACCATTTGATTTGATATGTCGAGATGATAAAGGCACTTAGGTTTAACTCACTCACTCTACAAAAGCCTACCTTCATAATTAACCCTTAGTGAACCCTTTTGAACTTAACAACCTATTAATTGATTTACCCTTAATGTTAGCCTATAACCCATTATTGTTGAAATCCCCTAATTTGATCCCTATTTTTGTTGAGATTTGATTTGAATTTATTGCTTAGCTATTTCTTATTCTTTGTTGCAATAATTAAGTTCTATGTTATTTGACTTGTTCTTAAAACAAATAAAATTATATTCGTCGTTTTTAAGCTTAAAGTATTAATTCCATATTCTGAGAAGAAGCTCATTTGTATTCAACTGATGAATAGTTATTTTTCTAGCTAGGTAATTTTTCAATTCAGTCTCGATTCTAACCTTTCTTTCAGCTTGTGACCACACCCCCTAACCAAAGCCACATTACAACCCTCTAAAGACCTTTTTGATTGATGTGTCATCTCAATATATAGTGGTAGAGATTTGATTTTCAAGCAAGCCTATGGTAATATCTTTTCATGTTGAGTAATGAGTGCTTTATTTGATGTCCTTTAACACCTCGAGTGATTTGAGTGAATGTTTAGTGAGGATGTTAAACTCTGTGATATTTTGATCAAAGGTAATCACATAGATGAGGGGAGACACCTATGTTTTCGTGATAAAATGCTCAACTTGGAATGTTTGAAACTTTGATGTACTTTTAGTTGAATTTTCAATTTATGAATACTTATGAATTATTTTGAGATATTATTGATAGGGATTATAAATTGAGAAGAATTTATTTTGATTGTGAGTTGGAGATTTTGCTTGAGGACAAGCAAACGCTTAAGTGTGGGGGTATTTGATAAACCGTAATTTATACATATTTTTATCCCATGCTTAGCACATTTATGGATGATTTCTCCTTAGATTTGGTGAACTCGATGCTCCTAATTATTTAATTTCATGTTTTACACTTAGGTGAGCATAGGAGAGTAAAAAGAGCAAGAAACAGGCCGAAAATAGAGAAAATGGACCCAATGGGAAATCAACACGGCCTAGACTTCCTCACACGAGCATATCACACGACCGTGTCCATTTGTCAGGATCGAAGCACGACTTACACAGGTAGACTACATGCCTGTGCCTATTCAACAGCCTTGACCACGGGCTAGAGCAATTGCACGCGGATGTGTCCCTGTCGAGCCCAAGTTTAGTCCTATTCGGAAAAGGCCACTTTTGAGGGCTCTTAGGCATTCTAAAGCTTATTTAAACACCTGAGGAGGAACTTAGAAGAGACATACGGGGTAGAAGGCAAGGAATTACTCAAGGGAACTCGATTGGTCCATCTCAGAAGCCGGATTCATCGTCAAGACTGAAGATCTCCCTTCAATTTCCATTCAAGGGTTTTGGGTTTTCTTTATGTTTTGTATTCATTGTTCTTCTAAGATGTTTTCTTTTATAATTATGAACTAAACCCCTTAAATACCTAAGAGGAATGAAACCTAAGATGGATCTTGTTATTATTATCTGAATTGTATGATAAATATTTGACTTGTTCTTAATTATGTGTTCTTAATTCTTCTTTTAATATTCTAGGATATTGATTCAGGTTATTGCTCTTATTTAAAGGAGGAAAATTCCCTGTCTAAGAGTAAATTTGTCGTAATTAAGCAGAGTTGATTGCACGCCTAGAGATAGGGTGACAAGATTTTTTCGGATTAAGGTGAAACCTAATAAGGGGATCCATAGATCGAGTTAATGCAATACTAGGGCGTTAATTAGAAAGAGATTTCAATTAATCAACCTAGGGTTAGACGTTATTAGTCTCAAGAGAGATAATAATATAACGTAGGGATTTCTACGGATCAAGTTAAACGAATAAATCATCTCATTTAGAGTCAAATAACAAGTGAAGTCTAGGTGGATTTTTCCTTGGGTATTATCTTAATCAGTCGAGTTCTCCCAAAAGCTTTTTCCCAATTTTCTCTCTGTGCACCCTTAGTTTAGCTAAGCAATTTAGATAAACAAATCTCTTAATTTTTAGGCTAGATAATAAAAAGAAAGTAATTACTAGTACTCTTGGTTCCTTTGGGTTTGACAATCCGGTCTTGCTAAAGCTATACTACTATTTGATAGGTACACTTTCCTTCATCGTGATAATAGTTAGTTTCAAGATGATTAATTATAAATTTTTAAAACCTTCACGAATATCACGTATCAGCTCCCGTCAAAGTTCTACTTGCATAGTAAATGGGGTGGAACACTTTATTTTTTCTTTGACCTATCACAGCTCCAACAGCATAATCACTTGCATCGCACAAACTCAAAAGGTGTGCTCTAATCCGGTGTAATAATTATTGGGGCTGAGATTAACCATATTATTAGCTCTTCAAAAGCTTCTAAGCATGCTTTGTTAAAATCAAACACTACATCTTTCTCTAACAACAAACACAACGGTTTAGAAATTTTCAAAAATCTTTGATGAACCTTTGGTAAAAACTGGCATGGCCTAAGAAACTTCTGACTCCTTTCACAAGCATTGGGGCCAATAATCTTTCAATGATTTCCACCTTTTCTTTGTCGACTTCAATTTCTTTCTTTGAGATTCTATGCCCTAAGACAATCTCTTCCTTAACCATAAAATGGCATTTCTCCCAGTCAAGGACAAGATTCGTCTCTTCGTATCTCTTCAGTACCTTAGCCAAATTACTCAAATAAATATCATAAGTGTTACCAAAAATAGAAAAATCATCCATGAAAACCTCAACAAAATTTTCAACCATATCAGTGAATATTTGTAACATCCCGAAATAGGGCCTAAACGGAACAGTGGTTGCGAAACCACAAATCTGAGGTAGAAAAATTTATTTTATTATTATTTTGAGGTTCATGATATGATTGCATGATTGTGTGAAAATTTCGTGATGAAATTCTATGCATAAAGTGCTTAAGTTGAGATTAGGGACTAAATCGAATAATTTGCAAAACTTGCATTTTAGAAGTTTTTAGTATGAAATTGCTTTGGAATATTAATTAGGATGGTTTAAATAACAATTTGACCAATTTCTAAGTTCATGGAAAAAATAGGACATGGATGGAATTTTTGAAAGTTTAATAAGGAAGGGCATTTTGGTCATTTGGATATTAAATGAAATAAAAAGGGAAAAATAACACAAAATTCATCATCTTCTTCATTAGCACGAAATTTCAAGGGTTCTCCATAGCTAGGGCTTGTTTCAAGCTTTCAAGCTCCATAATAAGTGATTCCAAGCCCCGTTTTTAATGTTCTTTACATTTTCGGAGTCCCGGTAGTTCGATAAAGATTATGCTAGCAATAATTTAAGTTAGGGTTCATATTTGGAAAAATACCCATAGGTGAAAAGTGTTTATTTTGATGTTTTATGATATAATATGAGGTCTTAGATTATGTTAGACAACTTGTGCTGCTCGGTTTTAGGTAAAAACGAGTAAAAGGGCTTAATCGGTAAAAATACCTAATAGTCATAAGTGCATGTTAGAGTGTGAATTTGATGCTACCATAGAAGAGAAAAATGATCAGCATGTCATAAAACATAAGAATAAGGGATAAAGTTTAATTCCCGAGCCTAGGGGCAAAAGTGTAAATATGCAAAAGTTTAGGGGCAAAAATGTAATTTTTGAAAAGTTTGAGTAAAGGACTGTTTTGGTAAATGTGAATATTAAATAAGTTAAATTTGCTATAATAGATCAAGAAGAGCGAAATTCGGGAGTAGATCGGGGAAAAGAAAAAGTAAATGACTAAATTGTAAAGTTTAGTCACATTTTGTATCGAGGTAAGTTTACATAAATAAATGCAATATTCTTTTATTTTACATTATTATTGTCAATTTCAGCATTTATATACTTATTTTTGAGAATATTTAAAGTCGAATTAAAGGCAAAGTGATGAGAAAAAGCATTAGGAAGCCCTGTTTGAACCTTAGGAATGTTAGGATATTGGGGTTGACAGACAGAGACAGATGAAATGAGCCATGTAAGTCCATATCGGATATATGGCTTTGGAGACAGGAATGAGCCATGTAGGCCCATATTAGATATATATATGGCATTGGAGACAGGAATAATTCATGTAAGTCCATGTCGAAGACATGGCATTAGCAGGATATTGATGGACAGGAACGGCCCTAGTATCCTTAGTATTCCGAGTGGTTCAATGGGTCATTGTACACGTTAAATTATAGTGAATTATCAGAAAAAGGGAAGGTAGATTATATTTATGAATAGTGAAAGGTCAGGTAAGAAAGAAGGTAAGTGAGTAAAGAAGAAGGTAGAAAATGAGAAGTAAAGAAAGTTTATGAGGCTGGGTGATATTATGTATATTTATTCATTATGTTGAATGTTGTAATTTATTTGCTTGTAAGCTTACTAAGCCTAGTGCTTACTCTCTTTATTTTCTTTTTCTTATAGTTTTTATCAAGCCACTCGGGGATCTAAGGAAACGTAGGAAACCGATCACACTATCGAAGAAATCACATTGGCATAGTTAGACGTTTCGTTTTGTGTATGGCATGTATAGGAACTTGGTTTCTTTTGATATGATATGATCAATGAATGATGTGTAAATACTTGCTAGTGATTAACTAATAGAATGGCTGATGATATACATGTTTAATAGTATGTATGATTAAGTAGTAACTATCACATGAAAACTAAGAAAAATGTGAAAGTAACTTAAAAAGGGATTCAAGTATCAGAAATAACGTGATTTTGAAAAATCACAAAAAAATTGTAGAGACATTGTTTGATGGTGAGTAATATATAAAATTAAATCTCATTATGTCTATTTTCATATGGAATAAGCAAAACAGGTAAAGGTTTTGTATTTTATAAGATATCTGAGTTTTAGTGAAAAAGGGCCAGAGCGATTTCTGGATCCCCTGTTCCAACTTTGGAAATTTACCATAAATTTTAAAAAAATAATTAGGTGGTTTACTTTATATGGTTAGAATAAATATTTAATCTAGTGTTAATAGAAACAAACGGTATAGTCATATAAATTTTGTACAGGGAGAAAAGTGGTTCGTAGTAAGTAGAGTTCAGTGCAGTCGATTTCTGAAACAGGGGTAACTTTAACTAATAAAATTTATTAATTGGCTAAGTTAAAAATTATAGAAAAAAATTAGTAGATATATATATGAGTCTAGTTTCAGGAAAAATTTACGGATCTTAATTTCAAGCTTTGAAACTCGAGAAATTAATTTTTAAGCAACGATGACGCAGAAAAATAGTTTATTTCGAAAATTAAAATAAGTGGTTTAGAGTTGTTTAAAAGGTGAGATAAGTTTAGTAACACCTCAAGTGTAACACCCCGTACCCGAGACCGTTACCGGAGTCGGACACGAGGGGTTCACAGACTAAATTCACTTATTATCACAGTCCATTTTAAAAATTCTAGGCAGCTGACTAACTGCGTCACTGTCATCTTAAAAATCATATCTTGAGTTCCAAAACTCGAAAATCAGTTTTATAATTTTTCCTGGAAACTAGACTCATATATCCATCCACAAAATTTTTTTCTAGAATTTTTGGTCGAGCCAATTAGTACAGTTTATTAGTTAAATTCTCCCCTGTTACAGGGTTTGACTATTCTAACCTTCATGCATTACGACTTGGATATCTCCCTGTACAGGGCTTCAATACTGATTCCGTTTGTTTCTATAGAAACTAGACTCGAAAAGGAATCTATAAATATATGGCATGACTTCTAATTATCTCTGGTTAATTTATAATGAATTTCCAAATTCAGATCAGGGATCCAGAAATCGCTCTGCCCTGCTCCACGTAAACTTAAATATCTCTTAAAATCCGACTCATATGACTGTTTAGTTTCTTCCATATGAAAGTAGATTCATCAAGGTTCAATTACATAATTTATTCACTATTTAAATCTATTCCTACTATTTTAGTGATTTTTCAAATTCACACCACTATCTGTCAAGATCGCCTTTAGGGTAGACTTTACCTATTACACGTTTCCATGATTCAACTAACCCTTTAGCATATATAGCACAAAGTATGATCGTGATTAACCATTCCAATGGCCAATCATTGCCAAGCATATCCACACCTCTCAATAACCATATACATACAAAATGATTATAACATTATGCTCAAAAATATATATAAGCCATTTTCGCATGGCTATCCAAATTTATACAAAACCGAAGGGTACATGACCCACAACAAAAAGGGTAGTCCTATACATGCCATTTCAAAGTTCAACCAAAAGTGTACCAAAAGGGGGTTTGATAGTGTGGACGACTTCGACTTCGAAAATCCTGAGTCCGATAGCTGACGAACCAAAATCTATAAAACAAAGATTCAAAGAACAGAGTAAGCATTTAATGCTTAGTAAGTTTGAGCCATAAAATTAGACACAACTAAAGTGTAGCATTCATATGGCTAAACAGATAATTTCATATGCACAAATTCTCAATATCATACTTACTTCACATTACCAACCCTTATATTCATACACAAAAGATCAACTTAGCCAAAGGCGGTAGCTCATTTATCGATCGAGCGAATACTATTTGTAAGGGATCAACTAATTCAAAGCATATCTGAAACATACCTCATCATTGGGATTTTACGAGCGTATTAATTGAAACTATTACAGCAAGGTCGCTCATTCCCAAGCCAAGTACCTTGAGTTTAACCGGATATAGCTATTCACTCGAATGCCTTCGGGACATAGCCCGATATAGTAACTCGCACCAATGCCTTCGGGACTTAGCCCGAATATAGTAACTCGCACAAATGCCTTCGGGACTTAGCCCGGATATAGTAACTCGCACAAATGCCTTCAGGACTTAGCCCGGATATAGTAACTCGCACAAATGCCTTCGGGACTTAGCCCGGAACTAGTCACTAGCGCAAATGCCTTCGGGACTTAGCCCGGTTATCATCCAAATACTCATGCACATATCAGTAAATCATGGCACATCTATACTTCATTTCCATAATTAGAGTTCAAACACAAGTCATGTATTAAGCAATCCCATTTTCGGCTCACTAGCCACATACAAACAGCATGGTTTAGTTTGCTTTATAACACGATCTCTATGCACATACGGCTACCCGTCATACGTATAGACTAATTAACTCAACATATAATTCAAGTAGAATCATCGTATCGCCGTATATTTGTTATGCTCATACGTCATGACTTAACCAAATCGTAAACTAAGTCTCGTTGCTCGAAAACTTACCTCGGATGTTTTCAAACGATTTCGATGGCTATTCGACCACTTTTTCCTTCCCTTTATCGGATTTAGTTCCCCTTTGCTCTTGAGCTTAATTTAACAAATAAATTGATTTAATCATTTGAGCATCGAAAAGAGGAACTCAAGGTACTTAGCCCATATATATACATTAGACATTAAAGTCACATACATATGAAATCATGAATCAAATTCAACCTACTAGCCAATATTCTCCTTTAGCCGATTTTCTAAGTCAAGATAAAGCCATCAATATGCTTACCTATAGCCGAATGTACAACATCAATCTATGAATTCATTCATGTGGCCGAATATGCATGTCTATGGTGAGGCCGATTGTACACTTAATACATTCTACAAATATGGTCACTTGTATTGACTAATTACCATTTTGTTTCAAATTCAAAGTTCGGCTAAAACACATATATACACTAGTAATCAAATACTAACATTTGCACTTCACCTTAATAGCTAACTTAGCAATCCTTAATTTAACATATAGTTATTCATAACAAAATTAAAGCATCCTCTCCATTCCATCAATTCAAAACACATACATTACTCAATAGTATTCAAAGTCATATTCGGCCTTAGCACACAACTTCTCCACTTCATCTAACATGAACAACAACTATATTTCTCTTCTACTTCCTACCATGGCTGAATGCTTCATGAAGTTGCTAAGACCTACCTTTTTCAAATTCTCACACACACTCTATCATCTTCATACCACATCAACACAACATCAAACACCAACCAAGAAGACAACACCCATGGCCGAGTATCATCTCCCTCACATAGCAAAGATTTAAACCATGGGCTAGGTAGAACTCAAGCTAACAACTAAAAAATATACATGAATCTCATGGAGCAACATCAAACATACCTTAGCCTAGTTACATGCATGGCCGAACCTTTTCAACCTTTCCTCTTCCTTTCTCCTTAGAATTTTTGGCCAAAGATGAACAACATGAAAACTTTTTTTTCTTTTCTTCAATTCACGGCAATGGGGGGGCATGAATGAGACAATTTTTTTTCATCACTCCTCCCTTTGCATTACTTTAATCCTAACCCCTTTTTTTTATTCTTTCTAACATAACACACTAACACAACATGTTTACAACATGTTTCCACCCATAACATGGCCGGCCACTATGCTTTAATTTTGGGAAATTTGACATGCAAACCCATCATTTTCACAACATGCATTAATAGGCCACTTTACATTTGCCTAGCACATTTCTAAATTTTCTCACATAAGTCTTATTTGATAAAATTCACTTACAATTAACAAAATTCAAACATGAAATTTTCACACATGCATATGTACATATAATGAGCATCAACTATGACGGCTAATTATTTTTATGACTCGGTTTAGTGGTCCCAAACCACTTTCCGACTAGGGTCAATTTAGGGTCACAACAACTCTCCCCACTTAAGAAATTTTCGTCCCGAAAATCTTACCGTAAATAGGTTTGGGTATCGCTCTTTCATAGAGTTCTCAGTTCCCAAGTAGCTCCTTCCATCCTGTGTTTGAGCCATAACACTTTTACTAAAGGAACCTTTTTGTTTCGTAACTCTTTCACTTCACGAGCTAGGATACGAATCGGTTCTTCTTCATAACTCATATTGGCTTGAGTTTCAACCTCTGATGGACTAATTATGTGTGATGGATCAAATCTATAACGTCAAAGCATCGAAACATGGAAGACGTCGTGAATCTTTTCAAGTTCAGGGGGCAAAATCAATCGATACGCAACTGGACCAATTTGTCCGGATACTTCATATGGCCCTATGAACCTCGGACTTAGTTTGCCCTTACGGCCAAATCTGAGTATCTTTTTCCAAGGTGAGACCTTAAGAAACACTTTGTCTCCCACCTGATACTCAATATCTCTTCGTTTTAAATCCGCATACGACTTACGATGATCCGATGCTACCTTCAGACTTTCACGAATTATTCTTACTTTCATTCAAAGATCTTTAATCAAATCCACTCCGAAAATTTTACTTTCACCGAGCTCGGTCCAAAACAATGGCGTACGGCATTTACGCCCGTACAAAGCCTCGTAAGGTGCCATCTTAATACTTGATTGAAAACTATTGTTGTAAGCGAATTCAATCAAAGGTAAATACCGCTCCCATGAACCACTAAACTCGAGGATGCAACATCTCAACATATCCTCAAGTATCTGAATTATCCGCTCGGATTGACCATCGGTTTGTGGGTGAAAAGCGGTGCTAAAATGCAGCTTGGTACCCAAAGCTTCTTGCAATTTCTTCCAAAATCGCGAGGTGAATCTCGGATCTCTATCCGACACAATAGAAGTAGGTACCCTGTGTAATCTCATAATCTGAGAAACATACAATTCAGCAAGTTTATCCAATGAAAAATCCGTACGTACGGGAATAAAATGAGCCGACTTAGTCAGTCTATCAACAACAACCCAAATCGCATCTTTCTTACTTGTCGACAATGGCAACCCAGACACAAAATCCATCGTGACTCGATCCCATTTCCATTCAGGTACCATGATCGACTGGAGTAAACCCGTAGGCACTTGATGTTCTGCCTTCACTTGCTGACATATTAAACACTTCGAAACAAAATCGGAAATGTCTCGTTTCATACCATGCCACCAAAACTGACGTCTCAGATCGTTGTACATTTTCGTACTTCCCGGGTGAATTGACATTCGGCTACAATGAGCTTCATTCAGAATCATCGAAATGAGTTCTGAATTTCTTGGAACACACAAACTACTTCTGAACCTCAAACAATCGTCATCATCAATTTGAAACTCGATTCCGTATTCGAACACATTCAGCCGTTTGCAACCAATTCATCATCGACTTTACGAGCTTCACGAATTTGATGAATCAATAATGGTTTGGCCTTTAATTACGCCACTAACACATTGTCGGATAGAAACGCACAAGTGTACATTCATCGTCAGAAAGCAAACAAAGTGATTTACGACTTAAGGCATCCGCAACCACATTAGCCTTTCCCGGTGATAGTCAATGACAAGCTCATAATCTTTTAACAACTCGAGCCAATGTCTTTGTCGCAGATTCAAGTCTCTTTGAGTCATCAAATATTTGAGACTTTTGTGATCCGAATAAACATGGCACTTCTCACCAAATAAGTAGTGTCGCCATATTTTCAAAGTGAATACGATGGCAGCTAGTTCGAGATCATGGGTCGGATAATTTTTCTCATGTGGCTTTAATTGTCTCGACGCATAGGCCACAACTCGACCTTCTTGCATCAATGCGCAACCCAACCCAAGTAGGGAGGCATCACTATAAATGACAAACTCTTTGCTTGATTCGGGCTGCACTAGAATTGGAGCTTTAGTCAAATAAGTTTTCAGTTGATCAAAACTTTTCTGACATTTTTCCGTCCATTCGAACTTAACATCTTTTTGAAGTAGCTTCGTCATTGGTGTGGCTATCATCGAGAAACCTTTTACAAACCGTCGGTAATGTAAGCAAGTCCCAAAAGCTCGAACCTCGATAATATTTCTCGGAGGTTTCGATTAAATATGGCTGAAATTTTGCTCGGATCAACTCGAATACCCGATGCGGATACCACATGACCCAAGAAGCTAACCTCTCTTAACCAGAACTCACACTTACTGAACTTAGCATATAACTGCTTATCCCGTAAAATTTGCAACACTAATCTCAGGTGCTCAGCATGTTCGGTCTCATCTCTTGAATAGACCAAGATGTCATCAATAAACACAACTACGAACCGGTCCAAATTCTGTTTGAAGATCCGATTCATCAAATCCATAAATACCGCAGGGGCATTAGTGAGCCCAAACGGCATCACTAAGAACTCGTAGTGGCCGTATCTCGTTCTGAAAGTAGTTTTGGGTATATCCGAATCTCGAATTCGCAAATGATAATAACCCGATCTCAAATCTATCTTTGAAAACACTGAGGCTCCCTTTAGTTGATCAAACAAATCGTCAATACATGGCATCGGATATTTATTCTTTATTGTCACCTTATTCAGCTGACGATAGTCGATGCACAACCTCATGGTTCCGCCCTTCTTTTTCACAAACAATACTGGTGCACCCCAAGGTGAGAAACTTGGTCGAGCGAAACCTCTATCCGTCAATTCTTGCAATCGAGTTTTCAACTCTTTTAACTTTCGGTTCTTTGCCATACGATCTGGCTATCGAAATCGGCATAGTCCCGGTACAAGCTCAATACCAAACTCTACCTCCGAACAGTGGTAAACCCAGTAATTCCTCGGGAAAAACATCCGGGTATTCACGAACCACCGGCACAGATTCGGGTTTCTTTTCTAACTCTTTGTCATCAAGTACATACGTAAGGTATGCTTCGCACCCCTTTCTTACATATTTCTGGGCCAACATTGATGATATTACAGCTGGCAACCCCTTTAAATTCGTAGACTCAACTCGGATTATCTCGTTATTTGTGCACCTCAAATCAATAGTCTTGCTTTTGCAATTCACAATCGCATCATGCACGGTCAACCAATCTAAACCGAGGATAACATCAAATTCATCAAACAGCAAAAGCATCAAGTCCGCCGAAAAACAGGAACCTCGAATTACTAGGGGACATTTCTTACACACTTTGTCGACAAGCACATAATGACCCAAGGGATTTGACACCCGAATTACGAACTCAGTAGACTCAATAGGTAAAGTCTTACTGGATGCTAAGGTTTCACATATATAAGAATGAGTAAAACCAGGGTCAATCAAAGCAATCACATTAGTATCAAAGAAAGTAAAAGTACCAGTAATAACATCTGGCGAGGAAGCATCCTCGGGTGCGTGTATAGCATAAGCCCTAGCAGGAGCACGAGCCTCAGATCTGGTCGTAGCATCTCTAGATCTTCTCTGACCACCACTAGCATTGCCGTATTTCTAGATGGTCTACCTCGGCGGTGGTAGCACCCGTTTCCCACTCGATTTATATTCTTCGCACAACCTCGGGCAATCTTTAATGAAGTGGTCAACTGATCGCACTTGTAACAGAGCGGTCATGGAATTTACAACTCCCGAGTGCCATTTACCACAATCTGACACTCGCTCGTCTCGACGGTCATTTCCAACACTAGCGATCAAGTGACTCGTGCACTCACGGGGTCGATCACGGTCTCGTCTAGAAAACCCGAAGTGTCTCTAGATCGGCCGAATCATCTCTAAACTTTTTCGATGATTGTTGAAAGGGCCTCCCAAGACCTCTTCTGAAACTCCTTTGCTCCCATATCGCCTTTTCTTTTCTCCATATCGAGCTCCTCGGCTTTGCAAGCTCGCTCGACAAGTACCACAAATTCTCGGTTTCCAAGATGCCAACATACGACTTTATATCATCATTCATCCATCCTCAAACATTTACACATTATGGCTTCGAGGAAATGCATTCTCGTCGTGTCGACTAAGCCTCACAAATTTTCGTTCATAGTCGATGAACCGACATGGAACCTTGTTTAAGTTCAAGAAATTCCTTCCGTTTTTGATCCATAAATCTCTGACTGATATACTTTTTCCGAAACTTGGTTTGGAAAAACTCCCAAGTTACTTGCTCTCTGGGCACAATAGAAGTCAACGTATTCCACCAATAGTAGGCAGAATCACGTAGCAAGGAGATAGTACACTTTAGGCACTCATAGGGTGTGCAAGATAGCTCGTCGAGTACCCGAATAGTGTTGTCCAACCAAAATTCAGCTTGCTCGGCATCATCGCTGTCCGTAGCTTTAAATTTAGTAGCCCCATGCTTTGGATTACATCAACTGGGGCTTATTTGACCTTATTTGGTCAGCTACTAGGAGGTATCGTGAGTCTTGGGGTTGTGTTTGTCGGGAATGGAGGTTGTGGAACAGTAGATAGTTCGAATGTATTGGTTGAACCAATCATTCATCACGCTATAAAAAGCTTGCCTAGCCTCATCATTCGGATTACTAGCAATAGGTTGAGAGTCCGCCGGCGCTGTCCCTTGTGCGGGAGTAGGCGCTACACTCTCAAGATCATCAACTACCGCTCGGTCGGGATCGGGATCCATTACTATAAGTAAACACATTTGCAAATGTCAGAAATCACCACACTATCAAATAATCACATAATGGCATGTATAGCTAGACCCAAACATATTACGGTAGTCCTAGAATTGACTAAACCGTAGCTCTGATACCAATTTAATTGTAACACCCAGTACCCGAGACCGTTATCGGAGTCGGACACGAGGGGTTCACAGACTAAATTCACTTATTATCACAGTCCATTTTAAAAATTTCCAGACAGTTGACTAACTGCGTCACTGTCATCTTAAAAATCATATCTTTAGTTCCAAAACTAGAAAATCAGTTTCGTAATTTTTTCCAGAAACTAGACTCATATATCCATCCACAAATTTTTTTTCTAGAATTTTTGGTCGAGCCAATTAGTATAGTTTATTAGTTAAAGTCTCCCCTGTTACAGGGTTCGACTATTCTGACCTTCATGCATTACGACTTGGATATATCCCTGTACAGGGCTTCAATACTGATGCCGTTTATTTTTGTAGAAACTAGACTCGAAAAGGAATCTATACATATATGGCATGACTTCTAAATATCTCTGGTTAATTTATAATGAATTTCCAAAGTCAGATCAGGGGATCCAGAAATCGCTCTGGCCCTGTTCCACGAAAACTTAAATATCTCTTAAATCCGACTCATATGACCGTTTCGTTTCTTCCATATGAAAGTAGATTCATCAAGGTTCGATTACATAATTTATTCACTATTTAAATCCATTCCTACTATTTTTATAGATTTTTCAAATTCACACCACTCTCGCTGTCAAGATCGCCTTTAGGGTAGACTTTACCTATTACAGTTTCCATGATTCAACTAACCCTTTAGCATATATAGCACAAAGTATGATCGTGATTAACCATTCCAATGGCCAATCATTGCCAAGCATATCCACACCTCTCAATAACCATATACATACAAAATGATTATAACATTATGCTCAAAAATATATATAAGCCATTTTCGCATGGCTATCCAAATTTATACAAAACCGAAGGGTACATGACCCACAACAAAAAGGGTAGTCCTATACATGCCATTTCAAAGTTCAACCAAAAGTGTACCAAAAGGGGGTTTGATAGTGTGTACGACTTCGACTTCGACAATTCCGAGTCCGATAGCTGACGAACCAAAATCTATAAAACAGAGATTCAAAGAACGGAGTAAGCATTTAATGCTTAGTAAGTTTGAGCCATAAAATTAGAAACAACTAAAGTGTAGCATTCATATGGCTAAACAGATAATTTCATATGCACAAATTCTCAATATCATACTTACTTCACATTACCAACCCTTATATTCATACACAAAAGATCAACTTAGCCAAAGGCCGGTAGCTCATTTATCAACTGAGCGAATACTATTTGTAAGGGATCAACTAATTCAAAGCATATACGAAACATACCTCATCGCTGGGATTTTACAAGCGTATTAATTGAAACTACTACAGCAAGGTCGCTCATTCCCAAGCCAAGTACCTTCAGGATTTAACCGGATATAGCTATTCGCTCGAATGCCTTTGGGACATAGCCCGGATATAGTAACTCGCACCAATGCCTTCGGGACATAGCCCGGATATAGTAACTCGCACAAATGCCTTCGGGACTTAGCCGGATATAGTAACTCGCACAAATGCCTTGGGACTTAGCCGGATATAGTAACTCGCACAAATGCCTTGGGACTTAGCAGGAACTAGTCACTAGCGCAAATGCCTTGGGACTTAGCCGGTTATCATCCAAATACTCATGCACATATCAGTAAATCATGACACATCTATACTTCATTTCCATAATTAGAGTTCAAACACAAGTCACGTATTAAGCAATCCCATTTTCGGCTCACTAGCCACATACAAACAGCATGGTTTAGTTTGCTTTATAACACGATCTCTATGCACATACGGCTACCCGTCATACGTATAGACTAATTAACTCAACATATAATTCAAGTAGAATCATCGTATCGCCGTATATTTGTTATGCTCATACGTCATGACTTAACCAAATCGTAAACTAAGTCTCGTTGCTCGAAAACTTACCTCGGATGTTTTCAAACGATTTCGATGGCTATTCTACCACTTTTTCCTACCCTTTATCGGATTTAGTTCCCCTTTGCTCTTGAGCTTAATTTAACAAATAAATTGATTTAATCATTTGAGCATCGAAAAGAGGAACTCAAGGTACTTAGCCCATATATATACATTAGACATTAAAGTCACATACATATGAAATCATGAATCAAATTCAACCTACTAGCCAATATTCTCCTTTAGCCGATTTTCTAAGTCAAGATAAAGCCATCAATATGCTTACCTATAGCCGAACGTACAACATCAATCTATGAATTCATTCATGTGGCCGAATATGCATGTCTATGGTGAGGCCGATTGTGCACTTAATACATTCTACAAATATGGTCACTTGTATTGACTAATTACCATTTTGTTTCAAGTTCAAAGTTCTATTAAAACACATATATACACTAGTAATCAAATACTAACATTTGCACTTCACCTTAATAGCTAACTTAGCAATCCTTAATTTAACATATAATTATTCATAACAAAATTAAAGCATCCTCTCCATTCCATCAATTCAAAACACATACATTACTCAATAGTATTCAAAGTCATATTCGGCCTTAGCACACAACTTCTCCACTTCATCTAACATGAACAACAACTATATTTCTCTTCTACTTCCTACCACGGCCGAATGCTTCATGAAGTTGCTAAGACCTACCTTTTTCAAATTCTCACACACACTCTATCATCTTCATACCACATCAACACAACATCAAACACCAACCAAGAAGACAACACCCATGGCCGAGTATCATCTCCCTCACATAGCAAAGATTTAAACCATGGGCTAGGTAGAACTCAAGCTAACAACTAAAAAATATACATGAATCTCATGGAGCAACATCAAACATACCTTAGCCTAGTTACATGCATGGCGAACCTCTTCAACCTTTCCTCTTCCTTTCTCCTTAGAATTTTCGGCCAAAGATGAACAAAGATGAAAACTTTTTTTCTTTTCTTCAATTCACGGCAATGGGGGGCATGAATGAGACAATTTTTTCATCACTCCTCCTTTGCATTACTTTAATCCTAACCCTTTTTTATTCTTTCTAACATAACACACTAACACAACATGTTTACAACATGTTTCCACCCATAGCATGGCCGGCCACTATGCTTTAATTTTGGGAAATTTGACATGCAAACCCATCATTTTCACAACATGCATTAATAGGCCACTTTACATTTTCCTAGCACATTTCTAAATTTTCTCACATAAGTCCTATTTGATAAAATTCACTTACAATTAACAAAATTCAAACATGAAATTTTCACACATGCATATGTACATATAATGAGCATCAACTATGACGGCTAATTATTTTTATGACTCAGTTTAGTTGTCCCGAAACCACTTTCCGACTAGGGTCAATTTAGGGCTGTCACATCAAGCTTGACTCCGGTGATGGTTTCGGGCATGGGGGCGTTACATTTATTGGTATCAAAGCAGGTTTAGTCAGTTCTCGGAACAGTTAGTGTGAGTAAAAGTCTAGCTATACATGTCATACCTGTATTTTGATAGTGTGACGACTCCTGATGATTTTTAAATATTTTGTTTTATAGTAATGGATCCCGAGTGAGCTGGTGATGATGATGTAGAAAGTAATGTGCCTGCTCCTGCGGAAGGGGCAACGCCATCTGAGAATAGGCCAGTAACAGTTGATCAGGGAGGAGTGACTCGAGAAGCTCTCTTCCAAGCTTTGAATGATTGGTTTGCCAAGTTCGTTTGTATGAATCCGGCAGTTAGACCTCCACCCCCTCATGATTCTCAGGCTACCCATGTAGCTCAAGCTCCCCGATCCAGTGCAATGATAAGAGAAAAACCACCAGTTGATAGAATCGAGAAATAAGGGCGTAAGAGTTTTGAGCAACAAAAGATGATGATGCAAAAAAAGCAGAATTTTGGTTAGAAAATACTATCAGAGTCTTTGACGAATTATCTTGTACACCCGAGGAATGTATGAAATGTGTAGTATCACTTCTTAGAGACTCAGCCTACTATTGGTGGAAGACACTTGTATCAATTGTACCAAAGGAGAGGGTCACTTGGGATTTCTTTCAGGAGGAATTTCGTAAAAAGTACATCAGTCAGAGGTTTATTGACCAGAAGAGAAAGGAATTCCTAGAATTGAAACAAGGTAATATGACGGTGACCGATTATGAGCGCGAATTTGTCAGGCTTATTAAATATACTCGAGAATGTGTGTCCACAGAGGCTATCATGTGTAAAAGGTTTGAGGATGGGTTAAATGATAATATCCAACTGTCAGTGGGTGTCCTAGAAATAAAATAGTTCGCTATTTTAGTTGAGAGAGCCTGTAAGGCAGAGAAGCTGTTAAAAAGAAAAGGAAAAGTTTAGACAGAGACACAAGATACAAGGAAGAGATAGATGAGAAGGTCATTCTAGGCTACATCCAAAAGGCCAAAGGAGTTTTCTACCAGATCTAGTTTCTCAGCCGAGTATTCTAGTCAGAATAGAGGCAGTAGATTTAAGGATCCGAAGGCTCAGACCACCTCGACTGCGAGTGTAGGTAATGTTGGACAGGGTAGATCAGGGTGTCCACGGTGTGGTAGACTTCATTATGGTCCCTGTCGGGCAGGCGAAAATGTTTGTTATAAATGTGGTGCTCCAGATTATTTTGTACGAGAATGTCCAGAGGTGGCTAATCGAGAGATAACACAGAGTGCTAGATCCGGAAATGCTCCTACTAGAGGCAGATCACCAAGGCAACCGGGAGTAGGAGCAAGTAACAGAGGTACCTCAAGAGATTCGGCTGTGAGACCAGATGTTAGAGCCCCTGCAAGGACTTATGCTATTCGTGCATGCGAAGAGGCATTCTTCCCCGATGTGATTACGGGTATATTTTCTCTATATGATATTAATGTCATTGCTTTGATTTATCCGGGTTCAACTCATTCATATATTTGCAAGAAATTGATGTCTAGTACAAGTATGCCTATAGAATCTATAGAATTTGTGATTAAAGTATTGAATCCATTAGGCAAGCATGTATTAGTAGATAAAGTATGTAGAAATTGTCCTTTAATGATTAGAGGCTACTGTTTTCCGGTCGATCTCATGCTATTGCCATTTGATGAGTTTGATGTGATTCTTGGTATGGATTGGTTGACTACACATGATGTGATAGTGAATTGAGGAAAGAAATTCATTGACTTGAAGTATGAAAATGGTGAAATTCTTCGGGTTAATTCAGAAGAGTCAGATAGTTTATTTCCCATAATTTCTGTTATGTCCGCTCAGAAATGTTTGAGAAAAGGGTATAAAGCTTATCTTGCTTTTGTGTTGAACACTAAAGATCCAGAATTGAAAATTGAATCAATGCCTGTGGTATGTGAGTTTCCCGATGTGTTTCTGGAAGAACTACCAGGTTTGCCTCCTATTAGAGAAGTAGAGTTTGGTATTGAGTTGATTCCAGGTACCACGCCCATTTCTATTGCTCCTTATAGAATGGCTCCGTTGGAATTGAAAGAATTGAAAGCTCAGTTGCAGGAATTAACAGATAAACGCTTTGTAAGACCCAGTAGTTCACCATGGGGTGCACCAGTGCTATTTGTGAAAAAGAATGATGGATCGATGAGATTGTGCATAGATTATCGACAACTTAACAAAGTAACAGTAAAGAACAAGTATCCATTGCCTAGAATTGATGATCTGTTTGATCAATTGAAGAGAGCTACTATGTTTTCCAAGATAGATTTGAGATCCGGATACTATCAATTACGAGTTAAAGAGTTAGATGTCTTGAAGACTGCTTTCTAGACTAAGTATGGTCATTATGAGTTCCTTAATGAACCGAATTTTCAGACCGTACTTGGATAAGTTTGTAGTTGTGTTCATTGATGATATCTTGATTTATTCTCATGATGAGACTGAGCATGCAGAGCATTTGAGAACGATTTCTGATTCGAAAGATAATCGCTTATATGCCAAGTTCAAAAAAAGTGAGTTCTGGTTACGAGAAGTTGGTTTTCTTGGACATATTGTCTCAGGTGAAGGTATTAAGGTCGATTCGAGCAAGATTTCAGCCATTGTTGATTGGAAGCCTCCTAGAAATGTATCCGAAGTTAGAAGTTTTCTTGGTCTTGTCGGATATTATAGGTGATTTGTAGAGGGATTTTCCATGATAGCTACCCAGCTGACAAGATTGCTGCGAAAGGATGTCAAGTTTGAATGGACCGAGAAGCGTCAACAGAGTTTTGACAAGTTAAAAGCGTTGTTGACTACAGCTCCTGTTTTAGTACAACCAGAACCAGGTAAGGAGTTTTTGATTTACAGTGATGCGTCCATGAATGGACTTGGTTGTGTACTTATGCAAGAAGAGAAGGTAATTTCTTATGCCTCTAGACAGTTAAAGCCACATGAGAAGAACTATCCGACACATGATTTAGAGCTAGCTTCCATTATTTTTATGTTGAGGATTTGGAGACATCATTTGTACGGTGAGAAGTGCCACTGTAACACCCCGTTCCCGATACCGCCGCCGGAGTCGGACACGAGGGGTTCTCAGACCAACTCTCATGTGTCACACAGACTATTTTTCACATTTCTAGTCCAGCTGGCAACTGCGTCCCTGTCATCTTAAAAGTCGTATCTCGAGTTCTAGAACTCGAAAACCAGTTCCGTAAATTTTCCCCGAATTTAGACTCATATATCCATCCATGGATATTTCTAGAATTTTTGGTCGGGCCAATTGGTACAGTTTATTAGTTAAAGTCACCCCTATTTCAGGGTTCGACTACACTGACCTTTGTGCATTACGACCTGGATATCATCTCGTACAGAGCTCCAATGCTCATGCCGTTTGTTTCTAATGAAACTAGACTCAAAGGGTAATCTATGCATATAAGGCATGACTCATAATTGTTTCTGGATAATTTATGGTAAATTTTAAAAGTCGAAACAGAGGATCCAGAAACCGTTCTGGCCCTGTCTCACGAAATCTTGAATATCTCTTAAAATACGGCTCATATGGTCGTTTCGTTTCGTCCATATGAAAATAGACCCATCAAGCTTCGAGTATGTAATTTTTTTAGCAATTAATTCCACTTCTACTATTTTTGGTGATTTTTCGATCTCATATCACTGCTGCTGTCCGCAATAGCGATTCGCAGAGACTATGCCAATTTCATGAATCTTTCCTTGGCCTTACTAATCATTCATCATACATGACACAAACTATGGCCACCTTATCAAAATTAAGGTTTCTAAGACCCGTGGCTATAGGTTCTAGCATCCCACTCAAACGACCACATAGGCCATTTTCACATGGCTTAAAGTTTACAGCCCAAAATTTAACAAAACAAAATAGCCCATACATGCCAAATGTTCTCCTAGTTCAACTAAGAAGACAATACCAAAAGTTTGCTTGCGGTGTGATGACTTCGTTGATTGTTCGAAACACCCAAAAGGAGACGAGTCCAAGAGACCTAAAATGGGTGACAAGAAAACACCAAGTGAGTTTATAACTCAAGAAGTCGTAAGCATTCTACAACCATCCATTAATAAAATTATCACAACATGAAACAATGCACGAGGCTAGGTACCCCATCCATATCGAACTATACCATAGTTCCTTGGACCTTCGGTTCAATCTCATACCAACTCACCCAATGACATTTTATATACTTATTCAATAGAGTAATTGAGGCATTTCCATACATCATCTCATTTCCGCAATAATCATGCAATCAAATGACTTTCATCTAATCCACGTTACCTTATTTACGGAATGCAATTGAAATCATCACATAGATTTAAACTTACCAACTCAACCCGAACATGAACATAGCATCTATTAGCCATGAACTCAAGGTGCTTACTCTTTCCGCTGTCCATACTCAACTCGATAAAATCACACCTCCATATAAATATTCAATCGATAGAACATACATATTAAATTCGCACACGTAGTGTAATAAACGATCTCGCACACTTAGTGCCATGCGATTTAAGCTCGCACACATAGTGCCATATAATTTAAGTTTGCACACTTAGTGCCATATAATTTAAGTTCGCACACTTAGTGCCATATAATTTAAGTTCGCACACTTAGTGCCATACCTTCCAAGCCCGCACACTTAGTGCCAATCTTGTCACCGTGCTCATTTATTGCCCACACACTTAGTGCCGAGACCAAACGCTCTACGCAAGTTACTACTTTTATACATTCAGCAATGTCATCATTCCATACACATACATTTTATATACACACCATCTCATTAAACACAATTTGCATGGATATTATGACCATTTAAATCAATACCAAATACATGCTTAATGACTTACCTTGTGTTGGGCAAATAATTCTAAGTCGGCTACTCGTTGACCTTCGATTTCCCCTTGTTGGACGCCTCTCCTTTAGGATCTTGAGCTTAAACAAATAAATTAACTCATTCAATCGCTTTGGTACATATGTTGGTATCCACATTCTAATGATCACATGACATACGGAACGACATGGTAAAATTTTTATCTTGCTACCTTATGTTCTTGGCTATTCGGCCAATAGCCTTATGCAATTTACTATTCTATCAATAATCCAATCACACATACACATATACATATTCGTATATTAGATAACCACCCTTGCTAACCACCCATTTTAGTTGATTTAATACAATCAAAGGCAATATCATAATTGGGTATACTTATATAGCCGAATGTGCTAAAATTGATCTAACATCACCTATACCCTTGATTGAATGGCCGAATACTTATACTATCAATTATAGTATCGATTTTATTCTTTCAAACACATAGTCCCCATTCGGCCCTAACCATTTACTTAACGTATGTGTACAAATTCCATCTCAAAATTAGGAGTTGCAACTACAACTAGGTTACCACAATGCTCATCAATGACCGAATGCCTAAGCATAACTCTACTAAAAATTTATCCAACACCATTAACTTTGCCCTTCACTATTTTTTTTCTAAACATCATATACAAAGTAACTTACATGTATATATTAAACCAACCTTGCTAGCACAATATCCCTTAACTGAATATCATAAACCCAAGCCACATATAGTTCATCAAGGCCTTTCATTGGCCACATTCGGCACCCCCTCCCCTTAAGAACAAACCAATTTCAACTTTCATGAAAAATATATGTACCAAGAGCTTCAACTACTTGGCCAAATACCAAACCTCCAAACAACCAAATTTAATCCATGGAATGAATAGAACTTGAACTAATCACCTCATTTACATCTAAATTTCCAAGGGTTTCAAAGTGCTTACCTCTTCCTAAGCATCAACCAAGCCAAATCATGCACAAAAGAATTCCTTCTTCTTCCTCCTTCAAGCCACGGCAATGGAGAATAGAATGAGCATTTCCTTTTTTTTGTTTTTTCTCTCTAGTTACGGCACAATGGGGGCATCCATGCTCATTTTTTGTTCATTTCTTTAATGCTAGCTATTATTTTATGGCTTCCTACATACACCACTAGCATAACATGTTGGAAACATGTTCCTTGCCCATAACCTTGTCATGGTCGGCCACTCACCTTAGGAAAGGGGTTATTTGACATGCAAGGACAACCATTTTCCCACATGTATTAATAGGCCACCTTACATTTGCCTAGCACATTTCTAAATTTTCTCACATAAGTCCTAATCACTAAAATTCACCTATAATTAAGCAAAAATTCAATTAAGAAATTTTCACACATGCATATTCACATATTTAGACAGTAACTATCATACTCAAATAATTTAGTGACTCGGTTTAGTGGTCCCGAAACCGCTTTCCGACTAGGGTCACTTTAGGGCTGTCACAGCCACATATTCACTGATCACAAAAGTTTGAAATATTTGATAACTCAAAAAGATTTGAAGACTCAAAAAGATTTGAATTTGAGGCAAAGAAGATGGTTAGAGTTTATTAAAGATTATGAGCTAGTGATCGATTATCACCCAGGTAAGGCAAACGTTGTTGCTGATGCTTTGAGTAGGAAATATTTATTTGCATTAAGAGCTTTGAACACTAGTCTAGCCTTATCAGATGATGGTTTTATCTTAGCTGAGTTGAGAGCTAAACCGATGTTTCTTGAAGAAATTTGTGAAGCTTAAAAAAATGACAGTGAGTTGTTATCCAAAAGAGATCAGTGTGAGTCGGATATAGAGTCGATTTTGGATCGATTCGACGGTTGTTTGATGTTCCGAGATAGGGTATGCGTACCGAAGAATGATGAGCTTATTCGAAAGATCTTATAGGAAGCACATAGTAGTTCTTTGTCTATTCATCCAGGTAGTACAAAGATGTATAATGATTTGAAGAAAATGTACTAGTGGGTAGGAATGAAAAGGGACATTTCAGAGTTTGTTTCTAGATGCTTGATCTATCAGCAGGTAAAGGCTGAACATTAGGTACCTTCAGGTTTATTGCAGCTTGTGCTAGTCCCTGAGTGGAAATGGGATCGAGTTACTATGGATTTTGTGACAGGATTGCCGTTTACACCGAGAAAGAAAGATGCAGTATGGGTTGTGATTGATAAGTTAACGAATTCGGCTCATTTTATCCCAGTTCGTACGGATTATTCACTTGACAAGTTGGCTGAGTTGTATATTTCAGAGATAGTTAGACTACACGGAGTACCGTTATCAATTATTTCAGATAGAGATCCAAGATTTACTTCACGGTTTTGGAAGAAATTGCAGAAGGCTTTGGGCACAAAGTTGAGTTTTAGTACAGCTTTCCATCCTCAAACTGACGGTCAGTCAGAGAGAGTTATTCAGGTACTTGAAGATATGCTTAGATCTTGTGTCTTTGGAATTTCAAGGCAGTTGGGAAAAATATTTACCATTAGTAGAGTTTTCCTACAATAATAGTTATCAGTCGAGTTTGAAGATGGCACCTTATGAAGCTTTGTATGGACATAAATGTCGCACACTTTTGTATTGGATGAGCTTAAGGAAAATCGATTCTGGGTTGATCTAGTTAAGGAAGCGAAGAAAGTAAAATCATCAGAGATTGCTTGGGAAAGCAGCGTCAGACAGACAAAAGTCGTATGCAGATTTGAAGAGAAAAGAGATTGAGTATCAAGTTGGTAACAAAGGTTTTTTGGAAGTATCCCCGTGGAAAAAAGTTCTCATATTTGGCAAGAAAGGCAAACTAAGTCCACGTTTTATTGGACCGTTTGAAGTGATTGAGAGAGTCGGACCATTAGCATATCGGTTAGCTTTGCCGATTGAGTTAGAGAAAATTTGTGACAGCCCTAAAACGACCCTAGTCGAAATGTGGTTTCGGGACCACAAAACCGAGGCATAAAAATAATTAATTGTTATATTTTATGCTTACTATGTGTGTGCATGAATATGTGGAAGTTTCATTCTCTAATTTTACCAAATGTATGAGAAATTATTAAATAGGGATCAAGGTGAAACATGGTAAAAAAATGATAGGCTAATTTGTAATGGCTTATTTGTGCATGTTGACACAAAGGTGGACTTGCATGTCAAAATTGCCCAAATTATTCTATAGTGGCGGCCAAGATGGATGTGATGGGCAAAGGAAAACATGTTTCCAACATGTTGGGTTAGTGAGGCATGTTGGGAGCAATTAAATAATGTGTTAGCATTAAAGAAAAGGTTGACAAAAAAAATGGATGGATGCCCCTTGTTGCCGTGAGTAGAGGAAAAGAAAGGAGAAAATTTGTTCATCCATTCTCAATTCTTTGGCTGAAAATACTAAGGGAAAAGGGAGGATTTTTGCTCCATTTTTGGTTTAGAAGAGATCTAGAAGGATATTTGGCTATACTTGCATCAAGATTAAGGTATGTATGAGGTTGTGTCATGAGATTCATGCATGTTTTAGTTGCTAACTTGATGTTCATGTTAGCCATGGTTCAAATCCTTGTTATGCCATGGAAATGGTATTTGGCCAAGGTTGATATTGTGTTAAAGCCATTGCATGCTAAATATGAAGCTTGTTGATGATGCATGTAATGATGGATTGACTACTCTTGAATTTTCTCTTAGCATTCTTGAGTAAGACATGGAGTTCTATGTTTAACCATGACCGAAAATTGAAAGGGATGGTGTGTGATGTATTCGGCCATGGTATGCTCATAAGTGCGATTTTTGCTTGTTGCATGATAGGTAAAAATTTGTGTTTTGATATATGTTTATATGTGATGATGTTTGGTTTTGAAGTATAAAATTGGCTAACATGGACATGCATATTCGGCCACAATAGGGGAATTGTTGTGCATGCATTCGGTTAGAGGCAAGCATAATGATGCCTATTCTTGAATTAGGTAATCAGCTACCTTGATGTGAGCTAAGGCCGAATGTGTACGAAATTAAAGAAAATTGACTAAAGTGCTTAGTTATGTGATGTTGGGTCAATGATATGTGTATTCGGCCAAGGCTAGCAAGTGAGACTTTAATAAGTTGAAATTGTTTGAATTAGCTCAAGAGCTTAGAGGGCCACAATTGGATAAAGGAAAGGAAAAAGTGATCGAATAGCCGTTGAAGCCGTTCGACAACATCCGAGGTAAGTCTTGAGTAATGACCCTACTTGAATTATGTGAAATGAAATATGGATGTGTAATGATTATTGACATATGTGTGTATGAGTATTTGAATGGTACCGGGCTAAGTCCCAAGGCAATTATGCTAGTGATATGTTTGTGTTTGAGCCTTAGTAACGAAAATGAAATATGGATGTGTAATGATTATTGATATATGTGTGTATGAGTATTTGAATGGTACCGGGCTAAGTCCCAAGGCAATTATGCTAGTGATATGTTTGTGTTCGAGCCTTAGTAACGAAAATGAAATATGGATGTGTAATGATTATTGATTTATGTGTGCATGAGCAATTGAATGATACCGGGCTAAGTCCCAAGGCAATTGTGCTAGTGACTATATCCGGGCTAATACCGAAGGCATTTGTGCAAGTTGTTATATCCGGGCTAATACCGAAGGCATTTGTGCAAGTTGTTATATCCGGGCTAATACCGAAGGCATTTGTGCAAGTCGTTATATCCGGCTAAGACCCGAGGGCATTCGTGCGTGTGGTTATATCCGGTTGTATTCAAGAAGCTTGGGTTGAAGGTGAGCGTTGGTTGCTGTAATAAATCCAATTAAATACGCTCGAAAAGCCCAAAGGATAAGGTATGTTTACATGTGCAATGGAAAAGTCGATCGTTTGAAATAATATTCGTTCAATCGACTAACGAATTTTCAGCTCTTGAAATGGGTTGATATCTTGTGAATGTATATATTGATGAAGTGTGAAGTAGGTACGATTATGTGAATGTGTATTAATAAAGTGATTCATTTGGCTATGTGAATGTAATGCTTTAGTCAAAGCCGATTTCATTACTTGAGACTTACCAAGCATAAAAATGCTTACCCGTTGCTTTGGCTCTCTGTTTTATAGATTTTGCTCGTTAGCGATCGGATTCGGGATCATCGAAGTTGAAGTCAACCACACTATCAAAGCCCTTTTGGTACTCCTTTAGTTGAATTTTGGATATGGCATGTATAGGACTACCCTTGGTTGTTTTCAAGTATCTTTGTGATGTATATGTATGCGGCCATGCGAAAATGGCTCGTAAAGGTGGAGTATGGCATTAGACGATTGAATTTGTGGTTTGTAATTATATATGGTTTCATGATGTGATTATGGATTGGAATGGGGTGTTAGTCACATGATCAGCCATTGGAATGGCTAAATATGATCATAAGTGGACCTATGTATGACAAGACTATAGTTGGTCCATAGAGACTACAATTTAGGTAAGGCCTACCTTAAAACAGATGCTGCCAGCTGCAGTGACGTGAATGTGAAAAATCACTAAAAATAGTAGGAATGGTATTAAATAGTGAATAAATTATGTAAACGAACCTTGATGGATCTATTTTCATATGAAAGTAACGAAACGATCATATGATCAGTTTACTAAGAGATATTAAAGTTCTCGTGAGACAGGGCCAGAACGGTTTCTGGATCTCCTGTCTTGACTTTGAAAATTTACCACAAATTATCCAGAAGGAATTAGAAGTCATGCCTTATATGTACAGATTGCTTTTTGAGTCTAGTTTTATTAGAAACAAACGGTATCAGCATTGAAGCCTTGTACAGGGAGATATTCCAGTTGTAACGTGCGAAGGTCAGTGTAGTCGACCCCTGTAACATGGGTGACTTTAACTAATAAACTGTACCAATTTGCCCGACCAAAAATTCTAGAAATAAATTCAGGGATGTATATATGAGTCTAAATTCAGGGAAAATTTATGGAATCAGTTTCCGAGTTTTGTAACTCGAGATATGCCTTTTAAGGCGACAGTGACGCAGTTTTCCAGCTTGCCTGGAAATGTCAAATTGGTCGGTGCTATAAGTGGGTTTGGCTTGTTAACCCCTCGTGTCCGACACCGGCAACGGGCTCGGGTTCGGGGTGTTACAAAATTCATAATGTATTTCATGTGTCTATGCTACGTCTTTATCGTTCAGATCCGTCACATGTGATTTCTCAGACAGAGGTTGAGATTCAACCAAACATGACTTACGGTGAAGAACCAGTAAAGATTCTAGCTCGAGAGGTAAAGTAATTAAGGAACAAAAGTATTGCACTTGTGAAAGTACTATGGAATAGACATGGGGTAGACGAGGCTACATGGGAACTCGAAGAGGCTATACGAAAACAGTACCCAAATCTCTTCACAGGTAAATTTTCGGGGACGAAAATCCCTAAAGGGGGGAGAAATGTAACATCCCAAAATAGGGCCTAAACGGAATAGTGGTTACGAAACCACAAATTCGAGGTAGAAAAATTTATTTTATTATTATTTTGAGGTTCATGATATTATTTCATGATTGTGTGAAAATTTCGTGATGAAATTCTATGCATAAAGTGCTTAAGTTGATATTAGGGACTAAATCGAATAATTTGTAAAACTTGCATTCTAGAAGTTTTTAGTATGAAATTGCTTTGGAATATTAATTAGGAGGGTTTAAATAACAATTTGACCAATTTCTAAGTTCATGGACAAAATAGGACATGGATGGAATTTTTGAAAGTTTAATAAGGGCATTTTGGTCATTTGGATATTAAATGAAATAAAAGGGAAAATAACACAAAATTCATCATCTTCTTCATTAGCACGAAATTTCAAGGGTTCTCCATAGCTAGGGTTTGTTTCAAGCTTTCAAGCTCCATAGTAAGTGATTCCAAGCCCCGTTTTTAATGTTCTTTACATTTTCGGAGTCCCGGTAGTTCGATAAAGCTTATGCTAGCAATAATTTAAGTTAGGGTTCATATTTGGAAAAATACCCATAGGTGAAAAGTGTTTATTTTGATGTTTTATGATAGAATATGAGGTCTTAGATTATGTTAGACAACTTGTGCTACTCGGTTTTAAGTAAAAACGAGTAAAAGGGCTTAATCGGTAAAAATACCTAATAGTCATAAGTGCATGTTAGAGTGTGAATTTGATGCTGCCATAGAAGGAAAAAATGACCAGCATGTCACAAAACATAAGAATAAGGGATAAAGTTTAATTCCCGAGCCTAGGGGCAAAAGTGTAAATATGCAAAAGTTTAGGGGAAAAAATGTAATTTTTGCAAAGTTTGAGTAAAGGACTGTTTTGATAAATGTGAATATTAAATAAGTTAAATTTGCTATTATAGATCAAGAAGAGCGAAATTGAGAGTAGATCGGGAAAAGAAAAGTAAAGGACTAAATTGTAAAGTTTAGTCACATTTTGTATCGAGTAAGTTTACATAAATAAATGCAATATTATTTTATTTTACATTATTATTGTCAATTTCCAGCATTTATATACTTATTTTTGAGAATATTTAAAGTCGAATTAAAGGTGAAGTGACAGAGAAAAACATTAGGAAGCCCGTTTGAACCTTAGGAATGTTAGGATATTGGGGTTGACAGACGAGACGGAGATGAAATGAGCCATGTAAGTCCATATCAGATATATGGCTTTGGAGACAGGAATGAGCCATGTAAGCCCATATTAGATATATATATATGGCATTGGAGCAGGAATAATTCATGTAAGTCCATGTCGAAGACATGGCATTAGCGAGATATTGATGAGCAGAACGACCCTAGTATCCTTAGTATTCCGAGTGGTTCAACGGGTCATTGTACACGTTAAATTACAGTGAATTATCAGCAAAGGGAAGGTAGATTATATTTATGAATAGTGAAAGGTCGGGTAAGAAAGAAGGTAAGTGAGTAAAGAAGAAGGTAGAAAATGAGAAGTAAAGAAAGTTTATGAGGCTAGGTGATATTATGTATATTTATTCATTATGTTGAATGTTGTAATTTATTTGCTTGTAAGCTTACTAAGCCTAGTGCTTACTCTCTTTATTTTCTATTTCTTATAGTTTTTATCAAGCCACTCGAGGATCGAAGGAAACGTCAGAAACCGATCACACTATCGAAGAAATCACATTGGTATAGTTAGACATTTCGTTTTGTGTTTGGCATGTATAGGAATTTGGTTTCTTTTGATATGATATGATCAATGAATGATGTGTAAATACTTGCTAGTGATTAACTAATAGAATGGCTGATGATATACATGTTTAATAGTATGTATGATTAAGTAGTAACTATCACATGAAAACTAAGAAAAATGTGAAAGTAACTTAAAAATGGATTCAAGTATCAGAAATAACGTGACTTTGAAAAATCACAAAAAAAATTGTAGAGACATGGTTTTATGGTGCATAATATATGAAATTAAATCTCATTGTGTCTATTTTCATATGGAATAAGCAAAACAGGTAAAGGTTTTGTATTTTATAAGATATCTGAGTTTTAGTGAAATAGGGCCAGAGCGATTTCTGGATCCCCTATTCCAACTTTGGAAATTCACCATAAAGTTTAAAAAAATAATTAGGTGGTGTACTTTATATGGTTAGAATCCATATTGAATCTAGTGTTAATAGAAACAAACGGTATAGTCATATAAATTTTGTACAGGGAGAAAAGTGGTTTGTAGTAAGTAGAGGTCAGTGCAGTCGAATTCTGAAATAGGGGTAACTTTAACTAATAAATTGTACTAATTGGCTAAGTAAAAATTTCTAGAAAAAAATTAGAAGATATATATATGAGTCTAGTTTCATGAAAAATTTATGGATCTTAATTTCGAGTTTTTAAACTCAAGAAATGAATTTTTAAGCAACCATGATGCAGAAAAATAGTTTATTCTGAAAATTAAAATAAGTGGTTTAGAGTTGTTTAAAAGGTATGATAAGTTTAGTAACACCTCAAGCTTGACTCCGGTGACGGTTTCGGGCATGGGGGCATTACAATATTGCCATCATGCATCGTTGAAAGGTTGCAGATGCATTGCATAAACCAAAAGGCATTTACCTAAAACCAAACGTACCGTATGGATAAGTAAAGGTTGTTTTGTTTTGGTCTTCTGGAGCTACAAGTATTTGGTTATATCCCGAATAACCATCTAAAAAATAATAGAATTCATTACTGCCGAAACCATTTTTTAGGGTTAGAAAAAAAATAGGGATCGACTTTTAAAACCAAATGTGGAGTCAGCACCAATCTATTGTTTCAGTATGATTGGATCACCTTAAAATATTTTATTTCATTTAAACCAATTTTGGCCTACGTAAATTTAAGAAAACGGGTTCAAGAGCCAGTTACGTATGAGTAAGGATTAGCACCCTCACTACGCCCAAAATTGGTACCAATTTGATTAAGTATTGTCTTTATGTTTAAGATTTAGAGCTATTTTTGAAATATGGTTCCTATTAAAACATTTGAAGGGCTTAAGTTGGTCGTCAAAATTCTCATGTTTCGAAGGTATACAGCATCACATCCAGCTCGATAGGACACGATCCTTTATACCCTCGAAAACACAATAAATTTTTGAATTCCAAAAGTTTATATGTTGAAAATTACAAAAGGATGCCCGATTATTTAGTCCAACGAAAAACTGAAACCCAGCACGGTAGGGCACGATTCCTCGAATTTCCAAACATTGAACATTGCCTTTCTTTAGAATTTATAAAACACGAGTGAAATTCTAAAGGAATATTCGATTATATTGAACAAACGGGAAATCGAAACCCAGCACGATAGGGCATGATCGCGTTATTTCGTGATAGGTTTAAAATATTTATAATTAACCGTTCTTGAAACTAACTATTATCGCGATGTAGGCAAGTGTACCTATCGAACAATAGTATAGTTTTAGCAAGACAGGATTGTCGAACCCAAATGAACTAAAAGTACTGGTAATGACTGTCTTTTTATTATCTAGCCTAAGAATAAAAAGGTTTTTGTTTTAACTAACTAATTATCTAAACTAAGAATTCACACAGAATGGAATTGGGGAATTGCTTTTGGGAAAATCGATTGAATTAAGACAATACCTAAGGAAAAATCCACCTAGACTATACTTGTTATTCTAGCTCCGAATTAGACGATTTATTCATTTAACTTGTTCCGTAGAGATCCCTAAGTTATGTTATTATCCCTATTCAAGACTAATAACGTCTAATCCCTAGATTGAATAATTGATACCTTTCTCTAATTAACACCCTAGGGTTGTATTAACTCGATCTATGGATCCCCTTATTAGGTTTCACTCTAATCCGGCAAAATCTTGTCACCCTATGTCTAGGCACGCAATCAACTCCACTTAATTATGAAAAATGTACTCTTAGACAGGGTCTATTACTCCTCTGAATAAGAGCTTATCTTGAATCAGTATCCTGGGATATCAAAACAAGAATTAAGAACACATAATTAAGAACAAGTTAAATATTTATCATACAATTCAGAAAATAATAACAAGACTCGTCTTAGGTTTCATTCCCCTTAGGTGTTTAGGGGATTTACTTCATAACTAAAAAGAAAAACATCTTAGAATAATATAGAATACAAAATATAAAGAAAACCTAAAACTCCTGAAGGGGAAATTGAGGAGAGATCTTCAGTCTTGATGGTGAATCCAGCTTCTGAGATGGATCAATCGGCTTTCTTGGAGTAATTCCTTAATCCCTATTCTGTGTCCCACTTTTCTTCCACCTCTAGGGTGTATTTATAGGTTTTGGAATGCCTAAGAGCCCTCAAAATTAGCCTTTTTCGAATTGGACTCAACTTGGGCTCAGCAGGGACACGCCCGTGTGCGATTATTTCAGGCCATGTTCGAGCCTGCCAAATTGACACGGCCGTGTGGTCTGCCCGTATGAGGAGGTCCAAGCTGTGTTAATTTCATAATTTAGCCCATTTTCTCTGATTTTAGCTCTTTTCTCGTTCCTTTCGCTCTCCTATGCTCTCCTAAGTATAAAACATGAAATGAAAGCATTAGGAGCATCGAATTCACCAATTCCACTAGGAAATCATCCATAAAATGCATTAAACATGGGGTAAAAATATGTATAAATTATAGTTTACCAAATACCCCCACACTTAAGCATTTGCTTGTCCTCAAGCAAAATTCTCAACTCATAATCAAAATAAATTCTTCTCAACTTATAATTTTGATCGCGTGATTTCGTGATAGGTTTTAAATATTTATAATTACTTGTTCTTGAACTAACTATTATCGTGATGTAGGCAAGTGTACCTATCGAACAGTAGTATAGTCTTAACAAGACCGGATTGTCAAACCCAAAGGAACTAAAAGTACTAGTAATGACTGTCTTTTTATTATTTAGCCTAAGAATAAAGAGTTTTTTGTTTTAACTAACTAATTATCTAAACTAAGAACGCACAGAGAATGGAATTGGGTAATTTCTTTTGGAAAAATCGATTGAATGAAGACAATACCTAAGGAAAAATCCACCTAGACTGTACTTGTTATTCTGGCTCCACATCGGACGATTTATTCATTTAACTTGTTCCGTAGAGATCCCTAAGTTATGTTATTATCCCTATTCAAGACTAATAATGTCTAATCCCTAGATTGAATAACCGAGACTTTTCTCTAATTAACACTCTAGGGTTGCATTAACTCTATCTATGGATCCCCTTATTAGATTTCACCCTAATCTGGCAAAATCTTGTCACCCTATGTCTAGGCGCGCAATCAACTCCGCTTAATTATGACAAATGTACTCTTAGATTGGGTCTATTCCTCCTTTAAAAAAGAGCTTATCTTGAATTGGTATCCTGGGATATCAAAACAAGAATTAAGAACACGTAATTAAGAACGAGTCAAATATTTATCATACAATTCAGAAAATAATAACAAGATTTGTCTTAGGTTTCATTCCCCTTAGGTATTTAGGGGATTTAGTTCATGACTAAATAAGAAAACATTCCAGAATAATAAATAATACAAAACATAAAGAAAACCCAAAACTCTTGAAGGGGAATTGAGGAGAGATCTTTAGTCTTGATGATGAATCCGGCTTCTGAGATGAATCAATCGGCTTTCTTGGAGTAATTCCTTACCCCCTACTCTGTGTCCTTTCTTCCTCCTCTAGGGTGTATTTATAGGCTTTGGAATGCCTAAAAGCCCTCAAAATTAGCCTTTTCCGAATTGGACTTAACTTGGGCTCGGCAGGGACACGCCCGTGTGACATGCCCGTGTGCGATTACTTCAGGCCGTGCTCGAGCCTGCCAAGTTGACACGGCCATGTGGTTTTCCTGTGTGAGGAGGTCCAGGCTGTGTTGATTTCGTACTTTGGCCTATTTTCTCTGTTTTTGGCCTGTTTCTTGCTCCTTTCACTCTCCTATGCTCTCCTAGGTATAAAACATGAAATTAAAGCATTAGGAGCATCGAATCTACCAATTCTAATGGAAAATCATCCATAAAATGCGTTAAAGATGGGGTAAAATTATGTATAAATTACGGTTTATCAAATACCCCCACACTTAAGCATTTGCTTGTCCTCAAGCAAAATTCTCAACTCATAATCGAAATAAATTTTTCTCAACTTATAATTTCTATCGATAATATCTCAGAATAATCCATAGGTAATCATACATTGAGAATTCAACTAAAAGAACATAAAAGTTTCGAACATTCCAAGTTGAGTATTTAATCATGCAAACATAGGTGTCTCTCCTCATTTAAGTAATTACCTTTGATTTAGAATATCACAGAGTTTCACATCCTCGCTACAGATTCACTCAAATCACTCGAGGTGTTTAAGGACAATAAATGACGCACTCAATAGTCAACAATGAAAAGTCATTACCATAGGCTTGCATGAAAATCAAATCTCCACCACTATAATTTAAGATGATACATCAATCAAAAGTCTTTAGAGGGTTGTAATGAGGTTTGGTTAGGGGGTGTGGTCATAAGCTGAAAGAAAGGGTTAAAATCGAGATTGAATTGAAAAATTACCTAACTAGAAAAAATGTTAATCATCATTTTCGTACAACAGAGCTTCTTCTTAGACTAAGGAATTTAATTTCTGAAGCTTACAAACAGAGGATCACTACCATTTTGTATACATTTTTTTTAAGAACAAGTCAAATTACAGAGGAGAACAAAACATAGCTAAGCAACTATTTCAATTCAAATCCCGCCAAAAATGGGGCTTAAATTAATTTAGGGGATTTCAACAATAATGGGTTAAAGATTAATATTAAGGGTAATACAAAAAATGGCTTGTTAGGCTCAAAGGGGTTCACTAGGGGTTAATTGTGGAGTAGGCTTTTCATGGCATGAGTGGGTTAATCTTAAGTGCCTTAATCATTTTGACATATCAAATCAAATGGTGTGGTCTCAACATGAATAATCAAGCAAGTTCTAGAATAAGAGTTCACTACTGACGCATTCAAAGTAATAATAAAAGTGAGCATGAAAGAATTAATAGATGCTTAAAAGGCTAAAAAATCTCACAAAATTATGGCTTTTTGATGTTTAAAACTTGTGAATCCCAACTCAAAGTAATACCTAAACTTTGGGGAAACAACCTAAGATTTAAATTCTTAAAAATCAACTTATCATGCTTGATTCTCTAATGCCTTAAAGTTTAAACAATCAATGCATAAATGCCTATGTTTTAATTCAAGATACATCAATCAAAATCATAAATCAATCAAAATTTATCCTAAATATGATATGAGAGCTTTTTAAGAGAATAAGACAGTCATTCAGGGATTTTTCTGATAATGAAATAAATACCCCCACACTTAAGATGTACATTGCCTTCAATGTACAAAGATAGATATTAGAGTATAAAATTAAGATAGGGAGAGAAGTGAAACTTCCTGTATGATGAATTCCTTGAACTGGAGTTATGGAGAGTAATTGGTTCGAGAGTGGAGGAATATACTCCGACGTTCATAGAGGTTCATTAGGCCATAAGTCCTGCGCCAAAAGGATATTATCTCTAGTGGTAGCTATGGTCGTGGGCGAGCAGGACATGGCAGTCGTAGAGAACCTTTCCCGGTGGAGTTTTAGTTCCTATGTGATGATGAGCTTAAGAGCTTTATATAACTGGGATAAAATTAAGAACTTTTTAGGGGATATTAGGAAGAATAATTACTCAAAAAGAAATAACCAAAATTAATAATTAAAAATAACATTTCTAAAATCTAATAAAAATTAAAAACATAAAATAATAAATAAATGTTTTTAAACATCTTCATCGTTGGATGGTTTGCGAGGTGGGACTGGCGATGAGATGCGGAGGTGCTGACAAATCTACTGTAGAGTAGCATCAATGTTGTCAAATCATTGAAAACAATGCTGATCGAATCAAGTGAGGCGCTCAGAGATGTCAGCATATGATGCCTCCGCATGAACTGGACGAGAGGGTGGTGGTGGCTGGGATGGTGGGTCCTCGTGCTATGAAGGGATATCATCAGGAATGTCCTCGTAAGCCTTCACCTCAGTGGATTGGGCGAGATGATATTGAGGAGGGTAGGTTCCTCATCACCTCTCGATCATCCTCATGCTAAGCATGCTTGAGATACCTTGTGGAGACATCTGGCCAATGAGGGTCAAGGATGATTCTTGGGCCGCAGCATCGAGTAGCCCTAAGTGTCGAGCCAATCGCATTACATAGGGGCCAATGGAGATTACCCCTTTCCTATGCCACTCCGTCTAGTGCTAAATCACGAGGGCGATGAAGTAGGCAAGGTCGATGACGTGCCCATGCAACATACACCATAAGAAGTAGGCGTCGTGAGTGTTGACGACGCCAGTGCTCTCTCGCCTCCCTGTAACCGTATGAGCTAAAATGGCGTGTAGGTACCTCAGAGATGGTGGGAGAACTGATGCCTTGGAGCAACTAGGATTGTAGGAGGTTGTGCCAGGGGCCAATGTGTGCCAGCACTTCATGGCAGAAAAGTGTATGTGGCGAGTGAGAGCATGTAGTTCATTTTCCACCCTGAACTCCTCCGTATATAAGTCTAGTGCAGCATCGAACTCTGGGACACTTAGCTGGCGGACTAACCCGTCTATACGAAACTGGACCATGCTAGGATCATCGTAATTTGTCATTACGATCTGAAGATGGAACATTGAGCATAGTTTCATCGTGAGCTCGAGGTATGTTGGTTCGATGATCCCAAGGAATAGCTCCCAAGGGTCAGTGGTTAGGAGGGTCTGAATCGCATTAGCCAACTGAACTTGTTCTACGGTAGCCCAGTCGATACAGCGGCTCACAATTAAGGGTTGGGCCCAAAATATTTGGAAAAGCTCTTCCTAGGGCCCTCGGGGGAACTGTAGGACAAGGTGACGAATTTTCATAGTTGGACCCGCGGAAGATGATGCTCCCTTCCTTTTCTTTGAGGCAGGTACGACGATTTTCTTTCCTCATGAAGACGACATGGTACCTGCGATTAGAATCATCAAGTCATCTTAATAAATGGTCAAAGTAAAAGGAATAAAATTTTCAAATAAAAAGCAGAATTTCAACCACAACCAAATATAACTAATATAAAATTTTCGTGACATTATCATTGTAATGGCATGAGAATGGGCGTAGTAATGCCATGTGTATGACAAAAGAGTAAGGCTTTCCTAACAACTTGTTTTAACATGAGATGTATGATAAATAATCGAAGAATGCAATTTAAATGATAGACATTGGCATGGAAATATCATGAGAATAAGCATAGTAAAGTCATGGGTATGAGGTTTTCCTAATAACTCGATTTAACACGAAATGTATGATAACTAACCTAAGAATGCAAACTAAATGATAAAAGAATGAGAAAAATGAAAAATAGTTCGAAAGCAATGAAGATTATGCTAATAATAAGCATTAGTAATAAGTAAAATAGAAGTGAAAGGTGTAAACAAACGCTAAGGGAGAGAGATTGAGCGTCAAAAATGGAGTGGGAAGCGGTGCACGGGCATGGCAGGGAGGCCGTGTGGAGTTGCAGTGGCTAGGGTTAGGGTTTTTGAATGGGGAAGAAAGTGAATAGTACAGGGTATTTATAGATTTTGGGCCACACGGTCAGGGCATACGCCCGTATTCCCCTATTTCAGCCCGTGTGATTTACGAATTTCAAATTTGGGCGCGTCTGACATTTAGTACACGCCCATGTTCCTTGGGCATATGGGAGCACACGACCATATCGCACGACCGTGTCTGGCGTTGTTCACTTCTCCCACGCCCGTGTGGGAAATCCCCACGCCCGTGTCAATCTAACAGGTTCGACCACGGGTGTTAGACACGGGCATGTCGCACACCCGTGCTAGTTTATCAGTTTCAACCACGGGTCTTCCACATGGGCGTGTCGCATGCCCGTATTGTTTTGGCAGGCTCGGCCACGGCCATGTCGTATGGCCATGGCATTTTATCGTAGCCCGTGTTTGGGGAAATCCTTGCCCTATTTTCACACAGCCATAAGCACGCCCGTGTGCTTGGCCGTGTCTCTGTGGAAAACCTATATTCGAGAGCTTCGTTAGTAAGTTAGATGTTGAAGACTAAATTTTTAAAGAAGTTAATACAGTTAGTGATCGAGTTGCCTCCCGAGAAGCGCTTATTTATAGTCTAAGATTGACTTACCTCTCTGTTGAATAATCATGGTGGTTTGAGGAGTTTATACTCCTCACTCCTGATTCATCAAAATAAGGTTTTAAATGGGTGTTTTTTACATTAAAAGTGCCGAACTTGGGGTGCCTTACCTTGACCATACTGAATGGAAAGATACTAAGTACTGTAAGAGAGATTTCTTCATTCGGTGTGGTAGTGACAATGTGGGGATCTGCGGCATCTAATAAGACTCTATCTCCAATCTTAAGTTGATTTGGAAAGGTATTGAGCTCGTTCTGTCATAGATTCGGTTTGTCGGGTGTTCTTGGTTTATGCGTCCGCCATTCATCGAGTTCCTCGATTTGTAATCTTCGATCTTCATGAATAGGTCCTCTACTATTGCTTGAGAATGACTTGTGTGCTTCCTTCAAACTCATTTCCTGTAGAGTAGGTTGTACCATATTGTCAGTTCTAGGAGAATGGGTTAAACGATCACCTTCAATTCCCGATGTGTTGCCAGAATTGCGAGTTTGAAGGGTGGTTGTTTCGTCTCCCACACGAAGTGTAAGTTCACCTGTGCCAACATCAATAATCGTTTTAGAAGTTGCTAAAAAGGGCCTTCCCAGAATTAAGGGAGTTTTGCTATCCTCTTCTATATCTAGAACAATAAAGTTAACGGGAAATATAAATTTATCGATTTTAACTAATACATCTTCAATAATAACCCTAGAGAACCTTATAGTTTTATTTGCTAATTGAATGTTCATCCTAGTTTTTTGGGGTTTCCCGAGACCTAATTGCTTAAACATTTTGTTAGGGATGACGTTAATACTAGCCCCTAAATCAGCTAATGCATTATTAACATCTAAACTACCAATTAAGCAAGGAATTGTAAAAATCTCTGGATCTTTTAGTTCGTTCGGTAGTCTATTTTGGAGAATAGCTAAGCAAACTGCGTTTAGCTCCACGTACGACACCTCGTCCAACTTCCGTTTATTTGCTAAAAGTTCCTTTAAAAATTTCATTGCGTTTGGCATCTACGATAGGGCTTTAATAAACGGTAAGTTAATATGTAATTTTTTTAAGAGTTTAAAAAATTTACCAAATTGTTCATCTAAGCGGTCTTTCCTTGTCGCGTTGGGGTATGGCACATGAGGTTTATATTCGACATTCACCATTTTGTTTTTATTGTTATCTACCTCACCTTGACCTTTACTTACCACAGTTTCTTGCCTCAGTTCTGGTTCAGGCTCAACAATTCCTTCTTCATCTTGAATATTAATTGCATTGAACTGTTCCCTTGGGTTAGGTTCAGTATTACTTGGCAAGCTACCTTGTGGTCGTTAGGAAATTAGTTTGGAAAGTTGGCCTATCTGAGTTTCGAGCCCTTGGATCGACACTTGTTGATTTTTAAGTGCTATCTTGATGTTCTGGAAATGAGTTTCTGACACAGATATAAACTTTGAGAGCATCTCTTCAAGGTTCGGTTTTTTTTCCTATTGGTAGGGTGGTTGTTGGTAGCCTGAAGGTGGTTATGGTCTTTGATTTCCTTAACCGCTCCACGAGAAATTGGGGTGGTTCCTCTAACCTGCATTGTAAGTGTTACTATATGGATTGTTTTGAGGTCGAGGATTATTACCCATGTAGTTTAATTGCTCGTTATCCATGTTGTGGCCATAAGGCTGGTATTCCGAATGGCTTGTTCTACCTCCACTTGCTTCGCACTGCATTAATGGGTGAACCTGTGAAGAACTAAGAAAACCATCAATCTTTTTATTTAAGAGTTCTACCTGATTAGAGAGCATGGTGACCGAATCGACGTTATAAACACTGGCTGTTTTCATTGGCTTTGTCCTTATAACTTGCCATTGATAGTTATTCAGTGACATCTCCTCTATAAACTCATAGGCATCTTTAGGTGTTTTATTATTGATGGTTCCGCCAGCAACTGTGTCAACCATTTGTCGAGTCGAAGGATTCAGGTCATTATAGAACGTTTGAACCTATAGCCAAAGCGGTAACCCATAGTGAGGGCACTTTCTCAAAAGGTCCTTGTATTTCTCCCATACATCGTAGAGTGTTTCTAAATCCATCTGCACAAAAGAAGAGATATAATTACGTAATTTAGCCATTTTAGTCAGCGGAAAATATTTTAGTAAAAATTTTTCAGTCATTTGTTCCCAAGTTGTAATTGATCCTCGTGGTAACTAGTTCAACCATTGTTTAGCTTTGTTCCTCAACGAAAAAGGGAATAACTGAAGATGAATGGCATCATTAGAGACACCATTAATTTTAAATGTATCGCATAGTTCTAAGAAGTTGGCTAAATGAGTGTTGGGATCCTCATCTTGCAAACCATCAAACTGAACAAATTGCTGTATCATTTGAATAGTGTTAGGTTTTAATTCAAAAGTATTTGCAGCTACAGCAGGTCTAACTATGCTCGATTCAGTTCCTGTTAAAGAAGGTTTAGCATAATCACACATAGTGCGTGGAGTAGGATTTTGATTAACCGCAATTGCAGGAGGTAGCTGATTGCCTTAATTTTTAGCCATCTCTTCGGTTGGGGGTTGAGTATCGTCTTCTTGCTCGTTCTCTATGTATCTTAAGCTTCGGCTTATTTCTCTTTGATTTCTTCGAACTGTACGATTGATTTCTTCGTCAAAAAGTAATGGTCCTGACGGATTTCTTCTAGTCATAAACTATAAAAACCTGCCAAGAGAAAGAAAAAGTAAATTAATAAATAATAATAATAAATTAAAGTGCACGAAAAATAAATTGCAAAAGTAATAACAATTGAGTGTTCCTAATATTTCAGTTCCCCGAAAACGGCACCAAAAACTTATTCACGCGATTTCGTTATAGGTTTTAAATATTTATAATTAATTTTTCTTGAACTAACTATTATCGTGATGTAGGCAAGTGTACCTATCGAACAGTAGTATAGTCTTAACAAGACCGGATTGTCGAACCCAAAGGAACTAAAAGTACTAGTAATGACTGTCTTTTTATTATCTAGCCTAAGAATAAAGAGTTTTTTGTTTTAACTAACTAATTATCTAAACTAAGAACGCACAGAGAATGGAATTGGGTAATTGCTTTTGGAAAAATCGATTGAATGAAGACAATACCTAAGAAAAAATCCACCCACACTGTACTTGTTATTCTAGCTCTAAATCAGACGATTTATTCATTTAACTTGTTCCGTAGAGATCCCTAAGTTATGTAATTATCCTTATTCAAGACTAATAATGTCTAATCCCTAGATTGAATAACCGAGACTTTTCTCTAATTAACACTCTAGGGTTGCATTAACTCGATCTATGGATCCCCTTATTAGGTTTCACCCTAATCTGGCAAAATCTTGTCACCCTATGTCTAGGCGTGCAATCAACTCCACTTAATTATGACAAATGTACTCTTAAATAGGGTTTATTCCTCCTCTAAATAAGAGCTTATCTTGAATCGGTATCCTGGGATATCAAAACAAGAATTAAGAACACGTAATTAAGAACGAGTCAAATATTTATCATACAATTCAGAAAATAATAACAAGATTCGTCTTAGGTTTCATTCCCCTTAGGTATTTAGGGGATTTAGTTCATGACTAAATAAGAAAACATCCCAGAATAATAAATAATACAAAACATAAAGAAAACCCAAAACTCCTGAAGGGGAATTGAGGAGAGATCTTCAGTCTTGATGATGAATTCGGCTTCTGAGATGAATCAATCGGCTTTCTTGGAGTAATTCCTTACCCCCTACTCTGTTCCTTTCTTCTTTCTCTAGGGTGTATTTATAGGCTTTGGAATGCCTAAAAGCCCTCAAAATTAGCCTTTTTCGAATTGGAATCAACTTGGGCTCGACAGGGACACGCCCGTGTGTGATTACTTTAGGCCGTGCTCGAGCCTGCCAAATTGACACAGCCGTGTGGTCTGCCCGTGTGAGGAGGTCCAGGCCGTGTTGATTTCATATTTTGGCCCATTTTCTCCATTTTTGGCTCGTTTCTTTCTCCTTTCACTCTCCTATGCTCTCTTAAGTATACAACAAGAAATTAAAGCATTAGGAGCATCGAATTCACCAATTCTAATGAAAAATCATCCATAAAATGCGTTAAACATGGGGTAAAAATATGTATAAATTACGGTTTATCTAATTTCTATCGATAATATCTCAAAATAATCCATAGGTAATCATACATTGGGAATTCAACTAAAAGAACATAAAAGTTTCAAACATTCCAAGTTGAGCATTTTCTCCTGAAAACATAGGTGTCTCTCCTCATTTAAGTAATTACCTTTGATTCAGAATATCACAGAGTTTCACATCCTCAGTAAAGATTCACTCAAATCACTCGAGGAGTTTTAAGGATAATAAATGAAGCACTCAATAGTCAATAATGAAAAGTCATTACCATAGGCTTGCATGAAATTCAAATCTCCACAACTGATAAATTGAGATGAAACATCAATCAAAAGGTCTTTAGAGGGTTGTAATGAGTCTTGGTTAGGGGGTGTGGTCATAAGCTGAAAGAAAGGGTTAGAATTGAGATTGAATTGAAAAATTGCCTAAGTAGGAAAAGAGTTAATCATCACTTGCGTACAACAGAGCTTCTTCTCAAAATATGGAATTACTAATGTGTATACATAGTTGTTTTTTTTTTCTTTTTTTCTTTCCTTTTGTTTAAGAAAAAGTTAAATAACATAGACTAACTTATTACAAACAAGACATAGCTAAGTAATTTACTCAACTTAAATCTCGAAAAAAATAGGGATCAAATTAATTTAAGGGGTTTCAACAATAATGGGTTGAGGGTTAATATTAAGGGTAATACAAGAAATGGCTTGTTAGGCTCAACGGGGTTTACTAGGGGTTAATCGTGGAGGTAGGCTTTTCATGGCATGAGTGGGTTAATCCTAAGTGCCTTAATCATTTTGACATATCAAATCAAATGGTGTGGTCTTGACATGCATAATCAAGCAAGTTCGAGAATAATAGTTCAATACTGACGCACTCAAAGCAATAATAAAAGTGAGCATGGAAGAATTAATAGATGCTCAAAAGGTTCAAAGCTCTTACAAAAATTATGGCTTTTTTATGTTTAAAACTTGTGAATTCCAACTCAAAGTAATACCTAAACTTTGGGGAAACAACCTAAGATTTTAAATTCTTAAAAATCAACTTATCATGCTCGATTCTCTAATGTCTTAAAGTTTAAACAATCAATGCATAAACCTCTATGTTTTAATTCAAGATATAACAATCAAAATCATAAATCAATCAAAATTTATCCTAAATACGATATGAGAGCTTTTTAAGAGAACAAGGTAGTCATTTAGGGATTTTTCTGATAATGAAATAAATACCCCCCACACTTAAGATGTACATTGCCCTCAATGTAAAAAGATAGATATTAGAGTATAAAAATAAGATCGGGAGAGAAGTGAATCTTCCTGTATGATGAATTCCTCGAACTGGAGTTTTGGAGAGTGATCGGTTCGAGAGTGGAGGAGGATACTCCGGCGGTCGTAGAGGTTCATTAGTCCATAATTCCTGTGCCAAAAGAATATTATATCTAGTGGTAGCTATGGTCGTGGTCAATCAGGACATGGCAGTCGTGAAGAACCTTTCTCGGTGGAGTTGTTAGGCATATGCGATGATGAGCTTAAGAGCTCTATATAACTGTGATAAAACAGGAACTTTTTAGGGGATATTAGGAAGAATAATTACTCATAAAGAAATAACCGAAACTGATAATTAAAAATAAAATTCTAAAATCTAATAATAAAAATAAAAAGTAGTTTTGATAAAAATTAAAAAATAAAATAATAAATAAATGTTTTTAAACATCTTCATCGTTGGATGGTTTGCGAGGTGGGTCTAGCGATGAGATGTGGAGGTGCTGACAAATCTACTGTAGAGTAGCATCAATGTTATCAAATCGTTGAAAACAGTGCTGCTCGAATCTGGTGAGGCGCTCAGAGATTTTAGCATATGAAGCCGCCGCATGAACTGGACGAGAGGGTGGTGGTGGCTGAGTCGGTGGGTCCTTGTGCTGTAGAGGGACATCATCAGGAATGTCCTCGTAGGCTTCCTCCTTGGTAGATTGGGCGAGACGATATTGGGGAAGGTATGTTCCTCAGTGCCTCTCGATCATCTTCATGCTAAGCATGCTCGAGATGCCTTGTAGAGACATATGGCCAATGAGGGTAAGGGATGATTCTTGGGCCGCAGTGCTGAGGAGCCCGAAGTGTCAAGCCAACCGAGTAACATAGGGGCCAATGGAGATGACCCCCTTCCTAATCCGCTCTCTCTGGTGCTGAATCGCGAGGGCGATGAAATAGGCAAGGTTGATGACGTGCCTGTGCGACATACACCATAAGAAGTAGGCATCGTGAGTGTTGACCACGCCAGTGCTCTCTCGCCTCCCTGTAATCGTGTGAGCCAAAATGGCGTGTAGGTACCTCAGGGATGGTGGGAGAACTGATGCCTTAGAGTAGCTAGGATTGTAGGAGGCTGTACCGGGGGCCAAACTGTATCAGCACTTCGAGGGAGAGAAATGTATGTAGCGAGTGAAAGCATGTAGTTCATTTTTCTCCTTGAACTCCTCCATATATAAGCCCAGTGCAGCATCGAACTCTGGGACGCTTAGCTGGCGGACTAACCCGCCTAGGCGAAACTGGACCGTGCTAGGATCATCGTAATTCATTATTAAGGTCTAAAGATGGAACGTTAAGCATAGTTCCATCGTGAGTTCGAGGTATGTTGGTTCGATGATCCCAAAGAACAGCTCTTAAGGGTCGGTGGTTAGCAGGTCCCAAATCGATCAGCCAATTAAACTTATTCTACGGCAGCCCAGTCAGTGCAGTAGCCTACAATTAAAGGTCGAGCCTAAAGTATTTGGAAAAGCTCTTCTTGGGGCCCTCGGAGGAACTGCAGGAGAGGGTGACGAATTTTCACGCTACCTTCCTTTTCTTTGAAGCAGGTACGGAGGTTTTCTTTCCTCGTGAAGACGACATGGTACCTGCGATCAAAAACCATTAGTTCATTTTGAGTAATGATCAAAGTAAGATGAAGATAATTTGTAAATAAGAATCATAATTTCAACAACTACTAAGACTAACAAGTTAATCAAAGCAATCTATTGTATGGGATAAAAATGGCAACGAATTTCATGGAATGCAATATGTGTGACGGATGAAAAAAATGTTAACACTAAAGGCATGAGTATATATATTGTTCTAATCATGAATATTTACTTCTAACTAATCAAATAAAGTAGAGAAATCATATAATGAGTAAGAATTTTAAAATGAGAAAGATAATAATTATTCTAGATATAAAATTTGTAAAAATAAGAAAGGAACATGAAAAATTTCATATTATTATGATAAATAGCCTTAGAAATTAGTAAGAATAAATGAGAAAAGAGTGAGAATGGGCGTCAAAAATAGAGTTGGAGGCTGCGCACGGGCGTGGCAAGGAGGCCATGTGGAATTGCAACGGCTAGGGTTAGGGTTTTTGAGTGGGGAAGATAATGAATAGTGCAAGGTATTTATAGATTTTTTAGGCACACGGCCAGGTAACACATCTGTGTTCCCCAATTTCAACCCGTGTGATTCGCGAATTTTGAATTTGGGCGCGTCTGACATTTAGTACACGGTCGTGTTCCTTGGGGGTGTGGGTGCACACGGCCATGTCGCACAGTCGTGTCTGACGTTGTTCGCTTCTCTAATGCCCGTGTATTCAGACCCACGCCCATGTCAATCTAACAGGTTCGAACACGGGTGCTAGACATGGGTGTGTCACACTCCCGTGCTATTTTAACAGGTTCACCCATAGTTCTTCCACACGGGCATGTCTTGCCCCCGTGTTGTTTTGGCAGGTTTGACCACGGCCATGTCGCACGACCGTGGTCTTTTATCGTAGCCCGTGTTTGGGAAAAATTGTTGTCCTGTTTTCACATGGCCCTAAGCACGCCTGTGCTCTTGGCCGTGTCCTTATGGAAAACCTGTATTCAACCGCTCCGTTACTAGGTTAGATGTTGAAGACTAAATTTTAAAGAAGTTAATACAGTTAGTGCTCGGGTTGCCTCTCGAGAAGCACTTATTTATAGTCTAAGCTCGGCTTACCTCTCCATTTAATGATCATGGTGGTTTGAGGATTTTATACTCCTCATTCCTACTATTAATCTCGTCAAAATAAGGTTTTAAACGGGTGTGGTTTACCTTAAAAGTGCTGAACTTGGGATGACTCACCTCAACCGTACCAAATGGGAAAATACTGAGTACCGTAAGAGGGATTTCTTCATTCGGTGTGGTAGCGACAATGTGAGGATCTGCGGCATCTAATAAGACTCTATCTCCAACCTTAAGTTGATTTGGAAAAGTATTGAGCTCGTTCTGTCGTAGATTCAGTTTGTTAGGTGTTCTCGATTTACGCATCCGCCATTCATCTAGCTCCTCGATTTGTAGCCTTCGATCTTCATGAATGGGTCCTCTACTATTGCTTGAGAATGGTTCATGTACTTCCTTCAGACTCATTTCCTGCAAAGTAGGTTACACCATATTGTTAGTTTTAGTAGAATGGTTTAGACGATCACCTTCAATTTCCATTGTGTTGCCAGAATTGTGAGCTTGAAAGGTGATTGTTTCGTCTCCCACACGGAGTGTGAGTTCACCTGTGCCAACATCAATAATCATTTCAGTAGTTGCTAAAAAGGGCCTTCCTAGAATTAAAGGAGTGTTGCTATCCTCCTCTATGTCTAGAACAATGAAGTTAACAGGAAATGTAAATTTATCGATTTTAACTAGCACATCTTTAATAATACCCCTAGGAAATCTTATAGTTTTATCTACTAATTGAATGCTCATCACAGTCTGTTTGGGTTTCCCAAGACCTAATTGTTTGAACATTTTGTAAGGCATGATGTTAATACTAGCCCCCAAATCAGCTAATGCATTATTAACATCTAAAATACCAATTAAGCAAGGAATTGTAGAACACCCTGGATCTTTAAGTTTGTTAGGTAGTTTATTCTAGAGAATAGCAGAGCAAACTGCATTTAGCTCCACATGCGATGCCTCATCCATCTTCTGCTAATTTGCTAAAAGCTTCTTTAAAAATTTCATTGTGTTTGGCATCTATGATAGAGCTTCAATAAATGGTAAGTTAATATGTAATTTTTTTAAGAGTTTAAGGAATTTACCAAATTGTTCATCTGAGCGGTCTCTCCTTGTCACGTTGGGGTATGACACACGAGGTTTATATTCGACATTCACCGATTTGTTTTTATTGTGATCTACCTCACCTTGACCTTTGCTTACCACAGTTTCTTGCCTCGGTTCTGGCTCAGGCTCAACGAATCCTTCTTCATCTTGAACATTAATTGCGTTGAACTGTTCCCTTGGGTTAGGTTCAGTGTTACTTGGCAAGCTCCCTTGTGGTCGTTCAGATATTAGTTTGGAGAGCTGGCCTATCTAAGTTTCGAGCCCTTGGATCGACTCTTGATGATTTTTAAGTGCTGTCTCGGTGTTCTGGAAACGGGTTTTTGACACCGAGATAAACTTTGTGAGCATCTTTTCAAGGTTCAGTTTCTTTTCCTATTGGTAGGGTGGTTGATGGTAGCCTGGAGGTGGTTGTGGTCTTTGACTTCCTTGACTGCCCCACGAGAAATTGGGGTGATTCCTCCAACCTGCATTGTAAGTATTACCATATGGATTGTTCTGAGGTTGAGGATTATTACCCATGTAATTTAATTGCTTGTTATCAATGTTGTGGCCATAAGGTTGGTATTCCGAATGGCTTGTTCCACCTCCACTTGCTTCTCACTGCATTACTGAATAAACCTGTGAAGAACTAAGAAAACCATCAATCTTTTTATTCAAGAGTTCTACCTGATTAGAGAGCATGGTGACCGAATCGACGTTATAAACACCGGCTGTTTTCGTTGGCTTTGTCCTCATGACTTGCCACTGATAGTTATTCAATGACATCTCCTCTATGAACTCATACGCATTTTCAGGTGTTTTATTATTGATGGTTCCGCCAGCAGCTACGTCAACCATTTGCCGAGTCGAAGGATTCAGGCCATTATGGAATGTTTGAACCTGAAGCCAAAGTGATAACCCATTGTGAGGGCACCTTCTTAAAAGGTTCTTGTATCTCTTCCATGCATCGTAGACTATTTCTAAATCCATCTATACAAAAAAAGAGATATCATTACGTAATTTAGCCGTTTTAGCCGGCAGAAAATATTTTAAAAGAAATTTTTCGGTCATTTGTTCCCAAGTAGTAATTGACCCTCGTCGTAACGAGTTCAACCAATTTTTTGCTTTGTTCCTCAATGAGCAAGGGAATAACCGAAGACAAATGGCATCATCAGAAACACCATTAATTTTAAATGTATCTCATAGTTCCAAAAAGTTTGCTAAGTGAACGTTGGGATCTTCATCCTGCAAACCATCAAACTGAACAAATTGTTGTATCATTAGAATAGCGTTAGGTTTTAGTTCAAAAGTATTTGTAGCTACAACATGTCTAACTATGCTCGATTCAGATCCTGTTAAAGAAGGTTTAGCATAATCATACATAGTGCGTGGAGCAGGATTTCGATTAACCGCAATTGCAGGAGATAGCTAATTGTCTTGGTTTTCAGCCATCACTTCGGTTGGGGGTTGAGTATCATCTTCTTTCTCGTTCTCTGTGCATTTTAGGTTTCGCCTTATTTCTTTTTGGTTTCTGTGAACTGTACGATCGATTTCTTCGTCAAAAAGTAGTGGTCCTGACGGGTTTCTTCTGGTCATAAACTAAAAAAACCTATCAGAAGAAAGAAAAAGAAAATTAGTAAATTAGAATAAAATTAAAAATAAAATTAGATTGCAAGAAAAATAAATGGCTAAAGTAATAAAAATTGAGTGTTCCTAATATTTTTGTTCCCCGGTAACGGCGCCAAAAACTTGATCGCGTTATTTCGTGATAGGTTCTAAATATTTATAATTATCTATTCTTGAAACGAACTATTATCGTGATGTAGGCAAGTGTACCTATCGAACAATAGTATAGTTTTAGCAAGACCAGATTGTCGAACCCAAAGGAACTAAAAGTACTAGTAATGACTGTCTTTTTATTATCTAGCCTAAGAATAAAGAGGTTTTTGTTTTAACTAACTAATTATCTAAACTAAGAATTCACAGAGAATGAAATTGGGGAATTGCTTTTTGGAAAATCGATTGAATTAAGACAATACCTAAGGAAAAATCCACCTAGACTATACTTGTTATTCAGGCTCCGAATCGGATGATTTATTCATTTAACTTGTTCTGTAGAGATCCCTAATTTATGTTATTATCCCTATTCAAGACTAATAACATCTAATCCCTAGATTGAATAATTGAGTCTTTCTCTAATTAACACCCTAGGGTTGCATTAACTCGATCTATGGATCCCCTGATTAGGTTTCACCCTAATCCGGCAAAATCTTATCACCCTATGTCTAGGCGCGCAATCAACTCCGCTTAATTATGAAAAATGTACTCTTAGATAGGGTCTATTACTCCTCTGAATAAGAGCTTATCTTGAATCAGTATCCTGGGATATCAAAATAAGAATTAAGAACACATAATTAAGAACAAGTTAAATATTTATCATACAATTCAAAAAATAATAACAAAATTCGTCTTAAGTTTCATTCCCCTTAGGTTTTTAGGGGATTTAGTTCATAACTAAAAAGGAAAACAACTCAGAATAATAAAGAATACAAAACATAAAGAAAACCTAAAACTCTTGAAGGGGAAATTGAGGAGAGATCTTCAGTCTTGATGGTGAATCCGGCTTCTGAGATGGATCAATCGGCTTTCTTGGAGTAATTCCTTACTCCCTATTCTGTGTCCCACTTTTCTTCCTCCTCTAGGGTGTATTTATAGGCTTTGGAATGCCTAAGAGCCCTCAAAATTAGCCTTTTCTGAATTGGACTCAACTTGGGCTCGGGAGGGACACTCCCATGTGCGATTATTTCAGGTCGTGTTCGAGCCTGCCAAATTGACACGGCCGTGTGGTCTGCCCGTGTGAGGATGTCCAGGCCATATTGATTTCGTACTTTGGCCCATTTTCTCCGGTTTTGGCCCATTTCTCGTTCCTTTCGCTCTCTTTTGCTCTCTTAAGTATAAAACATGAAATTAAAGCATTAGGAGCATCGAACTCACCAATTCTAATAGGAAATCATCCATAAAATTCATTAAACATGGGGTAAAAATATGTATAAATTACGGTTTATCAGGGCACGACTCCCCGGATTTCCAAACATCAAACATTGCCTTCGTTTTAAGGAATTTTCAGATGAATAATTATAAAACTAGCTTAAAACGCATTAATTTGACTTGAAATAGAATAGAATAATTAGTTTTAAAGAGTTGGATATTATAAAGCGACATTTGTAAACCAATAGAAAAAAATGAAAACATGGATAACATGCATGCATGAAATACAATAGTTGATGAATGAAGATAATATAACCTTATTTAACCAATCAAATCAAACAAATAATTATTTTAAAATAACAAAATTTACAAGCATGGGTGAACAACAATTGATTTAATAATACATAAAAGCGAATAAATGTACATTAAATAATATAAAAACAATTAACACATGAGATACCAAACGACATAAAACTAATATGATACAAAACAATTTCTAAAAATGATGCATTGATGAGCGAATAACACATGCTAGAACTTAAAATAATTTATAAAAAAACTAAGAATATATAAATAAATTTTTAAAATAGATGTGAGAAAAAGAAGACATTTGAATCAAATAACATGCACAATATTTTAAAAAATATAGTTATTTAAAATTGAAAATATGTACAAATAAGAATAAATTTAATAACACATGAAATATAAAAGGAAAGTAAAGGTATATAATAAAATATGATCTTAGGAAATAAATTATATACGTAATAGGTTAAAAAACATATATATAAAAACATTTAAACAAAATATTGTATAAAATGTTAAAATAATTTGATGTAAAAAGAACTTCAAAATGGCAATTTTATAAAAACAAAATAAAGTTATTGAAATAGCTCAACACATATATGAAAATGTTAAGAACTTTAAAATAATAAGCATTACAAATTAAAAACTCAATTAAAATAATGCATGTACAAATATATATAGAATATTTAAAAATATTGTACAAAACGTTAAAATAATATGATAAAAAAACCTCAAAGTAATTGGGCCCCGGGTAAATCGAGCTTTCTACAGCTGCCCCTCTTTGCTCGTTGTCGTGTAACGAGAACAGGGCAAAGACTTTTAAGAAAGACAAGTTTTGCCCGGTCTCGCCAAGTCTCGATTTCTTTGATTCTTTCTTCTTTGGATAGCCTCATTCCATCCCACTGCATCTTCAGGGTATGGGAATTGTTGCTCCAATCTACTTCACTGTAACTCTTGAGAGACTAGCCTTGTAGCTTTTAATCTACTCTACTGTGACTGCAGGGGGACAAAATCTGCTATCTTCAGTCTGCTCCACTGCAACTTCAGGGAGATAAGACTTTAACTTCAACCTGCTCCACTGCTACTTCAGAGAGATAAGGTTTGCTATCTTTGATCTATTCCATTGCAACTTCAGGGAGATAAGATCTACTATCTTCAGCCTGTTCCACTGCAACTTCAGGGAGATAAGACTTGGTACTTCAACCTGCTCTACTGCAACTTCAGAGAGATAAGGTTTGTTATCTTCGATCTATTCTATTGCAACATCAGGGAGATAAGATCTACTATCTTCAGTCTATTCCACTGCAACTTCAGGGAAATAAGACTTAGTACTTCAACTTACTCTACTACAACTTCAGAGAGATAAGGTTTGTTATCTTCGATCTATTACACTGCAACTTCAGGGAAATAAGACTTGGTACTTCAACCTGCTCTACTGCAACTTCAGAGAGATAAGGTTTGTTATCTTCGATCTATTCCACTGCAACTTCAGGGAGATAAGATCTACTATTTTCAGTCTGTTCCACTGCAACTTCAAGGAAATAAGACTTGGTACTTCAACCTACTCTACTGCAACTTCAGAAAGATAAGGTTTGCTATGATGACTTAATCTGACCTACTGTAATTTTAGAGGTATAGGATTTGTGGTTTCACCAGTCTGTTACGTCGCTCTCTAGAGAACATGACCTATAGAATCGATTTTATGGGACTATGTTTATGCCGAATGATTAGGATGCTTTGATCAGAATGAATCAAATGCTCCTAACTAGGTGTGTATGATATTTGCATGAATGCAGAATGTCGTGAGAATGATTCTTTTTTAATATTTGGGTTGTCATTACTCGTTGTTCATCAAGGTTTTACCACTGATGTGTTATCCTGTCTTATTTGCTCGGTTGGTATCTTTGGCAGAAAATCACTATTTATTCAACTGGTTTTCTCTACTGCATCTTTAGAGAGATAGCACTTACAGTTTCTTCTATCCATCCCACTGCAACTCAAGGGTGTAGGATCTGAATTTTCCCCCCATCAATTTGGTCTGTTACACCATTCCTCGGGTGTCATGGCCAGACTTTTGTGCCTGATAATTTCATGAATGTAAAATATCATTTTTCTTTTCTCAAGAGTGACCTCCTTTTATACTGATCATTTCTCATCAAGATCCTATCATTGACGCAATATCCGGTCTTTTGTTCAATCACTGTTTTGGACCAAAAATCCAAAGAGATGGTCTCAACTTACACCATTCCCACTATGATATTTCCTTAAGCTTGGTGAGTTCTAAATAACAGTTCTGTTTCATATTCTTGTATTATTTAGAAGCTTTCCAAAGTAATATGCGAAACTCCTTTTGTGAAAGTATTATTAGTTCATTAATCATTATCTCAATGCGACATGCTTGCAACAAATCATAGCAATGATAAGAATGGAATTTAATTAGGGCATAACTTGAAATGAATAAATTATCAAAGATAAAAATGAAAGTTTATTGGGGATGCATATATTGAAAAGAAAAACATTTCAAAGATAGCTAATTTATTATGAACAAGGTGAAGAATAGGTGCCCCTGATATCGTAGCCTGAGCTTCTTTGTACGAACTTCCTGAAGACCAATTTAGACTTGACATGTGTTTAGGAGATCAGAAGCACTTTGTCAATGCCCCAAGATGTGGCATACCCTCTCCCTTGTCAATTCAGATATAGCAAGATCATCGCATTTCCCATCTTTGATCAACATTTGAGCCGTCCTTTTCGGGTTTTCAACTCAAATCCCCTTTGGTCTCAAGGCGTCCTTTGCGGGTTTTCACCTTGGCCTCTCCTTTTTCTTTCTTTTTTTTTTATTAAGGAAGGTCTCAAAGCACCCTTTGCGGTTTTCACTTTGGCCTCTTTCCCTCTTTAAGTGTAGTACTTCTTGACAAAGTCTGAATTCACAGGATTAGGCAAGTTTTTTCCATCCATTTCGGCTAGTATTAATGCTCCTCTGGAGAAAGCTTCTTCACCACATAAGGCCCCTCCCAATTGGGTCCATTTTCCTCTAAAATCCTTTTGCATAGGAAGGATCTTTTTCAGAACTAGATCTCCCTCATGAAACTCTCTTGGGCGAACCTTTTTGTCATAAGCCTGCATCATTCTCTTTTGATACATCTGACCATGCTGAATAGCTCTGAGCCTCTTCTCCTCAATCAAATGCAACTGATCATATTAAGACTGTATCCATTCTGCTTCATCTAACTTCAACTCTGACAAAACTCGGAGAGAAGGTATCTCCACCTCAATGGGTAGAACTTCTTCCATTCCATAGACCAATGAGAAAGGTGTTGCCCCGGTAGAAGTTCTGACAGATGTTCGATAAGTATAAAGAGTGAATGGCAACTTCTCATGCCAATCTCTATAAGTTTCAGTCATTTTTCCCACAATCCTCTTGATATTTTTATTGGCTGCTTCCACTGCCCCGTTTATTTTTGAGCGATATGGTGATGAATTATGGTGTCTGATCTTAACTAACTACAGACCTCTGCTATTGTGCAGTTATTCAAATTTAATGCATTGTCAGATATGATCCATTCAGGCATCCCATATCGACATATGAGCTCCTTTTTTAGGAATTTACTTACTGCCGATTTTGTGACATTGGCATATGAGGCCTCTTCTACCCACTTGGTGAAAAAGTCAATGACCACAAAGATAAACCGATAACCATTTGAAGCCTTCGGTGAGATTGGCACTATGACATCTATGCCCCACATGGAAAACAACCATGTAAAGGCGATTGAGGTACATGAATTTTATCACCATAGATTTGACATTTGTGATACTTCCTGGCATAACTAATGCAGTCTCCTTCCATGGTTGACCAATAATATCCAAACCTCATAATTTGTCTGGCCATTGTGAACCCTTTAGCGTGTGTTCCACAAACGCCTTCGTGAACCTCTTACAAGATTTTCTTGGCCTCCACAGCATCCACATATCTCAAAAGTACTTGATCCTTTCTTCTTTTATACAGTATTTCCCTATCTAAGACATAATCATAGGCTAGCCTTCTCAACATCCTTTTATCATTCTCAGTTGCCTGATCAGAGTACTGCCGATTTCTCACGTATCGCAGTATATCTTGATACCAAGGATGGTCATCTCTCTCATCTTCCTCCATGTTGTAACAATAAGATGGGGCTTCACAAATACTCATCTGAATGGGTTTTACATCTTCTTGTTTGCTAACATTGATCATGCAAGCCAAAGTAGCCAAAGCATCCGCCATTTGTTTCTCATCTCGCGGGAGATAATTGATAATAATATCATCAAATTCCTCAATTAACCCCAGCATTATGCCTCAATAATTAATCAACTTGGAGTCTCTTGTCTCTCATTCGCCTTTAAGTAGATCACTAGTGCGGAATCTCCATATACTTCCAACACCTTGATCTTGCGTTCTATGGTTGCACGGAGTCCCATGATGCATGCTTCATATTCTGCCATATTATTTGTGCAATTAAAATCCAATTTACATGTGAATGGATAATGATCTCCATTTGGGGATACCAAAACTGCCCCGATTCCATTACCCACAGCATTTGATGCTCCATCAAAGTTCAATTTCCATGGGAGACCTTTTGTAACATCTTTAATAGCCGCAACATACATTAATTCTTCATTGGGGAAATCAAAGTTCAAGGGCTCATAATCTTCTAGAGCCCTACTGGCCAGAAATTCCACTATTCTGCTCCCTTTCACGGCCTTTTGACTCACGTAGACTATGTCAAATTTAAAAAGCAGAATTTGCCACCTAGCCATCCTTCCATTCAAGGCGTTTGACTTCATCATATATTTTAAGGGATCCAACTTTGAGATTAACCAGGTTGTATGGTACAACATGTATTGCCTCAACCTCCGAGCTGTCCAGATCAAAGCGCAACACAATTTCTTGATTGGTGAATATCTCAACTCACATTCCGTGAATTTCTTACTGAGGTAATATATCGCCTTTTCTTTTCTTCCTGATTCATCTTGCTGACCAAGCACACATCCCATAGAGTTATCAAACACTGCTAAATATAGTATTAGTGGCCTATCTGAGCTTGGAGGTGACAGCACTGAGGGACTTGACAAGTACTTTTTAACCTTATCAAAAGCTCTCTGGCATTTATCATCCCATTCTCCCGGGTTGTGCTTTTTAAGAAGACCAAATATGGGATTGCATTTCTCAGTTAATTGCAAAATGAACCGAGCAATATAATTTAGTCTTCTTAAGAAGCCTCGAACTTCTTTCTAAGTACGTGGTAGAGACAATTCTTGTATAGCCCAAACTTTGTCTGAATCAATCTCAATTCCCCTATCACTGACTACAAAGCCAAGTAGCTTTCCTGATCTAGCTCCAAAAGTACATTTTGCTGAATTAAGCTTTAGCTGAAATTTTCTCAATCTTAAGAATAGCTTTCTCAACACTTTGATGTGCTCCTCTTCAGTTCGGGATTTGGCAATCATGTCGTCTACATAAACTTCAATCTCTTTATGCATCATATCATGAAATAAGGTCACCATGGCTCTTTGATATGTTGCTCCAGCATTCTTTAGCCCAAACGGCATTACCTTATAACAGAACGTGCCCCACAAGGTTTTGAAGGTTGTCTTTCCCATGTCCTCAGGATTCATCTTTATCTGATTGTGTAACACCCCGAACCCGAGACCATCGCCGGTGTCGGACACGAGGGGTTAGCAAGCCAAGTTCACTTGTTTTGCCCATCCATTGGACATTTCCAGTCAGGCTGGAAAAACTGCGTCACTGTCGCCTTAAAAATCATATCTCTAGTTTCAAAACTCGGAAACTGGTTTCGTAAATTTTCCCTGAATTTAGACTCATATATCCATCCATGGATTTATTTCTAGAATTTTGGTCGGGCCAATTGGTACAGTTTATTAGTTAAAGTCACCCATGTTACAGGGATCGACTGCTCTGACCTTTGCGCGGTATAACTTGAATATCTCTCCGTACAGGGCTTTAATGCTGGTGCAGTTTATTTCTAATGAAACTAGACTCAAAATGGAATCTGTACATATAAGGTATGTCTCCTAATTCTTTCTGGATAATTTATAGTAAATTTTAAAGTTGCGACAGGGAACCCAGAAACCGTTCTGGCCCTGTCTTACAATAGCTTTAATATCTCTTAACATGTAACTCCTATGACCATTTCGTTTCTTCCATATGAAAATAGACTCATCAATGTTCATTTACATAGCTGATTCACTATTTAATACCATTCCTACAAATTTTGGTGATTTTTCACATTCACGTTACTGCAGCTGGCAGCATCTGTTTTAAGGTAGGTCTTACCTATTTTGTAGTCTCCATGAACCAACTAGTCTTGCCTTACATAGGTCCACATATGATCATTTTAACCATGCCAATGGCTGATCATGTGACCAACATTCCCATTTCCAATTCATAGTCACATCATGACACCATATATATATATACAAACCGCAAATAGTTTAAGTTGATACTTCACTATTACGAGCCATTTTCGCATGGCCGTACACATATACATCATAACATATTTAAACCAACAAGGGTAGTCCTATACATGCCATTTCAAGTTCAACCAAGAATTTATACCAAAATGGGGGCTTGATAGTGTGGATGACTTGACTTCAACGATCCCGAATCCGATTGCTATCGGCGAAATCTAGAAAACCGAGAGCCAAAGCAATGAGTAAGCATTTTTATGCTTAGTAAGTCTCAAGGAATATAATCAACTCTAATTACAGCAATACATTCACATAGTTAAATGCATCATTTCATTAATGCACATTCACATAATCATACTTACTTCACCATCCCAACTCTTATGTTCATACACAAATAACGGCTTCATTAAGGCCGATAACTCGTTCCATCATAGGAGCGGATATTCACACGCTCTACTCCTAGCGCCAGCAAGCACACACCGCACTTACCTTGTCATTGGGAAATTTCACAAGTGCATTAGCTGAAATTTTCCAGCAAGCTTATAATTTTCAAATCACATACCTTCGAGTTTAACCGATGTCGCTACTCGATCAATCGCCTTGGGACATAGCCCGTTATGGTAACCCGCACCAAGGCCTACGGGACTTAGCCGGATATCACGATTTGCACAAATGCCTTGGTCTTAGCCGGATAGAATGACTCGCACGAATGCCTTGGTCTTAGCCCGGATGTAGCCACTAGCACAATTGCCTTGGTCTTAACCGGTTATAATTTCCAGCATAATTGTCTTGGGGCTTAGCCCGATATCATTCAATTTCTCATGCACACATACATCAATAATCATTGGACATACATATTTATTTTCGTTACTAAGGCTCAAACACAATTATAATCACTAACATAATCGCCTTGGGACTTAGCCCGGTATCATTCAATACTCATACACACATAAATTAATAATCAATACATCCATATTTCATTCCACATAATTCAAGTAAGGTCACTTCTTGAGGACTTACCTCGGATGTTGTCGAACGGCTTTTACGGCTATTCGATTACTTTTTCCTTCCCTTGTCCAATTGTGGCCCTCTTAGCTCTTGAGCTAATTCAAACAAATTCAATTTATCAAAACCTCATTGTGCTAGCTTATGGCGAATATGACAAGGAATTTAAATGGTCATATGGCCACCCTTTAGCTTGAATACACAATGGTCATGCACATTTTATACTACATCAAGCAATTCAATACAATTTATTCGAGCATCAAGGAAAAGCTAAGGCCTTCAATAGGCTACCCAAGGCCGAATATACTTGTCCATGTTGAGGCCAATTATGCACTTAATACCACACAAAAACAGCATGCATTTTACTAGTTAATGCTTTGCATATTGTAGCTCAAAACTTACAATATAGCATCAAGCACTCATATGTGTGCTAGGCCAATGTGCTTACAATTTCACAATTATTCTTCAACATCTTCTTCTTTAAACAAACTTATTCATCACTTCCTTCATAACCAAAACATCATGTGCAAACATATATATATACATATATGAGCATGGCAATTTCAAGGTGTCCATAGCCATCCAAAACACAAATTTTAACTAACATGCAAGAAGCATGAACCATGCTCATGAATGCATCATGGCGAATATGACAATCATGCTCCTTTTCAACTTCAATCATGATAAAACAAAAGAAAGCTCAAAATCTTACTCAAGAGTAGACAATCCATCATTGCATGCATCATCATCAAGCTTCACACTTAGCATGCAATGGCTTTATCACCATAACAACTTTGGCCAAATACCATTTCCATGGCTTAACAAAGATTTGAGCCATGGCTAACATGCACATCAAGTTAGCAACCAAAACATGCATGAAACTCCTAACACAACCTCATACATACCTTAATCTTGATGCAAACTTAGCCAAATCTCCTTCTAGATCTCTTCCAAACCAAGCATGAAGCAAAAATCCTCCTTCTTCCTTAGTTTTGGCTCAAAGAAAGGATGAACAAAATTTTTTCTTTCCTTCTCTACAACTCACGGCAATGGGGGATTACCACACTCACACACATTTTTTTTCATTTTTTATCACCCATACACCTTTGTTTATTATTTCACCCTAATGCACCAACAAAACATGTTTCATGACATGTTTAGCCCATCCTCCTTGTCATGGCCGCCACCACCTATAAAGGGGGAATTTGACATGCAAGTCCATTATTTTGCATGCATGCTTTAATTAGTCATCACACATTTCCTATCATACTTTCAAAGTTCATTACTAAGTCCTTTCTTGTGGAATTCACCCTTATAACACTAAATCAATCATCATAAAATGTCATACATGAGCACACACATATTATAGGCATCAAAATAAATTTTAATTATTTTTATGCCTCGGTTTTGTGGTCCCGAGACCACCTTCCGACTAGGGTCAATTTTGGGTGTCACAACTCTCCCCACTTAAGAAATTTTCGTCCCAAAAATCTTACCGTAAATAGGTTTGGATATCGCTCTTTCATAGAGTTCTCGGTCTCCCAAGTAGCTTCTTCTATCCCGTGCTTGAGCCATAACACTTTTACTAGCGGAACCCGCTTGTTTCACAACTCTTTCACTTCTCGTGATAGGATATGAATCGGTTCTTCCTCATAACTCATATTAGCTTGAATTTCAATTTTGATGGACTAATCACGTGCGATGGATCGGATCTATAGCGTCAAAGCATCGAAACGTGAAAGACATCGTGAACCTTTTCGAGTTCGGGGCAAAATCAAACGATATGCCACCGGATCGACTCGCTTCGGATATCTCATATGGCCCAACGAACCTCGGGCTCAACTTGCCCTTACGGTAGAATCGAGTATCTTTTTCCAAGGCGATACCTTGAGAAACACTTTATCACCCACCGATACTCGATATCCTTACGCTTCAGTCCGCGTCGACTTCTAACGATCGGAGGCTATCTTCAGACTTTCACGGATTACTTTCACTTTCATTCAGCATCCCTAATCAAATCCACCGAAAATCTTGCTTTCACCGAGCTCGGTCCAAAACAATGGTGTACGGCATTTACGACCGCATAAGGCCTCGTAGGGTGCCATCTTAATACTTGATTGAAAGTTTGTTGTTGTAAGCGAATTCAATCAACGGCAAATACCGTTCCCATAAACCACTAAACTCGAGGACGCAACATCTTAACATATCCTCAAGTATCTCGAATTATCCGCTCGGATTGACCATCGGTTTGGGGTGAAAGGCGGTTGAAATGCAACTTGGTACCCAAAGCTTCTTGTAACTTTTTCCAAAATCGCGAGGTAAATCTTGGATCTCTATCCGACACGATGGAAATAGGCACCCGTGTAATCTCACAATGAGAAACGCATAATTCAGCTAATTTGTCAATTGAAAAATCCGTGCGTCGGGGACAAAGTGGGCCGACTTAGTCAATCGATCTACCACGACCCAAACCGCATCCTTCTTACTTGCGACAATGGCGGTCCGGATACAAAGTCCATTGTGACTCGATCCCATTTCCACTCGGGTATCGTGATTGGTCAAGTAATCTCAAGGCACCGATGTTCCGCTTTCACTTGTTGACATATTAAACATCTCAAACAAAGTCGGAGATGTCTCGCTTCATACCATGCCACCAAAACCGACGTTTCAAATCATTGTACATCTTCAGTACTCCCGGGTGGATTGCCATTCGACTACAATGGGCTTCATTCTGAATTATCGAAATGAGTTCAATTCTTTGGAACACACAGACGACTTTTGAACCTCAAACAATCGTCATCATCGATTTGAAACTCAATCCTTGTTTGGAACACACTCATTTCGTTTTGCGCCAACTCGTCGTCGACTTTCTCGAGCTTCTCGAATTTGATGTATCAATAGTGGTTTGGCTTTCAATTCAGCTACTAACACACTATCGGATCGAATGCATAAGTGCACGCTCATCGTCAGAAGCGAATAATGATTTACGACTCAAGGCATCCGCAACCACATTCGCCTTTCCCGGTGATAGTCAATGACCATTTCGTAATCCTTTAACACTCGAGCCAACGTCTTTGTCGCAGATTTAAGTCTCTTTGGATCATCAAATATTTGAGACTTTTGTGATCCGAGTATACATGGCACCTTTCACCAAATAAGTAATGTCACCAAATCTTTAAGGCGAATACGATGGCGGCCAATTCGAGATCATGAGTCGGATAATTTTTCTCATGTGGCTTTAATTGCCTCGACGCATAGGCCACAACTCGACCTTCTTGCATTAATACGCAACCTAACCCAAGTAGAGAGGCGTCGCTATAGATGACAAGCTCTTTGCTTGGACTCGGGTTGTACTAGAATTGGGGCTTCATCAAATAAGTTTTCGATTGATCGAAACTTTTTGGCATTTCTCCGTCCATTCGAACTTAACATCCTTTTGGAGTAGCCGTCATCGGCGTGGCTATCGTTGAGAAGCCTTTTACAAATCGTCGGTAATAACCTAAGAAGCCCAAAAAGCTCGAACCTCAAGAATATTTCTGAGGCTTCCAATTAAGTATGGCTGAAATTTTATTCTGCCGACTCGAATACCGATGCAGATACCACATGACCCAAGAAGCTAACCTTTCTTAACCGAACTCACACTTGTGAACTTAGCATATAATTGCTTATCCGTAAAATTTGCAAAGACTAACCGCAGGTGTTCAAAGATGTTCGGTCTCATTTCTTGAATAGACCAAGATGTCATCAATGAACACGACTACTTAATCGATCCAAATATGGTCTAAAGATCCGATTCATTAAATCCATAAATACCGTAGGGCATTAGTGAGCCCAAACGGCATCACTAGGAACTCATAGTGACCATATCTCGCTCAAGGCGCCTCTTGGGTACGTCCGAATCTCGGATTCGCAATTGATAATAGCCCGATCTCAAATCTATTTTCGAGAACACCGAGGCTCCCTTTAGTTGATCGAACAAGTCATCGATACGTGGCAACGGATATTTGTTCTTTATTATCGCTTTATTGTCGACGATAATCGATGCACGTACCGCATGGTTCCATCCTTCTTTTCACGAACAACACCGGCGCACCCTAAGGCGAAAAACTCGGCGAGCAAAACCTCTATCCACCAATTCTTGCAACCGAGCTTCCAACTCCTTTAATTCCGTTGGTGCCATACGATACGAGCTATCGAAATTGGAGTGGTACCGGTACCAATTCGATGCCAAATTCTATTTCCGAACAGTGGTAAACCCGCAATTCTTCGTGGAAAACATCCGGTATTCACAAACCACGCACACAGATTCGGGTTTCTTTTACGATTCCTTGTCATCGAAAGCGTCGCAAGGTACGCTTCGCACTCTTTTCTTACATATTTTCGGGCCAACATTGCGATATTACGGTGGCAACCCTTTAAGTCCGTAGACTTAACCCGAATTATCTCGTTATTCGCACCTCAAATCGATAGTCTTGCTTTTGCAATTTACGACCGCATCGAGCATGGTCAACCCATTCAAACCAAGAATAACGTCAATTCATCGAACGGCAAAAGCATCAAGTCCGCGGGAAACAAGAACCTCGAACACTAGGGACTTTTCTTGCACACTTTGTTGACAAGCACGTAATGACCCAAGGGTTTGACACCGAATTACAAACTCGAGAGACTCAATAGGCAAAGTCTTCTTGGATGCTAAGGTTTCACATATATAAGATTGAGTAGAACCGTGGTCAATCAAAGCAATCACATTAGTATTGAAAAGAGTGAAAGCACCGGTAATGACATCTGGAGAGGCAGCATCCTCGCGTGCGCGTATGGCATAAGTCCTCGCAGGAGCACGAGCCTCAGATCTGATGGTAGCATCTCTAGATCCTCTCTGACCGCCATCGACATTGCCCATATTTCTAGGTGGCCTACCTCGAGCGAAGGTAGCACCCGAGTTTCCACTCTGACTCACATTCTGTTCAAGCATCCTCGGGCAATCCTTCATAAAGTGGTCGGCCGATCCACACTTATAGCAGGAGCGATCACGAAACCAACAGCTCCCCGAATGCCATTTGCCACAATGTTGACACTCCGCCTCTCTCGGCGATCATTTCCACCATCACGATCAAGTGACTCGTGTGGTCACAGGGGTCGATCGCGTCCTCGTCTAGAAAAGCCCAAAGCGCCTCTAGACCAGTTCACATCATCTCGAAATCTCTTCGGTGCCTATTGAAGAGACTTTCCCGAGGACCTCTTCGAATTCTCCATTTCCCACGCCGCCTTTTTGTTTCTCCTTTCTAAGCTCTTCGACTTTACAAGCTCGCTCAACAAGTACTACGATCTCTCATATTTCGAGAATGCCAACGAACATCCTTATATCATCATTCAGCCCATCCTCGGCGTTTACACATAATAGCTTCGGACGAAATGCATTCTCGCGTGTATCGGCTAAGCCTCACAAATTTTCGTTCATAGTCGGTAACCGACATAGAACCTTGCTTAAGATCAAGAAATTCCTTCGCTTTTGGTCGATGAATCTCGATGATATACTTTTTTTTTTCGAACTTGGTTTGAAAGAATTCCCAAGTCACTTGCTCTCTAGGTACCACGAAGTCGAGTACTCCACCAATAGTAGGTGGAATCACGTAGCAAGGAGATGGTACACTTTAAGCACTCATCGGTGTACAAGATAGCTCATCGAGCACCGGATAGTGTTGTCCAACCAAAATTCAGCTCGTTCGGCATCATCATCATCCGTAGCTTTAAATTCAGTGGCCCCATGTTTTCAATCCTATCGATTGGGGCTTACTTGACCTTATTTGGTCGATTCGGAGGTATTGTAGGTCTTGGGGTTGCATTTGTCGGGAATGGAGGTTGTGGGACAGCCGTGTTAGTTCGAATGTATTGATTAAACCATTCGTTCATCACACTATAAAAGGCTTGCCTAGCCTCATCATTCGGATTGTTGGCCATAGGTTGAGAGTCCGCCGCGCTGTCCCTTGTCGGAGCAGCGCCACACTCTCCACATCATCAGCTATTGCTCGGTTGGGATCGGGATCCATTGCTATAAACAAACTCAAAGTCAAATTGTCGAAATCACCACACTATCGATTCATCATTTAATGGCATGTATAGCTAGACCCCAAACACCTCACGGTAGTCCTAGAATCGACTAAACCGTGGCTCGATACCAATAAAATTGTAACACCCGAACCCGAGACCATCGCCGTGTCGGACACGAGGGGTTAGCAAGCCAAGTTCACTTGTTTTGCCCATCCATTGGACATTTCAGTCAGGCTGGAAAAACTGCGTCACTGTCGCCTTAAAAATCATATCTCTAGTTTCAAAACTCGGAAACTGGTTTCGTAAATTTTCCTGAATTTAGACTCATATATCCATCCATGGATTTATTTCTAGAATTTTGGTCGGGCCAATTGGTACAGTTTATTAGTTAAAGTCACCCATGTTACAGGGATCGACTGCTCTGACCTTTGCGCGGTATAACTTGAATATCTCTCCGTACAGGGCTTTAATGCTGGTGCAGTTTATTTCTAATGAAACTAGACTCAAAATGGAATCTGTACATATAAGGTATGTCTCCTAATTCTTTCTGGATAATTTATAGTAAATTTTAAAGTTGCGACAGGGAACCCAGAAACCGTTCTGGCCCTGTCTTACAATAGCTTTAATATCTCTTAACATGTAACTCCTATGACCATTTCGTTTCTTCCATATGAAAATAGACTCATCAATGTTCATTTACATAGCTGATTCACTATTTAATACCATTCCTACAAATTTTGGTGATTTTTCACATTCACGTTACTGCAGCTGGCAGCATCTGTTTTAAGGTAGGTCTTACCTATTTTGTAGTCTCCATGAACCAACTAGTCTTGCCTTACATAGGTCCACATATGATCATTTTAACCATGCCAATGGCTGATCATGTGACCAACATTCCCATTTCCAATTCATAGTCACATCATGACACCATATATATATATACAAACCGCAAATAGTTTAAGTTGATACTTCACTATTACGAGCCATTTTCGCATGGCCGTACACATATACATCATAACATATTTAAACCAACAAGGGTAGTCCTATACATGCCATTTCAAGTTCAACCAAGAATTTATACCAAAATGGGGGCTTGATAGTGTGGATGACTTCGACTTCAACGATCCCGAATCCGATTGCTATCGAGCGAAATCTAGAAAACCGAGAGCCAAAGCAATGAGTAAGCATTTTATGCTTAGTAAGTCTCAAGGAATATAATCAACTCTAATTACAGCAATACATTCACATAGTTAAATGCATCATTTCATTAATGCACATTCACATAATCATACTTACTTCACCATCCCAACTCTTATGTTCATACACAAATAACGGCTTCATTAAGGCCGATAACTCGTTCCATCATAGGAGCGGATATTCACACGCTCTTACTCCTAGCGCAGCAAAGCACACACCGCACTTACCTTGTCATTGGGAAATTTCACAAGTGCATTAGCTGAAATTTTCCAGCAAGCTTATAATTTTCAAATCACATACCTTCGAGTTTAACCGGATGTCGCTACTCGATCAATCGCCTTGGGACATAGCCCGGTTATGGTAACCCGCACCAAGGCCTCACGGACTTAGCCGGATATCACGATTTGCACAAATGCCTTGGTCTTAGCCGGATAGAATGACTCGCACGAATGCCTTGGTCTTAGCCCGGATGTAGCCACTAGCACAATTGCCTTCGGTCTTAACCGGTTATAATTTCCAGCATAATTGTCTTGGGGCTTAGCCCGGATATCATTCAATTTCTCATGCACACATACATCAATAATCATTGGACATACATATTTATTTTCGTTACTAAGGCTCAAACACAATTATAATCACTAACATAATCGCCGGGGACTTAGCCCGGTATCATTCAATACTCATACACACATAAATTAATAATCAATACATCCATATTTCATTCCACATAATTCAAGTAAGGTCACTTCTTGAGGACTTACCTCGGATGTTGTCGAACGGCTTTTACGGCTATTCGATTACTTTTTCCTTCCCTTGTCCAATTGTGGCCCTCTTAGCTCTTGAGCTAATTCAAACAAATTCAATTTATCAAAACCTCATTGTGCTAGCTTATGGCGAATATGACAAGGAATTTAAATGGTCATATGGCCACCCTTTAGCTTGAATACACAATGGTCATGCACATTTTATACTACATCAAGCAATTCAATACAATTTATTCGAGCATCAAGGAAAAGCTAAGGCCTTCAATAGGCTACCCAAGGCCGAATATACTTGTCCATGTTGAGGCCAATTATGCACTTAATACCACACAAAAACAGCATGCATTTTACTAGTTAATGCTTTGCATATTGTAGCTCAAAACTTACAATATAGCATCAAGCACTCATATGTGTGCTAGGCGAATGTGCTTACAATTTCACAATTATTCTTCAACATCTTCTTCTTTAAACAAACTTATTCATCACTTCCTTCATAACCAAAACATCATGTGCAAACATATATATATACATATATGAGCATGGCGAATTTCAAGGTGTCCATAGCCATCCAAAACACAAATTTTAACTAACATGCAAGAAGCATGAACCATGCTCATGAATGCATCATGGCGAATATGACAATCATGCTCCTTTTCAACTTCAATCATGATAAAACAAAAGAAAGCTCAAAATCTTACTCAAGAGTAGACAATCCATCATTGCATGCATCATCATCAAGCTTCACACTTAGCATGCAATGGCTTTATCACCATAACAACTTTGGCCAAATACCATTTCCATGGCTTAACAAAGATTTGAGCCATGGCTAACATGCACATCAAGTTAGCAACCAAAACATGCATGAAACTCCTAACACAACCTCATACATACCTTAATCTTGATGCAAACTTAGCCAAATCTCCTTCTAGATCTCTTCCAAACCAAGCATGAAGCAAAAATCCTCCTTCTTCCTTAGTTTTGGCTCAAAGAAAGGATGAACAAAATTTTTTCTTTCCTTCTCTACAACTCACGGCAATGGGGGGATTACCACACTCACACACATTTTTTTTCATTTTTTATCACCCATACACCTTTGTTTATTATTTCACCCTAATGCACCAACAAAACATGTTTCATGACATGTTTAGCCCATCCTCCTTGTCATGGCCGCCACCACCTATAAAAGGGGAATTTGACATGCAAGTCCATTATTTTGCATGCATGCTTTAATTAGTCATCACACATTTCCTATCATACTTTCAAAGTTCATTACTAAGTCCTTTCTTGTGGAATTCACCCTTATAACACTAAATCAATCATCATAAAATGTCATACATGAGCACACACATATTATAGGCATCAAAATAAATTTTTAATTATTTTTATGCCTCGGTTTTGTGGTCCCGAGACCACCTTCCGACTAGGGTCAATTTTGGGCTGTCACAGATTGTATCCCAAGAAGCCATCCATGAAGGAGAACAATGAGTAGCCCGCCGTGTTATCCATTAGAGTATCAATGTGAGGCAAAGGGAAGTTGTCTTTTTGGCTAGCCTTATTTAAGTCTCTATAATGAACACACATTCGTACTTTCCCATCTTTTTTAGAAACAGGTACAATGTTGGCTACCCATTCCGAGTATTTGACCACCCGCAGGAATCCGGCATCAAATTTTTTCTTGACTTCCTTCTTTATTTTTAGCACAATGTCTGGCGTTATCCTTCGAAGTTTCTATTGAATCAGCTTGCAATCTTATTTTATGGGAAGGCGATGTACTACAATATCGGTGCTCAACCCGGGCATATCTTGGTAGGACCATGCAAAAACATCTTTAAATTCTTGAAGTAACCCAACAAGTTCTCACTTTGTTTCTTCAGTTATGCACATTCTGATTCTTATAACTTTTCCTTCTTCCAAAGTCACCACCTCCACTACCTCTTTATGCGGCAGAATTTGCTTTTTCTCTTGTTCTACTATCCTTAACAAGTCCTGAGATAAGTCACAGTCTCTGTCATCTTCAAAGTCCTAAGATCCCTCTAAACACATGTCTTGCTCAAAAAGTGATTCCGAGTCAGTAGCAGCGTCACTCATGACATTGATATCCTGGGACCTATTATAGGTACAAGAATATGCAAAAAAATGAATGAATTTGAGAATTATTGTTTGCATGGTATGATTATGAAGGAATGATTGAAGAAAGTCTAAAAAGACCAAGATAATTACTCTAACGGAAAGAATAAAAAAATTACTAGGGGAAATAATGAAAGAATATTTGCTCAAAATGATAGAAAAAATGTACTTCATTAAAATAACGATGTTTGAACATGAGCCTATTTCATAAAGAAATTCTCATTGCCTCTAGGCTTAAAGTAACAAGATTGTTTTGAACATTACTCTGAGTAAGCTCTAAATACTACAGGAATGTCTTCTGCAGTCCAGTTGCCTAGAACACTCCCAGGTTCATAAGGACGAATATCTGACAAGGTCCCCTCTTCAGTCGCTTCTTCCAATATGGCATTGATGTGAATATCTTTCAACATTTCTTTAATGTCTTTTTTCTCCGATGTCCTTCGTTCAGAATGAATAATCCCTCCCTATACGAAAGTCTTCGATATGTAAGGGATCACCATGGATTCCCACTTGATTTCTTCACAACTCAATCGTGCCTTTCTTCTTTCTTTCCTTTTCTCTAATTCCTTCTTCTTTTGTTTGGCATATGGCTTGAACCCCAAACCAAAGTGGTCATATTTGTTCTTCAGCATAGGCAACTCAACTTTTCCCTGAAGACTCCTTCTAAGTCCTCTTCCTGGTAAAGCTCCTATTCCAACCATCAACTGTAGACTCATCCTTGTAGTTTTGGATAATTTCAGCGTCAGAATCTTGCTCCCCTCAGTAATGAATGTCACATTAACAAATTCCAAAGACCAAAATGAACATTCAATTGCTCATCATCTGTCTCTAAATATGGTCCATCACTTCTTACAGCTGCAATGATATTTTCTTCAGCATTTATCATTATCAACCGACCCTCTGATACTAACTTCAACTTCTGATGCAACGATGAAAGCACTGCCCCTGCTAAATGCATCCAAGGTCTTCCTAATAGGCAGTTGTACAAGGGTTTGATATCCATCACCAAAAAGTCCACCTCATATGTAGTTGGACCAATCAACAAAGGTATTTCTATTCTCCCCATGACTCTTCTTTCTGTGCCATTGAATGCCCGTACTATATTTTGACACCCCTTCATGTGCGAGCTATCCACAGGTAATCTATTTAATATAGACAAGGGCAATACATTCAATGCTGACCCATTGTCTATCAAGACTCCCAACAATGTGTATCCTTTGCATCTGGTAGTGATGTGCAGAGCTTTAGTGGACCCCATACCTCCTTGTGGTATTTCATCATCGTTGAAGAAGATGAAATTATTAGCACTTATGTTATTAACCAGCCGATCCAACTTATTGACAGAGATATCATTAGTTATGTAGGTCTCATTTAGCACTTTCATCAATGCATTTCGGTGGACCTCTAAACTTAGGAGCAAAGCTAGTATAGATATGCGAGCTGGTTGTTTACGCAACTGTTCCACCACACTATATTTACTATGTTTCAGAAATTTCAGGAATTCCTTAGCTTCCTCCTCTTTCACTGGTTCATTAACAGGCAAATCAAACTCAAAAGCTTTTCCTTTCTTTTATTCTGCTATCAGAGCTTTTCCTTTTACAGGTTTTGTTCGGGCATTTACCAAATCATATCGTCTTCCACTACGCATGTGAGAACCCATATCTTGATCCTCCATAGCTGAACTCTCCTTCCACGAGATTGTCACATTACAATCATAATTCCATGGAACCCTTTTGTTGTTCTCGTAAGAGAAAACTACTGGTTTCTAAATTATAACCTTTGGTGCCATTTGAATTTCCGCTTTATTTTTCAGACATGAAATGATGACCACATGATAATTGACCTTTGGGCCCTTCGACGTTGATTCTGACGTGCATACACACCCCTCCTCTTTAGACCCTTCATAAAACTCTATCTCCTTGTTGTCCATCAGGCCCTGAATCAAAGCTCTGAACTCTTCACATTCTTGAATTCTGTTCCCCTCTTCATGATGGAATTCACAGTATCTCTCTATCTCTTTTCCACTCTTTTTTGGATTCGAAATAACTAATCCCCTTTTTGCCATCTCCTTCTAGACCCATTTTAAAGGGGTTTTTACTTTCGTAATGTCTATCTTGATCTTTCTCCTCATATTTTCACTTACCGCATTTACCCCACCATCAGTGTGATTAGGTAATGGATTTTTTGCGTTGGGTGCATTATCAAACTTCACAACGCCCACTTTAATAAGTCTTTCAACTACTTTCTTAAAGGCAGTGCAGTTTTCTATTGAATACAATGAAATTCCTACATGGTAGTCACATTGAGCGTTTGCGTCATACCACTTGGGCTATGGAGGTTGTAATGGCTTTAGGTAAAAGGGTCCATGACATATACATCGAATAAACTTTGGTACAGCTCCTTATATGACATTGGGATAGGCATAAATTGAAGCTTCTCACTATTTTGCTTTATGCCAGACTCTTGTCTTAATGAACCTTGACTCCCAGTAGTCACTTCTCTGCTGATTAACGATAAACGATTTCGAGTACCCTATGTTCGTATTGTTCACCTCGTTTTCCTTTTTCCGCGGGGTTGGCCTTTTGGTATTCTCTCATGCCTCTATCCTTCCACTTCTTATTACATTCTCTATCATTTCTCTAGTCATTACAACATCTAAGAAGCTTTTTATGGCACTTCCCAGCGTGTTTATAATGAACAGAGCCTTCAAAGTGTTGATAAAGAGCATCGTGGTTTCTTTTTCTAAAAGCGGCGGCTGAACTTGTATAGAAACTTCTCTCCATCTTTGTCCATATTGTCTGAAACTTTTATTTGGTTTCTTCTCCATATTCTGCAGAGTAATCCTGTCAGGAGTCATATCCGTCAGATGGTTGTACTGCTTCATGAACGCTTGGGCCAAATCTTTCCATGAACTAATCCTGGTGTGACTCAACTGATTGTACCACTTCGATGATGCCCCTACTAAACTGTCTTGGAAGCAATGAATCAGTAGTTGATCGTTGTTAACATACCCAGTCATTCTTCTGTAAAACATGGTAATATGAGCTTCAGGACAGCTCGTTCCATTATACTTCTCAAACTCTGGCATTTTGAACTTGGGGGGAAGGATTAAGTCTAAGACCAAACTCAGGTTCTTAGCGTCAATTCCATGATGACTATCAATACTTTTCATCGCTCTGAATTTTTCCTCTAGCCATTTACACCGTTCCTCTAATTGCTTTTGTGATTCCATCCTTGCCTTTTCTTCTTCTGCAACTTCGTCCAAATCAAGAATAAGCGGATAATTCGAGTTATTAATAAGGTTAGAGCCTAAGCTAGCTTGGAAATTTATCGGTATCGAAGTTCCAGCCTGAATCTGCTGAGGCCTGATCGTAACAGATGGTCTCTGTAGATTAATCTCAGGTTGTGTTGGTACATGTGTTAGAGTGAAGCCAGGAGGATATTGAGGGTCTTCATTATTTTCCCCAACATTATCCATAGGACCCTTTCCCTTATCCATTCTTCCCATCAACAATTGGGACAACTGACTAATCATCTCTCTTTGGGATTCCATCATTTGATCTTTCATCTCCTACTAAATCTTGGCTAGCTGCTCTTACATCTGTGACTGCATTTGTTCCTACATGTCCTTTTGCATTTGCTCCAAATTTTCAAGTCTTTTGTCCATTGACTTGGTCTTTTTCCTTGTACCGTAGGGATACATACTTGGTTGGTTTTCGTTGGTTTCCATATTACTGAAATAATTTTTAATTAATTAGAATCTTTTTATGGCCTTTAATGCATATAATGTAATGTAATGCAAATGCATGAACGCAAAGGAGGCATCAATTTTGATTCAATTCCATTTAGAACACTTTACTAGAAAATAAAAATCTTTACATAAAACTGAGTCACAAATAAGACTTCGCCCTAATGCTCAGAGCCTTAATTTTCCTAAGCAATGAGGCTAGCTCCTGCCCCTGATCTGACTCCAACTCGTACTTCACACTCAGTATGTCCGCTTGTACCACTAAGGCTTGCAAGTAATCAGATACCTCTCAAATTTTTGTTACAACTTCTCCCATGATGTAATCCTTGTTTCTGACTTGGTCTCACGCATGGTGAAACTGTTCCTTCCAACGCTCCTCACTTGCTTTGAAAAACTCAATCCGCATCTCATAGCTTTGTAATGACGCTTCTAATTCTTCTACTTTTCCTTTCATTTCTTCTATCTTACTCAAGCTTGCCCTCAACTCCATTGCGATATTACGGCTTCGGTACAGATGAAGAGACTTCTCGAGTTCTGCCACTCTAGCCCTTAATTCACCTCGTTCATTTCTGCTTTCTGACAGACTTTTCTCTAAATCCTCATTTTGTGCCTGAGTCTCTTGGAATTTCCTTTCCCACCAGTCGGTTTTGGTCTTTTCCTCTCGAATTTTTAGTGCCATTACTCCGAAGTTTTACCTAACCCAGCAGTCTTCATAGACAGGCGTAACTTCTTATAATCTGTGTTCAAACTATCCAGATCCTCTTCGGCCTTACTTTTCCCTTTTCTCCACTTCTCAGCCTCTGACCTCTGAACGTCTACATCTTATCTCAGATGCATCTTCTCTTCCTCCAACTGTTCGATCTTCTTCCCAAGCTCAAAACTCTTCTTCTCAAAATCCTGTTTTATAATTTCCAACTCTGACGGGGCAACTTGTAATTGTTCCTCCACAGGTCGAGTATCTTCTAAACTTGGCCTAGGAATATTATCATTGACCCATTTCCTAAACCATCCATTGTATTCAGGTGTCACCATGGAACCGATAGCCAACCTCTTCATCCAACGAGTTTGCTTCCAAGCATCAGACAATTCCCGAACCTTCTTCTTATAGTGGTCACCTTTATAGGAGTATTCACACTGAGCAAGCCTGAAAGTCGTAGGTACAAACTACCTCGATTTATATTGCCTTAATGCAAGCAATGGAGTATACCCAGTAGCTCCCCAAATTCCTGACAATGGTACCCAATAAAAATTCCCGTATCGATATAGGATTTCATCAGGAACCATCCAAAAAGCTCTCCACTTTATATCCTCTTCCTTGAGATTCTAAAGAATTTCCATCCATTTTCCCTCTGAAATATCGTCTCTCCTCTACATTGCTGCCTCCTCCTTTAACGAGGAATAACTTTTAGAAAAGACCCGGTAAGAAACCTTGTTCACCTTCCAAAAGTGCCCATGGAACCACACCATCAACAGCTATGCACATCCAATAAAACGCCCCTCGCTCGTCTTTCAACACATGCTCAAGGATCTGAACGCCTCAACCAATATTGTAGGTACAGGTGTGATTCCCTTCTCAAGACGGTCGAATAAGTCAATGACTGCCTCATCCACATGCCTTAAAGCCTTACGAAAAATTACCAATCCATAGATGCTTAAGGACGAAGATATCGACCCTCTTTCTTTCATCCGGATGTGTTAAAACCAAATCTCTCAAATTCTCCCAAGGGATACATTTACTATCCCCCTTTCTTTGAATCCAAGCAGTGACCCAAGGCTTGCTCATCCCTGAAATATTCATCAATTTCTTCGCGAAAGTTTGACCATCAAAAACCTTGGCATAAGCTTTTCTAACTTGAACTTTTGGACACCTGAGCAGGGTAGTATATTCCTCCACGATAGGCACCAAATCTACTTTCCCAAAAGTGAAACACTTATAAGTAGAATTCCAAAATTGAACCATAACTCGGAATAGATGCTTGTCCACCCTAGTATCTATCAAGTAGGATATATCACCATAGCTTTGATAGAACAACTATTTGGTTCCTTCATCCCAACGAGCCCATATATCTCTCAACTCTTGCAACTCATTCTATGTTACATTAACGCGAGTGAATTTCTGCAATTCTAATGTATATCCTTCTGTCAGGCTATCCCCTTTCTACGATTGTAACTTCTCTGACCATGCACGGACACCCGCATTATCCTCAACTTTATTAAGAAATTCATTCTCCATGTTAAATCTTCTAACTTAGTAATCGAATACGATTCAACACCTCCTTTAGTATGCAATTTCATACAAAACACAATCAAAATAAAACACAAGTTAGTATCAAATCTAAGTAATAAGATACAAGCAAAAACCAAAAATAATCAGAACACAGATATGGGAACCTACTAAGGCTTAACACAGCTCTACCTAAGGGTAGCTCTTAAGGTTCACTATATGTGGTTCGGTTCTAAAGAGAAGGTACCTGAACCAGTAGATTCCTCCATCTTCACCCATTATAGGCTCATATGGATCGAGTTCAATTCAGGGGAATACATTTCCCTATGACCATGCGGAGATGAAAATCTCACGAAATCATAGGTACAGATTATCCCGGAAGCAATCCACTAGCCTATGCGGAGGTGAAAACCTCACGAAAGCATAGTTTCTTACTCACACGTAAAGGTATAATGACAATGGTCATGCAATGTAATGTAATATTATTCAACAAGACCCAAACCATGACAATCATACAAACAAATGCAATCATGATTTTCAAAACAAATTTTCAATACTTCGAAAAAAGGACAACAAATAATCAATTTTATGGCTTGACTCTCTTGTTCAATCCCTAGTGGAGTCGCCAAGCTATCAAAACCATTTTTTAGGGTTAGAAAAAAATAGGGATCGACTTTAAAACCAAATGTGGAGTCGCCACCAATCTATTGTTTCGATGTGATTGGATCACCTTAAAATATTTTATTCCATTTAAACCAATTTTGGCCTACGTAAATTTGAGAAAACGGGTTCGGGAGCCAGTTATGTATGAGGAAGGATTAGCACCCTCACTACACCCAAAATTGGTACCAAATTGATTAAGTACTATTTTTATGTCTAAGATTTAAAGCTATTTTTGAAATATGGTTCCTTTTAAAACATTTGAATGGCTTAAGTTGGTCGTCAAAATTCTCTTGTTTCGAAGGTATACAGCATCACATCCAGCACAATAGGACACGATCCTTTATACCCTCGAAAACACGATAAATTTTTTACTTCCAAGTTTATATGTTGAAAATTACAAAAGGATGCCCGATTATTTAGTCCAACGAAAAATCAAAACCCAGCACAGTAAGGCACGATTCCTCGAATTTCCAAACATTGAACATTGCCTTGCTTTAGAATTTATAAAACACGAGTGAAATTCTAAAGGAATATTCGATTATTTTGAACAAACGGGAAATCGAAACCCACCACAATAGGGCACGATTCCCCAAATTTCCAAACATCAAACATTGCCTTTTCTGAATTAGACTCAACTTGGGCTCGGCAGGGACACGCTCGTGTCACACGCCCGTGTACAATTTTTTAGGCTGTATTCGAGCCTGCCAAATTGACACAGCCGTGTGGCCTACTCGTGTGAGGAGGTCCAGGCCGTGTTGATTTCGTACTTTGGCCCATTTTCACCGATTTTGGCCCGTTTCTCGTTCCTTTCGCTCTCTTATGCTCTCCTAAGTATAAAACATGAAATTAAAGCATTAGGAGCATCGAATCCACCAAGTCTAATAGGAAATCATCCATAAAATGCGTTAAACATGGGGTAAAAATATGTATAAATTACGGTTTATCAGGGCACGATTCCCCAAATTTCCAAACATCAAACATTACCTTTGTTTTAAGGAATTTTCGGATGAATAATTATAAAACCAGCTTAAAACACATTAATTTGACTTGAAATAGAATAGAATAATTAGTTTTAAAGAGTTTGATATTATAAACCGACATTTGTAAACCAAGAGAAAAAAATGAAAACATGGGATAACATGCATGCATGAAATACAATAGTTGATGAATGAAGATAATATAACCTTATTTAACCAATCAAATCAAACAAACAATTTTTTTAAAATAACAAAATTTACATGCATGGGTGACCAACAATTGATTTAATAATACATAAAAACGAATAAATGTACATGAAATAATATAAAAACAATTAGCACATGAGGTACCAAACGACATAAAACTAATATGATACAAAACAATTTCTAAAAATGATGCATTGATGAGCGAATAACACATGCTAGAACTTAAAATAATTTATAAAAAAAACTAAGAATATATAAATAAATTTTTAAAATAAATGTGACAAAAAGAAGACATTTGAATCAAATAACATGCAAAATATTTTTAAAAAATGTATTTATTTAAAATTGAAAATATGTACAAATAAGGATAAATTTAATAACACATGAAATATAAAAAGGAAAGCAAAGGTATATAATAAAATATGATTTTAGGAAATAAATTATATACGTAATAGGTTAAAAAAACATATATATATAAAAACATTTCAACAAAATATTGTATAAAATGTTAAAATAATTTGATGTAAAAAGAACTTCAAAATGGCGATTTTATAAAAACAAAATAAAGTTATTGAAATAGCTCAACACATATATAAAATGTTAAGAACTTTAAAATAATAAGCATTACATATTACAAACTCAATTAAAATAATGCATGTACAAATATATATAGAATATTTAAAAATATTGTACAAAACGTTAAAATAATATGATAAAAAACCTCAAAGTAATTGTACGAATAAAAACAAATAAAATTATTAATCGATCAACACATATAAAAATATTAAAAGCATTTTAAAATAGTAAGTTATACAAATAGAAAACTAAATTAAAATTGAATTAAAATAAAAGGGATAATTTATAAATAAAATAGGCTATTGAAATTAAAATAAGGACCAATGCGCAACATGTACAGACGCACAAGGACCAAATCTAGAAATATTCCAGATCCCAAAATACTGCGTTGAAGCGCAGACCAAATTCAAAATATGCGCTAATTACAGGGCTAAATTTAAAAAAAGAAATAAAACAGACAATACACGATTGAACGATTGCGCAAAGGGGGAGGACCTAGTGCGTAATTAACCCTTTCAAACGAAAGAACGCGGATCTGGCCTACCGATCGCGTCAACTCAAGGATCCTTTCCCCCTTGGGACGGCGTCGTTTTTAATTTTGCTATTATACCTTCATTCTCATCCATTTTTTCTTAAAACACAGCCAATCTCTTAATTGAAAAAAACAAAGCTATTAACCCACTCTATTAGGGTTTCATTTAGCATACAGCCGCCAGATCACCATTCTATTTGGTGGCTGACAATACGCGGACAGTGGCCAAATCTTGCTAACGGAGGCCACGACCATGGAAATCTGGTAAGTTTGCTCTTTCCCTCTTTCTTTTTTTTCTTTTTTTTTTGAAAAAACACTTCAAATCCTATACTATTCTTTGAAAAAAAACGAAGCAAAATTCAAAGAGTAAAAAAAACAACACCATTCAACCCTCGCCCATATCTCCATACTTTTGAGATATTTGGGCTCTCATCGGCGTCGATTCAAGCATCCCTTTTTTATTTTTTTTTCATGCTAAAATTGCAAGCAAATCAATAGAAACGAAAAAAGTGAAGTAAACAGATTTTGAATTCACCTTTTTGATAAGCTTTTTGATTTTGATTACTTTTTTTTTAGTATTCAGTATGCGTAACCTCTACAGATGATGAAATCTCTGGGCTTTATAGCCGAAAAGAAAAATCAAAATAATTATAATAAAATACAATTTTTTCTATTTTTTTTTGTATTTGTTGTTGTGTTTGTCCTTTGTTTGTCTTCTTTTGCAGGAACGGAGGCAACGTGTGCGTACGGAGGCTGCTGGTGGCGCAACAGCTGCTGGGGCTAGGGTTTGCTACAAACATGGTTTAGGTTTTTGGCCTTTTTGGGCTTAGGGTTTTATTAGTTTTAGGTTTTAAATTTGGGTTTGGGTTTGTAATGTCTTGGGTTTTAAATTTGGGTTATGTAATTTGGGCTTTGTGTAGGAACGCCGGTACCCCCATGGTATAGCAGAAAAAAAATTATATATATACATTCCGACGATCCAAACCATGGATCCACGTGCGAGGAATGAATCGGGGTGAAAGAGTTTCGAAATTACCAAAATTTCAATCTGAGTAGACAGTGAAGCCTCGGCAATGAGAATACTGTTTTGATTTCGAATCCAAGCCGCAATCCTTATGATCCCGACCTTTACGCAATCCACCCAGTTGACAATGAACAGAAGAAATCCCCAAAAACTATTTTCAGAGATTTTTTTTTCTTGACGACTGCTAGACCTAATAGCAAAGCTTCGGGTTTGTATATATATTCACTTTCTAGGGTTTCTCTCCCAACTCCCCTTATAATTGGTATGTATATAATGAATTAAATTTTAATCCAAACATAATAATCATAATTAAAATAAATAAATATAATAATGTTTTAACCTAAAATTATAATTACATTAATTATAATAAAGATTTTGGTAAACTATATTTATTTAAATTTATATACTGAACCAAATTCATATATTAAAAGAATTATGTTCTCCTTATGTGTACAACATCCTTGTACATATAATATGTTCGATATTTGATTGCCCAATTAAATTAATTCTATAATTAATTTAATTTATGTGACAACCAAATGCAATACCAACTATGTTTTATTCCATTCATTTCAACCATAGGGTGTGACCCTGTAGGTTCTTGTAACGTTAGCAGTAATACTAGAACGATTCTAATGTTACAAACAATGAGTGGCATCTAGCAATGCATCATTGCTACCTAAGTTACAAGAAGTCATGATTTGACATAACCTTTTGTGATTAGTCTTTTATGCATTAATCCTTAAGTCCTTTATCTCTGGAATGGACACAAGTCATGGAATAGTCACACTTGCATAGTCCATCCCATGTTTCTTGATACCTTGAGTAGACTATGATACACAAATAAGTATGACATCTCATATCAACTTATTTGAGCATGGCCATGCATTTCTAGTCTCACTCAATCAAGCGGCCTAAGATATTACTCCTATTATGTAGGAGGGACTTATCCTATATTGATCAACCATATCCTCTACATAGATTGTGGTATATCCAACATCGCCTTTATAAATCAACCAGTTATGGTGTACGTTTGATCAGATCAAAATATACAACTCACGATGTTGGGATAATGATGATCTCAAGTCCGAGGATCATATACATATTAATCACTATGAGTAATGTTGTGACAATTACATAATAATCCAAGAAACATACTCATAGCGGGTCAGTCCAATATGTTTTTCTCTAACACACATATTCATGCATTGATTCTGACACTCCATATCAATGACAACTCTTTATCATCAATCAAATACATGTTAGTCTTAATGCATTATTGTTGTCCTAGTCAACAATAATACTTGACTGAGGACCTTTTAAGAATAATCATATTATTCTCAGGACATTATTATAAAACAATTTATTTAAACACACAAAAAAGAAACTGAAATAATAATGGCAACGCCTTATATTAATAAACATGGTAAATCAAGTATGTTATTACAACCATCTCATGATTGATCTTTGGGCATACTCTTACACTTTGATGATGGACTATTAATTTGGTTTTATTATTTGGATTTTTGGTTTAATAATTGGTTTTATTTTGGTTGTTGGGCCCCGGGCAAATTGGCCTTTCTACAATTACCTGTCAGTCGATCTAACATCTGATCCATAAAAGGCAATGGAAAATGGTCCTTCCTAGTGGCTTTATTTAGCTTTTTGTAGTCAACACAAATTCTCCAACTAGTAACAGTTCTTGTTGGGATCAATTCGTTACGCTCGTTCTCAACAATCGTAATTCCACCTTTCTTCGGCACACACTGCACCAGACATACCCTCGAATTATTTGAAATAGGATAGATGATTTCTGCATCTAGCCATTTGATCACTTCCTTTCTCACAACTTCCTTCATAATAGGATTGAGCCTCTTTTGCCCATCAATTCAATCTTTTTCATCTTCCTCTAGAACAATTTTGTGCATGCAAAATGAATGGCTTATACCTCAAATATCAGCTATGGTCCAACCAATTGCTTTCTTAAATTTCTTTAGAACAGAAATTAGTTGCTCCTTTTGATCTTTTGTCATTTCTGCTGAAATAATCACAAGCAAAGTGGAACAGTCACCTAAATAGATGTATTTCAAATGGGAAGGAAGTACCTTTAGTTCGAGTGTAAGTGGTTCTTCAATTGACAATTTGGGTTGCACAAATTCTTTGACTTCCAACTCCAATGGTTCAAACCATGTGGATTGAATAAAATTTCTCAGATTGGCTTCCACTAGAACCATGTTTTTTTCACTTTCTTCACCCTCTAAAGGGTCAAACCGTAAGGCTTTCTCCAATAGATCTTCTTCAAAATTACTTTCCATAGAAATCAAGGTTTCAATCTCTTCCATAACTGAACACTTTTCTATCAGATCGGCAAATTTCGTCGCTTTAAGAATGTTAAAAGTTACCTGATCGTCTTGAACTTGCATGGTGAGGTCGCCTTTCTACACATCAATTAACGTTCTTCCCGTGGCTAGGAAAAGTCTCCCAAGGATAATTGGCACTTCCATATCTACTTCAAAATCTAGAATAATGAAAGCAGCAGGAAAAATAAATTTATCGACTTTTACAAAAATATCTACAATCTTTCATTCGGGGTATGCTAAAGATCGATCCACTAGCTGGAGCATCACAGTTGTAGGTCTTCCTTCTCCTATCTCTAGCATCTTGAAAATAGACTTAGGCATCAAGTTAATACTTGCTCCTAAGTCACACAAAGCTTTACCACAGTAAGGTTCACCAATGTTACAGGGTATCGTAAAACTTCCTGGATCCTTCAATTTCAGTGGCAGCTTGTTCTGCAGGAACGCACTGCACTCCTTTGTCAAGGCAATAGTCTTATACTGATTCAGTCATTTCTTTTTGGATAGTACATCCTTCATAAACTTCACATAATTCGACATTTGTTCTAAAGCCTCCACCAATGGAATATTGATGTGTAATTGCTTTAGAACATCCAAAAATTTCTTGAATTGCACCTCCTGTTTCTACTTGTGCTGCTGCAATCTTTGTGGATATAGAGGTGATGGAACTTTCGGTTGAACCGGACAACTCTTCTGAGTAGGTAAATTTGCATCCAAAGAAGATGTTAAAGTATCTGAATTCACTAAGTTAGGATTTACCTTGTTAGTCTTTGCAGATTCTGATTCCTTTGGATTAGGAATTTCAATAGCTGGTTGATTCTTCTCAATAGGCTTATCTTTAACCTCAATCAATCGAGGTTCTAGAATTTTACCACTTCACAATGCCACTACCTTGATATGTTCTTTACCCAAATTTCTTGGATTCTTAGTATCGCTTGACAAGGTTCCTTGCGGTCTATTACGAAGCTCTGTAGCTAACTAGCCCATTTGGTTTTCCAAATTTTTCAGTGTTGTTGCTTGGCTTTGGATCAAAGCATCTTTCTTTGCCATGTACGCTTTCAACAAGTTCTCCAAACTATTTGATGCCTTAGCTTGAGGTGGTTTTGGAGATTGCTTATTAAACCCTTGAGATTGGTTAAGTCTATGCTGCATAAAGTTGTTGTTTAGTCCATTTCCTTGGTTGCTCTAAGAAAAGTTGGGGTGATTACGCCATGAAGGATTATAGAAGTTGGACTGGGGTCCTTGTCCACTCCTATTTTGGTGTCGGTTCCCCACATAGTACACTGACTCGGGATTCAATAGGCAATTCTTGAAAGAATGACCTTCCCTACAGTACACACAGGAAACTACTTCAAACAGACTTGTTGGCTGAGCTTCAAAATTATTAACAGTATTAGTGGTAAACTGCTTTAACATAGAAGAAATAGACGATACCTGAGCTGATAACAAAGTGAGAGCATCAACTTCATGAACTCCACCTCGACATCTTCCTGAAACTGTTTGATTTGTTGGCCATTGATAGTTGTTGCTCCCGATCCTCTCGATAATCTCATAAAGCCTCATTATAAGACTTAGACAGAATTGCACCATTCACAGAAGCATCTACCATCAATCTTGCATGTGCATTAAGACCATTATAGAATGTCTCTAACTGGATACAGTAAGGAATCCAATGATGAGGACACTTATGAAGTAACTCCTTGAATCACTTTCAAGCCTCATACAAAAACTCATCATCCAATTGTTGGAAAATTGTGATCTCGTTCCTCAACTTAACGTTCTTGCTAGGTAGGAAATACTTAACCAAAAATCTCTCTGCTAATTCTTGCCATGTAGATAGGGAACTTGGTGGCAATGAATTGAGCCATGCTCGTTCTCAATCTCACAACGAGTACGAATACAACTTCAACCTCAATGTGTCTTCAGTCACACCGGTTATCTTGAATGAATCACTCACCTCCATAAACAATCGAAGGTGGAGATGTGGATCTTCCGTGGGCATACCACTAAATTGGCCCACCGTTTGTAGCATTTGAAACATCACTGATTTCAATTCGAATTGGGTTGCCTCAATATATGGCTTTCTAATCATTGATTTAACTCAATGAAAAGGGACACACCATATTATCTGATGCATCGATCCCTATCATCAGTAATGAGGATGGGATTTCGTACATGATCGGCTTCGTTACCTTGGCCTTAATTGTGATTTCCAAGGTCCGTCTCGACTTGTCTTTGAGCTATTTTTTTACGTCTTCTTTGTCTGAAATTTCACTCAATTTCAGGGTCTATTGGGAGTAAATCGATAATCCGATCTATGCTCATAAACACCTGAAAAGAAAATCACAAAATTAAAAAGAATAAGTTAGTAATGTTAGAAATAAATCAAATTGAAAATAAATAATTTCATGAAAAAAATGACTATGGCAACAGTTGACAATCCCTGGCAACGGCACCAAAAACTTGTAACTCTCGGGTTTGTGCAAGTGTACACAGTCGTTATCAAGTAATAAGTAAGTATCAAGTTATCATCTCCACAAGCATTGTATTTGTGCTAAGTCACTTAATTTGTAAAATTATATTAACAATTTGATAAATAAAAACAATAACTGAGAAGTGATGAAAAATTAAGTATATGAAACTAAATGCAATGATCCCTAATGCAATTTATCTTAAATATGCAAACTATATGAATGAAGTAGATTTTAGCGGAATTAACACAATAAACAACAATTATAACATAAACAAGCTAGGACAATTACTTTAATTAAACTCAAATTATTATCAACATGCTTATCAATATTCGAAAAAACATTCCATGGCAACTCGATCTTTCATGAGTTTGGAAACCACATTAGGTCCTTTCAAAATCCTTTACTTAGTAAACACAAATTTTACTGATCCTTATTTACTGAAGGTTTCTTAGTATTCGTGCGAGCTAACAGGGATGTGTTAGGTTTGAAACAGTTTAATCACACAAATCTAAAAACTATGCAGATAATAGAGCCTAGTTAGGGTTGTTATGTAACCTACAATTTAATCGGGTTAGGATCTAAATTGAGCATGCACATTTAAATTATGTGTCCATTAGCCATCGTCTGGTTAGGATCGCTCAACTAATTCAAGTGCATTTCAATCACGTATGAACGAAATACAGACTTGATTTTAATTGAAAACATGATCGATTGAGGTACAAACATTATAAGCACGAAACAAATAATTATTCTTTAATCAAAGCAATCATCCTAACTTAAATAAAATTAAGCTATCATTGCTGTAAACAAGAACAGTAAACACATAGTAAACATTCTTGAATTAAGTTAAAGAAAGGAAAGATTAAACCCAAATCAAAGTGGTTGTTACCCAAGACTCTGACTAACGAGGGTTCCTTCGTTCCTTCACTTTGCTCCTTTGCTGATGGCTCTCCAAGGTGTCCAACCAAGGGCTTTTTAAGAGGATAATTTGCTAAAAATCCTTATGCAATGATGATGATAGGCGTGAGGGGGAAAGAAAGTTAAGAGAGTTAAGAGAGGAGAGAGTGATGAATGAGTGAGGGATGAATGAGGGATTAGGGATAAGTGAGAAATGGGGTCTTATTTATAGGTGAGGCAAGGAAGCTAGTTTGCTAAAAATAGGAGTGTCCATCAGTTGAAACTTCATCCAAGAGTGGTCGGCCATGATTTGTGGAAGTGTGGCTGATTTTTGCTTGATTTAAGTGCCACAACATCATCAGGATCAGGACTCCGTCAATTGCAAATCTCCGAGTAAATCGCTAATTTCTTCAACTCTTCAAGGACCTTGTGTAATTAAATGAAAATTTGATTTATGAACATCCACATGTATTCGAATTTAGGGTTGACTTGGTCCTCCATTTGGATGGTTTTGTAATCAACATAAAGCTCTCAGACCTGTCCAACAATAGAAGATAATTTAGAGGACCAAAGAATATAATTTAACCACTTTAATTAATCAATTTACTTAATTAATTAAAACATGATTTATTAATGAAATATATTAAAATAAATTATAAAATATAACTTTATATTTTATTATTTTATTTAATCATACATGGCCCACTTTATAGCTTGAAAATATAATATGCTCAAATTAATATAAAAGAAGCCATTTTCTGCATGAAAACTATATAATAAAGAATAAAATCACATTTTAATAATTTCTATGTCCCAATTTCATATTTTCATATATTTCATTAACTTATTAAACAATTACTTGGTTTTAACAACAAATTTAAGTAAAAAGGTGACGAATTATAAAGGAAAAATCCTATATATTTTTCAGTTTACACTAACCGCCACTCAACATCAACTCATAGGATTGTAACTCCTTCATTAGTTGTGTAAGCATCAGGGTCTTGTTCCCAAGGTTATATGTGGCTCGAAAGCTTGCAATATCTTTGGAAAAGTGCCTGGACACCATCTCAATTTGAGTGTTCTGGTCCAAATTAGCCTTATTGTCTGTGGCCTCAACAAATTATCCCATAAGAGTAATCATATGTTGTTTGACTAGAGTGTCAGGCTTTTGTTGGGCATTCATCAAACTAGTAATAGCCTACTGCTGAGCTAAGGCAACTTGGCCTTCGAACACATTTTCTAGTTTGTATAAAATTGCTTTGGTAGTCTTACAACTCTTTAGTTGATTTTATAGGGTGTTAGTCATGCTTGCCAACATATAGCATTGAACTATCTCATTAGACTCCTCCCAGCATTTTCTAGCCTCAGCTTGAGTGGTCGAAGGGAACTTATTATCACGAACTATTTTAAGTTTCTCATAGCTCAGGACAATTATCATGTCCCTTTTCCATACCTTATAGTTATTTCCATTCAATTTGTTTTCAGGGAGTATGTTTAATAAGAGAGTAAGTGTCATTTTAAAAACTAAAAATAAAAACATTCAAATATTAATATCTTTGTATTAAGAAAATGTTTGAAAATGTTTTGCAACATTATGATATGCATTAAGATGATGCATGTGCCTTACATTAAACCTTGAAAATGTTTGTAAGTTGTTGCAAGATAATTCTCACACCCATTGAATGAAGCCACTATGTGGTGATCATGATCTACTAGTAAGAACATGGATTTTCATCCAATTAATACATGAACCTAATTCCTTAGGCATTCACATGTACTAATAATCATGTAACATTTAGTCATCATTCTAAATTAAGTAGAGCTTCATGGGAAGTTACTCAACTAGAAGATCTTGAGTGTGTAATCATCAACTCAACACATATTGCATCATGCACCACAAATGAGTTGCCATGGGATAATCTAACCCAATTTGGCCAATAGTTCCATTGGGGGCATAACATGTGGTTGAGTGGTGTAGGGACATGTTGGAGGTTGAAAATGAGTGAAAATGGGACCAAAATAAAGGGTATCAGGATATCCACACCTTGGAATCACAATACTTCCAATAGTATGGAAGAATGGAGACCACCCTTTAATGATATCACGATATCCACCATTCAAAGAATACCCCAAGGCTCGAAACTGCTCAAGGTGTCGTGATACCTTGTTCTGGGTATCACGACATTGACATCGTGATAGGCAGAAAATTGGATAAAAAGGGTAGACTTTGTCCACCCAATCCACCAATCACCCAAGGCTTGTGTAAAGGCAATTTTGGCAACAAAAATTCATCAAAATTCAACATAAAACAACCAAATTTTACTGAAGAGGAGACACACACACATTAGCTTTGTTTTAGCTTTAGTTTTCTCTGGGTTTTCCCTTAGTTTTTTTGCACTTTTTCTAGGGTTTATATTTTCTCTTCATCCTTCTTAGTTTTAAAGTTTATTTTTCTATATTTACTTCTTGTTCTTAATGTTCTTAGTGTTAGTTAAGTTAGTTATCACTGTAACTTAGATTTATTTACACTTTCGGTACTTGTACCCTGTTTGTAAGACATTTATAACTCTAGTTTAATGTATTTTAGTTTCTTTTACTTTCAATCAGTTAAAGTTTGTTCTTTTTATGTTTATTGCTTTAAATTTTCTTATTTAACAGTTTTAGTTTCATGTTCTTTAAGTTTTCTTTCATAAAAATCCAGGCTTTTATATTTTTCTTAAGCTTTACTTTAATCAATTATTTGATTTTCATTTCCATGTTCATTCTCTTTATTTTCAACATAAGTATCTAAACCTAAAAGGTGGTTGGTTGGTGGAGATATGAGTAAGCTGATTTTTGGACAAAAAACTAAATCGTAATAAATTGGACTAAATTGAATAAACCTAAAAACTTAGGAAGTGACGCACTTAAGGGAATAGCTAAGCAAGTGAGATCGAAAGATAATCTTGTTGTGCACCCATTCATTAGTCCTGGATTAACCAATGAGATCGAAAGATAAATCAAATTAATTTGTCTAAGTCAATAAAATTGAGATCGAAAGATAAAATGAAGCCACTTAATAATTTAAGAAATTTAAATCCTTTGTTCTAGGACCAACAAACCATATCGAAATGAACTAGCCACCGTTAGCCATTTATTTGGTTAATTTCTTAGTTTTAAACTATTTACAATTTAGTCCCTAGGTTAGCCTATTTAAGTTTCTTGTTATGATTTGTCGTACTATAAAATCGTATCAGTAGTCGCTTGGGCTCTATAGTGTATGCTATCTATCACTCAATTGCCATCTCTTTTGGATTTAATCCTATACAAATATTACAAATATTCAATTGTAACACTACAAATATTACAACTGATCTGTACCATTGCAGTAAAGTCGCACTTATAAAATTGTTTTATAAAATCATTTGTTTTATGCGCATGTGTCAACGCAGTCATGAGGTCCACATGAAAATTCCACCATAGGGTAGTTAAATTGTCATGCCATCACAAGAGACAATTGATGGAGGCCATAGGTCTTGTTTAGAGACCTTCTCCCACTCAATATTTTAAAAACATGCAAGATTTTTAATGTCCGGTTTCAACATGAATAATCAATTTATGCATGACAAGTACATGTGACATTCTTCCCTAAACTATATGGCATGTTTATCATATATGATACCCGAGAAATTAATCAATTACATTTAATTTTCTAGGAATCACAACTTTGGCAAAATTACTTTATCATGCATAATTATCAAATAACATCATACATTAATTTACATACATTCCCCTAAACATGCATACAATTATAAGAATGTCAGAGAGCATTAACTTGGAAAAGTCAATGGTTTACTTTAGTCCTAACACCCCAATGCCACAACGCACGACTTTGGGTGGATTACTTAAGATAAAGGTGGTTGCCAAGCTTGACGACTATGTCAGTCTTCCCGTTCCTGTTGGGAAGAAGAAGTTTAGTGTCTTCCAAATTATTTTGTATCACTGTAACACCCCTAACCCGTATTTGTCACCAGGATAAGGTTACGAGGCATTACCGGACATATCAGGACAATTCGCATTCATTTTATAATCAATATAGCATCAAAGTCACACATCATTATAGAGTTCCTTACGTAGGTCAATGAGACCTTAAACATGCATTAGAAAAGTGTCAGGACTAAACTGAGCCTATACAAAATTTTTCGAAACTTAAACATTTTTCAAAGTTATAAAGGTCACACGCCCATGTGAGTGGGTCGTATGCCTCACATGACATTACACACACCCGTGTGTCTAAGCCGTGGCAAAACAGGGCAAACATACTGACCTGTCCACATGGCCATAAGACACGCCCGTGTGCCAGGCCGTGTGAAAATTAGAGAGGCTACTGACTTAGGTCACACGGTCGACCACATGCCCATGTGCCATCCCGTGTCCTACACTCGACCGATAGACACACTCGTGTGTTTAGGCCGTGTCAAAACTGTAGGGTATACTGACTTTAAATCGTAGGGTACCCTAGGGGACACATGGCCGTGTAACATAACCGTGTGTCGTACATGGCTGAGACACACGCCCATGTCTCTACCCGTGTGGACAAAAATAGGCTATTTGCAAAGCCAATTTGCCACCCAAAAAGGGTCATCCCTACAAGCATAAAATAAAGCACTTTTGATACCAAATTCTCAACCAATTCAAAACCAAAACATACACCATTCATGCCATACCATTATTAATAAATTTTATACTTGTCATCCATACAAAATCATGCCAAATCATAAGCTATAATCATACCAAGACATATGTTCCATAATCTTAATACACTTCATTCATTCTCATAGCATCATTATACCATTACCTCAAATACCATTATTATTGGCCATACATGAACACCTCATATTGACATAATTGTTTCACATAGTTTACAATCCATACTTCATTCTTATACACAACCAAAACCAAGTCATATCACACGGCTAGATATTAACATCACAAAACATACCAAAATAACTCTAGCCTATACATGCCATATACCATATATATAACTCTCAAAATGGTATCAAAATAGATGTTCGATAGTGTGAATAAGTCGCTGACGATTCCCGGATCTGAGCTAGCTTTATAACACTATAAAATAGAGAACATTTCACACAGTAAGCTTAAAAGCTTAGTAAGTTCGTACCATATATAATCAACAGTTTATATAATACGAAACATCATCTAATAATCACTTAGTAGTTCACAAATCATCTTTCAATTCTATTCCATCACACTTAACATGTTCATACAAGTTTATCAAGCTTCATACACATAGTATCATCTACCACATAGGTATCGTACATACCTGATCTTTCACGTATTTATTCATTTCATTCTCACCTCTCGTTCAAATACATTAATTTGTTTGGAAGTCTTTCCATACTTTAAGAATTCGCGCACTTAGTGCATTAATGATTAGCCGAAACTATAATAATCTAGCACACTTAGTGCCATATCAACTAACCGAAGCTATCTTGGTATCGCACACTTAGTGCCTCATATAGCCAAAGCTATTCCAATTCACACACGTAGTGCTATTTATAGCCGAAGCTATTTTGAATCGCACAATTAGTGCCGAACATGGTCAATTTATCATTGTGTTCAAACCATAATCAAACATATACAATTTATGCATTATCAAAGCATTAAAACTCAAATTGTAACATCATTTATCACGTACGAACTTACCTCGTACTCAGAATTGACGATTCAGATCGTTTACTCAATAACCTTATATTTCTCTCGATCTAAATCCGAATTCCTCTTTTCTTGATCTATATGTGTTCAAAATTAACCCTTTTATTCGACAACTCATTCAATTCAATCCATATATACATATTTAGGGCATTTTGCAAATTAGCCCTAGCATTTTCATATTTTAACAATTTAGTCCCTAATTCATAAAATCACAAAATACACAAAATTTATTTAGACATATGCTTGGCCGAATTTCCTCCTAACTCATATCAGCCCACATACTTCATTTATTTTACATTTTAGTCCCTCAAAATATCATTTTTATAATTTAGCCCAAATTATTCAAATTTATAAAAAATTCAAAGACAAAACATTTTTATCTATTACATATCTTTCATTTTTCATCATTTAACAACACAAAGCTCACAATTTCATCAATGGCTCAACTCAAAATCATCAACAAAATTAGAAATTGAGACATGGGCTTGATAAATTACTAAGCAACAATCACAAAAATGTAAAAATTATCAAAAACCAAATCAAAACCATACCTTAATCAAGTGATCAAAGTGTCGAACCCTAGCAAGCTTTTTCTTTTCTTTTTCTTTGAGATTTTTGAAAACAACAAATAGATAATGAACTAATTTCATGCTTTATTTTATTAATCTAATAACATTAATATACATTTTACTAAAATAGCCTTACTGTTATCATTTAAATTCCACTAACCATTGGCATATATGTCCATTCATAAATTCAATGGTATAATTGTATCATAAGGACTCCACAAATATAAAGACATAGCAATTTGGCACTTTAGAAAATAGAACACATCTTTTGCATTTTACGCGATTAGGTCTTTTTATCAAATTAAGCACACAAATGATAAAATTAACACACGAAACTTTCACACATGCTTAAACACATACTATAAACACAGAAAATATTATTAAATTATTTTTTGACTCAGATTTGTGGTCCTAAAACTACTATTCTGACTAGGGTCTAAACCAGGCTGTTACAACTCTCCCCCCTTAGGGATTTTTGTCCCCGAAAATCTTACCATTGAATAGATTCAGATATTGCAGTATCATAGCATCTTCGGGCTCCCACGTAGCCTCTTCAACACCATGTCAATGCCACCTCACTTTAACTAACGAAATTTTCTTATTTCGCAGTTCTTTAATCTCGCGAGCTAAGATATGAATCGGTTCTTCTTCATAGGTCATATCGAACTGAATCTCAATCTCAGATGGAGAAGTTACATGCTAAGGATTGGATCTGTATCATCAAAGCATCGATACGTGAAATACATTGTGAGTCTTTTCTAACTCAAGTGGCAACAATAATCGATAAGCAACCGGCCCGATTGCTCAATAATCTCATACGACCCGATAAACCTCAAACTCTATTTGCCTTTTTTGCCAAATCGAAGCACTTTCTCCCACGGGGACACTTTCAAAAACACTTTATCACCAATCTCAAATTCAATGTCTTTTCTTTTCAAATCTGCATATGATTTCTGATGATCAGAAGCTACTTTCAGACTATTTCGGATCACTTTTACTTTCTTTTTAGTCTCTTTTATCAAGTCAACCCCGTGTATCTTATTTTCACTGAGTTTTGACCAATACAATGGTGTTCGACATTTTCTACCATATAAGGTTTTGTAAGGTACCATTTTAATGCTCGATTGAAAACTATTATTATAAGAAAACTCAATCAATGGAAGATATTGTTCTTACGTACCTTCAAATTCATGAATACAACATCTCAACATATCCTCGAGAATATGAATAATCTGCTAGGATTGACCATCCGTTTGCGGGTGAAAGCAGTACTGAAGTGTAATTTCATACTAAAGCCTCTTGTAGTTTCTTCTAGAATCGCGAAGTGAATTTCGAGTCTCTATCTGACACAATAGATAATGGCACACCGTGCAATCTTACAATATCAGAAATGTATAACTAAACTAATTTATCAAGTGAGTAATCAGGTCGTACCGAAATAAAATGAGCTGATTTCGTTAACCGGTCAACCACAATCCGGATAGCATCTTTCTTTCGCAGTGATGGGGGCAAACTCGAAGCAAAATCCATCGTCACTCTATCCCATTTCCACTTCGGAATCATAATCGGTTGAAGTAATCCAGACAGAACCTGATGCTCAGCTTTAACTTGTTGACAAATTAAGCATTTCGAAACAACTTTCAAGATATCTCGTTTCATACCATGGCGCCAATAAAGCTGTTTCAAATCATTATACATTTTAGTACTTCCCGGATGAACAGATAGACGACTATTATGAGCTTCTTTCAAAATCATCTAAATTAACTCTGGATTTCTCAGAACACAAATCTGACCTTGGAATCTCAAACAATCATTATCATCAACTCAAAATTCTAAATCAGTATTCAAATCACATTGAGCTCGTTTTGCTAATAATTCATTATCAACCTTCTAAGCTTCATAAATCTACAGAATAAATAATGGTTTCACTTTTAACTTAGCTAAAATCGAACCATCATCAGACAAAGTTAACTGAGTATTCATCGCACGCAATGCAAACAATGATTTTCAACTTAGAGCATCAGCAACAACATTGGCCTTTCTCGGATGGTAGTTAATTACAATCTCGTAATCTTTCAGCAACTCTAACAATCTTATCTGTCACAAGTTTAAATCTTTCTGAGTCATCAAATATTTTAAGCTTTTACGATCGGAATAAACGTGACATTTCTCACCAAACAGATAATGACGCCAAATCTTCAACGCAAAAACTATAGCTACCAATTCCAAATCATGCGTTAGATAGTTCTTTTCATACGGCTTTAACTGTCTCAAGGAATAAGATATGACTTTGCCTTCCTGCATCAAAACACAGCCTAAACCATTCAAAGATGCATTGCTATAAATCATAAATTCTTTACCCACTTCTGGCTAAACTAACACCGGAGCTTCGGTTAATAGAGCTTTCAACTGATCAAAACTTTTCTAACACTTTTCAGACCATTCAAATTTCACATCTTTCTGAAGTAATTTTGTCAACGGAGTCACAATCATAGAAAAGCCTTTTACGAACTGGCGATAATAACCAGCAAGTCCCAGAAAACTGCAGACTTTAGAAACATTTCTCGGAGGCTTCCAATCCAAAATAGATAAAATCTTGCTCAGATCAACTCAGATACCAGATGCCGACACAAAATGTCCCAGAAAACTGACTTCTCGTAACCAGAATTCACATTTGCTAAACTTCACATACAATTTCTTATCTCGCAAAATCTATAGTACTATTCTCAAATGTTCAGCATGTTCAATTTCATCACGCGAATAAATCAAAATGTCATCAATGAATACGACAAAAAATCGATCTAAATATGGTTTGAAAATTCTGTTCATCAAATCCATAAAAATAGAAGGTGCATTCGTTAATATGAAAGGCATAACTAGAAACTCATAGTGTCCGTACCTCGCTCTGAATGCATTTTTCAAAATGTCTGAATCTTTTACTCGCAACTGATAGTAACCTGATCTTAGATCTATCTTTGAAAACACGGTAGCTCCTTTCAACTGATCAAACAAATCATCAATTTAGGGTAAAGGATATTTGTTCTTGATAGTCACTTTGTTCAACTGACGATAATCAATAAACATTCTCATCGTACCATCTTTCTTTTTCACAAACAGAACAGGAGCACCCCAAGATGAGAAACTCGGTCTTGCGAGTCCTCTATCTGTCAACTTTTGCAACCAAAGCCATTTTATACGGAGCTATCGAAATCAGAGTAGTTCTCAGCACTAACTCAATGCCAAATTTAACTTCTTGAATCGGAGGTAATCTCGGAAGTTCTTCAAGAAACACATCAGGGAATTCACAGACAACTGGCACTGATTCTATTTATTTTCTTTTCTGTCATCTTCGAATCAATCACATAGGCAAAGTAGGCTTCACAACCATTTCTCACAAATCTCAGATCTTTCACAGAAGATATCACAGTCGGTAACCCATTCAAGTCACTAGATTCAATTCAGACTATTTCATCATTCTTGCATCTCAAATCAATAGTTTTCCGTTTGCAATTCACAATGGCATCATGCAAGTTAACCAATCCACACCCAAAATTATATCAAACTCATCAAAAGGCAATAACATCAGATCAACTGAAAAACAAATATCTTGAAACATCAACGGAAAATTCCTACACACTTTATCAACTAAAACACTTTTACCTAAGGGGTTCGATACTCTAATCACAAATTCAGTAGACTCTATAGGCAAAGTCTTACTGTTCACTAAGTTCGTGCATATATAAGAATGCGTTGATCCAGGATCTATAAAAGCAATCACAGAAGTATCATAAAGTGTGAAAGTACCAGTTATAACATCAGGAGACAAAACTTCCTCACAAGCATGAATGCATAGGCTCTAGCAGGTGCTCTAGTCTCAGATCGAATAGCAGTGTCTTTAGTACCTCTTTGACTACCACTCACATTTCTCGTATTTTTGGGAGGTCTACCTCTAGCTGCAGTATTACTCGGCCTCGTGTTCTGAGCATTATCTTTTTTAGCTAACTTTGGGCAATCTTTTATAAAGTGATCTCGTGAACCACAATTACAACAAGCTCTGTTATTACTCTTCCCCCTTTAGTCACCAAAATGTCATCTTCGACATTGTTGGCACTCAGGCTTAACATTTTTATGTTACCAACGCTTGATACTGATATGGTTTGAGCTTTAGGATTAGTGTATTGCTTCCCACGATCTCTACTCTGATATCCCATTGAAGCTGTCGATCAATTAAAGTAATCTCTTGATTTATTCGACAAAAAATGATAAGATTTATTCATCGATCGTTTCCTCAAATCTCTAGCCTCTGATTCAGCTTTTCTCTTTTCTTTGTTGAGATCTTCAACTTTAAAGGCCCTTTCAACCAGTACTACGAATTCTTTCAATTCAAGTATCCCGACTAATAGTTTTATGTCTTCGTTCAATCCATCAACAAATCTTTTACACGTGATCTCTTCAGTTGACACATATTCCCGAGCATATTTTTTTAAATGTACGAATTCTCTTTCATACTCAGTAACAGTCATCCGGTCTTGTTTTAATTCTAAAAACTCTTTATTTTTCTGATCGAGGAATCTCTGGCTTATGTACTTTTTCTGGAACTCAGTCTGAAAGAATTTCCAGGTAACTCATTCCCTAGGAACCACCGATGTCAATGTTTTCCACCAGTGATATGCATTATCTCTAAGCAAAGATACTACGCATTTGATACATTCTTTTAGAGTACAGGACAATTCATCAAATACTCGGGTAGTGTTCTTAAGCTAGAACTCAGCCCTCTCGGCATCATCATCAATTGTAGCCCAAAACTCTTTAGCCTCGTGTTTACAAATCTTATCAACAGGTGGCTTACTCAATCAAATCAGATCTATTACTTGTGGCACAACAGGGACTTGTTGAGGAATAGGCGGAGGTGGAGGTTGTTGAGTAGCTAGATTCGTTCGTATGAATTCTGTGAACCACTCAGTCATCATTTGGAAGAAGGCTTGCTTAGCCTCTCCTCTCTGACAACTAGATATCGGCCTACATTCAACTGGCATTGCTCTTTGAGCAGGAGCAGGTGCATTGCTTTCAACATCATAAAATATCACTCATTCAGGATCCATTTGCTATATGAAAAACACATTTCAAATATCAGGAATCATCACACTATCGTAGTTATATATATATGGCATGTATAGCTAGACTCTCACTTGCTACGTTAGTCCTAGAATCGACTAAATCGTGGCTTTGATACCAACCAAATGTAACACCCCTAACTCGTATCTGTCACCGAGATCCTAAATTGAGGGTCTTTAAAGGGAAATTAAACCCCTTAAAGAGGCATAGACGGCTATAGGAGACAAAGGTGGTCAAATTTTCAAAATTTGGTAAGTTAAGTGGGTTATTTTGACTAAAATAGGAGTAAATAAAGGAAAGATGATATCATCCCTTTTTCATCTTCTTTCTCCACAAAAATCAACCATTGAAGGGGATTTGAAATCTTAAAAATTTTAGGACCTTGTAATCCTCACAAGAAAGTGATTTTGATAGTTTTTCTTAATGATTTTTACATTTTTGAGACCCTTGAAGCATGAGCTTTCAAATGAGGGTACTATTTTGCAAAACGATTAAGAGTTTAAGGTTTTGCCATGAAAATATTTGTAATGTTTACTGAATTTTTAAGGAAGAAAATGAGTCTTGGGTGTCTAATAAACAACTTTTGTGAAAGGTGTTAGCATGAAAACACCTAAAAGGACTATTTTTCATAAGTTGTAAAATAGATTATAAATGTATGATATAGTGGGAATTTAGAGTTGCTATAAAATTAAAAAGGGTTCGGCTAGACTTAAGATAAGAAGAAATTCGATAAAAATCAATTTTTGAGCGTAGGGGCAAAATGGTCACTTTGACAAACTCTAGGGGCAAAATGGTTGTTTTACCAAATTTACCAAAGATATGAATTTTCGATTGCCTAATTTTAATTAGTGACTAAATAAGTACATTTTGCTATTAAAGATCAAGAAATACCGAATTCGAACCTAGATCAGGGGAAAGCCAAGCAAATCGACTAAATCGACTAGTCGCCACATTTTATAATCCGAGGTAAGTTGTATGTAAATAGTACACTACATTAATAATATATGTATTTTGAATTGTATTGAAATTATTATAGCATAAATTGCTTGATTGTGGAAATGAGAAAATTTGATGAGAATAGAGATAGTAGAATTCCCGATTGAACCTTAGGAAATAAATCGAATATTCATGCCATGACATTTGGGTCACTTGTGTGAGCTAATGTAAGACATGTCTGGGACATGCACCGACCATATTATGAGGGCCAGTGTAAGACCATGTCTGGGACATGGCATCGACATTGAGACGAGTGCTAGTGTAAGACATGTTTGGGACATGCATCGACCTCGAGACGTAAGCCAGTGTAAAACATGTTTGGGACATGCATCGACTATGAGATGTGTCAATGTAAGATCATTTCTGGGACATGGCATCGGCACAAATATGCTAGAACTTGTGTAAGACCATGTATAGGACATAGCATTGGCACCTTACCCCATGTTTGAGGCTTATGGAATATTTGATAGTGTTCCAAATGGTTCAATGGTGAAAGTATGATTTCAAGTTAACAAGGAAAGTATAACCGTGTTGTGAGTGGTACAGGTACCTATATGGTATGTATGAAATGTGAGCTCAATATATGCTATATGAGGTGTACTTAATATTGATGAGTAAGTTTTGCTTATGCACTTGTGTATTATGATACTAGTTGATGAATGGTAAAGTTATGTTTTATATTTCTTACAGGTATGGGGTGTTACACTTAGTGGTATCAAAGTAATGGTTTAGTCGATTATAGGACTAACCTAACGAGAGTATCAGTCTAGCTATACATTCCATAACTGTATATTGATAGTGTGACGACTTCTGACAATTATAAACTATATTTTTTTATATAGTAAATGAATCCTGATAAAGCCACAGTGAATGACGTGGAGAGTAACGCGCCGGCTTCCGCTGAAGGGACTGCACCAGTTCAGAGTGAGCCCGTGACTATGGGCCAAGGCAGAGGGGCTAGAGAAACCTATCTATGAATGATGTATGCTTGGTATACGGAGTTTGCTCGTGTGAATACGAACACTCCACCTCCCCCACCTTCTCTGATTCCTCAATATGCCTTGGCAGCTCCGTAAGGCATAGACTTGATCAGGAGGGAGAAGCCTCCAGTAGACAAGATTAGAAAGCAAGGGGCCGAGGAATTCTGGGCTAACTTAGATGATGACCCAGAAAAAGCAGAGTTTTGGTTAAAGAATACCATCAGGGTATTTGATGAATTGTCATGCACACCTAAAGAGTGAGTGAAGTGTGCAGTGTCACTCCTACGGGATTTGGCTTATCAGTGGTGGAATACTCTCATGTCCGTTGTACCTAGAGAGAGGATCACTTGGGAATTCTTCCAGGAAGAATTAAGGAAAAAGTATATTAGCCAAAGGCTCATAGATCAAAAGAGGAAGGAATTCCTAGAGCTAAAGCAAGGTCAAATGTCGGTGACGGAATATGAGCGTGAATTTGTGAGGTTCAATAAGTATGCGGGGGAGTGCGTGTCTGCAGAAGCCACTATGTGTAAGAGGTTCGAGGATGGTCTTAATGAAGATATTTGAGTATTTGTTGGCATCCTAGAACTAAGAGAATTTGTAGTGCGAAGTTATGGATCCCTCCTAGGTAGAAGTACTTCTTTCTTGGAAAGTACCCATTTCGGTACTAAAGTATTTGTTGGCAGAAGAGCTGGTAAAAGAAAGGAGGAAAGCGGCTATTGAGTCGCGAGATTCAAAGAGGAGACAGATGGGGAAATCACATCAGTCCTCATCTAAGAGATCGAAGGAACTCGCTACCTGATCGAATGTTTCAGTGGAGTTTTCAAATAGAAACAAGATCCGGCAGAACACAACTTCTAGAGCCTAAACCACTTCTATCGCGAGTGTCGGTAGTGCTCAGTTGAATAGGCCAGAATGTTCGTAATGTGGTAGGCGTCACTTTGGCGAGTATCGGGGGAATAAAAGGGGCTATTTTAAGTGTGGGTTGTTAGAACATTTCATCCAAGACTGTCCTGAAATGGAAAAGAGAGAGAAAAAGTAAGAAGCGAAGGCAAGTAGTGCTCCTTTGAGGGGTAGACCACAAAAGAACCCTGGAAGCGGGACTGCTAGCGGAGGTGTACCAATAGATGCTGCAATGAGGTCTGAGGGCAGAGCACCTGCAAGGACTTACGCTATTCGTGCCGTGAAGAGGCAAAATCTCCCGACGTGATCACGAGTACCTTTTCTATCCATGAAATATTTGTTGTTGCTTTAATTGACTTGGGGTCTACCCACTCTTATATTTGTATGAAATTGATAGCTCATATGAACATGATAGTAGAGTCCACTGAGTTTGTGGTAAAAGTCTCCAACCCTTTAGGCAGACATGTGCTAGTGGACCAAGTATGTAGAAATTGTCCTTTGACAATTAGAGATCATTATTTTCTGGCTAACTTGATGTAATCCTTGGGATGGATTGGTTGACTTTTCATAGTGTCGTAGTTGACTCTGGGAGAAAAGTTATTGAGTTGAAATGTGAAGACAAAATTGTTCTTCGGGATCGACAAGATAAGTCTGACAATTTGCCTGCAATACTATCGTCTTTGACTGCTGAGAAATATTTGAGAAAAGGATATGAAGCCTACCTGGCTTTGGTACTGAATACTCAAGTGTCTCAGTTGAAGATTGAATCGGTACAAGTGCTTTGTTAGTTTACAGACGTGTTTCTCGAGGAATTACCCGGATTACCTTTAGTAATGGAAGTTGAGTTTGGAATCGAGTTGGTCTCCAGTACGGCACCCATCTCGATTACTCCATATAAGATGGCTCCTACGGAGTTAAAGGAGTTGAAAGCTCAACTACAAGACTTAACTGACAAGGGCTTTGTGAGACCGAGCTTTTCCCCGAGGGGTGCTCCGGTGCTCCGGTGCTCTTTGTGAAAAAGAAAATGGGTCGATGAGGTTATGTATAGACTATAGACAGCTCAATAACGTAACAGTGAAGAACAAGTATCCTTTTCCAAGGATCGATGACCTGTTTGATCAGTTAAAGAGAGCCATTGTATTTTCCAAGATTGACCTAAGGTTAGGATACTACCAGTTAAGTGTGAAAGAGCAAGATGTACCGAAGATTGCGTTTCAGACAAGATATAGGCATTATGAGTTCCTCATCATGCCCTTTGGTTTGAATAATGCCCTGGCGGTGTTTATGGATTTGATGAACCGCATTTTTCAGCTGTATTTGGATAAGTTCGTGGTGGCCTTTATCGATGACATACAAATTTACTCGCGTGATGAAAGTGAGCACGCGAAGCATTTGAGGACTATATTATAGACCCTGAGAGACAAATAATTGTACGCCAAGTTCAATAAGAGTGGATTTTGGCTTAAGGAGGTTGGATTTCTAGGACACATTGTGTCGGGTGACGAGATTAGAGTTGACCCAAGCAAAATCTCGGCTATTGTTGAATGGAAACCATCGAAGAATGTGATAGAGGTCTGAAGCTTTTTGGGTTTGGTCAGATTCTATAGGCGGTTTTTAAATAGATTCTCTATGATAGCTGCCCCAATGACAAGACTACTGCAAAAAGATGTCAAGTTTGAATGGACAAAAAAGTGCCAACAGAGTTTCGAGCATTTAAAGGCTTTGTTGATCGAAGCCCCACTTTAGTGCAACCGGAGTCGGGTAAGAAATTTGTGATATATAGCGATGCCTCCTTGAATGGTTTGGGGTACGCGATTATGTAAGAAGGCAAGGTTATAGCCTAGCCTCAAGACAGCCAAAGCCACATGAGAAAAATTACCCGACTCACGATCTAGAGTCGGCCGCCATCGTGTTCGCATTGAAGATTTAGAGGCACCATTTGTATGGAGAGATATGATGAGTATTCACTGACGACAAAAGTCTCAAGTATATAATGATGTAGAAGGCATTGAATCTATGGCAATGAAGGTGGCTAGAGCTAATAAAGGATTATGAGCTGATAATTGACTATCACCCGGGAAAGGAGAATGTAGTCATCAACGCCTTGAGTAGAAAGTCATTGTTCGCCTTGAGAGCAATGAATACTTATTTGGCTATGTCTAACGATGGTTCAGTCCTAGCAAAGTTGAGAGCTTGACCAACATTTCTATAAAAGATTCGTGAAGCTCAGAAAGATGACAAGGAGTTATAAGCTAAGATGACTCGGTGTGAGACGGAATATGAATCTAAGTTTTGTATTGGTGTTGATGGATGTTTAATGTTCAAAAATAGAGTTTGTGTACCCAAGGGCAATTAGCTTATTCAAAAGATTATGCGAGAGGCACATAATGGTTGTTTGTCCGTCCACCCAGGCAGTGTAAAAATGTACAACTACCTAAAGAAAATGTATTGGTTGTCGGGGATGAAAAGAGATATTTCAGAGTTTGTTTCCAAGTGTCTTGTGTGTCAGCAAGTGAAGGCTGAACACCAAGTACCTTCAGGTCTACTTCAATCTATCATGGTCCCCGAGTGGAAATGAGATCAGATCACTATGGATTTTGTGACGGGTTTGCCGGTAACACTAAAGAAAAATGATGCTATTTGGGTTGTTGTGGATAGGGTAACAAAGTCAGCACATTTTATACCAGTGCGTACCGACTTCTCCCTTGAGAGATTGGCTGAATTGTACATTTCTGAGATTGTGAGACTACACGGGATGCCCTTGTCGATTGTTTCAGATAAGGACCCAAGATTTACCTCGAGGTTTTGGAAAAAGCTACAAGAGGTATTGGGAACAAAGTTGAGTTTTAGCACGACATTTCCCCCGCAAACCGATGGTCAGTCGGAAAGAGTGATTCATATTTTAGAAGACATGTTGTGGTGTTATGTTCTCGAGTCTTAAGTCAATTGGGAAAGGTACTTGCCATTGGTTGAATTCGCCTAGAACAACAGTTATCAGACAAGTCTGAAAATGGCGCCTTATGAGGCTTTGAATGGGCAAAAGTGTCGAACACCCTTATATTGGACTGAGCTCAGAGAGAGTCAGATTCACGAGGTCAATTTAATGAAAGAGACTGAAAAGAAAGTTAAAGTGATTCATGACTGCTTGAAGGCTGCCTGGAATAGACAGAAATCCTATGCAGATTTGAAACAAAAGGAAATTGAGTTTCAAGTCAGCAATAAGGTATTTTTGAAAGTATCCTTATGGAGGAAAGTCCTCAGATTTGGTAGAACAGGCAAGTTGAGTCCTCGTTTAATAGGACCTTCTAAGGTTATCAAGAGAGTAGGACCAGTTGCCTATCGATTGGCTTTACCACCAGAGTTGGAAAGGATTCTCGACGTGTTTCATGTATCCTTGCTACATCGATATAGATCAGACCCTTCGCACGTGATTGCGCCGACAAAGGTTGAGATTCATCCGGACATTACTTACTGCAAAGAGTCGGTCAAGATTTTAGCTCGAGAAGTCAAATAGTTGAAGAATAAGAGCATAGTGCTCGCGAAAGTTTTGTGGCAGAGACATGGAGTCGAGGAAGCCACATGGGAACCCGAGGAGACTATAAGAGATCAGTACCCAAACTTATTCGCCGGTAAGATTTTCGGGGATGAAAATTCCTAGGGGGAGAAATATAACAGCCCAATTTAGGGCCTCGTCAGAATAGTGGCCTCAGGAGCACAAATTAGAAATCGAATAAATTATTTTATAATTATTTAGATGTTATAGCATGTTTTTAAGAGTGCATGAAAAATATGTTGAGTTAATTGTGACGTTTGTAAGCCCAATTGTGAAAAATGACTAAATCGCATAAAATGCAACAGTCCTATTTTGATAGCTAAAAGTGCCAAATAGCTAGAGAACCTAATTGAGGTTCTTTAAAGGGCAATTAGACTCTTTAGAGAGGCATGGCCGACCATAGGAGACAAAGTGGTCTAATTTTCAAAATTTGGTAAGTTAAGTGGCTTATTTAGACTAAAATAGGAGTAAATAAAGGAAAGATGATATCATCCCTTTTTCATCTTCTTTCTCCACTGAAAATCAGCCATTGAAGAGGGTTTGAAATCTTAAAAATTTCAGCACCTTGTAATCCTCACAATAAAGTGATTTTGATGGTTTTTCTTGATGATTTTTACATTTTTGAGACCCTTGAAGCATGAGCTTTCAAATGAGGGTACTATTTTGCAAAACGATTAAGAGTTTAGGGTTTTTCCATAAAAATATTAGTAATTTTTGCTGAATTTGTAAGGAAGAAAATGAGTCTTAGGTGTCTAATAAACAACTTTTGTGAAAGGTGTTAGCATGAAAACACCTAAAAGGACTATTTTGCATAAGTTGTAAAATAGATGATAAATGTGTGATATAGTGGGAATTTTCCATTGCTATAAGATTAAAAAGGGTTCGGCTAGACTTAAGATAAGAAGAAATTTGATAAAAATCAATTTTCGAGGCTAGGGGCATAATGGTTATTTTGTCAAAGTCTAGGGGAAAAATGGTCGTTTAACCAAAGATATGAATTTTCGTTTGCCTAATTTTAATTAGTGACTAAATAAGTACATTTTGCTATTACAGATCAAGAAATACCGAATCCGAACCTAGACCGGGGAAAAGCCAAGCAAATCGACTAAATCGACTAGTCACCACATTTTGTAATTCGAGGTAAGTTGTATGTAAATAGTACAACTACATTAATAATATATGTATTTGAATTGTATTGTATTGAAATTATTATAGCATAAATTGCTTGATTGTGGAAATGAGAAAATGTGATGACAGTAGAAATAGTAGTATTCCCGATTGAACCTTAGGAAATAAATCGAATATTCATGCCATGACGTTTGGGTCACTTGTATGAGCTAGTGTAAGACATGTCTGGGACATGCATCGGCCACATTATGAGGGCCAGTGTAAGACATGTCTGGGACATGCATCGACTACGATATGTGTCAGTGTAAGACCATGTCTGGGACATGGCATCGGCACCTTACCCCATGTTTGAGTCTTATGGGATATCCAATAGTGTTCCAAATGGTTCAACGGTGAAAGTATGATTTCAAGTTAACAAGGAAAGTATAATCCTTGTTGTGAGTGGTACAAGTACATATATGGTATGTATGAAATGTGAGCTCAATATAAGCTATATGAGGTGTATTGAATATTGATGAGTAAGTTTTTCTTATGCCACTTGTGCATTATGATACTTGTTGATGAATGGTAAAGTTATGTTGTATATTTATTTATGTGCAACTTACTAAGCTTTATGCTTACTCCCTCTCATTTTTCATTTTCTTATAGTGCCCCCTATCTAGCTCAAGGACCAGAGGAAGTCAGAGATATCGATCACACTATCAATCGACGCTTTCGGTATAGTTTTATTTATATTTTTGAATATAGCCTGTATAAGGCTTAGACTTTACTGTTTTTGTGTCATTGAGAATTGGCCAAATGTGTTAGCTTGGGTTGGAAACCCTTCATTTTGTATTAAGCCTTGAATGATGGCAAATATTCATTTTGATATATGCAAATGAAGTTACTCTCATGAATGAGTAATTGCTTAATTGATATGTAGTCTATTGTGGCTGATTGGTTTAAATAAGTTATTCTTGTATTGGTTTGGTTGTTTTTCTGTAGGTTGTGTAAGTAAAGGTGGCAAAGAGGCTTGGTAAATAGCCTTATATCGTCCACACTGTAGACACACGGGCGTGTGTCTAGGTCTTGTGTGACACACAGTCTGTCCCATGGGCGTGTGGTCCAGTCATGTGTCCCCTGTACGAAAAAACTTCAAGTCAGTATACATGGTAGAAAACACACGGGCAGAGACACGGCCGTGTGTCTCAGCCGTGTGGTGGACACGGCCTAGCACACGGGCATGTGCCTTGGCCGTGTGACATTCTGGGGATGCTGACGTCAGAAACAGAATGTCCATGTTTTTGCACATGGGCTAGCACACGGGCATGTTATGGCGGTGTGAAGGACACGGGCCAGGGACACGGGCGTGTGCCAGGCCGTGTGAAAACCCCTGTAGGTGTGCATTTAAAATTAATTCCACACGGGTGGAGGACACGGGCGTGCCCCTGTATTGCTTAGGCCATGTGAGCCACACAGGCCATCAACACGACCATGTCGAAATGGCCATAGGGGCATGTTGCCCTTCTACATGGGCGTATGCCCTATTTTAAAGTCAAATTTTTTATAGATGGTTTAAGGACCCGGGTTGATCCTGAATAGTTTTCAATGGTAGATTTGGGGCTCGTAGGCCCATAATAAGAAGTTTAAAGTAGAAACTGAAAAAATTTTAAATTGGACCAAGTCTTGGTGACTTGGGGAACATTTGCGTGCATGAGATCGAGTTAGGTAATGTCTCGTATTCCCCTCCGGTGTGGGTTACGAGTATGGGGTGTTACAATATGTTGGGCAGTTGGATTTGTTCGAACAAACTTGGCAAACCACTCATTCATCCTTTGGAAGAAGGCTTCCCTAGCCTCTCCTCTCTGACTAACATTTACTGGTCTACTTTCAGATGGCGTTCTCCCTTAGGCGGAAGCTAGCGCATTACTTTCAACATCATCAGCTACCTCTCGGTTGGGATCTATTTACTAGATGAAAACACAATTTAAATTCTCAGAAGTCGTCACACTATCACGAATTATATATGGCATGTATAGCTAGACTCTCGCACATGCTACGTTAGTCCGAGAATCGACTAAACCATAGCTCTGATACCACTAAATGTAATACCCCTATCCGTATTCAACGCTAGAATAGGATACGAGGCATTACCAGACTTACAAATCAGGAAAACATACAAATCGAGTCATAAATTAGCATCCAAATTGAAACTATTTGTATTCAATCATAAAGTCCCTACTACGAGCCTACGAGGCCCAAAACATACTTTCAAAGTGGTTTGGGACTAAACAGAGCACTTAGAAAAATATTACAAACTTAGAAAATTTTTACAATCAACAGGAGTCACACGTCTGTGTGGATTGGGACATGCCAGTGTGGTTTGAGACACACCCGTGTGGTCAGGCCGTGTGGTCACACACGCTCATGTCCCTAACCCGTGTAACTCTCTGTTTCGCAAAGCATGAACAAATTGATATCACATGGCCAAGTAACACGCTCGTCTGCTAGGTCGTGTGGTTAATTTAATTTTAATAAAATAGCCGCAGACTTCACACGGTCAAGACACACGCCCGTGCTTGAGGCAGTGTCCCTCACACAATTGAGACACACGCCCATGCCTCTACCCGTGTGCTCAATTCTGAGCATTTTGTTTCTCAAAATTAAGGTGCAGGGGGCACACGGCCAAAACACATGCCCATAGCACAGACCGCGTGTCACACACTGTGTTTACCCATGTGGACAAAATAAAGGCTATTTACCAAGCTATTTGTCACCTTCATTTGCACACACACACCCACAATCTTAATGGCATAACTCTTGGCATATTTAGGCAACTAAAACATCCACAAACAAGGCCAAATCATGTCATTCCATTATCCACACTCAACATATTTACAACATCACATTTTTCCAAACCAAATCATGCCAAACTCACATTCTACAAGTTCTAATATGGCTACCAATAGCATGCATAGTTTTACTTAGTTTTACTAGCATACCAATGAGCTAATCTTAACCATTCAACAACAAAACCATTAAGCCATATCCAACCATTTACCAAGTATTTATAAACCACATCACACAAGAGCTAATTGCACATGCATGCATATATGAAGATATATATATATAAGCTTACAACCAATTCAACCAAAATGAGCCAAGTTACATGGCCAAATACCAAAACAAGCCTATGACTATTACAAGCCAATATATTTGGTCAAATCATCATGACACATATAACAAAATGACCACGTCCCTATACATTCCATATTCTCAAAATGTTTAAAATCATCGGTACCCAAAATAACAGTTTGATAGTGTGATGTGAACTCCGATAATCTCCAACCCGAGCTAGCTTGGTGACACTATAAAACATGGAAAATAAAATAGAGTAAACTATATAGCTTAGTAAGCTCGTATGAAAGAAATAAGCTAACCTTACCATAAATTAACATGCAAATAATTTAACATACAATAATGCAATTTACCACAATCATGATCATAATTCACTTCCATCACAACTTACCTTGAAATCTTCATTTCACGAATTAATAATCACAAGCATTAAGTACATACCTATACCATTTCATAATAATTTCATACTTAGTCTCATCGTCGTTATACCCAATGAACCACTCAGAATAATAATATCAGATACTCAGGGAAGCCTTGCACACAAATTGCCACATATGTAGCCATTGCTACCTCTATCTCATAACACATATATGCTCGCTCTTGAGCCATTAACGGGCCTCCTCACTCAAGCTATCAGTCAAGACGTAGCCACACGGTGCTGCTCACACAAGTTGTCAAGTAACTTCAACATATGTTGGTATACTCAGCCACCGGTAGGACGTATAGGACCAGTACAGGGACCACATAACATAAAACCCTAGTGACATGTCACTTGTATCCTAATCTATTCCTAAGGTTTGATTGGGATTTCTCGCTTGCCAAAACGTCGTCGAACGTGTCCGTAAAGTCATTTACACAATACATGAAGTATTAAAGCATTTAAAATACAATTATAATAAAGCTTATTTAGCATACGAACTTACCTCAATTACAAAAATGGCCAAAAGGATCTATTCGTCACTTACTTTATTTTTCCCTGATCTAGACCCGAACTTCATTTTTCTTTATCTATAATACTGCATTTAACCTATTTAATCATTACATTATTCAATTCAACCAAAAACACATTATGGCAAAATTTACATTTTGCCCTAACTTTTTAACATTTTACAATTTAGTCCCTAGGCTCGTAAAATGAATTTCATTCAATTTCATCACAACCTAAGCCTAGTTTATTATTGTTACCTAAGCCTAGCCGATTATTGTTTGTACTCATAACAGCCCAATTTTTTTCATTTATTCATACTTTTCTACACATTTTATAGACTTTTACAAATAAGTCTCTATTTGACTTTTTACCGAAAATCACTTTACAAAAGTCGTTTAACAAACAACAAACATGCATTTTCTACAATAAAACATTAAAATACAAGCATATTCAACATGGGTTGTCACACCCCTCACCTGTATCCGACGCTAGGATGGGGTTCGAGGTGCTAACTGACTTAAACTCAACTAACTAAACAAAACTGGACCATGAAATCTCAAATAATTTAAAACTTTTCTTTTCACCAACAATCTACCCCTAACATGGGCTTACAAGCCCAAAACATTCATCCGGGGTGGTTCGAAACCTAACCGAGAACTCATGAAAAACTTAGAAATATTTCATGCAACGAAGCTCTACACGCCCGTGTGGGTAAAGAGCACACAACTGTGTGCTAGGGACACGCTCGTGTCAAGAACCCGTGTATAAAAACCTAGCCATACTGCCAAAACCACACGGTCCACACGCACACCCGTGCCTTATAACCGTGTCTTTCACACAGCCAAGACACATGGCCGTGTCTCTTGCCCGTGTTCTACTAGCATGCATACTGACATTATGACATAGCATGGACACACGCCCATGTGGCCTACCCGTGTGCTAAAATGACTTTAAAAATTTAAGTGCAGGGGACACACGGCCATAACACATGCCCATGGGTGTGAACGTGTGTCACACACGGTCTAGACACACGCCCGTGCATCTTACCCGTGTGGACAAACTAGGCTATTTCCCAAGCCCTTTTGTCACCCATTTTACACAACCTACACAAGATCATTTCAATATAGAAATCTCATCACAATGGGCACTAATTTATCAATAGAAAGAACATTATATGCATTCATTAAAATGAACAATAGCCATAATTCCAAGCTTGATTACAAAATGAAGGGCCTTTGACTTAAGCCAAAATATATGAATCATTCTCTTAATACAACATCCTAGTCCAGCCCTATACATGCCACTTTCAAAAATATAAATCAAACTATACCAAGTATTTTGGCTGATAGTGTGATCGATATCTCTGACTTTAAGGGATCCTTAAGTTAGCTTGATAACACTGAAAGAAGAGGGAAAGGAAAGAGGGTAAGCATAAAGCTTAGTAAGTTGCATATAAATAAATATACAACAACATCTCACCATTAGACATTAGACATTATACTTATAGCTCAAAGGTAAACATAATTTAACTTACTCATTATCATCTACTCAAACCACATTCTCTAATTTAAGCTTGTTACTCATGCTTACCATATAGGTACCTGTACCACTCACAACATGATTATTCTTTCTTTATCAAATTGATCTATAACTCTCGTTATTAAAACATTTGGAATACTACTGGATATTCTATGAACCTTCAACATTGGTTATTTTACCGATGCCATGTCCCAGACATGGTCTTACACTGGCTCTCATATACGTGTGCTGATGCATGTCCCAGACATGTCTTACACTAGCACGACTCTTAGCCGATGCGTGTCCCTGACACGTCTTACTCTTGCTATCTCTGTCGAGGCCGATGCATGTCCCAGACATGTCTTACACTGGCACTCGTCTATGTGCCGATGCTATGTCCCAGACATGGTCTTACAATGGCTCTCATCATGGGTCAAGCATGTCCTGCATACATCTTACATCAAGACAAATCACCCAATGCCTTGGCATGAATATCCAGTTCGTATCCTAATGTTTCAACGGAATATTTCTATTATATCAAATATTTCTAGACATTCTCAATTTATAACTTAACAACTCATTCAATATCAATTCATTGGCGACATGAATACAGGTATTAACAGTGTAGTTGTATCATTTACCTACAACTTACTTCAGTTTACAAAAAGTACTTGACTATTCGGTTTAGTCGGTTTGCTTGGCCTTCCCCCGATATAGGTTCGAATTTGGTAAATCTTGATCTATAATACAAATATACACTCATTTAGTCACTAATTACAATTAGGCAATTATAAATTCACGTCTTTGGTAAAATGACCATTTTGTCCCTAGACTTTGACAAAATAACCATTTTGCCCCTATGCTCAAAAATCGATTTTCATCAAATTTCTTTGCATCTTAGGCCTAACTGAACTATTTTTACTCTTATAGGAACTTCAAATTCTCACTAATTCACATGCTTACTAACTATTTTACAACTTATGCAAAATAGTCCCTTTAGGTGTTTTCTATGAAAACCCTTTCACCAAAGTTGTTCATGACACAACTAGGACTCATATTCTCCCATAAAAACTCAATAAAAATCACAAATCCTTTCATGGAAACATTCTAAACTCTTGACCATTTTGCAAGATATCACCCTGATTTGAAAACTCATGCTTCAAGGGTCTCAAAAATGCAAAGATCATCAATAAAGGGTGTAGGGATCACTTACTTGGGAGGGCTTTTAGTTGCTGAAAGATTTCAGCCTTCAAAACTCCATTTTTACTGATATTTTCAGTGGAGAAAAGAGATGGAGAAGAAAGAAATGATAGCTAGGCTTTTAGGCATTATTTTATCACCAAATCATGACATCATCCACCTAATACTTTGATCATTTGCTTAAAATCATTCACATGGCCAGCCAACACTAATAAATAGGGTGAAATTGCTCTTTAAAACCCCTATATTTAATTTCTTTAGATATTTAACTTATTTAGGTACTAAAATGAAACTTTTGCCTTTTATGCGATTTAGTCCTTTTTCAAAATTGGGCTAGAAAACCTTAAAATTAGCTCACCAAATTTTTCATGCACTAATAAAATCATACTATAACCTCATAAAAATAATAAAATAATTTTTCTAACTTCAGATTTGTTGTCCCGAGACCACTGTTCCGACTAGGCCCTAAATTGGGCTGTTACATGGGTCAAATTTTAGACTTTAATCCTTCTTAAAATTAGTTATTGGAAAGGCTAGATTAGATTAAGAAAACTTCAAAACATAGAAATCATGAAAAACGGGGTAAGAACGGACTTACAATTGAGCTTGAAAGTGGCCAAAACCCTAGCTATGGACTCCTTGTGAATTTCGGCTATAGGGGGATGAAAGTGAGAAGATGGACATCTTTTATTTAGTTAATTTTGTCCTTATTATCCAAATTAGTAAACACCCTTAATGCATAACTTTGAAATTTCACCTGACCATGTCCATATTTGTCCATCCTAAGGTATAATGGTCTAATTTCCATTTAAAGACCTCTAATTAAAAGTTCTTAACAATTTGACACCTTTAACTTATAGAATTCAAGTTTTACACCTATTGCAATTTAGTCCTTCTAGTCAAATTGAGCACTCAATCGATAAAATTTCTGAACGAAATTCTCACACAATTATTTTATCATGCTATAGACCTTAAAGGAATAATAAAATAAATATTTTTACTTTGGATTTGTGGTCCCAAAACTACTATTCTGATTTGACCCAAAAACGGGTTATTAAAGAGTTGGGTCACTCCTGTATTGGATCCAATTATATGTGCTTCATGGACTTTAACCTATCACTTTATAATTTATTCTAACTCAGTACATTTTTTTTCTATTTCCCAAATTAAATATTATTTGTTTAATTAATTAATTAATATTTCAATTAAATAGTTTTGTCAACTAAATTCTAATTCCGTTAAAATCATGACAACTTCACTGTAAAAGAATCTATGAGAAAATATTTTTAATTTTTCTACACTCAATTGGATTCACAATGACCAATTAATTTAAATTCATTTTCAAATTTCAATTAATTAATTTATTAATTAATATTTCTAACAATCAGAATTAATTCTTAGGTCATTTTCATAGTTAGAGAGAAAACCAAATGCATTTCAAAATGTAACTCTTTTCTCTAACTTTATCATTTCTATCCATTTATATTTATTTGATTCATCCTTCAATTCATTTCTAGTTTCAACGAGCTAGCGGAAGGACCGATTGGACATATGCAACTGAGGCTCAAATGATTTATAATTAAGTTTGAAGTTTTTGCCTCTTAATTATAAACTCATTTAGTCATGAAGTCATTCCATTATAGTATCGTGACTGAGCTCTCCCTAATGACATACCATTATGAAAGCAACTCGATCAGTGTTCATCTAATTACCTTTTTATAAGTGTGTTACCTTCATAGGATATCTTTAATCTCTTTGGGATAAATTTGTTCTCCCAATATGATCCTATTTTATCTCCTGTTAACCATTACATCTTCCTTATGAAAAGTAAATTACTATCAAATAGTAATCAAGGCATTCATTACAAAGATAAACGACCCGTAGCCACATTTACTTTTCATCAACGATGTGCTTCCAATAAGAGGATATCATTTACGCATGTCTCAGGCTATGAATTCGACTATTATGAATGATGCTACTAGAAACATGAAAATATACACACTTTTTCATGCCCTTTTTAACTCAAAACTCATGCAGTTTTGGTAAAATTCTTGTCGAAAAATATATAATTATTATAAAATAATTATTTTGTACTTAAATTATTAACATGTTGAATTTTAATTAATTTTATAATTAATTTTTATTATTTTTGACAGATTTTCACAAAGGACAAAAAATGGCTCGGCAGACACTACTAGAAGCACAAAACTGAAAAGCAATTTTGAAGCATCAAAATGAATTAATATTTTAGCCTAAGACGGTCCAAATTATGTGTATTAATTTTAATTTTTATCCAATTTAATTTGAGTTAAATAAATTATTATTAATTAATTATGAAAAGTGGCCTAGTTGAGTTGAACCGAGAAAACTGATCCAACCAAACACTGGGCAGCCCAAAACTGTCCCACATGCTGACCCAATCAGCTTGCTTGACTGATTATTTAACTTGCAAAATGGCCCTTTAAGACTCCTTCAAATTGCATTCAAACCCCTCCACTATTTGTGTCTTTCCAAATTTGCCCCTACCTTAAAATAGCAAGTTTGAATTCTTCAAACTTGCAACATGTGTAGCTGGCCATGGGGGGATTCTATGGCTGATAATTTTTTCTAATTCTAGCAGCCATATCAACCTATAATTTCTGCTCACTTCTAACATATCTCAACCCTTCTCATCTCTTCACTTCTCTCTTATTTTTCTCTCCTCATTCCCTTCCATTTCTTTTCCATTTCCTTCCCCTATTCCCTTGTCGATTTCACCTCTTGAAAAAAAGTCAATCAACCACTATTTGGAACAGCATTCAAGGGTTCATTGAGGCCTTGGTTCAACAAGAACAAGCGGAGAAGGAGGAGCAAAGCAAACTAGTCAAGCCTCAGAGGATCACCGGATTTGATTCTTGTTTCCTATCATTTTAATTTTGTTGTTGTTATGATGAACATGTCTATGAATATTTCTGATGTTGATATGTTTAATTTAATTAATATGGCTTAAATTTAATTCGTGTTAGGTTGATTGCATTTCGTCTACTTAATTTATTAAAATTGTGTTTGTGTTGTTATAGGCCTCGGTAAGATGTTTGATCAAGTAAAACCATGACTAAGTTATTCTTGCATTGTAATTGTAAGGTAACTAATGAATTAATTATTTAAACAGATTTAAATTATAATTAATTGACATGATACTTAATCAGTGCATGTTTAATCATCTAAGGTAGCTTAGGGTTAAATTAGCAACGGTATCTACCGATACATTAGTCTTGCATAACTTGCAAGATTATTGTGATTAAACTGTTTCAAGGTAGAAATACATTGGTACCTCACGTAATCTTTTATGTGCTTATGAGATTGAATTAATTGTTTGGATTGGCATAGAGATATATACAAGAGATTATTTTAGTTTCATAAGTATGTGTGTGCATTAACACATTTGCTTATTAAAATTTGTTTAACCGATTGAATTGACATAGAGATATAGTAAAAAAAAAATAAATGGATTTTGGTAAGTAAGTATATTCATAAGTTAGCAAATTACCAAGTTTCCGTGAATTTATTCTTAACAACATAAACATGAGTTTAGTAATTCTAAGTTAAGAAATGTAATTAATAGAACAAAACTATGTCACATTGATTAAAAATCATTTTTTGAAATCATGCATTGGAACTTTTATTTTCTTTTTATTTATTTTTCTTAGTTAAAATCCTAGTTTTTAATCACCTCCTCAAATCAAAATATTTTTCTTCATCAAAGTGTTTTTAAAATTGCATTCATAAATAATTCTTTTCACAGTCCCTATGGGTACGATAACTCGACATTTACTTGTTACTTTATTACTTGTTGCGATTGTGTACACTTGCACATTTACATCGTTCCAAGTTTTTAGCACTATTTCTTGGGGACTGTTTTCAAAAGTCATTATTTGTGAATTTGTTAGTTTTGCATTTTGGTTTATTTTTCTGTTCAATTTTAACTTAATTAATTTTTCTGTAATTATGTCAGGTGTTTATGAGTATTGACCAAATTATCGATTTACTCCCTATAGACCCTAAAATTGAACAAATTTTTCGACTGTGAAGAAGACATGCAAGTCAAAGAAGGACCGAAGAGATGAACCTTGCAACTTTGAATCAAGGAAATGAAGCAAACCCTGCTCAAAATCCTATCCTTATTGATGATGATCGGGATAGATCTCTAAGATAGTATGCCTTGCCAGTGTTTCATGATCTTAATCTGGGTATTAGGAGACCCGAAATCGAGACACAACAATTCGAGCTGAAGCTAGTCATGTTCCAGATGCTTCAAACAGTAGGCCAATTCAGTGGAATACCTATCGAAGATCCTCATCTTCACTTAAGACTATTTATGGAGGTGAGCGATTCTATCAAGTTAGCCAGAGTACCTAAAGATGCATTACAATTGAAGCTATTCCCATATTCGCTAAGGGACAAAGCTCGAGCCTGGTTGAACTCATTGCCACCAAATTCAATTTCCTCATGGCAAGAGTTAGCATAAAGATTCCTCATAAAGTATTTCCCACCTAGCAAGAATGCTAAGTTGAGGAACAAGATCACCACTTTCTAACAAATGAATGATGAGTCCTTGTATGAAGCATGGGATAGGTATAAAGAATTATTACGAAAATGCCTTCATCATGGAATCCCAAATTGCATCCAACTTGAGACATTTTATAATGGTCTCAATGCCCACACAAGGATGGTAGTGGACGCTTCTGCTAATGGTGCTCTCCTTTCTAAGTCTTATAATCAGACGTATGAAATCATTGAAAGCATTGCCATCAACAATTATCAATGGCCAACCAATCGAGTAGTGTCAGGAAGACGAGCCGCTGGAATACATGAAGTAAACGCTCTTACTTCACTCGCATCTCAAGTATCCTCAATATCCTCAATGCTTAAAAATTTTACCACTAATGGGTTTAATAGTTTTGCAGCACAGCCACCAAATCAATTTGAAAATGTAGCCTGTGTCTATTGTGGGGAAGGACATTTGTTCGAATAATATCCATCAAACCCAGAATCCATGTATTACATGGGTAACTAAAACCAAAATCGAGGAAGGCAAGGACTGCAATCCAATTTCTATAACCTATCGTGGTGAAACCACCCAATTTTTTCCTGTAATAACCGAGGGGTTGGAACCAGTAACACTTACACCCAACCTAGACCGACTTAGCCACCTGGTTTCCCCCAACAAGTTCAGAAACCAACCGAAGCTAAACTACCCAATAGCTTAGAGAACCTATTGAAGGCATACATGGCAAAAAAAGATGTCACCCTAAGGAATTTGGAGAATCAAATAGGCCAGCTTGCAACTGATCTCAGAAACCAACCATAAGGTGCTTTACCTAGTGTTACAGAGAATTTGAAAATTCCAAGGAACGAGAATTGTAAAGCATTGACATTAAGGAGCAGAAAGACATTAGAGCCCAACACCGTCGAAGTTGAAAAGGAGCCAATTGATGCTCAAGGCTCAAAGGAAGTTCAACCGAGTGTTGAAATTCCAATTTCACCGGAACTTAAATCTTCAAATCCGATAAGGTAACTTCTGAACCAGCAAATTTTGATAAACTAACAACTTCGTTAGATGCAGAATTGCCATAGGAGACGAATCAACCAGTTCCAAGTAAAGAAGCCTCCACCACCCTACCCTCAAAGACTTTAGAGGCATAAGTAGGAAATTCAATTCAAGAAGTTCCTAGACGTACTCAAGCAACTTCATATCAACATCCCATTGGTTAAAGCACTTGAGCAAATGTCAAACTACGTCAAATTCATGAAGGATATCCTATCTAAAAAATAAAGACTTGGAGAATTTGAGATGGTAGCCCTGACAAAGGAATGCAGTGCATATCTTCAAGACAAACTAACCCCAAAGTTGAAGGATCCTAGATGTTTTACCATACCTTGCAACATTGGAGCAACATATTGTGGTAAGGCACTATGTGACTTGGGTACGAGTATCAACTTGATGCCCATCTTAATATTTAGGAAGTTGAGGATAAGTGAAGTTAGACCTACTACAGTTACACTTCAATTAGTAGATCGATCCTTAGCACATCCAAAAGGAAAAATCGAGGACGTATTGGTACATGTAGACAAATTTATTTTTCCTACTGATTTTGTGGTTTTAGACTTTAAAGTAGACAAAGAAGTGCCAATCATCCTAGGAAAGCTTTTCCTAGCAACCAGAAGGGCCGTCATTGATGTGTAGAAGGGCGAGCATACTATACCTATTCAGGACTATCAGGTAACATTTAATGTTTTTAAGTCTATGCGATTTCCTAACACAATTGATGATTGTTCTGCAGTTTCTGATTTAGAGGAATTAATCAGGGAAAAGGAACTTAACTATGCTGAGGACCCATTGGAACAAATTTTGACAGACCCTCCAAATAATGAAGAGGAGGATGAATACTTAGCTTTGCTAGAAGCTAATCAAAGGGGATTTAATTCGCAATCCCACTTTGAATCTTTGGAGTTAGAGAATAGGGATTATTCCCAACCAAAAGCATCAATCAAGGAGCCACCTAATTTAGAACTCAAGGTACTTGCTTAACATTTGAAATATGTTTATTTAGGTAATGCTTCTACTTTGCTTGTGATTGTTTCAGCGAAATTAACCATTGAGCAAGAAGAGAAACCCATCCTAGTATTGAAACAATTCAAGAAGGCTATCCGATGGACCATAGCCGATATTCACAATATTAGTCCGTCTATATGTGTAAACTGAAAAATATATAGGATTTTTCCTATGTAATTTATCACCTTTTTACTTAAATTCATTGTTAAAACTAAGTAATTGTTTAATAAATTAATGAAATATGTGAAAATATGAAATTAGGACATAGAAATTATTAAAATGTGATTTTATGCTTTATCATATAGTTTTCATGCATAAAATGGCTTATTTTATATTGATTTGAACATATTACATTTTTAAGACATAAAATGGGCCATGCATGATTAAATTAAATAATAAAATATAAAATTATATTTAATAAATAATTTTAAATATTTCATTAATAATTTGGGTTGTAATTAATTATTTAAATTGGATAAATTTTATTCTTTGGTCCTTTAACTTATTGATTTATTTTGGACAGGTCTTATAGCTTTGTTGGATTACAAAAACTGTCCAAATTGAAGACCAAGTCAATCCAAATTTGGCTACACATGGCTGTCCATTTAAACCACTTTTTGGTTTAATTACACAAGGTCTTTGCATTATTGAAAAAATTAGAGATTTGCCCAAAGATTTACATTTGACCAAGTCTCAGTCCTGAGTTATTATGGCATTTAAATTGCTTAAAAATCAACCAAAAATCAGCTCAAATTCCACTAATTGTGGCTGGCGAATCATGGAAGAAGATTGAAGAGACTAAACCCAGCTATTTTTAGCAAACTACCCACCTCTCTTCACCTATAAATAAGACCCCTTCATTCCCTCATCCATCATCCCTCATCCATCATCATTCTCTTAGCATTTTCCATTTCCCACACCTAGCATCATCTCTTCATAGAGAATTTAGCAATTAAATCCTCTTAAAGGGTCCTTGGTCAACCACCTTGGAGAGCCATCAGCAAAGGAGCAACGTGAAGAAGCGAAGAAGCCTCATCAGTCAGAGTCTTGGGTGACAGCCACTTTGATTTGGGTTTATTTTTTCTTTTCTTTAATTTAATCTAAAAATGTTTGCTATGTATTCTTTGTTCTTGTTTACAACAATGTTAGCTTAATTTTATTTAAGTTAGAATGATTGCTTTGATAAAATAATATTTATTTGATTCATGCTTATAATGTTTGTGCCTCAATCAATCATGTTTTCAATTAAAATGAAGTTTGTATTTCATTCATACGTGATTGAAATGCACTTGAATTAGCTGAGCGATCCTAACTAGACGACGACAAGTGGACACGTAATTGAAATGAGCATGCTCAATTTAGATCCTAACCCGATTAAATTGCAGGTTACATAACAACTTTAACCAAGTTCTGTTATCTGCATAGTTTTTAGATTTGTGTGATTAAACTATTTCAAACCTAACACGTCCCTATTACCTCACACGAATGCTAACAAACCCTTACTAAATAAGGATCAGTAAAATGAGTATTTACTAAGTAAAGGATTTCGAAAGGACCAAAAGTGGTTTCCAAACTCATAAAAGATCGAGTTTCCATGGAATGTTTTTCTGAATGTTATTAAACATGTTGATAATAAATTGAGTTTAATTAAAGTAATTGTCCTAGTTTATTTATGTTATCATTGTTGCAAATTGTGTTTAATTTTCCTAAAGTCTGTTTCATTCATATAGTTTGCATATTTAGGATTATTTGCATTAGGGATCATTGCAATTAGTTTAATATATTCAATTTCAATCATCAATTCTCAACCATATTGTGTTTTTATTTACCAAGTTGTTAGTCTAATTTTACAATTAAGTGATTTAAAACAAATACAATCCCTGTGGAGATGAAAACTCGATACTTACTTGTTACTTGATAATGACTGTGTACACTTGTGAAAACCTACGCATTACAGTATACATGCACAAGATCATCCAAAAAGATAGCGAAAAAGAGATGATTGATGGACAACAAAGACTGAACCCCGTCATGAAGGACGTGGTAAAAAAGAAAATCATCAAGTGGTTAGATGCGGTATAATTTACCCCATCTCAGACAGTTCATGGATAAGTCCAGTCTAGTGCGTACCAAAGAAAGGAGGTATTATGGTCATTGAAAATGAGAATAACGAGTTGATACTGACTAGAACGGTTACGGGATGGAGAATTTGCATTGATTATCGGAAGCTAAACAAAGCGACTAGGAAATATCACTTTCCTTTATCGTTTTTGGACCAGATGCTGGATAGACTTATGGGACGAGACTATTACTATTTTCTCAATGGATACGTGTGGTATAATTAGATTACAGTAGCACCGAAAGATCAACATTCACTTGGCTGTACGGTACATTTGCATTTAGACACTTTCCATTTGGTTTATGTAATGCACCTGCTAATTTCAAAGATGTATGATGTCTATTTTTACTAATATGGTTGAGAAATACTTGGAAGTATTTTATGGATGATTTTTTAGTATTCGAAGATACATATGATGATTGTCTAGCTAATCTAGCCAAGGTACTAAGGCAATATGAAGAAACAAACCTCGTACTCAACAGGGAAAAGTGTCATTTCAAGGAACGAGAAGGTATTGTTCTAGGGCATCAGATAATGAGACATGGAATCGAGGTAGATAAAGCAAAGGTAGACGTTATTCAGAAACTCCCACCTCCAACTTCTGTAAAGGGAGTTAGGAACTTTTTAGGCCACGCCGGTTTCTATCGAAGATTTTATCAAGGACTTCTCCAAAATTGCTAAACCTTTATGCAAGTTATTAGAAAAGGACACGACCGTCAAATTTAATGAGGAGTGCTTAAGAGCTTTCAAAGATTTGAAGAGTCAATTTGTTTCGGCAACCATAATCATCACATCAGACTAGGATTTTCTGTGATAGCCCTAATTTGACCCTAGTCAGAAAGTGGTTTCGGGACCACAAAACCGAGTCACAAAAATAATTAACCATTATATTCTATGCTTATAATATGTGTAAATGCATGTGTGAAAGTTTCATGCTTTGATTTTGTCATTTGTATGTGAAATTTATTAAATAGGACTTATGTGAGACATTTTTGAAATGTGATAGGTTAATTTAAAATGGTCTATTAATGCATGTTATAAAAAAAGTGGACTTGCATGTCAAATTGTCCATTTTTTTATAGTGCCGGCCATGATATTGTTTTATACATATTCTATGTATTTTATATTAATATTATTTTCAACTAAATGAATTAAAGAATTAAGGGAAATAAAATAATGGGTAGTGGGAGGAGAAACCAAAGTGGTTCATCTTTGCTCCTCCATTGCCGAAACTAGAAGGGAGAAAGAAGAAAATTCTTGTTTAAATTTCGGCTAAGGTGATTGCTAGAAGAAGGTATGTATAATGCCACTCTTGGAAATGTATGCATAATTTGGATGATTAGTTTGAATTCTACCTATTTCTTGGTTTGAATTTAGGTTATTTTGGAGGGTTGAAATTCGGCCAAGGAACTTGAAATTCTTAGTAGATGCTTTGATGTCATTAGTATGGATAATTATGTTGGATATGTTGAGTTGTTAGTTGTTTTAGCTTGAAAGTTAAGGTTAGTATTTGTTTATAGGATTGCCGAATTTAAATTTAAGGAGAAAATAAATTAAGTATTCGGTCATGCTATAGATTCATGATGAAAAATGTTTAATGCTTTATATGTTATATAATTGTACTTGTGAGTGAATTTGAGAATTTCTAAATTGTTGTTGGGAGGTGCCGAATGTGGTTTTGGATGTGTCTTAAGGAATAAAATTATGTGGCTAGAGTTTAATGAAATTCGGCCAAAGGTCTTATGTGCTAGCAAATTCGGTATAAATGTTTAAGTATTATGCATTTTATATTTGATGTCTTGATGAATAAGTAGTGGCTTATTGAAGTGAAAAAGTTAAATTTTGAGTTTTAGTTAAGTATGTGCATTCGGCATTTCTTAATTAACATTAGAGATGAGTGCATGAAATCGGCATGTGTATTTGTGAAAATGCTGAATGTGAACTTGAATAATGATTTGAGCACGATGTGTTGTATTGAAATTATGCTTAAGTGAAATTATAGATATATGTGATGAAATTGATTGGTGATATACATGTTTAAGTAATATGAATGCAAAGAGTTGTGAAAGAGTAAATTGTAGTAAATCTGCTCGGGACAGCAGCTGTAATGTGAATTTGGAAAAATCACCATAAACTGTGGGAGTGGAGTTAGAAGCTGAATAAATTACGTAATTAAATCTTAATGAGTCTAGTTTCAAATGAAATCAACGAGAACATATTTTGACTTCTGTACAATTAGAAATTTGATTCATAGTAAAGGGTGGTCAGATTAGTCAAACAGTGAAATAGGGGAAACTTTAAGAAAAATCTGGTATTGATTGGCCAAACTAAAAATTCTGAAAATTTTATGGATAAAATATATATGAGTCTATTTTCATGGAAATTTTACGGCAATTGATTTGGAGTTTTGTAGCTCCAGTTATAAATAATTTAGTGACTATTGCTCAGGAAGACAGCTTATTGTGAATTTGTGATTTTGTGGTAAACATTGATAAAAAAATTTGTTAATGAGTTGCTTAATGTTTTCTTATAAACTTACTATGATCTATATGTGTGAAATTCAAATATATATATATATATATATATATATATATATTCCTGAAGTAATGCTTGAATAGTCGAATAATGACTAGTTTAAAATTTTTGAATTTAAGCTCAAGAGCAAAGAGGATCAAAGTTGGATAGGGGAAAAGAGTAAGTAATTGAGTAGCCTTTCCGCAACCGTTCAAGTATATCCGAGGTAAGTTTTGAGTAGTCATCTTTAGTATATAATTGATGATGCTTTGATATGTATATATATTAGATGAATTGTGACCTTTTGGTTCTACTTGAATTAAGTTGTGTGATAAATAATTTATGTATATGACTTATAGTCGAATGGTCACTATGGGTTAAGCTTGAATGATGAAATGGATATGTAAAATTTATGTATGACTTTTGAACCGAAATGTAAATGATGGTGTTCATATGGAGCTTATATCCGAATGTAGCAAATGACTAGTAATGTGATATGTTGAATGAGATGTGTTAATATATGATTAAATATGCATGATATTTGATGTGTATCCGGCTTAAAGACCCGCAGCTATATCTCGGAATTATATCCGGTTAAATCCATGCAGCTTCGTCTGGTAATATATCCGGTTAAATCCATGAGCTTCGTCTTGGTATTATATCCGGTTAAATCCTTGAGCCTAGTGCTGGTATTATATCGAGCTTAAAGTCCCGCATGTTTTGTGCTGGTGACTAGATTCGGGTTTTAAACCTAGCAGGCTTAACACCAGTGATTCGAGTAAGATTATGAATTCGAAGGTTCGAGGTAAACTACTATTGATTATGTATGATACATTATGATATTCAAGTACGTATTAGGTATTCGTATGTGAATTGATTTTTTTTAAAGTGAATTATTAGTATCAAAGAATGATATATATGTGTGAATGATTATTATATCTACGAATAAGAGCATGACCTATTCGGTCGATGTCTGTCATTACATGAAAGTATGTGACTTAAATTAATTGTATGAGCTATAAAGTAAAGTAAAGTATGTGCTGAAATTTCTTTGTGTATTTATATATTTATATACATATATATTCGGCCAATAGGCTTTTTAATTGGTGTACTTGTGTATATTCGGCCAAGTGATTTGTAATTAGAATATTTGTTTTGTGATACTAAATGCTCGTTTTAAATGACAAGTTTGAATTGTTTGAATTGCTTAAAACTTACTAAGCTTTGAAAGCTTACTCTGTTCTTTATTTCTCTGTTTTATAGATTGTTGATTTTGGCCACCAACTCGGGGATCGTCAGCAGTTCATCACACTATCGATCATTTTGGTACTATTATATTTTGGAGTTGATGTGGCATGTATAGGTTAGACTGTTGAGAATGATATTTTGTAAATGTAAATATTTAGCCATACGAATATGGCATATGATCTTGAATGTTTGTATAGTTTTCAGCTTGATTTTGGATTGTGTTTAATGACTATATGAATGTGATAATTAAATGTTTAGTTCGATAATACCTCTTAACCTTAATCCGGCAATTGGATATGGGTTAGGGGTGTTACATTTTCCATTTGAATTTGTGTGACGCAAGTGACTTCACGATAGGAGCTATCATGGGCAAGCGAAGGAATAAAGTTTTTCATCCCATCTATTACACAAGTCAAACTCTGACAAGAGCTCAACTAAATTATACGGTAACAGAGAAAGAGTTACTTGCTATTATGTTTGCTTTTGACAAGTTTCGATCTTATCTTGTAGGTACCAATGTGACTGTCTATACGGACCACTCGGCAATTAAGTACTTACTTTCCAAGAAAGACGCTAAGCCGAGACTGATCCGATGGGTACTTCTACTTCAAGAGTTTGATCTAGAAATCCAAGATCGAAAGGGAGTAGAAAACCAAGTAGCATACCACTTGTCCAGATTGGAGCCGCAAGAAAGGAATTCTCCACTTCTACCCATCCAAGAGACATTTCCAGATGAACATATACTAAAGGTAAATCATGTTCATAATACCCCTTGGTTTGCTGATATTGCTAACTATTTAGCTTGTGGTTTGGTATCGACTGATAAGGCATATCATCAAAAGAAAAGTTCCTTCACAATGTGAAGTAGTATTTCTGGGAAGAGCCATACTTATTTGAAAAGTGTGCAAATCAAATGATCAGGAGATGCGTGGAAAAAGATGAAGTACATAAGATTCTATATCATTTCCACTTAGCTCTGAGTGGGGGAAACTTTAGAGGTACACATACTGCGGCCAAAGTATTTCAAGCTAGCTTCTTTTAGGTAACATTATTTAAAGACGCGTTTGCTTATGTAAGGAGTTGTGATCGATGCCAAAGGGTTGGAAACGTCACCAACAGAAACGAGATACCTCGAGCAAATATCATTGAGGTAGAATTATTCGATGTTTGGGGTATTGACTTTCTCAAACCTTTTCCTCTATCTTTTGGTCACAAGTACATATTGGTAGCAGTAGACTACGTGTCTAAATGCGTTGAGGCTGACGCATATCCAACAAATGATGCTAAGGTTGTGATGAAGTTTTTGCAGAAACATGTGTTCACAAGGTTTGGAACCCCAAGAGCCATCATCAGTGATGTAGGGTTCCATTTTGTGAACAACTGGTTGAAATGGTTAGTGGACAAACATGGAATGAAGCACAAGGTTGCCACAGCTTACCACCCGCAGACGAATGGGCAAGCTGAACTAGCAAACAAAGAGATCAAAGGCATACTCAAGAAGGTAGTTGTCTCGAACCAACGAGACTGGTCCAAAAGAGTGGATGATGCTTTATGGGCCTACAGGACAACGTACAAGACACCTTTAGGGCTGTCACCATATAGGTTGGTCTTTGGGAAAGCCTGTCATCTACCCTTGGAGTTAGAGCACAAAGCTTACTAGGCTCTCCAACAACTCAACTTGAATCTTAAGCTTACTGAGAAAGGATGCTCCAATTCAACAAGTTAGAAGAATTCTGAATGTTCTCATACGAAAATGCTAAATTACTTAAGGAAAGGCTTAAGAAATGGCATGAAAAGCACATTCGAGTTCAGGAATTTGAAGCAGGTCAGCAAGTCTTGTTATTTAATTCTAGATTAAGGTTCTTTCCAGGTAAGTTAAAATCATGTTGGTTCTATCCATTTACAATTCACCAAGTTTATCCATACAGAGTTGTCAAACTTCAAAGTAATGGAGGTAATTTTTGAGTTAATGCTCATCGCTTAAAACATTACTGGGGAGATAAAATTGAACGGGATCAAATCTCGTTCATTTTATCATATGATTATTTTTTTCTTGTCTTCCTTTTTAAATAAATGGTTTAGGGTATATTTTCAGGATTAGTATGTTTAAATAAATCCTGTCTAGGAGATTAGAACTTAAGCGGGACCACTTGTGACCCCACCAATCTTTCCAAGAAATTGATTTTAACATAATTTTTCGAGAAACTATTCCTTAAATGGAAAAATATTTTTTTAGTTTTTCAAATAGAAGGGTCAATTTTTATCAATCTTTTAAATTGCAACTCAATTTCAAATTTTCGTTAAGTATAGGTACTTAATTGAATTATTTCAAAATTTGGTTGCTCTTTTTGTAAATATTAAAAATTAGATGTCTCTTTTGTAAATATTTTCAAAAGGCATCTAGAAATGATGTTTAATTTAATAAATAAGATAGTAATCATTAATATATGATTATATTCATTATAATATATATTAACTATTATCAACTTTGCATAGAATTAGGATTAGTTTAAATTTGATCATATTTTATTTAATAAGTATTTATCTTTAATAAATTAATAGCAAATAATAATGCATTGTGTTACTTATTAATTGTTGTTAACTTTATGTACAATTAGAACTTAGAATATTTTAAGTATTAAATTGTTCTAAGAATTCTAATTAAACTCCTACCCCTCTCACTATAAGTTTCACCCACCTTTTCCATTTTTTTCACTCATCCCTCAATCAAACCTAGAATCCAAACCCACCAAATCACTTAGTGCCGTAGCTCCCAACTCCCTAGCCACAACATCTCCCGTTATCCCCATTCGACCAGCAGCTCATGTGCGCACCAACAACTCATGCCGCTACTCCAACTCGTACCAGACCGACTCTCACGCACTTGCTCGGGCGCGCCAACACACCAGCCCTGCTGTTCACCCAATTGTGCCGCCTGTTGCTTACTTGCTGCCCATCCACATAGCACACGCATATCCTACTACTTCCTAGCATGCCGCTGCTGCCTTGCTACTTGTACCACACCATCAAGACACCCTACAAACATCCCTAAACTGACCTCTTTTGCTTTAGATTTATTTTCTTTGAGTTCTTAACTTTCATAAAAATGTGGTAAGACAAATTTTTCTCGTCAATTTTAATTCTATTTAATTTATTAATTTTTTAATTTATTGAATTATTAATATTTTATACCGATTAAATATTTGAGAAAATATTTGCTTTCATCTTATCTTCAGGTTAATCATGCCTCGCAAAAGAACTCGTGCTTCTGCTCAAATTGACGAATCACAAAATAAATTTCACTGTGAGGAAGCCAAAGCGAGATACGAAAGTATTTTCAAGAATCAACAGATGCATCTAGAGAAAGGCTTTACACTGAAAGAAAGCAACGATATTGATTTCATGGCGCGTATTCGACAAGTTGCTAAAGCTCTCAATTGGGAGTTGTTTTGTGAGAACAGACCTAGTGTAGATGAGGAGTTAGTTTGTGAATTTTATGCGAATTTGATCTCAAGCGAATTGACGAAAGTTTCTGTTCGTCGAATCAAGATACCAATAACCTCAAACGTTATTAATGAATTCTTTGAATTACCTGATTTCAAAAACAATGAATATTCTTCCTTGATAAGCAATATTGAGTCTGAAAATCTGCAAGAAGTTCTCAAGGAACTTACAGTTCCAGGTTCTAAGTGTACTGTGTCAAAGGAATTCACATTTGTCGCAGAGAATATTTGACACCACTAGCGAAGGTATAGTTCTATTTCATTCGATTCAACCTTATGCCTATTTCACATGGGACTACAATTTCATTAGAGCGAATGGTCTTATTATACTTGATTTTAACTGGAAATACCTATAGCATCCCAAACCCGACCTGGACGTTATGGCCGAATTTGGCGATGTCACATGAGAGTGTTTTTGAAAAAGCATTGACCTTTCAATCGTTCTAATTATTAACTTTTACCTAGTTTGGGGAAACCATGCTCTAATTGATTTTATTTAAAACAAATCTTTTACACGGAAACTTTTGAAAGCCAAATATTTTTTTGAAAACCGTTTCATTTACGAAAAAACTTGATTTATTTTAAGAAAACCATACTTTGTTGCATTGCAGTTTATAAATCCATAATCAATAGTTCAAAATCCCAAATTAAAAACCAAATAGTCCCAAAGTCCATCATACATAAAATACCAACAAGAAATAAGTGATGTAACCGCAAAAACTGTAAATAAGCAGTTCAATAGTGGTGGTCACCATTGAGCCCTCTGCTGCACCAATCCGTCAGGTCTAAGGATTACCTGGATAGATTAAACAGAAAAGGGTGAGTTTTCACAAACTCAGTGTGTAATCCTCACCTAAAATATACACAGTAGATACACACTTGCGTTAATGAATTACAGAAATATTTAAAAACTTGGGGCATTACAACTCTACCCCCAAAAAAAAATTCAGCCTCGAAATTTGACCTGATCAGAAAAGGTGAGGATACTGCTGACGCATCGAATCCTCCAGCTCCCAAGTGGCATCCTCAGTTCTATGATTCTGCCACAACATCTTCACTAAGGGGATAGAATTTCTTCATAGAACCTTAATGTCGTGATCTAAAATTTGAACTGACTCCTCCTCAAACATTAGATCTAGCCTCACCTCAATCTCCTCCACAAACACAATATGCGTGGGATCAGAGTGATAACATCTCAACATTGAGACGTGAAACACATCATGTATGCGATCTAACTCTGGAGGTAGCTCCAACAGGTATGCAACTAGCCCCACTTATTTTAGAATTTGGTACAGCCCAATAAACCGTGTGCTCAGCTTGCCCTTGCACCGAACCTCAAAATCTTCTTCCGTGGTGAGACCTTAAGAAAACAAGGTCTCCTATAAAATATTCTATCTCTTGACGCTTCAAATCCGCATAGGACTTCTGCCTATCAGAATTCGTTTTCGGTCAATCTCAAATCAAGTGGACCTTGTCCTCAGTTTCTAAAACCAATTCCAGACCCAGAATACGTCACTCACCCAACTCAATCCAGCATAAGGGAGTGCGACACTTATGACCATACAGTACCTCGTAAGGTGCCATCTCAGATATTAGATCGGTAGTCATTATTGTGTTTAACTCGCTAATGGCAAGTACTCCTCCCAACTGCCTCGAAAATCAATAACGCAGCTCCTTCACATGTCCTCTAGTATCTGAATCACCCTCTCCGACTGACCATCTGTCTGAGGATGGAAAGCAGTACTGAAGTCTAATCTTGAACCCAGAGCCTCATGAAGCTTCTTCCAAAATCGAGATGTGAAACAAGGATCCCTATCAGAGATGATTGAGACAGGTACCCCATGTAGCCTCAGTATTTCAGAAATATAGAGTTTAGCCAATTTTTGTAGAGAGAAGTCCATCTTAACCGGAATGAAGTGAGCAGACTTGGTCAATCGATCCACGATGACCCATACAGAATCCTTCTTAGTGGGTGTTAGAGGCAACCTACTAATGAATTCCATTGTTACTCGCTCCCATTTCCATAATGGTATCTTTACCAGCTGCAGCAAACCCGAAGGTAACTGATGCTCAGCCTTTACCTACTAACAAGTCAAATAGCGAGTAACGAAGTCAGTAACTTGATCAATCCATGTCGGTCTAACCTGAAGTTCTGCCAATAGACTCTCATCATCGAAAAGACTAAGTCGAGCGAACATCATTCTCAGATTGGTTATGGCTCTACGGCTCAATGCATCACCCACCACATTCGCCTTACCAGGATGGTACTCAATGGTGTAGTCAAAATCTTTAAGCAGCTCAGCCCATCTACGCTGCCTAAGATTCAACTCCGTCTGAGTGAGGAGATATTTTAGGCTCTTGTAATCAATGTAGATAGTACACTTCTCACCGTACAGATAATGCCTCTAGATTTTCAGCGCAAAAACTATCGCCACCAACTCCAAATCATGCGTCATATAATTAATCTCATGAGTCTTGAGCTGATGAGACGCATAAGCAACCACTTTTCGTCTTGCATCAGAACACAACCCAGACCCACATGTGACTCATCACTGTATACCACAAAGTCCTGACCAAGCTCAGGTTGTATTAGAACAGGAGTTTGAGTCAGAATAGTCTTAAGCTTATCAAAACTCTCCTACTGTGCAACAGTCCAAACGAAAGGAACTCCCTTACGTAGTAGCTTAGTCATCGAAACTGCAATCGAAGAGAACCCTTCTACCAAACGTCGATAATATCTTGTCAGCCCAAGAAAGCTACAAATTTCAGACACATTCTTCTGCTGTTTCTAATCAAACACAGCTTCAATCTTACGAGGATCAACACGAATCCCCTCAGTCAAAACCACATGTCCCAAAAAGGTTACTTCTCGGAGCCAGAACTCGCACTTACTAAACTTCGCATACAGCTGTTTCTCACGAAGAGTCTGTAAAACTACTCTGAGCTGCTCATTGTGCTCGTCCTCAGAATTAGAATACCAAGATGTCATCGATAAATACCACCACAAATTGGTCCAAATAGGGCTAGAACACTCGGTTCATCAAGTCTATAAATGTCGCTGGTGCATTAGTCAAACTAAAAGGCATAACTAGAAACTCTTAATGTCTATACCAGGTCCTGAATATCGTCTTATGCACGTCAGCCTCCTTTACTCTCAAATGATGATATCCCGATCGCAGATCGATCTTAAAAAACACAGAAGCCCCTCTAAATTGGTCAAATAAGTCATCTATTCTTAGAAGTTGGTATTTATTCTTGATCGTTAGCTTGTTCAGCTGTCAATAATCGATGCACCCATCTTTATTTTTTACAAATGGAACAGGTGCTCCCTACGAAGACATAATGGGACAAATGAAACAACGATCTAATAGTTCCTAAATCTGGGCCTTAAGCTCTATAAGCTAATTCGATGCCATTCTGTAAGGGGCGATAGACACCGAAGCTGTACAAGGAATCAACTCAATCTTGAACTCTACCTCTCGGCTCAGAGGAAACCCCGATAGTTCCACAGGAAAAATATCTGGAAAGTCCCTCACGGTTCTAATGTCCTTGACCGAAGAGTCCCCAGAATCAGAAATACTGACGTAGGCCAAGAATGCCTCACACCCTTTCCTTACTTTTTCGCCATCAACTTAGAAATCACATTGGTCAAATAATCTCGTCGTTCCCCAATCACGACTACCTCGTTGTCCTTCTCAGTCCTCAAGACAACCCTTTTCGTCACACAATCCAGACTCACCCGGCGTATGTTTAACCAGCCAGTCCGTTCTCGAAATTAGATCGAGCTCCCCAAACAGAAGCTCCATTAGATCAGCTAGAAATACCTTCCTTTAGACCTCTAACGGAACATCTCTATACAGCTTACTAACCTGGAATGATTGCCCCAAAGGACTTAACACAGTTACCTCACTATCAGTACTCTCGAGTGGAATCCCCAAAGATTTAGACACAGTACAAGCTACATATGTGTGTGTAGAGCCTATGTCTATCAGTGCAAAATAGGGTCATCAAATATTAAAAACGTACCCGTAATGATGTCTGGAGCATTTCACTCCTCATAGTGACATGCAGCATATACCAAAGTAGGCTGCCTCGCCTCAGTTGGTCCGGCACTTCTACCCGGTTCTTTCTACCCTCGACCCATACCGTTACCAACCCTGGCTTGACCTTGGCCTCTAGGTGGTTACTGAACTACCCTCGGTGCTTGTGCAGTCTCAATAATCGGAGCTTACATCTAACTAGCTCTCAATGGACAGTCTCTAACACAATGCTCAGTCGACCTACATCTCAGACATGTCCTAGTAGTCCTCCAACACTCGCCCAGATGGCGTTTACCACAGTGCCCACAAAGCGCCACCACAGTAGGTGCCACAGGGGCTCAACTCTGACTGGCCCATCAAATCTAGCCTTTTTCTTAGGCTTTATCCCTAAATTCGAGGGTTCCAAATCCCTCTTAGTCTTTCCTATCTCAGTTTTGGCACTCAGTGCGCTTTACCTCTTCGGTGATCTTCGCCTTCTCAACTAGAGCAAAAAAATCACGCGCCCTCTATGAGGCTATCAGAACTTGCAAACTGTCCCTGAGGCCATCCTCAAATCAGACACAGCACTCAGACTCAGTCGTCACCATGCCTCGCGCATAACAGCTCAATCTCAGGAACTCGGCCTCATACTCGGCTACTGAGCGATCTCCCTGAGTGAGATTAAGGAACTCCTACCCCCTAGCATCAATATAACTGGCCCCCAAATATTTACCCTGGAAGGCCATATTAAAGAAATCCCATGTCATTCTATCGGGCTGGGTGCCCTCTTTAACCGTAAAATCTAGGTCATCCATAATTCTCTTCGTGGCATCCATCCAATACTCGGCCACTTTAGGGGCGACTCTAGCGACACCTCTGAATAACTCAGCCCCATTGGACCGGAGTTGTTCTGTAACCGACCCTAAGCCCCTAGATCCAATGTTGGGCCTAGCGACCCTCTCTAAAATTCATAACATGGCTTGGGATAGTGCATCGTCCCCAACTGCACGATCTCAAAACCCAATCTCTGTCATAGGTGATACAGCTGTCTCACAGTATCTAAGTTAGGCAGATTCCCAGATGATAGGGACCCCGTTTGAGCCCCTCTACGTCCTTTGCCACAGCCTCTGGTACCCCGTCCACGAGTACCTCGTGCGCTCATCGTAAATTTTGGAATTTATCTGTATTAATAGTTTTATACATTAGTTAATAGTTCTGATATTTTATTAATAGATATTTTATGCAATACAGTATCAGAATGTTCAGAGTCGGTTATCGCGAGTAGTAGTCTCACTACAGTTTTCAGTTTACACTACCTAGAGTGTTTTCAATGTGATATACTACCTAAAGTAGTTTCAGTATATTCTAATCATACTTTCAAACAATTCTAAACAGAGTTTCAGAAACTTACAGGATCGGCGCCAGAAACTCAGTGTACCACATACTTATTCCAAAAATATTTCAAATTATTTACATCATTTTTTAAAAACCAATCTTTAAAACCTAAATCCACAGCTGAGTTTTATAACCTGGGTCTGATACCATAAATGTAACACCCCAAACCTGGCCTGGACGTTATGGTCGAATCTAGCGATGTCACATGAGAGTGTTTTTGAAAATGCATTAACTTCAAATTGTTTCAATTATTACCTTTTACCTAGTTTAGGGAAATCGTGTTCTAATTGATTTGATTTAAAACATTTCTTTTACGCGGAAGCTTTTGAAACCCAAATAATTTTTTGAAAACCGTTTCATTTAAGAAAAATCTTAGTTTATTTTAGGAAAACCATACTTTGCTGCACTACAGTTTATAAATCCATAATCAACAGTTCAAAATCCCAAATCAAAAACCAAACAGTCCCAAAGTCCATTAAACATAAAATACCAACAAAAAATAAGCGATGTAACCATAAAAACTATAAATAAGCAGTTTGATAGTGGTGGTCACTGTTGAGCCCTCCGCTGCACCGATCCATCAAGTCTGGGGATTACCTACACAGATTATATAGAAAACGGTGAGTTTTTACAAACTCAGTGTGTAATCTCTACAGAAAATATACACAGTAGCAGAAGTCAGTCATATATCCAAATAACAGATAATCCGGGCCTGATCCCTTTATAGAATCTATGTGAACCTTAGTCCACTTAGGTACAGAATCAGATACGAACTGGGCCTTAACACATCTCAGATATCACATGCATAAAAAAGCAGAATAACAGAACATGCCCACCAGTCCTGCACACCATCTTCGGCCAACCCAACACACCATGTGGGATAAAATCGACCCACCCATCCCAACACACCCTGCTATATCAAAATGCAGCACATAATCAGATAATTACAGCTATGCTACCAAATATCAGTCTTAAGAGCCTTTCAGAACACTTCTTCCATCATAACACCAACCCCACCCCGATGCAATGCATCATACAAATATGGCATGCTATAATGCAGCTTAACAGATCATACAATCAGTCAGATACACATGCTAAGAGTAACATGCTGAATACTTACATCATAGAATTAGATCACAAAATCAAGGGTTTAAGTAATTCTTACTAACCCTATGGTAGGTCACAATCGACTTGGGCGACCCGTGCAACCTTACAGATTATTCCAGAAAAATGGGCTCATGATCCTATATGGCCTACCCGTGTGGGCCCACACGCCTGTATGCCCCACACGGCCTAAACTAGCCTTGGCCGTGTGGATCACACAGCCTGGCCCAGAATCCCACACACCTGTGTGGTTCATCCGTGTAGGCCCACACATCCGTGTGTATGGTCAAGCCCGTGTGTCGCACACTGCATTGCTCAGTCATCACATGACCGTGTCACTTGCGCATGGCCTGGCTCGTCAATCACACAGCCGTGTTGTAGGTCACAGCCTTACACACGGCCTACCACACTATTGTGTGGCATCAACAGAATCATTTTTTGGCGTTTACCAATTCTCGTTTTTTGTGTTTTTGGGTACATACCTAGTTCATTTTCGATGCGTAATCACTTCCGAGCAAACCCAAACATATAATTGAACACGTTTTACTCGGTTAATTCTCTTAAACGATCGAATTGAACCAAAACCCCAAAACAGATTAGACACTTTTCGAGCATACAACCCTTACCTTGCGAACGAATGCTTCCCACTACGGTTTAGCACTAGAAAAGCCTCTCACACCAGACTTTCGACTGTCAAAACAGTTAATAAAAATCCCAATTATTATTTTAAAAACCAAAACTTCAAGGCACCAAAACCACTTACCGAATCCGCAATGACAATGTAGAACAACAGAAGGCAAATTGAAAACAAAATCGAACAGAACTAGGGAGAGGAAGATGGGAATTTCAACAGAGAGTCAAAAAGAAAGAACGGATAGGAGATTTTTGGGGAAAATGAAGGAGAACCAAAAACTGTATTTTGGGAAAGAGATAATCAGAATATTTTCTGATAATCACTGAATCTCAACATCCCCCCACTAACTCCACTAACCCACTCCCATTAGAATTTCAAATTTACTCAAACACCTACACAGCATCAAGCAAAAGTAATTCCACTCGGTCACGCAGGGATTCGAACTCCAGACCTCCAACACGCCAACACACATCTTAACCACTAGACCAGCAGAACTATTCTGATGTGAAACTACAAATATTTAAAAATAAACCTGCTGGACTAGAGTAAGACTTAATTCAAAAAATTACCAAAATTTGCCAAATGCAAGGCTTGAACTTGGGACCTCTCACAGATACCCAGAACACTTAACCACTGAAGTAAATACACACTTGTGTCAATGAATTACAGAAATATTTAAAAACTTGGGGCGTTACAAGACCATTGATGTGGGGAAAATCATCCAGAGAGAAATGCGAAATTGTGCCGCTAGATGTTCTGGCCCCGCTTGCTTCCCCTTTACAATAACCATTTTGTGCTTGAAAGCTGAAATTCTTGCAAACGTAAAAAATATAGTGTATAGCCAAGGTACAATCACAGATTGGGACCTTTACTGGATAGCTGGAGACTCTGCTCTACAGCAACGAGTTGAAAAAAGTGAGGATCCCTAAAAAGATCCCACAGAGATCGAACCAATACAATCAGCTGAAATTCCTGATAAGGTAGAATCAATGGAACCAGTAACTGAACCTGACGTTGCAACTTTTAAGACTCAATCGTCTAGCCCAGATCTTTGAGATGAGCTGTCAAACTCGATGGATATAATGCACTATATGTAGTGGCAGCAACAAGCTTACTAGAGATATTCAAAAATACGGGACGACTCAATGAGAAGTGCTCTTACCAAAATAATTTAAAATGGAGGATCTTGACTTTATTTTTTTCTGTTCTTAGGTTATTTAATATTTTTGGATTCGGTTTTACTTAGAATTTTTATTTTCACGTAATAAAACAAGAGGTGGAATTCATAGATAAAAAATGAACAAGTTGCAAAGTGCAAAGTGTGGCAATAGATATATACATGTCTAAGATTGGATCTAGAGAAAACTTGGTACTTAAGCAGTCAAATTGACTAACCTCCTCTTTTTTAGAATCCTACCTAGTGTATAGTATTTATTCAATTTTAAACAATGAGGACATTGCTCATCTTTAGTGGAGGGACCGAAAAATTAAAATTATTTCCACTCAAAATAAATTTTTCTTTCAGTTTTTTGTTCAAAAATTTGAAATTTTGTTAAGTATGCTAAACTTTAGTATGAATAAAGTTCGATTATTTTAATAATTGTTATGTTAACTGAAATATGACATAAATGCATTTTTAATAAAGCATGCAAATCATACCATAAAATTTTTAGTTCTTTAGGAAAGTTAGGCATGCATGAAAGTTTAAGTCTCTAGAATTGACTTAGTAGTTTCTTGAGGCGAAATCCTAGGAATCATGGGAAGTTGAAAATGATTTAGGCAACTTTTTTTTCGATTGTTTGAGCCTTTCAAGCCAACCATGATGAATTTTTATCCCTTGAAACCCAACTTTAAGACTATACGGCCTAATTATATTTGAACCCTTGCAATATTTAGCCATCACTTTTGTCGTAATTATCTTTAAATTGTCCCAAACACTAGACTCAGTACTATTCAAAATGTTCCTTGAAAATAAGTTTGGGAGAGTTGAAAAGAAGTATCAAATGCTTAAAAATTGTAGTGTATACAGTAAAATGCTCATGTAAAAAAGAAAAAAGAGAGAGCATATGTACTTAAAAGAAGATAGATGTACAAAAGAGCATGTGAAAGCAAAGTAAGTAGGTGTATTGAAGATAATTATTCTGAAGGTCCAATTGAAGCTGAGTCTAGGGTTTTTAGCCTAAATTTACCTATCTTTTACCCACCTCTAGCTTAGCCACGTTACAACCTTTTTAAAGACCTATTGATTCAAGTTTTCTATGCTACCTACATTAGTGGAGAGAAATTTCTATGTTCAATATATGAAGGCATAAGTTAAACTTAATGATTGCAACTTTCTTGTATAAGGGAATAAAATTAAATTGGTAGGAATTCAACATGTCTTTATTGAGAAAGCACTTAGTCTATTTTTTCTATCATAATAATAATTGAGATTAATTTGAATGATATGTATACATAAGTAGCATAAGTATCAAATTTCTTGTTTTTGAGTATAAGCATACTTAAATCATGATTTTTGGGAAGAATCTTGTTCTAAAGAAAGTTTTCAAAGGTGTTTTCGAGAAATTATTTCCAAATTTGTGCATTACTCAAGACGAGCAATGAATTAAGTTTGGGGGTGTGGAAACACGAAAATATACACACTTTTTCATACCCTTTTTAACTCAAATTCATGCAGTTTCGGTAAAATTCTTGTCGAAAAATATATAATTATTATAAAATAATTATTTTGTACTTAAATTATTAACATGTTGAATTTTAATTAATTTTATAATTAATTTTGATTATTTTCGACATATTTGTACAAAGGGCGATAAACGACTCGGCAGACACTAATAGAAGCACAAAATCGAGAATCAATTTTGAAGCATCAAGGCGAATTAATTTTTCAGCCTAAGACAGTCCAAATTATGTGTATTAATTCATAATATAATAAATTTTAATTTTAATCCAATTTAATTTGGGTTAAATAATTTATTATTAATTAATTATGAAAAGTGGCCCAGTTGAGCTGAACCGAGAAAACCGATCCAACCAAGCACTGGGCAGCCCAAAACCGTCCCACATGCTGACCCAATCAGCTTGCTTGGCTGATTATTTAACTTGAAAAATGGCCCTTGAAGACTCCTTCAAATTGCATTCAAACCCTTCCACTATTTGTGCCTTTTTAGATTTGCCCCTACCTTAAAATAGAAAGTTTGAATTCTTCAAACTTGCCACATGTGTGGCTGGCCATGGGGGGACTCTATGGCTGCTGATTTTTGCTAACTTTAGTAGCCATCTCAACCTATAAATACCCCCCTTTACTACTCACTTCAAACATATCTCAACCCTTCTCATCTCTTCACTTCTCTCTCTTTTTTCTCTCTTTATTCCTTCCATTTTTTCCATTTCCTTCCCCTATTCCCTTGCCGATTTCATCTCTTGAAAAAGAGTCAACCAACCACCATTTTAAGAAACATTCAAGTGTTTGGGGAGGCCTCGGTTCAATAAGAAAAAGTAGAGAAAAAGGAGCAGAGCAAACTAGTCAAGCCTCGGAGGATCACCGGATTTTATACTTGTTCCCTATCCTTTTAATTTTGTTGTTGTTATGATGAACATGTCTATGAATATTTGTGATGTTGATATGTTTAATTTAATTAATATGGCTTAAATTTAATTCGTGTTAGGCTGATTGCATTTCGTCTACTTAATTTATTGAAATTGTGTTTGTGTTGTTATAAGCCTTGATAAGATGTTTGATTAAGCAAAACCATGACTAAGTTATTCTTGCATTACAATTTTAAAGTAACTAATGAATTAATTATTTAAACAGATTGAGATTATAATTAATTAACACAATACTTAATGAGTGCATGTTTAATCATCTAAGGTAGCTAAGGGTTAAATTAGCAATGGTATCTAACGATACATTAGCCTTGCATAACTCGCAAGATTATTGTGATTAAACTGTTTCAAGGTAGAAATACATTGTTACCGCACATAATCTTTTATGTGCTTATGAGATTGACTTAATTGTTTGAATTGGCATAGAGATATGTACAAGAGATTATTTTAGTTTCATATGTATGTATGTGCATTAACCCATTTGCTTATTAAACTTTGTTTAATCGGTTGAATTGACATAGAGATATTGTCAAGAGATAAATGGATTTTGATAAGTATGTTCATAAGTTAGCAAATTACTGAGTTGCCGTGAATTTATTCATAACAACATAAACATGACTTTAGTAATTCTAAGTTAAGAAATGTAATTAATCTAACACAACTATGTCATGTTGATTAAAATCATCTTTTGAAACCGTGCATTGGAACTTTTATTTTATTTTTATTTATTTTAATTAGTTAAAATCCTAGTTTTTAATCACATCCTCAAATCAAAATATTTTTCGTCACCAAAGTGTTTTTAAAATTGCATTCATAAATAATTCTATTCAATTCAATTTAGTTTTTTATCTCAATATTCCATATCAAACATCTAACCTTAACTCATACAAGCATTATATCCTTACCTCATATCTAAATCATGTAATTTAACATGAATAAGAAATAATTAAATTTAATAGGCTCATAGAAATACAAACCGAAAGCTCACATCACTCATCGTCGGCTCTCGCATTTCCTTCCCCTCTTAATGGTCCTATGTCATCTTTAGCTATGAGTAATAATTCAATCATAATACAGTATAAAATTCCATATTAAAACACATTAAGTTTCAAAATCATGCATATTTTTTTAATTTATTCAATTTAGTCCCTAAAATTGGGACAAGCATAACTTCCAATTTAAAGCTCCAAATTGAAATTCGATTTCACTATTACCCAATAGGGACCTGTAAACTCGAAATTATATAGGATTTTTATAATAATTTTTACCACCTTTTTACTTAAAAATAATATTAATCTTGAGTATTTGTTAATTAGTTAAGTGAATTTTGCTTAATTATTAATAATGGACATAAATTTATAAAGTGTGTGAATTTGAGTTTTTTTTATATGATTTTATGCATAAAATTAAAGTATTCCATGTTATTTATTAATATGTTAAATTTACTTATGTAGTGGGACCATAAAGTTGATTTTATTATAATGTTTCATGGACATGAGTTATTATTCTCATGTGTTGGACAACAAGACCAAGCTTAATGGGTTATCAAGATGCCACCTTGACCCAGTAAAAAAATATGATACATGTTGGTCAAGTCTACAAGCTAGTGTCACGGGGCTAGACCTTTCGTCTCGCAATCCGTGCGGCCTTAAGCAATTTGCTCGTCCAAACTCGCCCAAGTCAGCCTTTACTCAAATGAGGATTCCTTAAGAACTCCTCCAAGGCACCAACTCGTACAGTGGAAGCAAACTTATGCCAAAAGAAGCTTAAAAAGAACAACAGAAAGGGACGCTCGCAAAGTGTTTGAGTAAATGCTCTCTATTCTCTTATTCACAAAGAATAATGAAACAATGAATGGAGTGAGTACACATGAGGGGGAGGCTCTCCATTTATACTTGAGCTCCCCCAAAACCGACTGTCAAGATACAATTACATCGACGGACGAGATTAACCATATCCCCTAATTTAAGGGATTTACAAGATATTGCCATATCAAATCCTATCTAATCTTAGAAGATATGATTCCCTCTATCTTTAAGATTAGTTACCATAGTTGCCTAAGTTGCCATATCTTCAATATCAGGCCAACCGGGTTTCAATCTGATAGGCTTCTCCAATAGTTCCTTGAATCGGGCCAGCTCTCGTGGGCCAAATGATCCCCATCTAAGTAATAGACCTCCATCGAATGCATTTGGTTCTATGGTCACGGGCTTTGAACTCTGGCCTGTGACATTCTCCCCCACCCATTCTCGCAAGGTCCTCGTTGTGACTCCAGAATGGCACTAACTTGATTCACCTTGGATCCCACTTGTTGCCTTAGCTCTTCCCTTCCTTCAGGACTTTTGCCTCGACTTCCATCACTTCTTAACTCGAGCCGTCCTACTCATTTGTACATATCGACAACAAGGAGTTATGTCACTCCCTTGCCCACATTCTAACTTCCCTCGAACAGAATCCGCGTGATTCACAACACTTGGCTTCGCTTTGCCCACAGTCTCTCGGCCTCCTTGCTCAAGAACTTCGAAAGGGCCCCTACGTTCTCACCAAGTACACAAGTTAGAATGCAAAACACTATCAGAGTGTTCCGAATGTACCTTTGTATTTACTCAGGTCAACTGTCCCACATGCATCACTTCTTTTTCCTTGAAGTCCGATGCACCACCCACCTCTCCCATAGGTGGAAGCCTTATCGATGACTCGGCCAATTCTGATGTTTCACTTGATTCGAGCCTTATTGGTCCCAGCTTCAATGTTTTCATCGTAACTTCTTCTTTTAAGTTCGATGACAAAATCACATCTTCCTTGGGTGGAAGCCCCTCCGACGACTCACCATGCTCGAACGTTTCCTTTCCTTTGACTACGGCTTACTTTGGATAGTTCCGCTACTCATGTGGACCACGGCACAAGAAGCACTTTACTCGCTTCTTTTAGCTCCTCTTAGCCCTCTTGGCTTCAGCTTTACCCTTACCCGAACCAAGCTTCTTAGGCTCTTTGTCTGCTCCATCGTTCCCTTCGATAACAGACTTGCTCCTCTTTGCCCTCTTGACTTCGGCTTTTCCCTTGCTCGAACCAAGCTTCTTGGGCTCCATATCTGCTCGATCATTCCCATCGATAACAGACTTCCTCGGACACCTCCGCAACCTATGCAGACCATGACATAAGAAGCACTCGACTGGCTTCTTCTCACTTTCGGCCTCCTTGGCTTCGACACCTGTAGCACCCCAAACTCGGCCCAGAAGTTATGGCCGGATCCGGCATGCCACATCAAAAACGTAAAAAAAAAATTCCATTCTAAGTCCAGAAAATCGTACTTGATGTTCAAAAGATTAATTCATTAAAGGTTAAAGTAAATGGAAGTCAGGCACCGTAGGAAACCGAAAAGAGGTGGTGAGTCCATCTGATCGCTATACCAAGCTCCTTCGGATCCAATCCTAGTCATGCATACCGCCATTGCCACACTTTAACGTCATGGATATTTCTAGGAAACCGATTTGATTAAGTCATTTTAGGAAAAGTGATTAATTTTGGAAAATACTTTCATTGCGGAAGCTTTCTTTGGTTGTCGTGTTATTTTGAAATCAATCGTTGTTTTTGAAAACGCGCCCTAAAGCTATCCAATTTCTACAGCTTAAAATAAGTATTACCTATCTTAGTAATACATATTAAAACCATCAAAATAATTAAGCGGCCTTATTACATTTAAAAGCCCAAAACTTCAAACGTAAATAAAAGGATGTCCAGCTTCACGGAAGAAAATCAAACTTTCGAGCGGGTGGCCACTCAAATTCCCTCACGACTCCAAGCCCAATATAGTTGGGGATTACCGCTGGATGAAAATAAAAGGGTGAGTTTGGGAAAACTCATGTGTAAAATAACCCAACCATAGTCTAAATCAGCTCAACCCACAGAAATAGAATAAGTTGGCCTTAGCCTGCAATGTAATTGAATAAAGCCCATAGGCCCATAACAGAACATAACAGATATTACATGTTTATGCAGAAACCCAACCATATCCAACCGTATAAACCCCCGTACCAACCTTACACCGTGTGGGGAGACAACTCGACCCACCCAACCGCTACACACCACGTAATTTGCAGCATGGTCGCGAGCAGAATAATGTGACAGAGTCACGGATCTGAATAATCGTGGCGAGCCACGGAATCAGATATATGTGGCAAAGCCACCAGATCAGATATTTGTGGCATAGCCACCAGAACGCTTCCTCCATAATATAACCCATGTCCCCATGCAACAAATATATAATCATGGCATCCATCATACAGAATCAGATCGCTATGCTTTTCAGTCAAAATTAACCCTACGGGTATAACGGTAATTTTGCACCTAGGGGTATAACAGTAATTTTCCATACATAGGGGTGTTATAGTAATTTAGCTACTTTTAGGGTTTTCATGCATATCCTAACTATTTACGTACTATCAAAACACTTATCGCACATACTTACTGAATTGGGCCCGTTGGCCCATGAACCCGATCTTTGGCCCATTAAGCCCAAATTATCAAAATGTATGAAATCGCGCGTACTGCGGTTTATTACTTTAGATTACCAAATATACAAACCCAACTTGTGACAGCCCAAAATTGACCCTAGTCGGGATGTGGTTTCGGGACCACAAAATCGAGGCATAAAAATAATTTAAAATTTATTTTGATGCCTATGATATGTGTTAATTTGTGTGTGGCATTTTTGATAATTCGATTAGTGTTATAAAGGTGAATTTCACTAGAAAGGACCTAGTAGTAAACTTTGAAAGTATGATGGGGAAATGTGTGATGACTAGTTAATCATGCATGCAAAAATAAGGGATTTGCATGTCAAATTTCCCCAAAAGGAAGCTTAGTGGCCGGCCATGACAAGGGTTATGGGCAAAGAAAACATGTTGAAACATGTTTTGTTAATGGATGATGAGGAAATGATTTAATAATTAAGTTGTGGGAAGAGAAGAGAAAAAATGTGTGTGAGTGTGGCATTTCCCCCATTGCCATGTATGTGAAAGAAAAACAAGAAAAAAATTTGTTCATCCTTGTTCTTTCCTTCTTGGCCGAAAATACTAAGGGAGAAGATAGGAGTTTTGCTTCATGCTTGGCTTGGAAGAGAACTAGAAGGAGATTTGGTCCTACTTGCATCAAGATTAAGGTATGTTTGAGGTTGTGTCATGAAATTCATGCTTGTTTTGGTTGCTAACTTGATGTGCATGTTAGCCATGGTTCAAATCCTTGTTATGCCATGAAAATGGTGTTTGGCCAAGGTTGATATTGTGTTAAAGCCATTGCATGCTAAATGTGAAGCTTGTTGATGATGCATTTAATGAAGGATTGACTACTCTTGAAATTTCTTTTTAGTATTCTTGAGTAGCACATTGAATTCTTTGTTTAACCATGACCAAAAACAAAATTAAAAGGAGCATGGTGTGAGGTATTCGGCCATGGTGCATTCATGAGCATGATTTATGCTTGTTACTTGATTGGTAAAAATTTGTGTTTGGATGGGTATGAACCCCTTGAGATTCGGCCTTGCACCTATATGTGTGTATATGTTTGCACATGATGTTTTGGTTATGAAGTGAGTGATAAAAATGTTTGTTTAAAGAAGAAAATGTTGAAGAATGGTTGTGAAATTGCAAGTACATTCGGCCTAGTACACATATGATGTGAAAATCTTGGAATTTATTGTTGATTTGGTGCAAGAATGACTAAGTATAATCGGCCATATGAGTGCTTGATGCTATATTATAAGTATTGAGCTACAATATGTAAAGCATTAGCTAGTAAAATGTGTGCCATTCATGTGTGGTGTTAAACATGTAATTGGCCTCAACATCAACATGCATAATCGGCCATGAATGAGTGCCTAAGAGGTTGTGTTGTTCGGCCATGAGTAAGCATGTTGAAGGCTTTGTGTGTTGAGTCGATTCATGAATTCCGTACTTATGTGATTTTAATGTCTAGTGAATATATGTGGGCTAAGTGCCTTGAGTTCCTCTTTTTGATACTCAAATGATTGAATCAATTTATTTGCTAAATTAAGCTCAAGAGCAAGGGGACCAAATCCGATAAAGGGAAGGAAAAAGTAGTCGAATAGCCATCGGAATCGCTTCGACAACATCCGAGGTAAGTTTTCGAGTATCGAAACTTAGATTTTGATTCGATTGAATGAAGTAATAAGCAATCAAATTCTGCCCTTGTATATGGCCATTGAGCCGAAATGATATTTTTGTTAAGTGAATTGTGCATAAAAGTTTTGTTGTGAAAATGAAACAAAGATGTGTATGAATGTTCGAGTGATATCGGGCTAAGCCCAAGGCAATTGTGCGAGCTATGATACCGGGCTAAGCCCAAGGCAATTGTGCGAGCTATGATATCCGGCTAAGCCCAAGGCAATTGTGCGACTATGATACCGGGCTAAGCCCAAGGCAATTGTGCGAGTTGTGATATCCGGGTTAAGTCCCAAGGCATTTGTGCGGTTACCATAACCGGGCTATGTCCCAAGGTGTTTTGAACGAGTAGCTATATCCGGATAAACTCCAAGGTATGTGATTTGAAATTTATAAGCTGCTGGAAAATTTTCAGTTATTGCACTTGTGAAATTCCCAACAAGGTAAGTTTTGTGTGTGCTTTGCACACTATGAGTAAATCTTGTCTGAATATTCGCTCTAATGATAAATGAGCTATCGGCATTAACTAGGCCGTTATTTGTGTATGAATATAAGAGTTGGGATTGTGAAGTAAGCATGTCTTTGAGAAATTGTGCATATGAATTATTGTTTAGCTACTTGAATGCTATGCTTTGGTTGTGTGTATATTATGGCTCGAAACTTACTAAGCATAAATTGCTTACTCCGTTTCTTTGTTTCTCTGTTTATAGATTTTGCTCGTTAGCGATCGGATTCGGGATCATAGAAGTTGAAGTCAACCACACTATCAAAGCCCTTTTTGGTACTCCTTTAGTTGAGTTTTGGATATGGCATGTATAGGACTACCCTCGGTTGTTTTCAAGTGCTTTTGTGTTGTATATGTGTACGACCATGCGAAAATGGTTCGTAAAAGTGGAGTACGGAATTAGACCATTTGTGGTTTGTAATTTTATATGGTTTCATGATGTTATTATGGATTGGAATGGGAGTGTTGGTCACATGATCAGCCATTGGAATGGTTAAACATGATCGTAGGTGGACCTATGTATGACTAGACTATAGTTGGTCCATGGAAACTACAAAATAGGTAAGGCCTACCTTAAAAACAGATGCTGCCAGTTGCAGTGACGTGGATGTGAAAAATCACCAAAATTTGTAGGAAGGGTATTAAATTGTGAATAAGTTATGTAAACGAACCTTGACGAGTCTATTTTCATATGAAAGTAACGAAACGATCATATGAACAGTATACCGAGAGATATTAAAGTTCTCGTGAGACAGGGCCAGAACGGTTTCTGGGACCCCTGTCGCGACTTTGAAAATTTACTATAAATTATCCAGAAATAATTAGGAGTCATGCCTTATATTTTCAGATTCAATTTTGAGTCTAGTTTCATTAGAAACAAACGGCACCAGTATTAAATCCCTGTACAGAGAGATATTCAAGTTGTAACGCGCGAAGGTCAGTGTAGTCGACCCCTGTAACATGGGTGACTTTAACTAATAAACTGTACTAATTGGCCTGACCAAAAATTCTAGAAATAAATCCATGGATGGATATATGAGTCTAAATTCAGGAAAAATTTACGGAATCAGTTTCCAAGTTTTGAAACTCGAGATATGATTTTTAATGCGACAGTGACGCAGTTTTCCAGCCTGTCTGGAAATGCCAAATTGGTCGGTACTTTAAGAGGATTTGTCTCGTTAACCCCTCGTGTCCGACACCGGCGATGGTCTCGGGTTCGGGGTGTTACACAACTATCTTACGAGCATTCGTACACTCGCAAATTCCCAAAATATCGACTTTTCAGCATTTCGGCTTTTCGGCTTTTGCCAATCTAGTCTATGAGAGGGTGTCAGTTACACACCTGTTTGCAACGATATGCTGACGAAATCCACACACGAACCGCCTACAATTGGATTACTAACACGTTAATCTAACTATTCAAATACAAACTACGTATTAACCCCTTACAATATTCAGCCAACCACACCTACAGATCATAGTAAGCTTATAAGAAATCAATAAGCAACTCATTAACAAATTTTTGTCAATGTTTACCACATAATCATAATTTCACTGCAAGCTGTCTTCCTGACAACAGTCACTAAATTATTTATAAATGGAGCTACGAAACTCCAAATCAAGTGCCGTTAATTTTTCCTGAAAATAGACTCATATATCTTTTATCCATAAAATTTTAAGAATTTTTGGTATGGCCAATCAATACCAGATATTTCTTAAAGTTTCCCATGTTTCACTGTTTGACTAATCTGACCACTCTTCATTACGAATCAAATTTCTCATTGTACAGAATTCAAAATATGTTCTTGTTTATTTCATTAGAAACTAGACTCAATAAGATTTAATTACATAATTTATTCAGCTTCTAATTCATCTCCCACAATTTATGGTGATTTTCAAAAATCACATTACTGCTGCTGTCCCAAGCAGATTTATTACCAAATCACTCTTTCACACATACCTTGCATGCATGTTATTTAAACATGTATATCACCAATCAATCATCACATATCTATGATTTTACTTAAGTATAATCTCCATTTCATCATTTTAAAGCACAACATGTTAGCTGATTTTTCCCTTTAACATCTAAGGCACATGCATGCTCATTTGTTTGGCTCAACTTCACCTATCTTCCATTTTTCATCAAAAGAAACAACAACCATTTCCTTCATTTTAATTCATGACTAAATGCTCACAACACAACTAAAAATCAAAATATACTTCAAGAGTTAAGGTAGAATCAAGAAGAACTCATGAACCTCAAAATAGATGCAAGGTACCAAGAACTTACCTTCAATTTTCCTCCTCCTAATGACCAAATACTCAAGAGCTTTCTCCTCTCCTTTCTCTTCTCTAACTTTCAGCTATGATGAACAAAGATGGACAAAACTTTGTTCTTTTCACCCCTTTTTCTTTTAATAAAACTTCATATTTCATCCATTTAATTCTTTAATACAAAAGACATGAAATTCTTATCATGAAACATTTACCTAACCCATTATCATGAAACATTTACCTAACCCATTATCATGGAACATTTACCTAACCCATTATCATTGAACATTTACCTAACCTATTATCAATTTGTATCAATTTGTACCATAAATTATGGATATCAAGTGTACATTTTGTCTACAACAACATGATGGCTGGCCACTTCATGTAAAATGGGAGGTTTGTCATGCAAATCCTCCTATTTTGCACTCCTATTTATTTGGCCACTTCAATTTAGCCTATAGCATTTTCAAACATTTTCACATAGGTTCTATTTCATGATTTCACCCCCTTTTTGTTATGGAACAAAAATTAACTAAAATTGACGGGTTCTATCTTAAGCTTGGGCTTTCTAGAGGCCCACTAACATAATTAAACCTATGCCAACATTCACATGATTCCCGAAAATTGGGGCGTTACAACACCCCTTACGCTCGAACCAAGTCCCAAGGCCTTATCCACCGGCTTCTTCCTAAGCGCGGATTTCATCAAACATTTCTTCAATATATGTGGACCGTCGCAGAGAAAGCATTTCAGCTTGTCCCTTTTCCTCTTAGGTTTCTTCTTCCCAACTCGTGGTTTCCCATTACCACCATTGTTGCCGTTGCCATTGCCATACTCATCCGTATCTTCCTTGTGATTCCCTTCACATAAGCCTCTTTCCTCGGACTTGGAAGATCCAAGCTTGTCTTTCCCTAGACCAAGCTTAACCACGGATACCGCTACCGTCATGGCTTCCGACAGCTTTTGGATACCTCTTTGTTCCACCTCCTGTCTGACCCACGGCTTCAATCCCTCTTGAAAAGCATGCATTGCTTCTCTCTCAGTCACATCCAAAACTTGGAGCATGAGTTCCTTGAACTCACGAACATACTCCCCCACTGTGCCCCGTTGCGTTATCCCTTGTAACTTTACCCGAGCTTCTTCCTCGGCAAACTCCGGGTAAAACTGTCCCTTCAACTCGCATTGGAACTTTTCCCATGTTCCAATCTCACCTTGCCTTTTATCTTTGGTCCTACCTCGCCACCATAAAAGCGCAATATCAGTAAGAAATAATGAAGCAGTTTGTACCTTACCCGCATCATCCATGATGCCTTTGGCACGGAAGTAGTTTTCCAGCCTCCACAAGAAATTGTCCACATCACATGCAGACCTTGTCCCCACAAACTCTTTCGGCTTCGGGACATACTCGTTACTGAGTGCTGCACTTGACACTCCTTCCCCCACTGCTACTCGACACAAGGCTAGCTCTCCCTCGAGCTCATTTATTCTTGTTCTTAAAGCCAGCGTCGTGGCCATTTTTTCCTCCTTCAAAGCCTTTACAATGGCTTCGAGAGCATTGTTCCTTTCTGTTAGCTTCTTCCTTTGGGAATCTAGCAACTCCTGCACGTTATCCCTTTGGGAAGTTAGACACGTGGTTACAAAGTCCCTGAACTGTTCCTTCATGTCTTCAATGCTTTCCCCACGAGCATTGTCAGACTCTTTAACGTCCTCCATGGACTCCTTAAGTTTACCCACGCGTACCTCTACTGCCGACAGCATCTCCCTCAAAGACTTTCTCACCCATCTTGGTTCCAACTCTTTTTTCAACATCCCAATAGTGCCTTTGAACCAACAGCTCAGATATCACTTGTCACGGGGCTAGACCTTTCGTCTCGCAATCCGTGCAGCCTTAGGCGATTTGCTCGTCCAAACTCACCCAAGTCATCCTTTACTCAAATGAGGATTCCTTAAGAACTCCTCCAAGGCACCAACTCTTACAACGAAAGCAAACTTATGCCAAAAGAAGCTTAAAAAGAACAACAGAAAGGGACGCTCACAAAGTGTTTGAGTAAATGATCTCTATTCTCTTATTCACAAAGAATAATGAAACAATGAATGGAGTGAGTACAAATGAGGGGGAGGCTCACTATTTATACTTGAGCTCCCCCAAAACCGACGGTCAAGATACAATTACATCAACGGACGAGATTAACCATACCCCCTAATTTAAGGGATTTACAAGATATTGCCATATCAAATCCTATCTAATCTTAGAAGATATGATTCCCTCTATCTTTAAGATTAGTTACCATAGTTGCCTAAGTTGCCATATCTTCGCTATTGGGCCAACCAGGTTTTAATCTGACAGGCTTTTCCAATAGTTCCTTGAATCGGGCCAGCTCTCGTGGGCCAAATTATCCCCATCTAAGTAATAGACCTCCATCGGATGCATTTGGTTCGATGGTCACGGGCTTTGAACTCTGGCCCGTGACACTAGTTGGGTCATTAACCGTCTATTTCAAGAGAAGAAAGGCCCAATTCGGCAACCCCAATTGGGCAGCCAAGAAATCAATTTTGGGACAATTATTTGAAGGACCTCACACTTGTAAGAACATTGGAAATTGGCACACAAGATTTGCTTGAGAAACCGTCCAGCCCTTGTATGATTCAAGCATGATTCATGCTTGAATCAAGCAACCAAACCACCTTCTCTTCCACATATCATGGCCGGCCATAGGTGGGAGAAATCCAAGGGATTGTTGCTACTATTTTTAGTAAGCTTTCCTACCTACTTCAAGTATAAATACCACACCTATCTCACCTTTTCAATAATCTCTTACTCATCCCTTCATCCCTCATATTCACAACATTCTTCATTCTCTCTCTTACTCTCTTCATTCATCACGCCTATCATTCCATGTACCCTTTAGTTTTTAGCCAGAAAAAGCCTTGAAGAGATCATCTCTTGGCCAGCCACCTTGAGGAGCCATTAGCAAAGGTGCAATAGGAGGAGCAGAGGAAAACACCTTCAATCAGAGTCCGTGAGATTGCCGACTTGAAATAGAGTTTATTCTTCCCTTACTTGTCGTTTTAAATTAATTATGTTTGCAATGTGTTTTACGATCTTGACATCAACAATGGTAGCTTAAATTTGTTTAGCTAGGTTAATTGCATTAAATTAATGAGACTTGTTTGATTCATGTTTAAGGTGTTTGTGTCTCAACTGATCATGTTTTCAATTAAATTCAAGTATGTATTTCAATCATACGTGATTGGATGCATTAGAATTAGATGAGCGATCCTAACCAGATGACGGCTAGTGGAATGCATGCTTAATTTAGATCCTAACCCGACTAAATTGAAGGTTCATAATATCTTTAATGAGCTCTATTATCTTACATATTTCTTAGGTTTATGTGATTAAATTGTTTTAAACCTAACTCGTCCCTGTTACTTTACATAAATACTAAGAAACCATTAGTTTAATATGATCAGTAAAATGCATGTTTCACTAAGTAAGAGATTCTGAAAAGACTTAATTTGGTTTCCAAACTTATGAAAGATCGAGTTTCCATGGAATGTTTTCCGAACATTGTTAAGCATGATGAAAATGAATCAAGTTTGTAACAACCAAAACCCGGCCTAGACGTTATGGCTGAATCTAGCGATGTCACATGGAATGGGGTTTGAAATCGAGATTGACAAGTTAAAACTGTTCTAGTTAATTAGCTTTTATTTAATTTGAAAAAACGTGAACTAGCTAATTTTCCTTAAAACATGTCTTTTAAGCAGAAGCTTTGAAACCAATTATTTTACGAAAGAGAAAATCTTAATTTTTAGAAAAAATCGTGTTTTGTTGAGTTGCAGTTTAAAAATCCATAAAAACAGTATAAAATCTCAATTTAAACCAAACAATCCAAAGTCCCAACATTACAATAATAAATACCCAAAGATAATATAAAATCAAAAGCTGTAATAAAGCAGTTCAGTAGTGGTGGTCACTGTCGAGCCCTCAGTTACACTGATCCGCCTAAGTCTGGGGATTACCTGTATAGATTAAACAGAAAAAGGGGTACGTTTTCGCAAACTCAGTGTGTAATCCCCATAGAAAACATACATACATATACACATCTGAAAATAATCAATTACAATCTAGGGCCTATGTAACACCCCTATCCCGTATCCGTCGCCAGAATAGGTGAAGGGGCATTACCAGACTTGAAACTCATATCAGAACAGTAAAATTTTTTTTTTTTAAGAACATTCCTTTAGATAAATACTAAAGACAGTCAGGGATACAATTTAAACTTCTATAAGTACACATTCAAAAGATGCCATTTTCGCATGGCTTATATACATTAACCAAAATATTCTTCGGCGACTGGTCTATTCTATACATGCCATAAAATAATTCAAAACATAACAGTAACAAGCAGTGGATAGTGATAGTGTGACTAGTTGCTGACGATCCCCGAGCCTGTAGCTTCCAAATGAGATCTATAAAATAGAGGAAACAAAATAAACGGAGTAAGCATTACAATGCTTAGTAAGTTTTAAGCAGTGTCAACAGATAACAATCAAATTATAACATAGTTGTTCGTATTTTTATTTCACTCTTCCTTCAGGCATACCATCCCTTTACCGAATATGCACATCTCATCATATACAATAGGCAGATAAACTTTCACATAAAAGTGACCTCATGTGACATAGATATATTGTATAATTTCACATAACCTCTCACACTGATCCGATGTCACATAATCATAGGAATAGTCTCATAGATTGCTCACGTATGCATCACATAACTACCTTATGATTTAATTCAAATCAAGCTCACATATAAACTTGGAGTACATACCTGTTTAACCTTTCGCATTGAATATATTTATAAGCAATTCTTATTGCGAAGTCTTATAGCTTTAAACTCTACTCGGATTATCGGCGAGACCTTTAGCTCAGATGAAATCTCCACACGAAGTCAGCGGGTCTTAACCCAGACACAGTCACCACATATGGTCATCTTGTAACACCCCGTACCCGATACCGTTGCCGGAGTCGAACGCGAGGTGCTAACAGACTTAATTACTTTGTTTTCACAGTCCATTTAAAAAAAAAAAAATTCCAGACAGGCTGGCTAACTGCGTCACTGTCGCCTTAAAAATCATATCTCGAGTTCCAAAACTCGAAAACTGATTCTGTAAATTTTCCCTGAAATTAGACTCATATATACATCTGTGTATTTATTTCTAGGATTTTTGGTCAGGCCAATTGGTACAGTTTATTAGTTAAAGTCTCCCCTGATTCTGGGTTAGACTACTCTGACCTTCATGTATTACGACTTGGATATCTCCCTGTACAAAGCTTCAATACTCATTCTGTTTGTTTCTAATTAAACTAGACTCAAAGGGGAATCTATACATAAAAGGAATTACTTCTAATTGTCTCTGGATAATTTATGGTAAATTTTCAAAGTCGAAACAGGGGATCCAGAAACCGTTCTGGCCCTATTTCACGAGAACTTTAATATCTCTTGATATACTGTTCATATGATCATTTCGTTACTTTCATATGAAAATAGATTCATCAAGGTTCGATTACATAATTTATTCACTATTTAATTCCATTTCTACAAATTTTAGTGATTTTTCAAATCCACACTACTGCTGCTGTCAGCATCTGTTTTCAAGGTAAACTTTACCTATTTCGTGGTTTCCATGGACCAACTAGAGTTTTGTCATACATAGGTCCACATATGATCATATTTAGCCGTTCCAATGGCTGATCATTTGCCCAACACTTCCATTCCAGTCTATAGCCACATCATGAAACCATATATATACATAAACACAAATGGTCTAATGCCATACTCCACTTCTACGAGCCATTTCCGCATGGCTGTACACACATACATCACAAAAAGTACTTGAAAAACAACAAAGGGTAGTCCTATACATGCCATATCTGGAGTTCAACTAAAAGAGTACCAAAAGGGCTTTGATAGTGTGGATGACTTCGACTTTGACAATCCCGAGTCTGATAGCTAACGAACAAATCTAGAAAACAAAGAGCCAAAGCAACGGGGTAAGCATTTTAATGCTTAGTAAGTTTCAAGTAATGAAATCGGCTTTGACTAAAGTATTACGTTTACATAGCTAAATGAATCACTTTATTAATACACATTCTCATAATCATACTTACTTCACACTTCATCAACATATACACACACAAGGTATCAACCTATCTAAGAGCCGAAAGTTCGTTAGTCGATTGAACGAATACTATTTCAAACGAATCGACTTTTCCGATGCACATGCAAACATACCTTATCGTTTGGTTTTTTTTTTTGAGCTTATTAATTGAATTTATTACAGCACAAAACGCTCACCTTCAAACCAAGTTTCTTCGGAATTTAGCCGGATATAACCACAAGCACAATTGCCTTCGGATCCTAACCCGGGTATAGCAACTCGCACAAATGCCTTCGGGTCTTAGCCCGGATATAACAACTCGCACGAATGCCTTCGGGTCTTAGCCCGGATATAACAACTCGCACGAATGCCTTCAGGTCTTAGCCCGGATATAATCACTAGCATAAATGCCTTCGGGACTTAGCCCGGGTATCATTCAAATGCTCATGCACACATATATCAATAATCATGACACATCTATATTTCATTTTCGTTACTAAGGCTCAAACACAAAACATTTATCAAACCTTTCCAATTTCGGCTCAATAGCCACACACAAAGAGCATGATTTCAATTGACTTTATAACGTAGTCCCTACGCACATTCAGCTATCTGCCATAATATGACAAATCATTTCAATATAATTCAAGTAGGGTCATTACTCGAAGACTTACCTCGGATGTTGTCGAACGATTTCGACGGCTATTCGATCACTTTTTCCTTCCCTTTATCCAACTTTGGTCCTCTAAGCTCTTGAGCTAATTCAAACAAATTTACTTCTCAATCAAACACATACATACGGCTACCATATAAAATTCAAAAACCAATTCATTCAGATCATTTGTCCATATTTTAGCTTTTAGCATATTTGGTCATTAGAGCGACCTATTTAATCTTCCAAGCATTCATTTTAAATTTTAATTAAACAATGTCGAATGCCATTAAATTACTAATGCTACACATAAACATATGCATAAAATTCATCCATACATAACCTATTGCTCATTCGGTCATTCATCTCTCAAACTTATCAAAGCTTCATATCAAACCTCCCTAGCTGATTATACGTATAAACACATAATGCGAATTTAGCATTTTATTTACTTCATGATACATTCGGCCTTGGCATAATTTCATTAAAAATCCCTATTCGCCACTTCACCAATCAATCATATCATCCCTAGCCGAATACACATTTTTTTTTTCATTCATCCTTAACAAAATCTTATCAAGCTTAAATCCCCATTCCATCACTTTTGAAATGCCAATGTTACAAGAAATGTTACCTAAATTCACATTCGGCAACTACACATACACAAGCCGATTTTCTTCCTATCATCCAATTTAACATGAATCACAAACCTAAACCCTCAATAGCTACTATGGCCGAAAGTCCTAGTCATGCCAAAATCAAAATTCCTAGCATGGGCTACCTAAAGAACTTGATAACTAGTTCAAATCTCAAACCATCTAACATACTTATCAAGTGTATACAACATTACCACCATTTTATCTCAAGTCATACTCATAAGCACATCCATCCAAACACATTCAGTACTTAAACATCATTCCGCTTAACACCCATATCACATTTACTCATTAAAACATGAAGAAGGTAATCAAATTTGCTCACTAACAACCATGGCGAATGCTTCATTCACCACCCAAGTCCAAAATTTTAACATAGGCTAATTAAAGAACTTAGTAATTAACTTAAATTAAGCTAAAATTCCAAAATCTAACATGAATTACTAACCTTGTTTTGAGCTTAAGACAACCGAATGCTATTTCCTTTCTTCCTTTAAGTTTCGCCAAGCTAGAACCAAGGATACAAGCTTTGTTTTCATTGCCCTTTTTCTTTTTCTTTCTTTTATTTATTTCCTTTCTTTTGCATAAAATAATAGTCATTTAATTAAGATTTAATACATATTATATATATGTGACCATCATGGCCGGCCACCACTTATAAAAAGAAGGGGTATTTGACATGCAAAACCATTGTTTTGCATGCATGATTCAATTAGTCATCACACATTTCCCTATCCTACTTTCAAAGTTTACTACTAGGTCCTTTTTAGTGAAATTCACATTCATAACCCTAAATCAAAACATCAAAAATGTCACACACGAATTAACACATATTATAGGCATCAAAATGAATATTAAATTATTTTTATGCCTAGGTTTTGTGGTCCCGAAACCACATTCCGACTAGGGTCGTTTTAAGGCTATCACACATCTGGTCTTTAATCTCGGGTTTACATCATAGAGTTTCATGCATATTTATTCACATGTTACAACATTCACATCGACTATCATATTTGTAATTCATTTACCTCATCAAATATCTAATGAAACACACCTTCCGCCATTTGTCATTTGGCCACAATATATATATATACACATCTCATACATATCTCACATTAGCCATTTGGCTTTACCACATATCCATCTCATACACGTTTCGCATTAGCCATTCAGCTTTACCTCATATCCATCTCATACACATTTCGCATTAGCCATTCGGCTTTACCACATATATACACTTCCACGTTCATCACATTGGCCATTCTGCCTTATCACATATATGCATGTTCACATTCATCACCTTGGCCATTCGGCCTTATCACATATATGCATGTTCACATTCATCACGTTGGCCAATCGGCCTTATCACATATATGCATGTTCACATTCATCACATTGGCCATTCGGCCTTATCTCATATATGCATGTTCACATTCATCACATTTGCCATTCGGCCTTATCTCATATATACACATTCACATTCATCACATAAAATCCTAAATCAAAATATAAATTTTCATGTATTCACATCACAATTATCCAAATATACTTCACATACCACATATACTTTCATGTATACACTTTGTCTTGGCTGAATCTACATCTATCATGTTCCAATGAATAATTCAATTTCATGCCATACTATCATTTCATATTCGAATACTTATAAACTTACAATTTCACAAATTTTAATATCAAAGATCCATCTAACACTCATATATCATTTTATAATATCACAATTTAGAATTCACATATGGGTTTAATCGATAGCTTATGAGCAACTAAAACAAGTTTTATCCATGTTTACAACATAACCAACAATTCTCTACAAGTTGTTTTCCTGAGCAACAGTCGTTAAATTATTTGTAACTCGGGCTGCGAAATTCCAAATTATGTGCCGTTAATTTTCCATGAAAATAGACTCGTATATCCTCTATCCAAACAATTTTCAGAATTTTTTGTTTGGCCAATCAATACCAATTTTTTCTTAAATTTTCCCCTATCTTACTGCTTGACTACTCTAACTACTCTTCACTAAGAATTTAATTTCTCATTGTACAGAATTCAAAATATGTTTTCGTTTATTTTGTTTGAAACTAGACTCATTAAGGAGTCTAAGCATATAATTTTATCTTATAATCATTTTTGTACGATTTATAATGATTTTCCAAATACTAAACAGGGGATTTCGGAGCCATTCTGACTCTGTCTCACACAACTTTGAAAATCTCATTATCGGCAACCCCTTTACTTACACGATTTCTTTTATACGAAACTAGACGCATCAAGCTTTAATTACATAATTTATTCAGCCTTTAACTCAACTCCCACAATTTATGGTAATTTTTCCAAAACATGCTACTGCTGCTGTCCCTAGCAGATTTATACAATTTACTCTGTAAAGTTCTCATTCACATATTTAAAACATAATATCATATATGCCGTCATTTAGAAAAGTCATTGACCTTAACGTATATACATAATTCATATTCATCCCGTTTTAAAACTTAAAACTTACAAAGGAATCAAACTCAATTACTTAAGAACTTACTTTATTTATTTGAGCAACTGCAGATAGGCTACTCGACGGCTTTCTCTTTCCCTTATCTCGATTTAGATCCTCTTTGCTCATGAGCTTAATTAAAACAAATGAATTTGTTTCATTACTTATTCAACATTACTTCTTTATGATCACAGTTGATAATCGATAACTTCAATTGCATAATGTGTTTATGAAATATACCATGACTAACTTTTATGTTTATTTCACTAATACCTAATTCACATGCACAAACAAGAATTCACATTACTTGCCATTGTAAATGGAACCTAGATAGCCAATTACCATGGCCGAACATACAGCCACTTATATAAATAACACAAAGTGATACAAATTTATTTTTACCATTACAAATCATAAAAAAATGACCAATGCATACGACATCAACAATATATATACATACCAAATACCTATATTGCATACTTATCAATATGAACTTAAAGCCCTATCCTAATATTCATGTACATATTATCCACCATTTCCAAACCAATTCATCAATGCAATCATACCATTACAAATCAACTTAAAATAACCATATCTAATAATCAAATACCTATAGCATTGCATATTTCTCACATAGCAAGTACAACTAAATTCATTATTAATATATATATATCTAAACACTTAACTACAAGATTTAATCACCATTATCAAATCATAAAACAGCTTATAACAATCATTTATATTTACTTCACATAAACCGAAATAACCATTACATCATCTTTAATACACTTAGCATTTTACCCATTTAATCAAGCCAAATCTCAAGACCATTCCATCACATAAATTATACCATAAATCATACTTACAATTTAAGTTAATACATGACCGAAAATCACCATCATTAACATCATTATCAAACCAAAACCAAAACACATCTATCATCCGTATACCAAGCTTACCAAAACAAACTACTATGAGTTTCAAGCTTATTGACCGAATCTCAAACCTCAAAATTCTAAGTTTAATCCATGTGATAAGTAGAGTTTGAACTAACCATCTCAAACATGCATAGATTTTCAAGAATCATTCAATACATACCTCATTCTAGCCATCTTCTAAGCCAAAAATTAAAGCAACCAAACTTTCTTCTCCCTCCCTTTAGGCTACGGCAATGTAAGACAAGGATGAACCAACTTTGGTTTCTCCTTCCACTAACTATTATCTAATATCTCTTTTTTTTTCTTTTATTAATTCATTTGTAATATAATATCTTAAATCACAATACATATTATATATATAACACCATATCATGACCGGCCACCATCTCAAAAGTGGGTAATTTGACATGCAAGCCCACATTTTTGAATACATGCTCTATTATATCACTTTATATATTTACCTAACCTATTTTACCAATGTTTCACATAAGTCCCGTTCCAAAATTTCGCATAAAAATGGCAAAATTAATGCTTGAAATTTTTACACATGCATTTACTCACCTCATGAACATAGAATATAACTTTCAATTATTTATAAAACTCGGTTTCGTGGTCTCGAAACCACTTTTCGACTAGGGTCTACTTAGGACTGTCACAACTCTCCCTTCCTTTAGGAATTTTCGTCCCCGAAAATCTTATCGGCAAATAGGATAGGGTAACTTTCTCTCGTTGAGTTCTCTAAATCCCACCTAGTTTCCTCAACTCCGAACTTACGCTTCAGTGCTTTAACTAACAAAACTTTCTTAGTTTGATCATAATAAATCACAGAGATCCACAAAATTGACATTTACTCACTTACTTTTCATTTCGGTAATAACACACATAGGTATAACACAATTTACTCATCGGTCTGAACCTACTAGGTATAGGCTCGAACCCTACACACAGGTTCTAGCCTACTTAACCCAAAGTCCGAATAAACTCGACAGCCATCAACTAATTAGGCTATTAGCCTAGTATACACTTCACCGGTCCGAAACCTACTAGGCATAATGCCTGAATAACTCAAATATATATATTCATTTGGTTCATGACAACACTCATTTAACATCTTATGAAAATATTTCTTTTTTATACATGTAACTTAGATAATCTTTCACACACCCATTCATCAATAAAACACTATCAATAAGAATTTAATACTATCCTTTATCTTCGGCTATTTCAAGTAACCAACGATCACAAGAGTGAAGGTTTTAAATTCTCAATCCAAAGAATATATATAAGCTGATACGAGATTATGTTAACATCTTGTATCAATATTTAACTTAACTTATTTCCAAAGGAAAAATCAACTTCCACGTACCTGAACATTTATTTCATTTAGCACATTCTTTCATAGTTAACGTTACCCATATACAGTCGAATAAGCATAAAGCCTAATATAATATACTGGCATGAGATTTATTCTAGCACATAACTCATATATCCAAAATTATCACCATTCATCAGAAATTCTTACCAACTTTCAAATGTCGAAACTTAGTCAAAATAATTTCTTGAACATGATTAACAAAATAGTGTTTATTCACAATAGCACATATAATTGCATATACCAAGAATATCGTATTTATAATGTATATATATATCACATACCTTGTCAATTTAATGTCTCGAACTTATTTCATTACCAATTTAGCACAATGTTGTATAATCTCCAACTCTAATTAGTTCACCAGTGTTTAGTCCATTTAACGAATTTTCTCTTTAGGTCTTACTTACTATTACAAATCAATGCCATCGTCTCACACGAGGTCATACATGAAACACACTTCGCATGCACAGTGCCCACTGACTGATTTCGTACACATAGCGCTCGATTAAAGAACTCGCACACATAGTGCCTCAATTACCAATCTCGCGCACATAGTGCTTGATTGAAGAACTCGCACACATAGTGCCTCAACTACTGATCTGGCACACATAGTGCTCGGTTGAAGAACTTGCACACACAGTGCCTCATAACTCAAGCATGAATGCCTTCGAGGTTTAGCCCGGATATATCACTAGCACGAATGCTCTTTGGAACTTAGCCCGGATACATCACTAGCACGAATGCTCTTCGGGACTTAGCCCGGATACATCACTAGCATGAATGCTCTTCGGGACTTAGCCTGGATATATCTATAACTCTCAATTCTCATGTATATATACATATATAACAATACACATTAGTATATCATTTACATTACTTGAATACAAACACAACATGCTTATCGACCATTCAACTTTCAGTTCCATAGCCACAGACAAAGATCACATTTATAGTCATAACACTCTTTCAAAATTGCATCACTTATACCCTTATAATTCAATCCAAATCAAAATTCAAATACGAGTACATGATACGTACCTGATCAACTTAATAATTCGAGCATGTCCAAGTGAAGTTATATCGCAAATTCTCATAGTCAGAAGCTTGCTACAGCTCGATCGGGATTAAGATTCATTACAATACACAAACACATTTTAATAGTCAAAAATCATCACACTATCATTTTATCACTTTATGGCATGTATAAATAGACTCACGCGTGCTACGTTAGTCCTAGAATCGACTAAATCATGGCTCTGATACCAAATAAAATGTAACACCCCTATCCCGTATCCGTCGCCAGAATAGGTGAAGGGGCATTACCAGACTTGAAACTCATATCAGAACAGTAAATTTTTTTTTTTAAGAACATTCCTTTAGATAAATACTAAAGACAGTCAGGGATACAATTTAAACTTCTATAAGTACACATTCAAAAGATGCCATTTTCGCATGGCTTATATACATTAACCAAAATATTCTTCGGCCACTGGTCTATTCTATACATGCCATAAAATAATTCAAAACATAACAGTAACAAGCAATGGATAGTGATAGTGTGACTAGTTGCTGACGATCCCCGAGCCTGTAGCTTCCAAATGAGATCTATAAAACAGAGGAAACAAAATAAACGGAGTAAGCATTACAATGCTTAGTAAGTTTTAAGCAGTGTCAACAGATAACAATCAAATTATAACATAGTTGTTCGTATTTTTATTTCACTCTTCCTTCGGGCATACCATCCCTTTACCGAATATGCACATCTCATCATATACAATAGGCAGATAAACTTTCACATAAAAGTGAGCTCATGTGACATAGATATATTGTATAATTTCACATAACCTCTCACACTGATCCGATGTCACATAATCATAGGAATAGTCTCATAGATTGCTCACGTATGCATCACATAACTACCTTATGATTTAGTTCAAATCAAGCTCACATATAAACTTAGAGTACATACCTGTTTAACCTTTCGCATTGAATATATTTATAAGAAATTCTTATTGCGAAGTCTTATAGCTTTAAACTCTACTCGGATTATCGGCGAGACCTTTAGCTCGGATGAAATCTCCACACGAAGTCAATGGTCTTAACCTGCATACAGTCACCACATATGGTCATCGGTCTTTAATCCCGAGTTTACATCATAGAGTTTCATGCATATTTATTCACATGTTACAACATTCACATCGACTATCATATTTGTAATTCATTTACCTCATCAAATATCTAATAAAACACACCTTTCGCCGTTTGTCATTTGGCCACAATATATATATACACATCTCATACATATCTCACATTAGCCATTTGGCTTTACCACATATCCATCTCATACACGTTTCGCATTAGCCATTCGGCTTTACCTCTTATCCATCTCATACACATTTCGCATTAGCCATTCGGCTTTACCACATATATACACTTCCACGTTCATCACATTGGCCATTCTGCCTTATCACATATATGCATGTTCACATTCATCACATTGGCCATTCGGCCTTATCACATATATGCATGTTCACATTCATCACATTGGCCATTCGGCCTTATCACACATATGCATGTTCACATTCATCACATTGGCCATTCGGCCTTATCACATATATGCATGTTCACATTCATCACATTGGCCATTCGGCCTTATCTCATATATGCATGTTCACATTCATCACATTTGCCATTCGGCCTTATCTCATATATACACATTCACATTCATCACATAAAATCCTAAATCAAAATATAAATTTTCATGTATTCACATCACAATTATCCAAATATACTTCTCATACCACATATACTTTCATGTATACACTTTGTCTTGGCTGAATCTACATCTATCATTTTCCAATGAATAATTCAATTTCATGCCATACTATCATTTCATATTCGAATACTTATAAACTTACAATTTCACAAATTTTAATATCAAAGATCCATCTAACACTCATATATCATTTTATAATATCACAATTTAGAATTCACGTATAGGTTTAATCGATAGCTTATGAGCAACTAAAACAAGTTTTATCCATGTTTACAACATAACCACAAATTCTCTACAAGCTGTTTTCCTGAGCAACAGTCGTTAAATTATTTGTAACTGGGGCTACGAAATTCCAAATTATGTACCGTTAATTTTCCATGAAAATAGACTCGTATATCCTCTATCCAAACAATTTTCAGAATTTTTTGTTTGGCCAATCAATACCAATTTTTTCTTAAATTTTCCCCTATCTTACTGCTTGACTACTCTGACTACTCTTCACTAAGAATTTAATTTCTCATTGTACAGAATTCAAAATATGTTTTCGTTTATTTTGTTTGAAACTAGACTCATTAAGGAGTCTAAGCATATAATTTTATCTTATAATCATTTTTGTACGATTTATAATGATTTTCCAAATACTGAACAGGGGATTTCGGAGCCATTCTGACTCTGTCTCACATAACTTTGAAAATCTCATTATCGGCAACCCCTTTACTTACACGATTTCTTTTATACGAAACTAGACGCATCAAGCTTTAATTACATAATTTATTCAGCCTTTAACTCAACTCCCACAATTTATGGTAATTTTTCCAAAACATGCTACTGCTGCTGTCCCTAGCAGATTTATACAATTTACTCTGTAAAGTTCTCATTCACATATTTAAAACATAATATCATATATGCCGTCATTTAGAAAAGTCATTGACCTTAACGTATATACATAATTCATATTCATCCCGTTTTAAAACTTAAAACTTACAAAGGAATCAAACTCAATTACTTAAGAACTTACTTTATTTATTTGAGCAACTGCAGATAGGCTACTCGACGGCTTTCTCTTTCCCCTTATCTGATTTAGATCCTCTTTGCTCATGAGCTTAATTAAAACAAATGAATTTGTTTCATTACTTATTCAACATTACTTTTTTAATAATCACAGCTTGATAATCGTATAACTTCAGTGCATAATGTGTTTATGAAATATACCATGACTAACTTTTATGTTTATTTCACTAATACCTAATTCACATGCACAAACAAGAATTCACATTACTTGCCATTGTAAATGGAACCTAGATAGCCAATTACCATGGCGAACATACAACCACTTATATAAATAACACAAAGTGATACAAATTTATTTTTACCATTACAAATCATAAAAAAATGACCAATGCATACGACATCAACAATATATATACATACCAAATACCTATATTGCATACTTATCAATATGAACTTAAAGCCCTATCCTAATATTCATGTACATATTATCCACCATTTCCAAACCAATTCATCAATGCAATCATACCATTACAAATCAACTTAAAATAACCATATCTAATAATCAAATACCTATAGCATTGCATATTTCTCACATAGCAAGTACAACTAAATTCATTATTAATATATATATATATCTAAACATTTAACTACAAGATTTAATCACCATTATCAAATCATAAAACAGCTTATAACCATCATTTATATTTACTTCACATAAACCAAAATAACCATTACATCATCTTTAATACACTTAGCATTTTACCCATTTAATCAAGCCAAATCTCAAGACCATTCCATCACACAAATTATACCATAAATCATACTTACAATTTAAGTTAATACATGACCGAAAATCACCATCATTAACATCATTATCAAACCAAAACCAAAACACATCTATCATCCGTATACCAAGCTTACCAAAACAAACTACTATGAGTTTCAAGCTTATTGACCGAATCTCAAACCTCAAAATTCTAAGTTTAATCCATGTGATAAGTAGAGTTTGAACTAATCATCTCAAACATGCATAGATTTTCAAGAATCATTCAATACATACCTCATTCTAGCCATCTTCTAAGCCAAAAATTAAAGCAACCAAACTTTCTTCTCCCTCCCTTTAGGCTACGGCAATGGAGGATAAGGATGAACCAACTTTGGTTTCTCCTCCCACTAACTATTATCTAATATCTCTTTTTTTTTCTTTTATTAATTCATTTGTAATATAATATCTTAAATCACAATACATATTATATATATAACACCATATCATGACCGGCCACCATCTCAAAAGTGGGTAATTTGACATGCAAGCCCACATTTTTGAATACATGCTCTATTAGATCACTTTATATATTTACCTAACCTATTTTACCAATGTTTCACATAAGTCCCGTTTCAAAATTTCACATACAAATGGAAAAATTAATGCTTGAAATTTTTACACATGCATTTACTCACCTCATGAACATAGAATATAACTTTCAATTATTTATAAAACTCGGTTTCGTGGTCCCGAAACCACTTTTCGACTAGGGTCTACTTAGGACTGTCACAACCTAAGCCCATTACAGATTCAGTTTAGGCCTTGGCCCATTCGGATACAGTCTTAGATATAATTTAGGGCCTTAGCCCATCTCAAATACAATATGCAATAGCAAAAAATCAGAATCCTACACACCATCTTCGTCCATCCCTACACACCATGCTATACCGAAATACAACACATAATCAAAAATTTGTAACAGAGCTGTCAGATAATAGGCTTAATAGCCTTTCAGACACTTCCTCCAGATAACAATAACCCACTCAGATGCAATGCAACATACAAAAGATGTCATGCTATTATGCAATTACAGTACATACATTCAAATATCATAATTCATGCTTGGTATAGAAATTAGGCAGACAGATCACTTATATAAGGGTCTAAGTAGGGCTTACTGACCCTTCAGTAGGTCCACGGTCTACTTGGGCGACCCGTGCAACCTTAGACAACTTTTAAAAAATGGGCTCACACACCCGTGTGGCCCACAATGCCCAAATTGGCCTTGGCCGTGTGACTCATTTTTAATGTAACCCATGCGAGCTAAATATTCATATATGTTTTCACTATTTACTTATATGTTCATTCAAAGCTGTCTACTTCAGTCATTGTCACTAAATTATTTATGTCTTGAGCTGCAGAATTCCAAATTAAGATCCGCTTGATGTTTTTGAAACTAGATTCAAATACCTTTCTACGATAAAATTTTCAGAATTTATAGTTTATCAAATAAGTACAGTAAAATCTTAAAATTTATCCCTATTCTGCTATTTCACAGCTTCAACCTCTCCTTACTAAAAATTATTTATCTCTTAGTACGGAATTTTGATGATGTTTCATTTGTTTCTCTTGAAAAAAGACTCCTTAAGGATTTAAACATATAAATTTCAGCCCCTAATTATTTTTTACAATTTTTTATTATTTTCCAAAGTCAGAACAGGGAAACCCAAAATTATTCTGACATTGTCTCACAAAATTTATTATATCTCATAATTTACAATTTTATTACTTACACTGTTTCTTCCATGAAAAACTAGACTCAATAAATTTTAATTCCATATTTTATTCAACCTCTAACTCAAGTTTCACTATTTTTGATGATTTTTCAAATTTATACTATTATTGCTGTCCAAAACTATTTTAGTGCAAAATGTTGATTTCCAAGTTTATAACACCCTTATTTCCTTTCTCTACAATTTTTTGCATTATTTTCTCTTATTTCTCTTATTTCTCGACAGCAAGCAATTTCAGCTTTTTTCCAAATCCCGTTTTCTGCGTTTCGGGTACACACCTAGTATCGATTCGCTGTGTAAAGTAACCCGAGCCTTCAAAAACTGTGACGAATCCGATAACCAGTCGTCTCCACACACTAGAATATCCGTTTAAAACCTTTGAACAACACTTAAACGAGAGTAAAATGAACCCTTTGTTAATTGCCTAATCGAAATACGATAACTAAGGGGGAAAATTCCACTTACCGAAACAGATGAAGTCAAAAGTTGCACCTAAAAAGATGACTCGCAAAAAATACATAAACGAAAAGAGCAGGGAAAAGAGAAGAGAATTTCAGCTATAGAGCAAGAGATGAACAGATCAAGAAAACGAAAAGAGAGGAGAAAGAGAAGAAACAAGATTCGACCAAAGGGGAACAAAAACCAAAAGTGAACAAGAAGGAAGAAGAAACGGCAGAGAAACAAAAGTCGAACGTCAAAAAATTTATTGGAAAAAAAATGAAAATAGAAAACTGATAAGAAGAAAATCTTATTTTTATAACTTCTCCCCAATTATCTCCTAAAAACACTATTAACCCACTAAAACACAACTACTCAGCAACCCAGTTTAATTTGAACTCCACCACGCCGCACGCCTCAAACAAAAATTAATTAATTCCCCTGCTTGCGTAGAGACTCAAAAACAAAACCTCCTACACACTAACACTCCGCTTAACCACCAGACCAGTAGTCCCATTTTGATATATTTTTACCAACAATCAAATAAAAGCCTACTGAACAAGAGTAAGGCTTAATTCATTCAAAATACCAAAATTTTCCCAAGCAAAAGCTTGAACTTGGGACCTCCCAAACACTCCCAGAACACATAACCACTAAAGCTAACAAATATTTGTGTCATATTTTCACAGTAACGAAATTAGAAATTTTGGGGCGTTACAAAGTTGATTAATGTAATTATCCTAGCCTATTCATGTTTTTGATTGTTGAAGTTGTGTTTCTGCTACTAAATCCATTCATACATTTAGATAATTTGCATACTTAGATTAAAATTGCATTAGGGATCAATTTTGCATCTAGTTAATTTAATCTAATTTAATCATCATCACTCAAATTATTGTGTTTTTATCATCAAATTATTAACTTATAATTTTACAACTAATCAATTAACATACACAATCCCTATGAAGTCGATAACTCATTTACTTACTTATTACTTGAACGACTGTGTTCACTTGCACAAACTGAGCGTTACAAAACCTCCTATTTCTTATTCCTATAGTCAATTTTACATTTTATTCAATTTGATCCTTATGAACAAAACTAACAATTAAATTTTACAATCTAGTCTTTTTTCACATCTAAGATTAAGATCTATCAATTTAACACCAATTTCTTCAAGAAATCAACAATGGAAACTTTCAAAATTTTCAACAGTTTTACAAATTGGTAAGTAGGCTAGCTAAATTAAGCTCCCACGACCTCAAAAACATAAAAATTATAAGGACTTGAAAATTTAGGAATTTGAAGGGCCAAATAGTTCTAAACTCAAAACCCTTTTCTTTTTCTTTTTTTCTTAAGCATGAATGGTGGAGAAGAAGAACATGATAATTCTCCACCATTTTATTTTTTATATTATAATTAAAGCCTTAATTACTTAATTAAATTAACTTAATTTTAATTATATTAAATTAATTATTCATTAACAATTATAAATGGATTCAAACATCATATTCCACTATCTATTTAATAAGTATTGGTTTAATTACCGATTTGGTCCTTTAGCTAATTAAAATCTATAGTGATAAGACTTTTACAATTTAGTCCTTGCACCTTAATTAACTATCAATTCAACAAAATTACTGGACCAAACTTTAATATATTTCTATATTAACCTCGTAAATATTAATATTTAATATTTACAAACTTGAACTAAGGAAATGAGGTTTCGAAACTGTATTTTTCAACACCACTGACTTTCAGGTCATAACAATTCTTCCCCCTGAAATTTACTTAAACTGTGATGGGGAAGGTATACTATTGAATCGATTTCTCCTCGCTAACTACCCTGTTTAACTGAACCACCACTTCTTGGACAATTTCGAGTAATATGCTCTAAAGATCCACATTGGAAACATACTCTCGTTTTCTTCCAGCATTCACTTATGTGCTTCCTACCACAAAGCCATAGTTTGGAATACTTACGTCCTTTTTTGACTTTTCAACATTAATAGATACTGACGGTTGTTTAACCTAATCTTTCTTGGATTCAACTTGGATTGAGAAAATTATTTAATTAGAAAATTTATTAATTTAAATTAATTTAGTAAATAATATTTATTTTGAGAAATAGAAAAATATGTATTAGGTTGGATTAAATTATAAAGTGTAGTGCTAAAAGTCTAAGAAGCACATATAATTAGACTCAATACAGGAGAAGCCCAAAACCCCTCATAATGAGTATGAGTGGCGGCAACCATAGTTTAATTAATTAGGGTTAGTCTCTCCTCTCCCCTAGTAGAATTAAGGGACTGTTTTTCTTCATATAAGTATTATATGTATTTTACTAATTCAACCAGGATTCTTATAGTTCTCCCTATAAATAGATTGCACTGGTAAAGTTATTTACACATAAGTTTTAAATATTGTTATTCTACCCGAAAATAGTCAAAATTTATTTCTAAGTATAAATTTTATTTTCCAAGAATAACAATTTTACTGGTTTCTATAGAGAGATTTACTTTCCTACTAAAAGTAGGAAAATTATTTCTAGTTTTGAGTTTGATTCATGATTGTTCGAGGCCACACTTGAAGCGATTCGTGGTACAAGAATAGAGGAGGACATTCAGTTGAAAGTCAGGAACGTCTAGGATCCGTTCCGGAAAAGCACAAGCATTTTCTGTGAAACATTTTGTGACAGCCCTAAATTGACCCTAGTCGGAAAGTGGTTTTGGGACCACGAAACCGAGTCTTATAAATAATTAAAGGTTATATTCTAAGTTTATGATGTGTGTAAATGCTTGTGTGATAGTTCCATACTTTAATTTGGTCAGTGTATGTGAAATTTATTAGTAGGGACTTATGTGAGACAATTTAGAAATATGCTAGGCAAGTGTTCAAGTGGCCTATTAATATATGTGGGAAAGTGCTTGTCCTTGCATGTCAAATTAGCCAAATTAAAGCATAGTGGCCGGCCATGCTATGGGTGGAAACATGTCACAAACATGTTATGTTAGTGATGTATGTTAGGAAAAATAAAATAAGGAGCATGGTAATAAAATAATGAAAGGGAATATGATGAAAAAAAAAAAAGAAAGAATGTGTGTGATTGTTTCCCCCCCCTTGCCGTGAGTTGAAGAAAAGAAAACAAAAAAAAAGTGTTCATCCTTGAACATCTTTGGCCGAAAACTTTAAGGAGAAAGGAAGAAGAAAGGTTGAAGAGGTTCGCCATGCATGTAACTAGGCTAAGGTATGTTTGATGTTGCTCCATGAGATTCATGTATATTTTAGTTGTTAGCTTGAGTCCTACCTAGCCCATGGTCTAAATCTTTGCTATGTGAGGGAGATGATACTCGGCCATAGGTGTTGTCTTCTTGGTGGATGCTAGATGTTGTGTTGGTGAGTTTTGTTGTTTCATGTTAAAGTTAGGTGAATGATGATGGATGAGTGTTTGAACCATAAAAGAATTCGCTACCTTGTTATGAACTAGGGCGAATGTGAGTTGGTTGTGGTTGAATATTGCATGCATGGTAGAATGGTGGATGAAAGTGCCGAATGTGGTCTTTGGTTTGGCATGAAGTGATAAATAAAGGTTTAAAAGATAGCTTAAGTTAATTGATACTCACTAATGAGTTCGAATGGAAGCTTTGTTAAGTGGGAAATGAGTGGCCGAGAGAGAGAATTATGGACTATTGCCGAATGTATGTTGGATTGATAGAGTCTCCAAATTGATTTTTTTTATGTGTGTATGCATGACCGAATATAATCGGCCACATGAGTAAAGAAATGGGTTATTTGATATGTGGTAAAAGTTAAGTGTTAAACGAAATGGAAATGAAATCATATTGGAATATGTATACTCGACCACATGAATGAGTACATAGGTTGATGTGTATGTTCGGCCATAGGTAAACATATTGATGGCTTTATCTTGACTTAGAAAATTCGGCTAAGGTGAATATTGGCTAATATGTTTGAGTTGATTCATGATTTCATATGTATGTGACTTTAGTGTCTAATGTATATATATGAGCTAAGTACCTTGAGTTCCTCTTTGATGCTCAAATGATTAAATCAATTTATTTGTTAAATTAAGCTCAAGAGCAAAGGGAACTAAATCCGATAAAGGGAAGGAAAAAGTGGTCGAATAGCCATCGAAATCGCTCGACAACATCCGAGGTAAGTTTTGAGCAATGAGACTTAGTTTATGATTTGATTAAGTCATAATGTATGTGCATAGAGATAATGTCATAAAGCAAAGTAAACCATGCTGTTTGTATGTGGCTAGTGAGCCGAAAATGGGTTTGCTTAATACGCGACTTGTGTTTGAACTCTAATTATGAAAATGAAATATAGATGTGTCATGATTTATTGATATGTGCATGAATATTTGGATGATAACCGGCTAAGTCCCGAAGGCATTTTATGCTAGTGACTAGTTCCTGCTAAGTCCCAAGGCATTTATGCGAGTTATTACATCCGGCTAAGTCCCGAAGGCATTTATGCTGAGTTACTATATCCGGCTAAGTCCCGAAGGCATTTGTGCGAAGTTACTATATCCGGCTAAGTCCCAAAGCAATTGTGCGAGTTACTATATCCGGCTATGTCCCGAAGGCATTGAGCGAGTAGCTATATCCGGTTAAATCCCGAAGGTACTTGGCTTGGGAATGAGCGACCTTGCTGTAATAGTTTCAATTAATATGCTCGTAAAATCCCAGCAATGAGGTATGTCTCGTATATGCATTGATTTAGTTGAGCCCTTACAATTAGTATTCGCTCAGTCGATAAATGAGCTACCGGCCTTTGGCTAAGTTGATCTTTTGTGTATGAATATAAGGGTTGGTGATGTGAAGTAAGTATGATATTGAGAATTTGTGCATATGAAATTATCTGTTTAGCCATATGAATGCTACACTTTAGTTGTGTCTAATTTTATGGCTCAAACTTACTAAGCATTAAATGCTTACTCCGTTCTTTGAATCTCTGTTTTATAGATTTTGGTTCGTCAGCTATCGGACTCGGGATTATTGAAGTCGAAGTCGCCCACACTATCAAAGCCCTTTGGTACACTTTTGGTTGAACTTTGAAATGGCATGTATAGGACTACCCGTTTTGTTGTTGGTCATGGACCCTTTGGTTTTGTATAAATTTGGATAGCCATGCGAAAATGGCTTATATACACTTTGAGCTTAGTATTATAATCGTCTTGTATGATGTTCATTAAGAGGTATGGAAATGTTTGGGAACGATTAGCCATTGGAATGGTTAATCATGATCATATTTTGTGCTATTCATGCAAAAGGGCTAGTTGAATCATGGAAACCATGTAATAGGTAAAGTCTACCTTAAAAATAGATGCTAATAGCAGCAGTGACGTGAATGTGAAAAATCACTAAAAATATTAGGAATGGAATTAAATAGTGAATAAATTATGTAATCGAACCTTGATGAATCTATTTTCATAGGAAAGTAACGAAACGATCATATGAACAGTATATTATGAGATATTTAAGTTTTCGTGAGACAGGGCAGAGCGGTTTCGGATTCCTGTTCGACTTTGGAAATTCATCATAAATTAACCAGAGATAATTAGAGGTTATATGTATAGATTCCTTTTGAGTCTAGTTTCATTAGAAACAAACGGCATCGATATTGAAGCCCATGCAGGGAGATATCCAAGTCGTAATGCGCAAAGGTCGGTGTAGTCGAACCCGAAACAGGGAGACTTTAACTAATAAACTGTACTAATTGGCTCGACCAAAAATTCTAGAAAAAAAATTGTAGATGGATATATGAGTCTAGTTTCAGGAAAAATTTACGAAACTGGTTTTCGAGTTTTGAAACTCAAGATATGATTTTTAAGGCGACAGTGATGCAGTAACCAGCTTGTCTGGAAATTTTTAAATGGACTGTAAAAATAAGTAAATTTAGGCTGTGAACCCCTCGTGTCCGACTCCGGCAACGGTCTCGGGTACGGGGTGTTACACGTTTATTGCTATAAATGTCATAAATCAGCTTGATTTTCAAATTTTAAATTTTCCATTATGACAAAAAACCATTTTTAAACCAAAATTTTCCATTAGTTGATCCTCTCTACCTTATGATAGATAAGGTTTTATCAATAAAACCCCTTTCAAAACCTTCAATAATAAGGAATTGTGTTAGCCTTTCATACCTTGCATGAGGTGTCTATTTGAGACCGTATAAGGCTTTACTCAATTTATACACATATTTATTATGTGTAAGGTCTTCAAAACCTTTCAATTGTGCCACATATACTTCCTCTTTCAAGTAGTCTTTTAGAAAGGCACTCTTGAAATCTATTAAATACAATTTGATGTCAAGATGAGTGGTCACAGGAAGCAAAATTTTGATGGCCACAGGACCTTAGCTCATTGAGTAATTCTACTACATTTTATCACAAATAAAACAAGTGAATCACACTCTATTACTCTCTATTATAGATATCTCACCTTTGTACGTAAAGACTAGAACAGTAACCTCCAAATCCTCCCCATGAGAACTCGGGCATTAAACACCTCACCAATATTTACAATAAAAGTTTGCACTCTCTTATAAAAACATTCCTTAATGGAAAAATTAGAATGCACTCAATAAGCTCTTATTATATAAACCTAGATAAGCCTTAGCATAAACCAAATTCGGCTTGCTAACATAGAATCTAAGTGAATACAAAGTAAGTCCTTAAAAATAGTTAATACTGTTGGAATAAATCCAGTTTGAAAAACAATTTTCTATCACAATGGAAAATCAAAATTTTGAAAATTAACTGGGCTTGTGCTCTTTATAGTAATATTCTTTTCCCAAAAAGTATTTGTGCTTTATACGAGACGGATCCTAGAGTTCTTGACTTTCAACCGAATACCCTTCACTATTCTCATATCACGAATCGCTTCGAGTATAGGCTTGAACGATCATGAATCAACCACAAAACTGAAAACGACTTTTACATTTAGTAGGATAGTAATTCTCTCTACATAGAAATTGAAAGAATTATTGTTATCAGAAAATAAAACTTACACTTAGAAAATAAATTCTCAATATTTTCGAGCAAAACAACAATATTAAAAACTATTGTGTAAATAGCTCTACTAGTGCTATCAGTTTATAAGGAAAAATAGAAATATTGGTTAAATTAGAATGACACAAATAATATTAATTTAATAGAAAAATTGGTCTTTTGATTTAACTAAAAGAAGGGACGACACACCCTAGTTAAATATGTTAGGGTCACCACCCCTCATATATATTATGAGGAGATTTTGAACCTCCTGTATCAGATCTAGAGGTGATCATGGGCCGGGCCGAGCCAGGTTCAGGTCGGGCCAAGATAAAATTTTAGGCTTGTCTACTAGGCCCAGGCCCTGCCCGGCCCGAAATATGGGCCTAAAATTTTGTCCAAGCCCGGCCCGAAATAAAATTACTAAGCCCGAGCCCGCCCATATTAATTTTTTTTCTTATATTATTAAATAAAAAATTTAAAAATATAATAAATCAAATATATTTAAAAACATAAAACAAATATTAAAACAAATAAAAATAATACTAAAACAATTCTTAAAACAATACACAAATTAACAATATAATAAAAATAGTTATATTAAAATTTTAAAATAATTTAAAAATAAAAATATATATTAGTATATAATTCGAGCTGGGCGGCCGAGCCCGGCCAAAAACTCTTACGAGACCCGCCCGTTTTCTAAACAGCCTCGTTTTTGCCCAAGCCCATTTTTCGGCCTATATTTTTACCCAAACCCTCCCATTTTTCTAGGCGGGCCTTGAGGCGGGGCCGGACCGCCCGACCATGATCAACTCTAATCGATCCAATTATATGTATTTTTAAATTGTAAACCCAACACTTCTAACCCAATACATGTTTTTTATTTCTCAAAATAAAATTATTTATTAATTTAATTTAATTAGATAACTTATTTTTTAATTAAATAATTTCCTCAACCTAATTCTAATTTCATTAAAATCATGACAATTTTACATAAAATAATCTATAAAAATATATTTAATTTTCATATTTCATTAATTTAAAATAACCAATTAATTTAATTCTATTTTCAAACATCAATTATTTGATTTAGAAGGATCAATTGACCATAAAATATTCGGACTCAAATTATTTATAATTAAATTTTAATTTTTTGTCTATTAGTTATAATATCATTCAATCACAAAATCATTCCATTATAATATCATGACTAAACTCTCACTAATTATATATCATTGGAGAAGCTTTTCAATTAATGCTCATCCAATGAACTTGTCATTGATATGCAATCGTCCTAGAATATTCTTAATCTCTTTTGAATAAACACAATAATCTAAATCCAAAGACAACTCGGTCCAAACATGACCAAACCCGCCTATTTGCCACCGCTAAGCCAAACCTAACCCGTAAGCACGCTTTATTGTTCACAATATTAATGCAGGGTGCAAGGGAATTGAATTGCCTAAGACTCTGCCCTTAAAAAGCAATTCATAACATTCATGCCTATTTCCCAGCGGCGTTTAGCCGACAAAAGTAATAGATATGCAGAATAATACATTGGTAAAACTTGCAAATTTTGTTCAGAACCATGCTAGGGTTAAACAATTGGCACCCATATCATATGACTGTTCCATTCAAAATGCCAAAATTGCCAAGCCCCCTCTTACATCCATAACCATAATATAATTACAACAATTGACGAGATTTTCAAGATTGAATTCATGCGAGGGATCAATAACATCAATATAATTACAAACTGCGGCTGCTTAGTATATTACTCCTTGTGACGAGATGTGCGATCTTTACGGTGTCCGCCTAGAATACGTGAAATCTGCAGACCTCTGCTGAATGCTTGGTTGAAAAGCATTCGAGTTTGAAACTCAGAGACAAATGGAAACCAGGCAAGGAATGCAACAGGAGTGAAAAGAAGCAAGCCCATTACAATCTCATATCCACGAGCAAGTGTTCGAACTGATCCCCAGAAGCCAGCTTTCTTAACAACAGGCCTCAAAGCCTGAGCAATCTGATGACAGATATGAAAACAGCATTAACATCCATTATGAAGTAAAATTACCACGAATGATTAGATTGCCAACTCCTATTAGTCTCCACAAGCATTCATCAATTTGTTGACTTTTTTAAAATGAGTGCCAAGAGAGAAGAAATGCGCAACTGGTGCACTATGACCCATTGCATTTACCATTTACGAGCACAATCATTCTAGGTGCAAATCACTATATAGCTTTGAAGAACCATTTAGGTGGCAGCAGATCACTATAGATTCTAGAAAAACAAAACAACCCATACCAGATCAGCAAACCGCAAGCATTCTTATTCAGAGGGCAATTTTTTTTGAGAAATCAGCAGTGCATAATGGTGGAAGCTCATCTTTTGAGCTTCAATATATAAAAAGTGCATTTGAGAGCTAAAGAGAACTATGCAAGTTAACCATTGCCATATGATTGTAAAACTGTAAGAGAGAGAGAGGAGACAAGCTTACCAGGAGCATTCCCCAACCCGTAGGCATGAAGATAAAAATACACACTATAATGTCTTGAATTGTCATATGAGCAAGTGTGACCAAAATAACCAGAATGGACACAAATGTCAAGAATATTAATCCCTTGATGAGCCGGAAAACAAGCTGATAGCTTGCACTGAACCTCCGCCTTCCAACAGATACAGTCTACAAAAAAGAAAAAATTATTGAGATAGATGATTCAGTTCCAAATTAATACCTGAACTTATGCATAGTCTAATAACTTCAGGAAGATAATAAGAAACTATTAACTAGTCACCTACCTTCATTACAAACAATATTAGAACAATCACAAGCCATGATGCACCATAAACCTGTGACAAGAGAAATGAAAATACCCAGTGTAAATATAACAGGATGAAAATCAAGGGAAAATGGCCATGGAAATAGAGAGGAACCTACCAAAAAACTTTTGGTTTCCCTTGTAACATGCAAGTGATAGACAAGCCCATACTGGTAGATAAAGAAACGTAAAGCTAACAATATCTCAGCAATAATACCACGCTTGCCAGAATATTGAAGATGCTCTTGCTCTTCTTCCCACCACGATTCCCAACTTTTTTCTGAAGGTACACCTATACCACCTCGGTTGTTTATCCACTTATTCCAATCAGTCCAATCATCAACAATCTTCTGCCACTCAAAACCAGAAGGATTGAATAGGAAGGGAGCAAAAAGCCATGTGCCCACCATAAACCACAAGGATGCAGTGATCAATACATAAGCAACTGTACTTCTGTAAGTATGACCAAAGATTTGGTACACAATAAGCAAGATCATCATCTCAATACCCTTAACAAAATGGCTACGTGAATAAAGCCGGTAGTTTTCAGCAAACTTTGCATGGAACACCACAAACCCTCGGCCTGTAGGCCTGTACTTAGCACCTCCATGAAGCAATGTCCTTCCATAATAATGGGTTTTTGTTCCAAGAGAAAATGTGAAAAATACTGGTGCCAGTTGCAGTTGCATTAATATAAATTCACTCAATGCAGTTCGGAAACCCCTTTCCAAGCCAATTTCCATCAACATGGGTAGTGCCATCAAAAATCCAATTTGAACAAAAGATTGAGAAGCAAGCGCCACTTGAAGAGGCTTATTATCACGGATTGCTGGTTCCCTACTCAATCCTTGTTCAAGGCCACTGAGTACAAGATAGAGGCGCCCATAAAGGAACACATAGACGGTGAGCACTGTTACCTGCCAAAGAACACAGAATGATGTTTGGTTTGTATGACATTTTAAAGCTATAGTTAAAAGGGAAAAGTTTGCGGAATTACCAGAGTACTGAAATAAAAACCAACTGTAGTGAAATAACAAGACAGCATTCTGAAAAAGTCAAAACGATGTCCCAGCCGGTATATATCTCGACTCAATGTCTGCTCACCATTTCCATTAGCTATTTTGGCCTCAAACATAGATATCTGATTTAGACCCACATCCCTTCCCTTCCCAACTTGTATGTATTCATGATGAGTCACATTGCCTTCACGAAGTGTAGAATTGAAGCCTGTAATCACAATCAAATCACATAAGTTACAAATCAAAGTCAGGCAAAAAATCAAAACCCAGTTAAAAAAAATCAAGGCGTTCCTACCAGCAAAAATATCTTCACTTAAATTAATGACTTTGGATGCTTTACTGACACCTCCTCTTGTGAGGTGAAAGAGCCTATCAAATACATCTGGATGACCATAATGGAATCGAACCCTATACAAACAGGAAACACATAAGTGATCTAGCATTGGTTAACCGAATGTACTAAAAATGTAAAGAGAGCCAAAGATAAAGAACATTTTTTGTTTGCTTGGAGTAAAACCCACAGTACCATACTAGCATGGACAGGGAAGATCCATTAGTATGAAAAAAAATGATGATATTTTATGACATCTTATTTGAGAGTAGAGAAACAATTAAGTGCGACGAATTGTCCAATATATATAATAATTTGACAGTAGATAAACAAGAAGCCGATGACCTCCAGATTTAGAATGTTTTACATAGTGATATCCCTGTTATCCCACATTTATTAAGTATAGCTTTTCCCACTCTGTAACTTAGCTCAAATCTAATCAAGATTTAATCATATTCAAAAAAAGGCTCCAAAACTTTGATCAATTTCTATGGTTTAGCCAAAAGGAATGCACGAATTTTAGATAAGAATTAACAATGATAATTGCAAATGAAATGTTAACTATTCGTGCATGCAGTTTGAGCTCTAGAATTAGAATTTGTTAAGTGGTGTTATCCCCACATCTATTGAGTATCCCCTCTAGCTATAACCAATTGATTTTAGGGTTTTATACTTCACATAGTATCAAAGCCCGGGTGTGTTCTACTGTTCCTGCCTTAACATAAGTGGTGTTACCCCACATAAATATTAGGCTTCTTGTGGCCTTATATTAAAGTTGGGCTACCACCTAATACCAAGTAGTTTTACGTAGGATGCTTCACAAAATGCATTTAAGCAACCCTAAAAAAATCTATTTAGGATTGTTCTCATGTTTATTGTTAATAAAGTGGCCCACACAACAAACTCTCAAACTTAATCAACGTTGGATATTACCATTTTAACTCTTCACATCCAATAGGCTCAACACCAACTCCTAGACTTGATCAAATTTTGATAATACCATTTAACAAAATCTCTCTAGGCTCAACACTAATGACAAAAAAATAGGCCTACAATGTGGTCATGAATATAAAAGAACAAAAATGAAACAAAAAATAAAAAAATAAAGAGCAACAATAACCTGGGCTCTAACACCTTGTCCGATATCCAACTTAAAAAACTAATCACTAGCTCAAAAAGATTGTCCTTAGTTTTCTTCTAGAAGAGGGGGAAGGGTAAATTGATCATGTATTCCAAAGGAACAAGCATATCTAAGAATTCACACTTATCTTTTTCAAAAAGAGATTAAAATCCCAACAACCACCCCACTGAACAAATATAAAAGTATTATAACTCTGAAACGTCTAACAAAATAGCTTACTTTAGAGGGTTGGCTAACAGTCGCTGACCAATAGTAACAAAACTGGTCTCCTGATTTGACATAAACCATGCAAGAGAAGAAACACTGCACCAAACAATAGAGTATCAACAACCTATGAAAAAGAAATAGTTAATAATATAGCAAAAACAGGCTGCCAGTATACCTTCCAGTAAATATGTGCTCTCTGAGCCCAAGTATGGTTGGGTATCTTACACCATCATGCTTTTTGAGGAATTCTTGCAACAAATTCCTCATTTTCAAGGCCTCTTCCATGTAATTATCCTATGTGATACAATAAGAAAAGATAGAAACGCAATTATCCTTTGCAATGCATTCAAAAAAAGGAAAGGTATTTTTATCCCATGAGAACGAGCAATAAAATAATAGAAGGCAGCATCATGAACAATGATGTTTAGTAAAAACACGATAAATAGCAACCTGGTTCATGTCTATTGTCTGCAAGCCTTCTCCTCGTGTGAAGATAATAGCATGGTTTTGGTTTTCTGGTTTTCCTTCACCCAAGATAGCAGGTCCTGGAAGTTTTATCCGATAAATTTCCTGTTACAGAAATGATCATAATGAAAAGATAATTAAAAAATGAAAAGCTTTAGGATGCAGAGAGAGTGATAGATATCCAAATTGAAAGTGGATATTTAAAACTGAGCACTTCGAACAATCAAGTGATAAAAATGCACTGAATTTAAAATTTTAAATAACCAACATGAAGGTTCTAGAACAAAATAGAACAAAATGCATACCCGAAGCAACAAATTCAATCTTTTAAAGCTGTCACTAGAAGAGCAGGCATATTAAGAGCACGTATCAGATGATACCTCTCTGTCATCTAACCAATGTTTGATAAACCAAATAAACATCTGGCAAGATGCAATTTAAATGCCAATATTGTATTTCTATCAAGAATGGTCATTGATCTTCTTACAGATCCGTCAAAGGGGACCTACTAACAAAATGTTGAAACGGCTTCTTAACTTCTACATGTATGGCCATATGTCAAAATGGGCTAAAATACTATGAAAGCCCTGAACTATTCCACTGTTCTTAAATAATCCCCAGGAAACACAGAAATGATAAAATATTTTTGGACCAAATAAAAATTAATATGGGTCTCCGATAGAGACGAAAGACGGATAAACAAACAAGAAAATAGGTAAAGACCCTTCGATATAAGAATCTGTATCTATATCTACTAAATTCAACGGTTTCGCATAAAAAGAAAGCAAATAAATAAACGAAAGAAAATAAACAAATGAAAGAAGGGGGAAAGGAGGGAGAAAGGGGGAAGGAGGGGCATCCTAATGAGATCCTAATCTCAAGACACAAAAGGGGATATGGCGAAATTGGTAGACGCTACGGACTTAATTGGATTGAGCCTTGGTATGGAAACCTACTAAGTGATAACTTTCAAATTCAGAGAAACCCTGGAATGAAAAATGGGCAATCCTACTGTTCTTAAATAATCCCCAGGAAACACAAACAACAATCTAATAGCTAGCAACATATGATATTGAAACCATGGTTTTGCATTTACCTGGTCTAGATTTTGCTCTGAAGAATCAATGGATTTCGGCACAGCCCTCACTAGCACTGAGAAATAATTAACCTTGCCATTAAGCTTCTTCGACCTATCCTCACTACGTTGTTCAATCTCATCAATATATGCTACACGGAGTGATGGGTATCTGCCAATAAACTCCACTTAATGAAAAATATGTACACTTGTTAAGCAACTGAAATCTTCAATTACTACTAATGGAAGTTAGCATGCTCACTTTGTCATAAGCCTCAGAATGTCCTGTGCACGCTCACTACCAGATCGCTTCTGAATGCCATATTGTTGGCAAGACACCACATATGTAAATTTCATATCAGCTACAGCTTCACACTGTGCCTTCAGTGATCTGTTCTCTTTACTATCCTCTGTATTTAGTTCTATGGCCTTATAGCCTTCCATCAAATCTAAGCAGGTGGAAATTAAAACAATGTAAGATTGAACAAATCTCAGATCGCTAATAATTCTTACAAGCAGATAAATTTGTAATCAATATATACGACTAATTAGTGATTAGCAGTGCACAATCAATTATACCGGAAGTTTACGGGAAACAGGAACATATACCTTCATGTTTGGCCATATCAAGGAAAGCCTGAAGCTCCAATGCTTCTCGATAGTACATCATACCTCTAACTGCCATTTATAGTGCTCTATTAGTCTAGAAAAATGGAAACAAATCGCAAACACAGCCGCAGGTGCCAAAACAAGCAGGCACACACACACACACACACACACACACACACACACACACACACACACACACATATAGAGAGAGAGAAAGAGGACCAGTTCTTGTTAAAGTTTGCCCCCTATATGATGCCCACAGACGAAGTTTTTCTTGTAATTCAGGAGATTCTTTAAGTTCTTCTTCATTGTTTCGTTCCACCCTTTCAAGAAAGTTATTCCATTCATCTGGAAATTATTAATGGCAATCAGCCACAACTTAAAAACAGTGCATAGATTTAACATTTGCAGCATACAAGCGAATGTAAACCTGGAAAGATTTTCTGCAAGTAAAACAGAATGGAAACACCATCTTCATTTGGCTCTTCCAATTCTTGCAAGGAGAAGAGAACTTCTTCTGTGTAGTAAGGAGTTAAAACACTACAAAAAAGAAAACAGAGGTTCAACAATTAGATAGATTGATATAATGATAAGTATAAAATTTTACCAGATAAATGGGGAACAATAACTCATTTGAGGTACTTAACCAGCGGTTCAACAATTACTACAGCAACTTATGAAGGTCAACTCAATTGCAAGGGAGTTTACAGTTTACAATTTTAACCAACTTGATAAGCATGGCCAAAATGAATATTAATAATTAAGTAAATTAATATATTCTTAAACTTTATACATTTCATTTTGTTAAGTTATTTAATTTTTCATGCGATTACATTATTTAAGACAGGAATGGAATCAATTAGGTTCTTAAATTTTATAAATTTCAATATGTCAACTTGTTTATTTTTAATGCAATTACATTATTTGATGCAGTTTAGTCAAGGCATGAGCTTTAGACATGCCTATGCCAGCGTTGCACTTCAGCACCAGACAACAAAAGTGCCTCAAACCCTTTCGGGCAAGGCCCATTTAATCAGGTGCATGCCTGTTGCTCCTAGGCACTTTCTTTAGTAAGGAAATAGGCATAAAAAGCCCACGTCATTGAGATCTTTTTAATTTCTTTTGTTTTTCAATTTTTCATCAATTATACCTTTACCAGTAAGAAAAGGATAGTATTAAACTCTATGCTTCTCAATATTTGAGTATTCAACAACAAACATGGACCATAAGAAATCATGTACATTGACCAATAAAAAAGTTTAATGTTTTGTAGATATAGATCATACTTTAGAGTTTACTAATGTCTTATGCTATATTATACAGACACAGAAAAACGCATAAATACACATATTGTGCTTTTACTTCACTCAGGCTAGCACTTATTTTTGCACCTTACACCCCTGACAACACTCTGTTACAGAAAGCCAACTCTAAAAGAGGTAAAAGACAGAAACATTTAAGGTAAAACCACAAAGAGTTTTACTTCGTTATTCTATTGATCTTTCTATTGTGTTATTACAGAACAGTTGGTGTAAATAATAGTAACAAAACAAGAATAGGAAAAATAAAAAGGAAAAGGGAGAAAATAAAAGGAAAAACATACACCAAAAGACCTTCCATTCCATGGAAGAGTAATAGACAGATAGGTGGCAAAGCATAGGGTTTAAAAATAGTAATTTTAAGTATTTAACTCTTTAGGTAGTTTGTGCTAACTATGAATAACTAAAATAAATGGCAATTATATTACTATGAATATCCTAACATTTTATTGAAAATTGAGCTAGTTTAACTCAGTCTAGAACAATACTTCTGCAAGGCATTGATCAATGTCATAGATGATAGCTGGCATGCCCAATTTGTCTAATCTACTCCTATTTAGAATATATATATATTTTTTTTTCAAAGCATAGAAAAAGCTTCTCTCTTTTTCTAAAGTCAACCAATCTATTTATTTCCATAGGTAGAACAGCCCAAATACAAATAAAATGGAGATCTCTACTGTAAAACAAACAAAACAAATGGCTCTGTTGCAACGGAACACCCAATTTATATATCAATAATTGCATTAAAAAGTAGTACAAGAAAGCTCTCCCAATTTCCTATCCAATCAACAACATGATATATTCTTTAGTTATAAACCAATTAGATGTATAACAAAGAGTAAACAATAGTATTAGAATGAAACAATGAATCTAGGAGAAAGCTTACGAGAAAGAAAGCATATTGCGAACTTTAGGTGCAGCAGGCATGTCCATAAACAAAGAATTTGAGAAGAAAGAAATTCGCCTCCTAGCATCTATATTAGAGGGTACATCCATTGCAGATTCCTTTGTGGTAAGCAATAAATAGAGCCGGTTGATCTACAAAAAAAAAAAAATAGGAACATTAAGCATACAACCTAAAACCGATTGCCAGTGGGTGAAGGGACCGAAATTTAATATAAGTCACAGACATAGAGAAACCCAATACTTAATTAATGTGGGCTAACAGCACTAACACTCCCACTCATGTGTAGCTCACAGGGCCAACACAAGGACAACCTCACCAAGGATCATCAACATCACATAGGGTAGGGCAAGGCACTAATACCATGTTCAACATCCAACCTAAAACCATTTGGCAAGAGGTGCAGGAGCCCAACTTTAATACAAAACCACAAGGAACCTAATACTCAACTGATATGGGATAAACCACTCAAATAATCAGAAAAGCATAACAAAGAGCTCACCTTTTCTCTCCATGCTTCTGAAACAGGAGTTGGAAATTTGATAGCTCCAGTAGAAGCAAATAACTGATCTAACTTTTTTGTATCAAATAATTGATGAAGTGGATCAATCATCCCATCATGCCCAGACCCTCCATGTTCCAAGCTTTAGAGGAGAAAGGATCAAATAAAATAAAATAATAGTAAGTTATGGCACTAGAACATACTTGTGTTTGAGGAGACAATCACATGAAGATGCCAAACCTGGAGAATTCTTCCTCCGCCATTATGTCCTTTGTCACAATCTCCAGCATGTCCTGGAAACAAAGTACCACTTGACCCCTTTCGTCCTGCTTATTTTCCAACTGCAAAAACCAACATGCTTATTTTAGGACTTCCTATTACACCCAAATGCAATAGGAATTAAATCTACTTAAACCAATTTAATTCTCGAATATTACCAAAAGTTTTATCAACTTCACAATGTGGTCATAGAGACTAGGAAGAGCACTCATTTTGTAAGTCTTAATCAGACTACCATCGGCTATACGTTTGTCAACCTTGGAAAATATGTCATCTATAACTCTGGAAACACATTAGAATCAATACAAATGAAATTAAGCAACAATATGCTTCACAAAGTAATAATTCCAACAAGAGGAAATTGCAGATTAACTAAATATTTGGTTAACATTCTAAGTTAAAGAGAAGCTTACCTTTTCTCACGCTGCCCTTCAACTAGAAACCTAATAATGCTTCTAAATGAAGCATAGCATTCACGAATTGCACAGAACATGTAAGGGTCAGCTTCAATCCTCTTTTGCAGCTCTCTATCCCTACTATCACTGTCCTTGGCCATGTCTAATGCTATTGGGATCTACATGAAAATACACAGCTAAAATCAATATACTCAACTCTAAATATCACCAGAGAAAAACAGGTCGAAGCAAACCTTGCTAGCAAGCAAAAAAGGTGGCCACTGGATTTGATCTAAATCACGGTCTGCCCAATAGGGAACAAGCAACAGATTCATCTCCCTAAAAATGAAACAAGCTCAATACATAGAAACAGTAAGATGAATGTAACACATATATAACATGAAGCACAGAGTGTAAATACTTGTTGCTTATAAGATCCTCCTCCCGAAAACTACTGATTATTTTGTTCCACAACTGAGCAAATTTTGCCGCCTCTTTCTCTTTATTAGACCGTGGCTGAGAAATAGAACAGTATTAGATGGAAAGTGTATTTTGTGATTCTTCAGCCAAAAACTCAGAGAGATCAAAGTTTATAGTATATAATATTAAATAGATTTGACCTGCCCAAAGCTGCGAGAGAAAAAAAGCCAAAATCCTTTTTTCTTTTTCTCGCTCTTATCCCCCGGAATTAAGCGGGCATTAAAAGCACCAGGCAATGATCCAAAACGAGACCGGAGCATTCCTAATGTTCGAATCTGGATTTCAAAACAAAAATATAGAAATAATATAAACGTACAAACACTGGAAAGGGAAAACAACTAATATAGGTTCTAAAGAGTTTCTATGATAATTATAAAGAAGCCGAGAATGAAGGGGTTTTCGAAATATTTAAAAAGAAACTGCCACTTTTCATTACGTGAAGTTTACAAAATAGAAAGATGCCATGTGTTCTCCATCATCTACATAAAACAGGTGAACAGAGCAAAGAAATGGTTGACCACCACCATAGGGCATGTTTCAGGAAAATGCTTGGCAAAACCAAGACATTTTCATTGGAAAATTTGAAAAATAACCTCGCTAGGAAAAAGTAATAGAAAAACAGTGGTAACAACTAACTAGTTATGTAAAGCTCCACTTACCTCTCCAAGGCGTCGAAATGCACCATAAATACCTCCAAATAGTGTAGAGAATATTGCATACCAAATCTGGGTATCCATAAAATAGACCTTGAAAAGTAAAAACCAGCAAATTAGACCTTGAACTATCAGAGCCAAGTAATGACAGAAAAAAATGGATCAATTATGATCAAGAGATATGCCATACAAGAATGATTGGAGCCCAAAGAGCAATCACAACGCCTATGTTGTTCCTTGCTGCAATAAATGAAATCAAGAAATGAACTTCCATGTTCTCGAAAAGTCGAAAAGATGATGGAATGACATATTTTAAGATTCATACCTTGGGGGAAAAATTCATGCCACTGGAAACGCGTTATCCGAACAGACATAACAGCTTTTGTGGGACCAACTAAAGGTTTTATCTGTAACACCAAAAGGAAGAGGTGATGGATTATTCAGTCTCTAAAAACACATCAAATCTGACATGCTAATCAAAGAAGGAAGATGAAAAAGATCTTTTTAAGAATTAAAACAAAAGAAACACCAATGGAAGTGATTCTAGGTAGCTTAAGTTCATAGGATCATAATCATCTTAATCATGGCCAGCCTTTTGGTACCAATATTTTGATTGATTAATGATCAGTGGAAAGAAAAGAAAGGAAGTATGATTGTATGTGGCAGTTTAGAATGAAATGAATGGAGGGCACACCTCAATATAATAACTGAATGCCAACTTAGTGATGATAAGTAGGACCCAAAACATTGTATACCTGAAAGTTCAAATACAAATAGAAATTAAGTATCTCAAATAGTGGTCACAAAAGCAAATTGGTAGATCCTACAAGCATTGAACTCTTACTTGAAGAGAGAAAATGTGCTCTCATGCATTCCCCTACCAACATAGAGACGAGGCTGAAAGATTCAAGCAAGGGAATAAGTGAACCAGAGAAGAAATAAATTTGAGAGAAGATGATGATATAAGAGAAGTTATCTCTACCTGTGACCACCACATCATAAGCATCACAATCTTGTAGTGTGAACTTTCAAGGAATCGACGAACAAACGGAAAGAGAAACAATATTGCAGCCAGCATATTTGGTGACAAGTAAATCACAACAGCTAAAATGAATAAGGAAGGTGAACTTGAGGCACTGCCAAACCAGCTTTGGATTGTTCGCGCAATTCCTGAAGGATTGTCTGAAGTATAAGCATAAGTAACCGGCAGAACAATCACCCATGCAGCTGCTGAAACAACTTTCAATATGTATCTTAACTTAACATGAAATGACATGCTCTGCTGTGCTTTCCAACTAAGGATTACATCAAGGACAGCTGCAAAACATTAAATAAATATCAGTAGAAACTTCAGCGTAGCTGGTATGCAATAAGATGAAAAGGTTGTGCAAATAAGTGTTAAAAATGTATGCATAGACCCACAGTAAAACAAGAAAATTCCAACTTAATTGATACACAAGCATGCAGATTAAAACACCAGACATAAAAAAAAAACACTCAATAATAATTGGCACTTCAAAATAACCCCAGTAGTATTTAGCACCTTAAATTGGTGGCTTTCATTAATCAACATATTATTAGTGATGATGAGAAAATTGGAAAGGCTAAACCAACAATGTGCATGAAAACAACATAAGGTTAGCCACTTTGAATGCCAGAAACAGTCCGTACGGTACTAATAGATTGTCTACAATATATAACCAAGGAGGAGTTGTATTAAGACAACCAAGAAATTGTGATCTACTTGAAGTTACAATTCAGCATGCAGAAAAAGTTACCGACTTGAAGCAAATCTGCCAGCACAGTAAATGTTTCCTAACTACAAATATTTATTGTTACCCATGCATGAGATCTAGGAACAAGGTTTTAGAGTTAGAAAGAAAATTGCTTAATGCTACAGACCACAGAATTCAGAAAGCAACAGGATGCTTTCTTTTCTTTCTACCTTAATAATGGCTTCTCTACCATTTAAAAGGTTTGTTCCACTTAATCATGAAAACTTGTATTGCCAACAACTAAAGCTATAATGACAGATAATAACATAGGATTAACCTGATTCACTCACCTTGGCCAAGCTTTAATATAGCAGCAGTAATAAAGACAGACAGCACTTTCTTGAACACATCACCCGTAAAGATGGAACTTGGTTGACCATTGCCATTCCAAGCAACAATGATCATAACCTTGCACGAATCAGACAATATCAACACCATGGCAAAAATATTCTCAAAGGAAGAAAGAAAATGATTTGTGAGTGTCAAAGTTTTACCTGCAAGCAGAGAATGAAAAAGCTCCACATTCGATCAAAGCTTCTAAAAACATGCCAGAACGAGCGTATCTCAACAAAGTTAACTTTCCCCACCCATCGGTCCCTAGTAGCTTGTGGCTTGTTATCCTACACACATGCCACAAAATTTAAACAGTAAATATGATAAGAGAAATTATTCTTGGTAAATAACAATTAGACAGGTGCAATTATTGCTCCCTTCCAACTTATTTTTAGCAACCAAAACAACATGAAATCTCCACCATAAGTTGGAGTTACAGACTACATACTTCAATTCCCTTGACCACAACACCATCAAAAGACTGACTTGTATACCATTACAGGAAATAGGGAACGGAACATTTGAGACTCATTAGAGACAGGAGATTGACATTTATTTAACTCTAATGTCCACTACAGAGTAAATGACCCAAGTAAACCAAGCAAACATGCAAAGCAAGAACCAATAATAGGACAATTTGCAAAATCACTTGAATTGCCACAATAGATTTAATTGTCCAAAACCTCCAGATGCAAGAGCAGAGAACCATAGTTAAAACATACTCCTCACTCCCAATTGAACATCCTTCGTTTTGTTTAACAAAAGCGAGGTCTGTTTGATATCCAAAACTGTTCTGCAATAATCCTAGGTGGGAAAAAGCAAGACTAGATATCCAAAAATATGCTTACTCCATTTTTTTCAACAAGTTGTTCAATTGGCAGGCAAAAGAAATCAGCATCAGCACGCATTGGCCAGCCCAATCGGAAGCAATCAACAGACCTAAAATTAAACAAAGGTAAATAAATCACCGAGTATAACAGTGTGGACAGATAAAAGTTGTAAATAAAAATTCCATACCAGAAGTATTCATTTAAATCATCATAATTTCTCCATTGTGAATGCTTTGATTTCCCTCGTTTACTCCTTTCAGCTTCCTGCAGTGAAAGTCAATTGTTTCACAGTCAGAAAATGAATTCTCCAACATCATCACCTTTTTTACTAAAATGGCACACAAACTCTGAGAGAGAGAGAGCAAAAGTAGACAGGAAATGCATATGATACCCTTCGAATAACTTCATAGATAGGTGTAACAACTTTCTTCAGAAAAGCTTCCTCCTCTCCTCCATAGGCTGGCTGGATATTTTCTCCAGTCAGTGGACTGACATTTCCCGCCAGCATACCATAAAGTTCAAATGCCATCTACAGTAAACAAAGGATAGAAGTATTTAATATCTACAAAATTAAAATAGATCTGGGAAAGCATCTATCAGAAAACATTATTGCCAGAGACACAAACCAGGTTATATAGACATTACATAAATTCAGTCCAAGACAAGTAGAAGAAACAACATCGAAAACGTCACTATGTACGGAAACAAATTACAAGGCTAGTCTTCTTTTATCAACATTGACAAGCCACATGTTGAGGTGTCCATGGATCAGGCTAGGTCACATATGCTAAACCTTTCAATTTAAAAGTCAAGACTGAGACAGGCTTATCAATTTACATACCGGTTATGTTAAACCAATAAAATATTGTATTATTAACATTTCAAAAGAAGCTTTCTAATTAAAATTAAATAAACATGTTTTTACTTATAATAAAAAAAATTCAGGATGGCTCAAGCCTAAAAACCTATGTCCAAGCCCAAACGCACAAATCAGGCCAGGCTAACGCCTATGGCAGACAGTCAACCCATGGACACCAATGTCTAAATCATGGAAACAATGTCATTTCACTAACACTATTGAAATATGGGCTGACAGAACTTATATTAGCTTGTCCAATCAAACAAATAACAAGGCATTTAACTTGAAACCAAATCAGAATGGACCATGAGAACTCAACTATATTAAAGAATCCCCAAGAGATCCCAAACTTAATCATTAAGATTCAATTTTTACCATTCTCATTCATTTTAAAGATCCCAAAAACATCTAAAACTTAATCATCATAAAATTTGTGTTAAACACCATCTTCATTTGCCTCAAATTTAGGAATGATAGACCTATGACATTGTAAGTACTTGATGTTTAGCAGACAAGTGGATAAAATCCTAAATCCTACTTCATGGCATGAATTTAAAACATAGGCAGAAGAATCCCTCTTGGAGAGGTCAATAATGGGGGACAACTTGCTTTGATTGTTAAAATTTCCAAACGTATTACTTGCTCTCTCTTATATGAAACATCAAGTTTACTGACATGTGATATATTACTTGCACTCTCTCTTCTATGAAACACCAAGTTTACCCAATGTGTGATATATTACTTGCACACTCTCTCATATGTAGGCCCAATATTAGCAATTTAACAATCTTGCATCAATAAAAATAGAGAGTAGGAACAACAAACATAACAAACTAGTCAACAAGCAAACTGGGTTATGAATAGTAACAACAACTAGATAGAGTGAAAAGAATTAACTTAAATATAAGATACAACAATCCCAAACTTGGCCAATGTGAGACATATTACTTACATGCTCTCTTATATGTATGGGACCAATATTAGCAATTTAAACAATCTTGCATCATTAAAAATAGAACAAGTAGCAACAACATGGCAAACTAGGCAATGAGAAAACTAGGCTTTGAAATAGTAATAACAACTAGATCTAAGTAAAAAGAATTAAATTAAAAATAAGACATCACAATCCCAGACTTAGCCAATGTATGCAATAACAATACTCAATTCATCAATAAAAATTACTGCTACATACACATGAAAACTTGAGCACAATGACTTAACCAATTTTACAAATGTATCAGTTATTGGCAATCATCATTCAAACTAATAGAAATTAGCACCAGATGCAATTCAAAACCCCAATAGCATATTACCATTTTTGGCTCCAATGAACTAACATTTTACCAAACCTCGCATCATGCATTAGGTTTGATAACCTCTTCTAAATAGCGAAAGTGCAATGTGATACTATCAAAGGATGACCTATTCTAATTTGACATCTACCATCCAGGCACCAATTGAAACATTCAAGTATGATAATGTCCAATTCCACAAAAACAAGATTTCTATCGAATAAAAAGCAAACTCTTAGAACAAACTTCATATCAGTTGCTATTTTTTTTCTTATAGAAGTCAATCTAAATAATGCTAATAATACGGGAAAGAGCAGTTGGGTCAAAAGAAAATGACTATTATCTCCATAAACACTATAGACAAGTCCAACCCCATTTAGTTAAAACCCTAAAAAGTGAATACATGAGTGGCCACATTTATGATTTTTTTTTTTTTTGGGGGAAGAACAGTGTTTAGAGCATACATGATGATAGATGTAGCAAAGGCATTCCGGCATGAACCGCAAGTTTGCAGCTTCACCCCATATTAAAAGGTACAGACCCATGTACAATAATTTTCTCTGTTGCACTTCCTGCTGAATGGTGGGCAACCTGCAGATTTAAATATCAAGAAGAATTAAGACAGAAAAATATGGGAACCTATTTATGTTGATATTAACTTATTTCATAGCATGACTGCTTGATAATAGCTTAGCGTCTCACCAAAGACTACTTTTGCGATCCAAGTACTTGCACCACTTTTTGTAGTTCTTAAAAAGTTTCTTCATCACTTCTGTCAGTGCATGGTCATCCAACTGTGCAAGAAAAAAAGTCGCAATTTTTATCCACATAAAAGCATCAAAATTCAAGCAAGTAGATAAGATTCAAAACATTTTGTTAACAGACCAAGATCAAGAATTTTGCATCTTTTCTCTTTGAGAAGTTAGATTATGTCTGGAGGATTTACTCGTTTTATGCTTTCCTGTGATAGTTCATAAATCATCACTACAGCTTTGATAAACCTTTGCAAGTTTAAATTTTCAATAATTTTTTTCAAAGATCTTTATAACTCATTTTAGATATGATTTAATGAAAGATTTAAGAACAGAAACTGTAGAAAAACCTACAGCAGCTAGAAACTACTTAATGCATTAAGGTCCTTTAATTCAAGGAAAATTCTGTTATTCAATTACATTAATCTTATATGTTCCTACTAACCACACTTATTTTCCCTTTTTGACTTCTGATCAAATGAAAAGATACCTCTAAAATTATCTCTCTTATGAAAGGTCAAATACAGAATCTACTTAAAATTAAATTTTCAGTAACTCACAAAAAGAATTACCATATCATACATTTAGCCCTTCTAATTTTCAAATCAATGCTTAATTTATTTCAATTTAACAAACAGCACCCATAACAGTTTTGGAAGAAAAGGAAAAACCATATCGCTCACTTGGTAGTGCCAAGAATGACACCACAAAAGGACTCCAATAGAGATCTATGAGATAAGGTTGCAAAATTATTTTGAAAGAAAGGAAAATGGAGAGAGAAAACATAATTATATACCAACATTAGTTAAAATCAAATATATTAAGAGAGAGAGAGAGAGAGAGAGAGAGCATATGCAAATGCACATACACATACACATAGAACTAATAATGCCCTTTTGGTTATTGGATCAAACTCAATAGCCCCATAATACTAATTCACCCCAGTAAAAGTTTAGGGACAGAAATACGCATAGTTTGGATAAAAATTCACCAATGAAATTGGCAATACATAAGACAAAAAGGGGATAAACCTAACTATCACTGTTCCCATTTTTTCATAGAAAGTTCATGCTCACAAAGAAAAACAAAACTATCCACTTGACAAGCAAACCTTGGGTTGTTGATCAGGCTTCGGAAATTGCCGTATGTGGACATTTGCAAGCAATAAGATCAGGTGCTCCCTTTGATTTGCCACATTATCTTTCTGAAGAGATCACAACTGAGATATGAGTATAGGTCCAAAAAACATACTGAACCGACTCTTGAACAGTATTCTATTGTTAATTTACTCTAGTTAGTTCATTTTTCACCTGAAACCCAAACATTTCTTGAAGCCAATCTAGAATGTCTTCATCTTTCTTTCTCTTGTGATCATTGGGCCAAGGAAGACCCCTTGTATTACGAAGAGCATAAACAGCTGCTTGGATCTGCATTTAGGTAAAAAACAGAATGTAAAAAAGGAAAAGTAAATTGTTAGTTCAAAAATACAAATTCAGAACATACCTCAGGGTATTGCATAATAGCCTGGTTTGCACTATCAGGATCAAGCGGAAGGATGTTGTAGGGGACCAAAATCTGTGTTTGTTCTGCTACTTTATCCTGAGCTTCCAGAATCTGCATAAACCTTAATAGTTATAACATCCTTCGCATACAGAATTTTGAAATTGTTCATAAGTTTCTAGTAAATTAATCTTAGCCAGTGAAAGATATCTAAATCAAACAAGACACCATCAAAAAATGATAACAGGTCAAGAAATCTAGAAGAGTTTCACCTCGCGGTCAACTTCAATAGACTGCGTCAAATTGACAGCCTTTAAAACCTCAAAGAGAACATTTGCAGTCTGGTATGCTTTTGTGAGTTGTGCCCTACAAAGGAACAAAAAATTTACCATCAAATGGAAAATTATGAATAAAATTCCACAACAATCATCCAAACAACTTAAATATTAAAAATATAACCATGTAATATGATGACTTACCGATCAGCCTTATCGGCAGCATTTGTCAAGGCCTGGATGTATTTTTTGTAATAGTGTTGATAAAAACTTTGCATTTCACGAGCATCACTTTTCTTAACCCTTCCCTGTAGGGTTGGATCATTCTCCTGTAATAATAAGATCATATCTCTTCATAAGACCAATAACAAAAAAAAAGATGTGAAGAACTAGAAGTATTAAACATGTACAAATGAAGACATGCAAGGAAGCTTTGATAGTCTAATATGGTAACTTCTAAGAACTACATAAGATCAAACAAAATAATATGTTTTTCTAAAACCCCTTAAGTATCGGATAAATTAACATGAAAATTCCAGCCCATGATTATTTTTAAACAAATATTGCATGCCCTTTTCTATGTTCCAGGGAAATATAAGCAATTCGTTACGATTCATGAACAATAAATGTCAGTTGTCACTGCTAAGTCTCATGTCACAACTCACAAATCACTATTGGAAATATAATCACCCTTGGGGTTATCAACACACAGCATCCAGTGCAAAGTTATGTATGAGCTAACATAAGTTTCCATAAAAATAAATAAGCACAAAAATTCATTAAGCAAAAAGGACAAACAATGTAACAACAGATGCATCCCATGCATGGGAGAAAGGAAAAAGAGAGACAGTAATTTAGAGTTAGTTTAACATGGAACCTCAGAGGAATTATAATACAAGTGAAATTGAACAAGTACATAAGCTCATTCTCAATTAGCCAATTTGTGAAAATCCTTTTGGCATGCATAGATTTCTCAAAAAAAAAAAAAAAAAACAAAAACAAAACAAAACCTAAGCTACAGGAATGGTAAATCACATTCATATGAAAGAAGCCAAAAACCTGAAACCGACTTTCAACTGATCCCAAAGTTCTAAAGAACAATTCTAACAACAAGAAAAAAATTTATTACAAAACGGTCTGTGTTCTCCCCCCCCCCCCCCTTGCATAAAGCAGCTTAATTTCAGTGTGGCAACTCTTACTCTAAGAACATGTTTAACAAAATACAATTTTTTGACAGTGTGATAAAAGTAAAGTGACCAAACATAATTAAATGCAAATGCTTATAGACCACACCATTATTGTCACACTAATCTACACAAATTGCAAAAACATTTCTATATTTCAAAGGCCTTTCCAAAATATGCTAAGCAAAATCTTTAGATGAGAACACAACTATACTCACTCTTTCGAGACGCTGAAGGAGTGCAGTTTTAAATTGGCGAACGCCACGTCCACTAGAAGTGGGATCCAACCTGTGAGCTTTCTCAAATGCATAGAATCGGCCTACAAAAAAATAGCATAAATTCTACTGAAGACTGCAGATAATATGACAGAATCACACAGCAAGTAACCATGAAGCAAGAAGCAGATTAGAGCAAGAATGAAATGAAATAAGCAAATCCAAGATGCTTATAACTGAAAATAGACATATAAATAAACATGTTTATAGATGTAAAAAGTATGTTAAAAACATAAAATGTAGAATTTGATATATCAGCCCCAAAGCAAAACTAAGTATGTACGGATGTCAAACATACACTAAATTACCGCACTCTGAAAAGTATGATTTTAAGGTATTGAGGACATAAAACAGGAAAAAGTACTATTTCTTGACCATCTGGGCGAAATAACTCCAACACTAGAAAATTTCACAAACAGTTTGGTTCAGAGTTCCAATTCTTGCTACTTATTTTGTAACAGATAAAGGGGAACAAAATAAGGTCTTTTTTTTTTCCGAGATACTCCTAATATAGCAACAATAAGACCAAAAAATCCATTTTTAAACAATATATAATTGGAAATAACCCAAGAGCTAGCAAGGCATATGGTTCTAACCAGAGTAAGTATCATAACAAGAAAGTAATGCAAATAAAAGCAGTAGTACCACAAAATAATTAACACAGTGAAGTAGAAAACAGTGTGCACCAGTCAAGAAACAAAACCCTATGTATATCTTCATTGGCATGTGCAATAACACAGAATGTATATCCAGCAGTACACAATAAGTATTAACAAAGCTGGTTAGATTTCCTGTTATTCAGAACTGCTCCGGAATAAGGCTAGCTCATATTAACAGCTAGAAACAAACGCTATAATAATACGGCAAGTAACAGCATTAATCAAAAATCACATAAAAAACCCATAATCATATTAGGAAAGCAAACTAAAGCAAAAACTTACAGAGGTAAGCCACCCTTGGGTTGCTTGATTCAACCTCATTGGCAACACGGAGAATGGGTGCAATCTCGCTAAGAGAAGATGGCACCACCTCACTATCAAAAGCGGCCTCTCCGAGATTACCAGCAGTCTGTGTTCGTGTGATCCGCCTCATCGGCTGTGATTGATCTGACCCCCTGCTCGAGGACATTTTTGCCCTCGTCTTCCACCCAGAATCTCAACAGAAAAAAGGGAAAAAACACTCACTTCCCTGCAACATAAAAAAAAAACATCATTTTCATCTTATACCATCCTTTTAGAAACATACAACATCAGAACCAAAATTTAACCCTAGCTCAACTTAAACACCCAGAAACCAAAAAAAGCAAAACAAAACGGGAAATTTTCAGAAGCCTAGAAAGCAAAAGCAAGTAAATCTGGCATTCAAACGAGAAGAAAAAGACTGGTGAGAGCAAAAAACTACAGTAACATCGAGTAAAAAACAGGCCAAGCAAAGTAAAACCTTAATCGAACATCATAAAATAAAGTAGCTGGGAAAAGAGAGTGAAGTACCAGGTCACTAGAAAGAAGATTTTAAGCTATTAAATCATCTGCATAGACAGGAACAGGGTAAACACTGAAACAGTAAAGGTAATGTGAGGAGAAAATTAGAAAGCAAAACTAGAAAGAGAGCTCACAGAGAGAAAAACCCTAAGAGAGAAGAGAAAACCAGATATAGAGAGGGAGAAACAGAAGGGCGGCTACTTTAAGCTACTTAGCATCAAAGGAAGCAAAAAAGAGAGTGAAGCTAAGAAAAAAACACAAGTTTACATTACAACCCACAGCTATGGTCTCTTCCCTTCTATCTTTTTCCTTTTTTTTTTTTTTTTTGTTCCTTTTAACTGCTATTGGTGGAGTGAGGTGGGCAGAGAATGAGGTTTCAAGACTATTAAAATTACGAAATTGCCACTGTGTGCTTAAAGCATTTTGTTCTTTATTTTATTAATTACTTCTTTAATTCAATTAAAATACACGCTGCAAATTTTCTACTATTAAAAGAATCTCTAACAAGCTTTTGTTTACCTTAAATTCTTTTTAAATAACAGTTTTATTTAGTCAGCAGTTATAATTTTAAAATTGAAAGATAATAGAAAAGATATGTAAATTACCAACGGATAAATTTTTCATTAAATTTTATTTATACAAAAGTTTCGTCTTAGCATATGTGAAAAAACAAATTCCACCATTTATATCAAGAAATAGTAAAAATATTATGAAAGTTTTTTATTAAGAGTGAAATTATATTTTATCTTCTTTATTTAAAAGATAAGTAAATTAGTCTTTATACTTTAAAAGAAGATACACATAAAATATCATATGTAAATGTTTAACTGTTTAATCAATCTTACTAATTTTTAACAACATAAATAAATTAATTTTAACAAAAATAATAAATTTATTTTTATTAATTTATATAATTTTAAATAAAATAAATAAAATACAATCTAATTTTTAATTCAAAACCTAGGTGATACTTTTATCATCGTCAAATTGACAAATAACATCAAGGGTATTTCTAATAAATAAAATCAAATTTCAAGAAGAAGGTAAGATTCTTTACAATCTGAAGCAAAGTTATCGGGGAAACAGAAATAGTAATCATTTCAAATATATAAAAGGACAATTTTATCCTCAATAAACTCATTATTATTCAGTATTTATTATTATTTTATTTGATGTTTAGTGTTAAAAGGAAGAAATTGTAAGTGAAAGAGACATGCATTTAAGTAACAGTGACTAATTCTCTAAGTTAGAGGAAGATAATCATGAAATATATTTTATTTTTATGAATGGGGATTGAACTCTCAATCTCATAATTAAGAGATGAGATAAGTAATTATTATAATATGTATTGTAAATTCAGAATTTTCCCTCTTCATTAGGTGGCACTTAAAAGATTGGGTTGGTGGTAAACTAGAAGTTTGATTAAAAGAAAGGGATAAGCATTTTGAAAAGGAAAAATAGGTTTATAAGATCATATCCCACTGTTGGAGATGATTGTAGGTTTGCTTTGTCCTAACTCTGAAATTCCCATATAAGTTTTTTCCTAGCTAAACCCCATAATCACACACAAAAGTCCAGGCTCTTCTCAAAATGGGTTTAGCTATTACAACCCAGAAATAATAAATGGAAAGCTTTCGCTATTCTAAAGTAAAGTCGATTATTTAACCTAATATAATTATTATTTACAATTATAATTTTCAGTCTATACGTAAATCTGATATATTTGAATGATAATTAATTTTTTCTATCATTATAAATTTGGAGAGTGAATGAATTATTAGAATTTGAGTTTTGATCATTGGTGTCAAGTGTCAACCAATAACAATTTTACTATGATTTTATTGGCAGTTAAATAATAGACATTAGTGTTGAAAGAAGTTATTAACTAGCCTTCCTTCCCTTAAATTGATTGTATGTATAAAATTATTTGCAATATAATATAATTATACTATTTTAAATATATTATATGCATAAAAGTTGCCTCAAAAATTAATATTAAATAAAATATGCTGATATGAAATTATAAACATAAAATTGAACTATAAAAATACATTTTTTATGTCTAAGTCGTACTTTAGTATTTATATTATATGAGTAATTTAAATAAAACCCAATTTATTTTTAGACATAATTGGAAATGTTTAATAATAAATATAAATATAATTACTTTTTAAATTTTTTAATATTTAAGGGTGTAAAAACTTTTTAACTTTTTCAATAAAAACAATTAAACTCCTATTTTTTTCCACTCAATTAGGTATTTGAAATACCAAAAATGTATCAAAAAGATCATTTAACCGTTGACCGTTAAAGTTAGCGGCACTCAATTTTTTTCAATTAAAGCCGTCACGTATCGCAACATGAAGTGATATGTTGCAAAAATGATAAAAGATAAAAATCAATAAAAGTTATAGAAAATATTAAAATTTATAGAAAAATATTAAAAATTTATTTAAAATAACAAAATTATAAAAATCATAAAGAATTTATAAACAATGTAATTTTTATAAAAATCGTAAAAAAATTATTTTCTTATAAAATTGTAAAAATCTTATAAAAATTATAAAATCAAATAGAGGAAAGTGTTATATCAGTGAATGAATTGATAAAAGTTGATGAAGATTTTTACACCGGAACTGCTATGAGAGTTGCTTTTATGGGGAGTGTTACATACATGTGTAAAAGTGTAAAATATTGATAAAGGGTCAAATATGTGAATTTAAGTGTTTTAAAGCATTTCAATTGGTTAATTGAATGAAAATATTATATTTAGATCAAGAAACGAATCAATTGGTTGATAATTGCGGGAGAGGAAAAGTTGTCGAGTAGTCGTCATTGAAGTGTTTGTAGCTATTGTGATTAGGTAAGTCTGTAACTTAGTTAAATTAATTAGTGTTGTTTTTGTGATAAATTATCTATCTATATATGTTGTGATTGAGCTCATTTACTGGTTAAATGGAAAAGGATGAAATGGGCTAAATTGAAATGATAATTAGATTAAAGGTTATGTTTGAAAATGAGAAACTACATGGACGAATTCTTGTGATGAAATAATGTGTATATGACTAAATGATATAGATATGAAACATGACATGTATGAACATTATGAATGCTTAGGATACAAATGACATGTCATTAGGGGTTATTCACAGTTTTGGGTGCTGGTCTTGGATGTCCTACCGATGGCTGAGGTCTCGCATTTGTTGTAGATTCTCCATAGCTCGTGTGAGCAACATCGTGTAGCCTAACATCCTGACCCATAGCTCGTGTGAGCAGGCCTATTTCACAGCTCGTGTGAGCATTTATAGTTACAATATAGCTGCAATTACAATCACACTTTGTGTAAGCCTTGTTTCTGAATATCCAACGTTATTTCAATGGTTCATTGGGTGTTAAATGTATAAAATGGAATGGATATGCAAAACTATTATAAGGAATGAGACATTAAATGGAGAAATTGATATGATTTATTAAAATGAAATGTGATAGACAAAATGGTTATGTGCTAAATGTGTAAAATGAAATAGTTATATGAAATAGATATACAGAATGGTATATGAATCAATTATATGGAAACATATATACGAAATGATCATATAAAATAGTTGTATGAAGTTTTTATACGAAATGTTTATATGGATAGATATGTACAAAGGGACAATTGAAATGAACTCTCGAAATGGAAATGTGATGTAACATCCTGTTTTTCAATGGTGTCGAAAATAGTGGTTTCGAGACCACAATTCCGGCATGTCAATCATAAATATTAATTATTTAGTATTACGAAGTCATTAGTGTCGTATTAAAAGTTGGTTAGGAAATTTTAATGTTTAATTAGTTAGTTAATAAAAAGGGACTAAATTGTAGAAGTTGCTAAAGTTAATATATATTAGTTAAATGTGATAAATGCTATGAAATCATAAATTAAGGGATTTTATTGGTAATAATGTCATTTTAGATTAGGGTGGACGGTTTAGGTGGTTTATAACACGAAATTATATTACTTTTAAAAAGGTAAAGAAATAATTTCAAAATTAAAGAAAAATTAAAATAAATTAAAGACTAAAGAAACATTATCTTTTTGGGATGTTTCTTCCTTCTTCACAAACCAATTGCCATTGATGAGCTAGGGGAGAATCGACCAAGCTTTTTTTTTCTTGCATGTGAGTCGATTTTGATTTCGTTTTCAGTCATTTTTATGTTTTTGAGGTGGTTGCAACTTGGTCTAACTAACCCTGGTGTCAAATTATGAAATTGTTAAATGTTTTGACTTGTGCCATTGTTTAAATTGTGATATTTTTGAAGTTTTATGATAGATTTATAAGTTTGATAGCTAAATAGGATTATTTTGTAAAGTGATTTTTAATGATTTTGATGTTTGAGGATTTATGTGACAGCCCTAAAGTGACCCTAGTCGGAAAGCGGTTTCGAAACCGCTAAACTGAGTCACCAAATTATTTGAATATGATATTTATTGTCTAAAATATGTGATTATGAATGTGTGAAAGTTTTAAGCTTCGATTTAGTAAATTGCATGTGAATTTAGTCAATAGGACTTATGTGTGACACTTTTGAAATGTGATAGGTTAATCTATAAGGATCTATTAGTGCATGTAATCAAAGGGGTAGACTTGCATGTCAATTTCCCCCATTTAATTACTAGTGGCCGGCCATGACAAAGGGTGATGGGCAAAACATGTCATAAAACATGTTGTGTTAATGGTTTATGGTAGAAATGATAAAATAATAATGGGAAGGTAAATGATGACAAAAAAAAATGTCTGTGGTTGCCCCCCCTCCATTGCCGTGAATGGAAGAAAGAAAACAAAAGAAAAGAAAAAAAAATGTGTTCATCTTCTTCTCCTACCTCTCTCAATCCGAAATTAACCAAGAAATGGAAGAAAGCACACCTAAGGCATTCGGCCATCTTGTGTGGGGGGAATTAAGGTATGATATCATGTAATTCTTTTGGAATTTTTGTGAAGTTGAGTTTGTTTTGGTGCTCATAACATGACCCATGTGTTAATTTTTGAGTTTGTGTTGCAAGAAACATTTGGTTATGTCCTTATATGTCAAATTGATGATAAATTTTTGATATTTGGTGAATGAATATGGGTTTCGGTCATGGTAGATAACAAAGAATGTGGTTGTTGTTCTTGTTAATTTGGATGAATTTTTGGTGGATAGGTGCTTGAATCAAACAAATGATCATGTGTGTACACTAGGTGCTAGTTGAGAAGAATCGGTCACTATATTGGAGGCCATTGCGAATATGAGTTTAGTTATTGAGAGGGATGAATGTGTTTTGAGTTGATGGAATAAAAGAATGCTTAAAGATGTGTCACAACAAATTATATGTTAAGCTAAGGTTGTTAAATTATCAATCTTTCTTCCTAGCCGAATATGTATTTATAAAGTTGAGTTGTTAAATAGATTTTGAAGTTAGCCCATGCATTTATTTTTGAATTTAAGAAGAATGATACATTCGACTATGCTTTGATGTGCTTGGATTGTTGTTCATTGAGTAAATGATTGAGGAATGGTTAGAAGAATTTGAATGCTAAACTAGTTGATTTGTTTGATGATATATATATATATATATATATATATATTCGGCAATGGGATAAAATGTGTATTAAGGTAAGTTTCATGGTGATTATGCTTGTGATGTTGGGTTAATATTCGGCATTGAGTAATGTGGGGTAAGGTGATTAATTGGCTATGAAATTAGCTAAATTGAATAGGTATGTTTAATGATATGCTTAGTATAATGTATGATCTTATAACTCGGTTTGGTATTGAGATAAAGGTTAGATGTATGATTGGATTTTGGTATGTGTTAAATTGGTCAATCAAAGATTAAATGATATGTGATTGACAAATGTGATTGTTAAGTGAATAATATTATTTAAGTACTTAAGCAAATCTATTGTTTTAATTAAGCTTAAAAGCAAAAAGGATCAAAGTCGGATAAGGGAAAAGAGAAAGTAAACGAATAGCCGTGGACATCTAATCGTCGACCACTTCCGAGGTAAGTTTTAAACGATTAAACGTTGAGTAAATTCAATCATAATAGGACATAATGAGTTGATTTAATAAGATATGATGTGGCCATGATATGTCTTAAACTCAAATGGTAAGTTCATAAGTGTTTGGACTTGGAAATTTAAGAGCAAATTGTAATAATTTGCTTGGACAGCAGCAGTAATGTGATTTTAGAAAATCACTATAAATTGTTGGTGTGGAATTATAGGCTGAATAAAATATGTAATCAAAGCTTAGTTGGTCTAGTTTCTTATAAAAGAGACCGTGGAAGCAAAGAAATTTCCTATAAAGAGATATTTAAAGTTGTGTGGGACGATGTCGAATGACTCAAATCCCTGTTCTATTTTGGAAAATCATTATAATTTGTACAAAAATGGTTATAAGATAAGATTTATATGCTTAGACTCCTTAATGAGTCTAGTTTCAAATGAAATCAAATAGAAAACATTATGAATTCTGTACAATGAAAATTTTGATTCGTAGTAAAGAGTGGTCAGATTAGTCAAACAGTGAAACAGGGGAAACTTTAAGAAAAATCTGGTATTGATTGGCCAAACCTAAAATTCTGAAAATTTTATGGATGGAAGATATATGAGTCTATATTCAGGGAAAATTAACGACAATTGATTTTGAGTTTTGTAGCTCCAGTTATAAATAATTTAGTGACTATTGCTCAGGAAAACAGCTTGTGGTGAATATGTGAATTTGTTGTAAACATTGATCAAACTATTTGAGTTACTTAGAAGCTATGGCTGAAATTGATGTACAAGATAAATATATATGAGATATGTATATGTGGTAAAGCCGAATGGCGAATGTGAAATATATGTGTGATATGTATATGTGGTAAAGCCGAATGGCGAATGTGAAATATGTATGAGATATGTATATGTGGTAAAACCAAATGGCTAATGTGAAATATATGTGTGATATGTAGATGTGGTAAAGCCGAATGGCGAATGTGAAATATGTATGAGATATGTATATGTGGTAAAGCCGAATGGCTAATGTGAAATATATGTGTGATATGTATATGTGGTAAAGCCGAATGGCGAATGTAAAATATATATGAGATATGTATATGTCGTAAAGCCGAATGGCGAATGTAAAATATGTATGAGATATGTATATGTGGTAAAGCCGAATGGCGAATGTGAAATATATGTGTGATATGTATATGTGGTAAAGCCGAATGGCGAATGTGAAATATGTATGAGATATGTATATGTGGTAAAGCCAAATGGCTAATGTGAAATATATGTGTGATATGTAGATGTGGTAAAGCCGAATGGCGAATGTGAAATATGTATGAGATATGTATATGTGGTAAAGCCGAATGGCTAATGTGAAATATATATAAGATGTGTATATGTGGTAAAGCCGAATGGCTAATGTGAAATATATGTGTGATATGTATATGTGGTAAAGCCGAATGGCGAATGAAAAATATGTATGAGATATGTATATGTGGTAAAGCCGAATGGCGAATGTGAAATATATGTGTGATATGTATATGTGGTAAAGTAGAATGGCGAATGTGAAATATGTATGAGATATGTATATGTGGTAAAGCCAAATGGCTAATGTGAAATATATGTGTGATATGTAGATGTGGTAAAGTAGAATGGCGAATGTGAAATATGTATGAGATATGTATATGTGGTAAAGTAGAATGGCTAATGTGAAATATATATAAGATGTGTATATGTGGTAAAGTCGAATGGCTAATGTGAAATATATATGAGATATGTATATGTGGTAAAGCCGAATGGCGAATGTGAAATATATGTGTGATATGTATATGTGGTAAAATTTGAATGGCGAATGTGAAATATATATGAGATATGTATATGTCGTAAAGTAGAATGGCGAATGTGAAATATGTATGAGATATGAATATGTGGTAAAGCCGAATGGCTAATGTGAATGTTGTAACATGCGATTAAATGTACATGAAACTTGGAAATATATTCCCCGATGACTACGTGTGGAGATTATGTCCGGTAAGACCCGATGACTACGTGTGGAGAGTATGTGCAGGTAAGACTCGATAACCGTGTGGAGATTTAAATGCGAGCTAAAGGTCTCACCGATAATCCGAGTAGAGGTTAAAGCTATAAGACTTCGTAATAAGAATTGCTTATAAATATATTCAATGCGAAAAGTTAAACAGGTATGTACTCCAAGTTTATATATGATACATACGAGAGCAATCCATGGGACTATTCCTATGATTATGTGACATCGGATTAGTGTGAGAGGTTATGTGAATCATACGATATATCTATGTCACATGAGCTCACTTTTATGTGAGAGTTTATCGCCTATTGTATATGATGAGATGTGCATATTCATAAAGGGATGGTATGCAGAAGGAAGAGTGAAATAAAATACGAACAACTATGTTATAATTTGATTGTTATCTGTTGACCTTGCTTAAAACTTACTAAGCATTGTAATGCTTACTCCGTTTACTCTGTTTCCTCTGTCTTATAGGTCTCATTGCAAAGCTACAGGCTCGGGGATCGTCAGCCACTAGTCACACTATCACTATCCACCGCTTGTTACTGCTATGTTTAGAACTATTTTATGGCATGTATAGAATAGACTAGTGGTGGAAGAATATTTTTGGTTAATGTATATAAGCCATGCGAAAATGGCATCTTTGAATGTTTACTTAGTGAAGTTTAAATTTTACCTTTGGTCGTGCTTAGTACTTATTTAAATGAACGATCTTTAATTCAAGAAAAGTTCAAAATTTTCTTTGTTCGACGTGAGTTACAAGTCCGTAATGCCCTTACCTATTCAGCGCGATTACGGGATAGGGTGTTACATTTTATTGGTATCGAGCTACGGTTTAGTCGATTCTAGGACTAACGTAGCACGCGTGAATCTATTATACATGCCATAAAGTGATAAAATGATAGTGTGATGATTTTGACTATTAAAATGTGATTCTTTGTATTGTAATGAATCTTGATCCGATCGAGTTGTAGCAAGCTTCGACTATGAGAATTTGCGATATAACTTCACTTAGATATGCCTAAATTATTAAGTTGATCAAGTACGTATCATGTACTCGTATTTGAATTCGATTTGGATTGAATTATAAGGGTATAAGTGATGCAATTTTGAAAGAGTGTTATGACTATAAATGTGATTTTTATGCGTGGCTATGGAACCGGAAGTTGAATGGTCGATAAGCATGTTGTGTTTGTATTCAAGTAATGTAAATGATGTACTAATGTGTATTGCTATATGTGTATATGTACATGAGAATTGAGAGTGATATATCCGGGCTAAGTTCCGAAGAGCATTCATGCTAGTGATGTATCCGGACTAAGTTCCGAAGAGCATTCGTGCTAGTGATGTATCCGGACTAAGTTCCGAAGAGCATTCGTGCTAGTGATGTATCCGGACTAAGTTCCGAAGAGCATTGTGCTAGTGATGTACCCGGACTAAGTTCCAAAGAGCATTCGTGCTAGTGATGTATCCGGACTAAGTTCCGAAGAGCATTCGTGCTAGTGATGTATCCAGACTAAGTCTCGAAGAGCATTTGTGGTAGTGATGTATCCGGGCTAGGTCCCGAAGAGCAATCATGCTGGTGACGTGTATTTGGGCCTTCGTGCCTAGTAGGCTTCGTGCCGGTAATTTGAGCAAAGTTTAAGTGTTCATTACTATACGAATTCAAATTTAAATGAGATGATATGTTTAAAAGTGTACATACATGATGTTTATCGACTTGGTTAAGTCATTTCAATGTGTAATAACGAATGAATAAGAGCACTATGTGTGTGAATGATTAGAGGCACTGTGTGTGTGCGAATTCCTTTAACCGAGCACTATGAGTGCGAGATCGGTCGATGGGCACTAAGTGTGTGAAGTGGAATTCATGTAAGACCTCGTGCAGGGACGAAGGCATTGATTTGAGATAGTGTGTAAGACCATGTGCAGGACATGGCATCGGCTCGATATGTGAGAATATGTAAGACCATATCTAGGATATGGCATTGTAAGAACTATATGTGTTAATGAGTACCGTAATGATTTCAAATGATTCAACGGGTATATTTAAGATGATAAATAAAGTAAGATCAGAATTAGTGATACGGGTATGTACGGAAGGTATGTGAAAATCAAATGAAAGTAAAAATTTGTGAGTTCATATTATATTATGTTATGTATACTAAGTAAGTGAATACGTAAAAAGATGGTGGATATGTTGTTAAGAAATGAATTCATGTTATAAATGTGTTACGAATTTAGTCTATGGGATGTTTGAGTATATGTGTACTTTCGGTCAAGTTACAGCTTATACATGGATGAAAATGTGGGTTACAAATATGTGGGTTGATGATGTGAATTATACATGTTAATATGTGCTTGATATGTGTTTGAAATGTAATTGTGAATTAAATTAAGTGATTATTGCTTATGAAATCAAGGAAATGAGATATATGTGCATACTTGTAGAAATGTTTATGTATTTGTTTTAAGATAAGAAAATGATTTTATAGATCGATGTGAAATCAATAATGAATTACAATTGCTATCGATGAGCTAATGTTTATATGAATATAATTCAATAAGAGGACGTTATCCTAAACTATGCATCGGTAGAAATTTTCGGGACGAAAATTTCTTAAGTGAGAGAGAGTTGTGACACCTTAAAGTGACCCGATCGGAAGCGGTTTGGGACCACTAAACCGAGTCACCAAATTATTTGAATATGATATTTATTGTCTAAAATATGTGATTATGAATGTGTGAAAGTTTTAAGCTTCGATTTAGTAAATTGCATGTGAATTTAGTCAATAGGACTTATGTGTGACACGTTTGAAATGTGATAGGTTAATCTATAAGGATCTATTAGTGCATGTAATCAAAGGGGTGGACTTGCATGTCAATTTCCCCCATTTAATTACTAGTGGCCGGCCATGACAAAGGGTGATGGGCAAAACATGTCATAAAACATGTTGTGTTAATGGTTTATGGTAGAAATGATAAAATAATAATGGGAAGGTAAATGATGACAAAAAAAAATGTGTGTGGTTGCCCCTCTCCATTGCCATGAATGGAAGAAAGAAAACAAAAGTATAATAAGTTATTCGATACAAATTTGTTCCAACGAAGTATAATAAGTTATGAATTCTGAATATTCGTATGTTTAAATGTTACTAACTTTGATTTTCTGAATCATGTTGAAACAAGGTTGAAGCTCAATTGATTATATGCTCATAGCTACTTAATGAACATAGTAAGTAGTGTGTTGATTTTGTGGAAGCTTAATAAGTATTTCTTATACTTACTTTGGATATTATTTCTCTGTAGATCTTGAACTATTGGATCATATTGGTTGGATCACTGGAGCATACACCTACCTTCATCTCTTTTTGGTAGTTTTTAAAGTCTCAATATATGGTTAATCATGGCATGTAAATTGGGTGTTTGTTTTGTAAGAATATGGACATGTTTTGGTACCTTGTGTTGTAATGGATCTTTATACAAGTTTAGTGCTAATAACTATATTACAAGTTTGATCTTTTGGTTATATATGGCATAACTCATATTAATTTGGTATTTAATGGTTAAATGGATGAATTGATGAGTGAATTTGTGATAGATGAATGTGCTTTTGTTTAGGTGTTTGAATTGTAGTGTCAATGAGGACACATTGGTTAGGCACTTAGGATGAATGTTTTGGCATATTTTAAGTTTATTAAATGTGTTTTTAAGGTATGGATGACTGCATCTGGGCATACTAACGTCTAGAGTGTGAATACTGCTACAAAATGTATGGAATTTGGGGCGGTGTCCGTAAGTATACGGGTCAGGTTTTAATATATTTTGTTTACAACAAAACACTTAGTAAGTATTTCAAGGATCGTACCCAAGAGAGGCTAGTACTAAATTAATTTAACCTAAACGCCAATTGATCTAATTAGTACTTTAAGTAAACTATATTACAAATGAACATAAATAAAGGTTTTTAGGGGTTTTATAATAATAAAGACAAAATAACATAAAAGAAATAAAATTCAAGAGATAAAAAGGGAGAATAAATCAAATATTAATTATGTGTGATTAGCTCACTTCGGTAATCTCCATCAACTTTTGTTTCGGGTTCCTCATCAATCTACTAGTCTGTAACATCCTAAACCTGGCCTAGACGTCCAGTCCAAATTTAGAGAGTTACGTCTTCGATACTCGATTACCACACAAATAACACAATAATATTAAACCATGCTTTGCATAATATTCATCACATAGATTAGTTAAGTGCATAATCTTCCAAAGTCATACTATCATAGTTTTGCTGAAACTTCTAACGTAATACTTAAAAGAAGGGAAAAGCTTGACCGAGCTCCCACGACGCTAACCTGTTCAAGATTGAGAACCACTTATAAAATTGTAATAGCCCGACTTAGGGCCTAGTCGGAATAGTGGTCTTGGAACCACAAATTCGGAGTCAAATAAATTATTTTATAATTTCTTAGATGTTATAGCATGTTTTTCGGAGTGCATGAAAATTTTGGTGAGTTAATTGTGACGTTTGTGAGCTCGTTTGTGAAAAAGGACTAAATCGCATAAAATGCAAAAGTCCATTTTGATAGCTAAAAGTGAAAAATAGCTAAACCTATATTGGGGGTCTTTAAAGGCAATTAAACCCTTTAGGGAGGCATGGCCGGCCATGGGAGACAAGGGTGGTCAAATTTTCAAAATTTGGTAGGTTAGGTGGCTTATTTTTTACTAAAATAGAAATAAAATAAGAGAAAGATGATATCACCTTCTCATCTTCTTCTCTACCACTGAAATTTTCAGCAAAAATAAGGATTTTAGAGCTTGAAAATTTTAGCAACTTTAAGCCTTCACAATTAAGTGATTTTCCAACCTTTTGTTGAATATTTTTGTACTTTTGAGACCCTTGAAGCATAAGCTTTCAAATGAAGATACTATTTTGCAAAATGATTAAGAGTTTAAGGTTTTTCCATGAATGGATTTGTAATTTTTATTGAGTTTTTGTGAAAGAAAATGAGTATTAGGTGTCTTATAACCAACTTATGTGAAAGATGTTGGCATGAAAACACTTAAAATGACTATTTTGCATAAGTTGTAAAATAGATGATAAGTGTGTGAAATAGTGGGAAATTGGAGTTGCTATAAGAGTAGAAAGGTTTTGGCTAGGCTTAAGATGTGAATAAAAATCGATTTTCGGGCTTAGGGGTAAAATGATCATTTTTGCAAAAGTCTAGGGGCAAATTGATCGTTTTGCCCAATTATGTATTGTAGAGTGCCTAGATTGATAAAGTGACTAAATAAGTGCATCTTGTTATTATAGATCAAGAAATACCGAATCCGAACCTAGACCGGGGAAAAGCTAAGTAAATCAACTAAATCGACTAATCGCCACATTTTGTAATCCAAGGTAAGTTGTATGTAAATAATACAACTACATTGCTTATGTATGTGTTGAATTGTATTTAAATTAATATAGCATGAATTGCTCGAGTGTAGAATTGAGAAATTATGATGATGATAGTGATAGTAGAATTCTCGATTGAACCTTAGAAAATAAATCGAATATTCATGCCATGACGTTTGGGTCACTTGTGTGAGCTAGTGTAAGACATGTCTGGGACATGCATTGACTACATTATGAGAGCCAGTGTAAGACCATGTCTGGGATATGGCATCGACATTGAGATGAGTGCTAGTGTAAGACATGTCTGAGACATGCTTTGGCCTCGAGATGTAAGCTAGTGTAAGACATGTCTGGGACATGCTTCGGCCTCGAGATGTAAGCCAGTGTAAGACATGTCTGGGACATTCATCGACTACAAGAGGTGCCAGTGTAAGACCATGTTTGGGACATGGCATCAACACAGATATGCTAGAGCTTGTGTAAAACCATGTTTGGGACATGTCATTAGCACCTGACCCAATGTTTTAGGCTAAATGAGTATTTGATAATGATCCAAATGGTTCAACGGTGAAAGTATAATTTAAAGTTAACCAGGAAAAGTATAACCGAATTGTGAGTGGTACAGGTACATATATGGTATGTATGAAATGTGAGCTCAATATATGCTAAAGAGGTGTATTGAATACTTATGAGTAAGTTTTGCTTATGCCACTTGTGTGTTATGATACTTGTTGATGAATGGTAAAATTATGTTGTATATTTATTTATGTGCAACTTACTAAGCTTTATGCTTACTCCCTCCCCTTTTCCATTTTCTTATAGTGCCGCCTATCTAGCTCAAGGATCAATGGAAGTCAGAGATATCAATTACACTATCAACCGAAGCTTTCGGTATAGTTTGATTTACATTTTTGAATATGGCATGTATAGGGCTTAGACTTTACTTTGTTTGTGCCATTAAGAATTGGACAAATGTGTTGGCTTGGGTTGAGAACACATCATTTTGTATTAAGTCTTGAATGATGGCTATTATTCATTTTGATTTATATGCAAAGATGCTATTTTCAAGGATGAGTAAAATGCAATTGGAATGTTATTTATTGTGGTTGATTTGGTTGTATGAGATAGCCTTATATCGGTTTGGGTTGCTATTGAGCAGGTTGTGTAAATAAGGGTGCCTAAAAGGCTTGGTAAATAGCCTTAAATTGTCCACACGGGTAGACACACGGGAGTGTCTAGGCCGTGCGTGATGCACGGTCTACCCTATGGGTGTGTTGTCCGGCTGTGTGTCCCCTGCACGTAACAATTTCAAGTCAGTATGCATGATAGTAAACACACGGGCAGAGACACGACCGTGTGTCACAACTGTGTGAGGGATATGGCCTAGCACACGAGCGTGTGCCTTGGCCTTGTTTCATTTTGGGGGTACTGACGTCAGAAATAGAATGTCCATGTTTTTGCACACGGGCAAGGACACGGGCGTGTCATGGCCGTGTAAAGGACACGGGCCAGGCACACGGGCGTGTGCCAGGCCATGTGAAAACCCATATAGGTGTACATTTAGAATTAATTCCATACGGGTGGCGGACACAGGCATGTCCTTGTATTGCTTAGGCTGTGTGAGCCACACGGGCCATCAACACGACCATGTTGAAATGGCCCACGGGCGTGTTGCCCTTCCACACGGGCGTATGCCCTGTTTCAAGGTCAAATTTTATATTTAGGGTTTAAGAACCCGGATTGATCCCGTATAGTTTTCAATGGTCGATTTGGGGTTCATAGGCCCATAATAAGAAGTTTAAAGTAGAAATTAAAAGAGTTCTAATATGGGCCTAAGTCTTGGAGACTTGGGGAACGTTTGTGCGTATGAGATCGAGTTAAGTAATGCCTCGTATTTCGCTCCAACGTGGGTTTTGAGTACGGGGTGTTACAAAAATAATTCCAAATTTAAAGATTCGGTTCGATACAGAAGCGATTTCAATTTAGATTCAGAACAGATTAGTTACATATATATATATATATATATAAGCAATTTCAGTTCCATATACGATACAGATCAAATTCAAATGCAATATTCCTACCCCCATCTGCTACATACCGTCTTCGGCCATCCCAACACACCATTAAGGATATTCAATGCCCAACCAACCCTGCACCCCTTAAAGTGTCATTTTGAAACTTTTACAGAGATGTAGCTTAGCTACTAGATCAAAATGCGACAAAGCACTAGAATCAGGTTTATACATATTGTGGCTTAGCCACGATTTTAAAACAGATTGCTTCTTTCTTCACAATATCCCACCCCATGCAAATGCAGAGCATAAATACCCGTGTCATGTATTCACTCATTCTAATTTATTTTACACATAGATAAAGACAGTTCAATATCAGAATTAGTATCATAGTATACATATAATTATGTTATTCACACATCAGTCTCAGAGTATCAAACAGTTCTCATATAACCAAATTCAATCATTCATACATTGAAGAGGCCAGTATCAGTGTTAAGCAACATTCATGGTCTCAAAAACAAGTTTCAGGGTCCAATAACATGCCACACAGCCTGGTCACAAGCCCATGTCCTCTGCCCGTGTGGTTTCAAAGCATAAACAGTGAGTTACACGGCTTGGACACACGCCTATGGTCTTGTACCACAAACAGTGCGTTACATGGCCCAGACACATGCCCGTGTGCCTTGCTTGCGTGGCCCCAAATTGATAAACAGTGAGTTACACAGCCAACCACACGGCCATGTAGCTCACACAGTCTGGACACACGCCCGTGTGCTTGGTCGTGTGGCATCAACAGCCACCATTTTTGGTGACTGAAATTTACAAAAATTAAGGTTTCCAGTACGCTCCTAGAGAGATTTTGAAGTAACAACAACACAAAAGATCCTTGAAGTCTAAAACAATCATTCAGTAACACAATTTAGCCATTTAATCAACAGAATTTCCTGATTAAGCACTTGATGCCTATGTCGAAAGTTTCGACACGAAACCTTCAAGGACCCAAACTTACCGAAACTTTAGCGACAATCACGAAAATTGTCATGTTGCTATTCCTTATTGCTAATATTTTCGCCTATTAAGGAAACAAACGATCGTTTATCATAGATTCTCGTAACTCACAAACTACCCAATTCAAAGCAAGTTACGAAAACAAAAAAAAAAAAACCACAGAAAGGCTCACATTGACAGTTACTTACCCGATAGACTTCTGACCAGCGACTAACAACAAAATTTCCATTAATTTTGTATCCCTCATGTTTCAATTAGAAAAATAAAATAAAAAAAAACAAAGAAGAAGATAGAAGTGACGAAGAAGAAAAAAAATAAAAAAATTAAAGAAAGGAACTAACGTTAATTAAACTCCTAACTTCCAAGAAGATTTCTAACATTTGACAAAACTTTTCCTTATCATCCCCTTCAAGACTCGAACACTGGACCTAATAGAATACAGATGCTTAACTAGTGAACTAGCAGGCTCATTCTTAGCACAATTTCACATTGAGTTAAACTTAACTGGGTAATGCATGATTAAGGGTTGCTTTTAAAATAACAAAACTTTAACAATACAAATCTAACTTTAGATCTTAAATACAAAAGCATAGCACAAGACCACAAATACAAAAATTTAATTACTGCAAATTCTCACAATTAAATTCTTAAAATTTTAGGGCGTTTCATAGTCACTACCCTAGCAGGATCTTCCAATCTTCCACTAACATAACGAGTCGCAAGGACTACTTATCTTCCAACCTCACAGTCCAGACTGGCTTTGTAACACCCTTAACCCGTCTCTGTCGCCAGATAAAGGTTGCGAAGTTTTAACTTACGAATCATAACAATGAACCATAAAAAGAACATCAATTAAGCTTACTTATAAATTCTAATAACTAGATATAATCATAACAACCAAACACAGTTTGAGCCTTAAATAACGTCTACGAAACTAAAAAAAAAAATTATTTTGGAAACAACCTAGGACTAATTTAAAACAAATCAGAAAGTTTGAGAAAAAATTGAAAAATTGAGAAACATGGGTCACACGGTTGTGTGGCTAGGCCGTGTGACATAGCCCAGACTGTGTGGAGCCTGCACTTCACGTAGTAAATCACACATACCATTTCATTAATAAAACACTCTTAAAATATCCTAAATCATACAAAAACAAATAACCTAAGACTCCTAACTAATATGCCATTTTAGGCACATGAAATCATACCCAATTCATAATGAACTACATGCACACCAAACATATAAGTGTATATATAGATTGAGTCATTCATTCATAACCAAGAACTAAACTTTTTTATACAACTATAGAACTTCCATTTATAAACATAAACTAGATGGCATAATATGTATATAAATTAACAAACAAAATGACATATATACATGCCACAATTACCCACAATAACTACAAAAGTTCTACCGATTCAAAATGATGATAGGTGTGAGCTTCTTTGTTGATCCTATCGACATGTTCTAAGTTTCAAAAATCCAAAAAAATAGATAGAAAGTAGTAAGTATACCAAATATTCAAAAATAATTCAAATTGATCCATTTCAATAATTGCAATGCTCAACAACTACTAAAAGAACTCGATCCATATATAACCCTCAACCATTTAGCAATACTATTCACATTATTAATAAAACTAACTCAAATATTTCAACCACCCCAGATTTCATGAGCAAATCTTCCATTCATCAATTAGACGATTATGAATTCAAAGTTCAATTTCATGAGAGATTTAATTTCAACAATTGTTAATAGATCTTTAATATTTAACCCACAAATATTTTTGATGAAAGTTCGTAACTCACTCTAATATACAGATATAGCAGAAATATTCGGTTTTTCAAAATAGGACAACCTACGCAAATAATTGCCTGGCGAGGGATAATTATTCCGTATTTTCCAGTTTGCAACAAATGCAAGAAGGGGGAACCTAAATCCGTATTCACCAGTCCGCAACGTATGAAAGAACTGGGAACCTGATTCCGTATTCACCAATCTACAACAAATGCAAGAAATGGGAACCTAAATCTGTATTCACCAGTCCACAAGAAATGCAAAAGCTGAGAACCTAAATAGTAGTCACTAATCTGTATATGAGCATTTACTACTTTCATTAGATTATACAGAGAAGAAATTATACATATATTTAATATCTATATGGAATGATAAAAAGAATTACATATAACTAAAAATAAAGAATAAATTTCGGTAAGTAATAACTTACACATCGACTTTATAATTGATTGTATAACAAGGTCACTTGGTAGCTTTTCCCTTTCCACGTGTTTCTTCTGATCGTTGAACTTCTTGATCTAAAACATAATTTAATTTAATTACATCTATGTAAATCTCAAATCCAACAAATTTATGCATTTGAACATAATCATGACAGTCATTCTTTTATGCAATCCATCAAACCATTTATACTAAAATATGAAATCCAAACCCTTCTCTAAAATTCAACTTCCTAAATGAAATTTGGAAGTACTGAACTCTTAGATTTTTTGCACAAATCGAAGATATTGCTACCATATGAGATTTCCACACATAATTATAAGGTTCAAAGAAATTATTTTAGTTCTATATGTTCAAAGTTTGAAAATCAACAGGTTTTCATTTTGAAAAAAAATATGTTTAAAAGTATATATTAAAAAAAGAAACAAATTACACGAAGATCCATTAATAAAGCTATCAATAGGCTAAAAAATTTTTTACCCAAAGGTACTTACCACCCAAATTTCACAAAATTTACACTCAGTCTATTTCAATCTTTTTTTTATCATAAAATTTTCATGAAATTTTTACTGTTTCACAAATAGATCCTTAAACTTAAAACTATTCAAAATCACTTAATAAAATATTTTTTCTTAGCTACTAACTCTAACAATCTACTAACTAGATTCAAAACTCATTCATTTCATTCATGATAAGTCTTTAGAGTTTTAACGATTTTGCAAAATAACACCCGGGTTAACTATATTTAACTAGTACGAACTCAAAGCCCTAAAAATAATAAAAAACGAGTAGGAAATAGCTTACATGCAAAGCTCAAAACCCCAACTGAAGCTTGAAGCTTTCCCCAACAATGGTATTAAACCAAAGTAAGAAAAAGAAACTCCCAAAGATGAAAAAGATAAGATTATTACAGATTTTGTCCATTACCATTCATTATTTAATTACTATATTAGCTTTTATAAAAATTATCAATTTATACCAAAATCAAGTCATCATCATCCACTATTTATAAACATGGTATTTTTATCCATTTAGTCATTTTATTTAATGTCCCACAAACATTTACTACTTTTACTATGGAACATCACATTTATAATTATCATGAATTAATTCTTTCTACTTAATTTACCAACTAAACCTTAAATTTTCTTAATGAAAATTAATAAAACATTAAGAAATATTATTTATTATTAAATTAAAATATTTAGCAACTAGCTTTTTGAATCGTGGTTTCAAAACCAATAAAAATCGGGATGTTACAAACTTGGGGTGCAGGTGTTCATGGATAGGCCATACCAATTTTGGGTTAATTCCCACCTTGTTGACTTTTCAGGGTTGCCAGACCTAGGGTTTGTTCCACATTCTTCCTTTCCCAAACAATTGATCCGTTAAGTATCCCTACAAAATAGTTAACAAATCAAATCTCCACTCGCTAATCCCCCATAACAGGATTAGTTCCTCATGGCTTTCATAGACAATATAGAATCGATGTAAAAAGAAAGCACGCTAATTAAATTGATAAGATATAGTAAATGAAAAAGCATGATTGTATAGAGATTAATTGTGAATCCATAAAGTTTGAATGCCTCCACAATTCAAATATCTTGAAATCAACAAGAACAATTGAAATAAATCTAAAACCTAAGAATGAAAGAAAATACTAAACTAAATTTTAGATAGAGAATCTAGGCTAAAAGGAACGGTGTCCATAACAAGTGACAAATAATCCTATTTATAGCTTTAAGGTGGCCATCGTTTTTAACTGTAGGTTAAATGAGGTTCCTGAGCTTTAAATTTGATTGTACAGACCAAAACACCCTACTTTGTGTTTAAATTTCCATCATAGAGTCGATGTCGTGACACACCAGGACCTATGTCGCGACATAGCAATCAATTTCCTACTCTTCAGTTATCTTCAGGGGTATGTTGCAATACCCTCAGTCTATGTCGCGACATCGAAAGTAGTCTTGAGCTTTCTCCATTATGCTCCCTATGTTGCGACATCGAGTCATCTGGGTTATGACATAGTTACCAGTATCTATTTTATACTCCTTCTAACGGTTTCCTGCACACTCACAAAGTGCGTTAGCTCATCCTTAGGCCTAATTTGATCTCTAAGGTCAATAAAAGACTCAATTTGTACATTTTATTAACTTAACTAGAATTTATAAAAATATAACTAAAACCTACTAGAAATGTTTGCGTTCAAGCTCCTAAATTATAAGAATTAGTTTAATTTGCAACACCAAATTACTGCAGATCAATGGAATTGGTTAGTTTTGAATTGGCTTGGTACCTAAGTTTTGGTTGAAAATATGCCTTGTTTTATAAACTTTTTAAGGTACACACGGCTTGGAACATGTGCTGTCACACGACCATGTGCCTTATTTTTTAGTGCAGGTTGGTCCATATGGGCATAGAGAATAACACGGCCCGGCCACACGGTCGTGTGACCTTAATTAACACTGGCACAGTTAGTTACAAGGTCTGTGTACACAAGTGTGTGAAATAGCCACACGGGCGTGTGAAGTAGCCACACTACCATGTTCTAAGCCACAGTCTGGGCTCTGTCATACGGCCTGGCCACACAACTGTGTGACACTTGTTTTCAAAGATTTTCAATTTTTTATGTTTTACTTCAAAATGACCTCTGATTATTTTCAAATTATTTTTAAGGCCTCGTAGGCTCGATTTAAGATCCATAAATGTATTATTACCTTGCTTTATATGGCTTATTAAATGATATAAGATAATTTGCATAATCATTTCTATTTGTATTTAAATGTTCCGAATGGTACTGTAATACTCCGTAACTTTAGTCTGGCGACAAAGATAGGTTAGGGGTGTTACATGTGAAATGTTAAATGAATTGATGTGGAATAAATGGTATTTCAAATTTGGTTATTTGCACATGTTTTATGACATGATAAAGTTATAAGTTTTGTATATGTGAACTCACTAACCTTGTGAAACTTGTGATATGTATAAGTTAATAATGAATGCATGACCATTCTTATGAATTTAATTTGCAAAATGTTTAAGTTACAACCTTTACAGTAAGTTAAAGTTAAAGTTTTATACAAACTTACTAAGGAAATATTTGCTTACATCCGTTGTATTTGATTTATTATAGATCATCAGAAGTTTATGTCGGTTGGAAGTTTAAGTCAAAGCTCACACTATCGTTCAATAATTCAGTATAAATTATGATTACTTTGACTTAGGTTATAAATGGCATGTACTTGGAGTTTTAAAGTTACATGTTTATGATTTTTTTGTTTTATGTTCTAGTTATGTAATGTTTTGAAAGTGTTTCTTATTTGGTACTTTTGGTATAGTCTTGTTCATATAAGCATAAGTGAGTTGAACCATGCCTTGTAAGATTAGTTTGAAATGTGGTAAGATTCTATGGTATGGATGATAGTTACATACTTATGATTGATAAATGTAAAATAGTTTTATATTTGAATTGTGGTGTTAATAAGGGCACATTGGTTAGGCACTTAGGTTGAATGATATATGATGTCTATTGACATATTTTGGTATGTTTTAGTGTGCTTTGAATAGGTGAATATGAATGGAAATAATATGGCTTGAACTTAAGAATTTCTAATTAAAATAACTTGATTTTGAAGTCATTTTTAGTGCACACAGCCTGGGATACAAGCTTTCACACAATCGTGTGCCATACACGGTCACCCTACATGGCTGTGTGGTCTGTTTGATTACAAGTGCAAGATTTTTCACATGGTTTACAAATGTTACATGGCATGGCGACATGACCATGTGACCCTATTTTTTGAATTGTACACGGTTTGAGAACACGGGCATGTAGAGTAGCATCACATAACCTCAACCATGTCACACTGCCTAGCCCACGACCGTGTGACCCCTATTTACAATATTTTTCACCTTTTTATATTTTGTTTCAGATTAGTCCTTACTTATTTCTAAATTGAGCTTTAGGTTCTGTAAGCCCAATTCAAGTTCCATTTTCGCCTTTATGCTATAAATAATGACTAGCTATTGATTTATAATAATTAAATTGAACTTTAAATTATTTTGATTTATTATTGGACTTGTTAATCATCGTAGCATTCTGTAACCTTAATTCGAAGATAGAGACGAGTTAGTAGTATTACATTTAGTGGTATCAGAGCTACGATTTAGTCGGTTCTTAGACTGAACGAAGCATGTATTGAGTTTAGTAATACATGCCATCTTATAACCTGTGATAGTGTGATGTCTCTTAAATTGATTCTGTTTTTCATATAGATAAAAGATGCCATCTGAATACAAGCAAACTAATTTCGATGAAATATAGAGTAATGTCCAAGCCTCGATGCATGAGGCTGCTCATAGTGCATCTGTTTCTGAGGACTAGGGAAGTGAGGCCAGTGGAACCTTCTTCCATATGATGTCAAAATATTTTACTGACTTTATTAAGTCCATGGAACAATGCGTGTTGCAAAATCAAGACCTCCAAGATCTAAAAATTTTCCACTATTTTAGGTGTTGCAACACTGAAACCTGGGTGTTGCGATACCGTTGCCTGATGGGGAGAAATTAGCTACAGGGTAGTCGTTTGTCCAACACATTACCCAATCAAAACACAACTTCTAATGGCATTCTAGTCAACATTTTTTTTATTTTAATTGGATGTTTAAAAGCCACTTTTGGCTGAGAACTAAAGGAGAGCTGTGGTATTTACTTTTCTTTCATTTTTTTAGCTTTCTAGTTAGTTTTCTTATTCATTTTTAGGGTTTAGTTCTTTGCTTTTTTTGGTTTTAGTTGTTAGTTTGTTTTTACTGTAACTTGGTGTTATTTTCATTTTAGATCTCGAACTTCTTCTTGTATTTTCATTTTCAACCAAAGCTTTTAATATAGTTCAGTTGCATTTTCTTATCAAAGTGTAAAAATCTAAACTTTGTTGGTATTTTCCACCTCCATTGTTGCTACCATCATCTTCTTCAAGCAATAATCAAGAAAACATTAAACTTTCTTTAACCCTTATTTTTGTGCTTTTTTTAATGTATGCTTTGCATGTTTATTGGGTTGTTGCTTGTAATGGAATGATGTTAACTAACTAAATCTATGGTGGTTGGTTGATGAAAATGTTGCTTAGTTAGTTTTTGATACAAGAACTAAATCGTAAAAATTGAACTAAATCGAATAAATTTAAAAACTTAAAATTGGCACCTCTAGGGGAAAACATAGATAGGTGAGGCTGAGAGAAGATGGTTGTCTTGAGTTAGTTCGGTGTGGCCGAGAGATAAACTGGACTAAATTATCTAATTTGTTAAAATGGTGACCTAGAGATAAAATCTAGCCAATTAGAAGTTTAAGCTTTTTAGATCCTTAATATAGATATTAGTCAGCAACATGGAAGTCAACAAACCACTTTTTTTATTGAATTTTTAATTACTTAATTTTTATTGTTTTATAGTTTTGTCTCTTTTTTTTTCTGTAGGTAGCGAGTTAGTGTAATTTAACCTCGATTATGAATTTATGTAATACAACGCTTAGTGAGAAGTTAGCTAGACTTTTTGTTGCATGCTTGTTACTGAGGAATCACATAGTCCCCGAACTCTCTTATGTTCGATCCTTGGAATGCTAGGGTGTTCCATTGTAACACTACAAATATTACGACTCAACTTGTCACACTTGTATACACTACTAGATTATTATTAGTATTTGTTTTGATTAATAGCCTCGATGCATGCACGCTGTGGCACAGTCAAGATGTTAGTGCCATTGCCAAGGAGTTTGTGTGCGATTGTGTAACAACTCAATTACCAATGGTGTCGAAAGAGACAGTTTTGGGATCTTGTTTTAGTAAACCGAATTCGTAAATACTTAATAGAGATATTTAAAGAGCCATTGAATTGATGAATTGAAATTTGGTTAAATGATTAAACAAAATTGTGAGAAATTATGGCTCAAGGACTAAATTAAAAAAAGTTTAATAGCTATGGGATTTTAATTAAGAAATGGCTTGGGGACTTAAATAGAAATTATCCCAAGGATTAAAATGAAAAGTAAACCAAATTTAAATAGATTTTAGTATGATTTGATGTTATATGTCATTAGTTTGATTAATTAAAGGATTTTGTTTAATTAATCATGATTAACTTAATGAATTAAGTTTAATTAACATACTAAACTAAGTATATAAAGAAAAATTAGAGGGAAAGGATGACAAAATTCATCATCTTCCCCAAAACCTATCGCCCACCATTGAAGAAATTCGAAGGTTGGATTTTAACTTTCGGTTATAAATTTCAAGCAAGCCCCTAGCTATTTTCCTTTTAGTTTTGCAGGTTTTAGGTCATGGAAGCTTGATTGAGCTAGCCCGTGTACTAATTTGTAAAAATTTTAAAGTTTGGAAAGATAGAACTGTTGAGAATTAAATGAAATTGCTATGAAATTGTTAAAAATTAAGCTTAGTATATGAAAAAGGACCTAATTGTAAAGCTTAATTGTTAGTTTCATACATTAGGGCCCTAACTGAATAAAATGAAAAATTGTCATGAATATTTGGTAGGGATAGAAAATAGAGGGTACCTAATGAGTTTTGGTGAAATCAGATTCTAATACGAGGCCTTCAATTGAAAGTTATGCTTGCCCCAGTTTTAGGGTCTAAATTTAATGATTTAAAAAATATGTGAAACTTGGTATTTGATTCTGATTTGGCTGGAAATTGATAGTGTGGTATGTTTTGTGATTATTCATACCTAACGACTACAATGAATCGTTGAGAGGGAGAGGAAGGGCGAAAATTGTTGATTAGTACTGTATGAATTTCTATTCGTACTTTTATGATTTGGGATAGAATTATTTGATTTTGTATATATGCTTGTTGACTGATGAGTTATTGGGATGAGTCCATTGCAATAATATGAAATGTTTTGATTGAATTGCTTTGTTTGAGATTATATATTGAAACAATGACTAAAGTGAATAGAATATAATGTGGTATGATTAATTTTTATATGATAATTGAGTTGACATATGCTATGTTACATGATAAATTCATGATGAATTATGAATATGGAATATGAATTGAATGTTAATACCTTATTAATTAGTCGGGTTGTATTAGATATAGTTGGCATGCCATAGGATTAAATTGTATACAGGTTTATGTGCTTACACGCTAGGATGCATTTCATGTGCTAGTATACACCAGGATGCTCTTCAAGAACGAGTATGCCCGTTACGTGCCAGTTTCCCTTACTCGATTATTCTGTTAATGGACTTCGGTGCTAGTTTGCTGTTTTGGTTGGACGATCCGTATATCCGTCCAAGTCCAAGTTATGTTAATAGGGATCAATAATAATAAGTTCGATTGTTTATTTCGAAATGAACTAATATGATTCTTAAAAATTTGAATTTGTGCATATATGAATTTGAAATGGAAAGTAAGCATATTGTTATTCAAAGCAAAAAAGAATTGATCCTTAGAGGCCAAAACGAATTTGGATTAGTCGGTAGACTCTAGAAATGGATTAACCGTTAAGTGTAAGGTAAGTAATGGAATAATTCACAGTAAATTGATTGAATTAATGCCTTGTTTATGTAAGAAATTGAATTATGATTAGTAAAAGTGCAATATGAATGATAATGGTGAAAGGTTAAGTAAACTTACCTAATAGGTAATACACATTTTCATGTGCATATATATGGATATCTGTAGATTACATTTTGAGTAAACTTACTTACATAATGATTATAGTTGCTACAACAATAAGTGTGACACCTTGTAACTTAGATTCGATGATCCAATCGGGTATTGGAGTGTTAGAAATTCAGTGATTTGTGTGATTGTTGTATGCTTGTTAGGAAGATAATTAGCAAAATCTAGGGTTATAGATATGCAACTTTATTTTTTTAATGGTTTCTTTAATTTTTCCTTATTAATAATTGATTGATAGTCATGTTTAAAAATGATTATAGGTGGCTAGAGGATTCATTCGTGTCTGATACAAATGGTAATTCCACGTCTAGCCGGAGGTATGATGGCAAATCTGGGAGGCAAGGATATGAGTCTCTTTATGATTCTTACAATTACACATATGAGATTGATGACTACAATCCTGGATGGTTGGGTAGTTTCCTTGTATTCTTATCAAGATGGGTATGCATGGTAAAGAGTTTAGTGAAGATTATTACTTTTGTGACAATCCGGTTTTCTGTTGTGTCAGAAATAATGGTTTCGAGGCCACAAAGTCAACAAGCAAGTTTGTAAATAATATTATTTAATATTTACGTGTCAAATATGATATTAAAATAAATTTTGAATTGGAAATTTATACTATTTGAAAGAAAAATTAGGTTCAACTGGTATGACCCTAAAGTCAAGTGATTTTTGAAAGTGAGGTATCGGGACCTCGTTTCTATAAATTGAGTAGTAAATATTTATTAATATTTTCAAAATATTATTCAAGTTGTATTAATGTTTCGTTAAGAAATTTTAATGTTTAGATAGTTAATTAATTAAAAAGGACTAGATTGTAAAAAGTGTAAAATATGCTAATTATAACATTTAAGTGATGAAATATCTTAATTAATAAAGGAGGAAAGACTTAAGTAACAATTATGCCCTAATTAGTATAGTGGGATGACAATTTAATAGGAAATGATAAAATAATGTGTTTTGGATGGCAATTTTGTAAATTAATGAAAGTTTACACAAAATTAAAGAATAGAAAACAAATTACTTTCATTTTCTTCTTTAATTACCGAAAGCCATAGCCAAGGAGGTGAAGCTTCAGTTTAGCGTGTTTTCTTTGCTTGGTAGGTAATATAGACTCATTTTCTTGTAATTTTTATGTTTTTGAGATCGTTGCAAGTAGGTCCAGCTAGCCCGTACCTTCGTTTTTGAATCTGCTAAAAATTTTAGAAGTTACCATTGATGGATTTTGAAAGTTTTTGAAGAATACCATGCGTTTGGAGCTTTGATTGTGTTGTTTGATGATTTTGTAAAGTGATTTTTGTTAGATTTTGATTTTAGGACTAAATTATGAAAATGTTAAAATTTTAGGGTTTGATAGTGAATTTAATGTTCATTAGGGACTGTTTAAGGGCCTAGTATATTTGGATGGAATATTGACTTGAGAAAAATGGTTAATTTGATGAATTTTTGGTTAAGGGACTAAATTACAAAAATTGTAAAAGATTAGGGTAATTGTGTAAGTTTAAAAAATAAAAGGGTATAATTGAAAAATGGATTGAAATGTGAAATGTAAGCTGATAATTGAGAAATTTTATATATTAGATCAAGATCCTATATATACTCGTGGAAAAGGAAAAATTTAGGAATAGTTTCTGAATTTCTGCTGTTACTACCATTCAGTCCAGACAAGTTTGTACAGTTTAGAAATTAACATTTATATGAACTGTTGAATAGTATAACATGGTATAATGTAAATTTAATTGTTTATAATGAATGAGTATTTATGATAAGTTATTGAATTTGATGTTCTGGTTGGATTGAATGCGGGAGCGAGTACAATCGTGATTTGGTGTGTTATAGGGATTGGAGTGAAGATGGTTATGGAGTAGTATATATATTTCTTGAGCAAACTGAGGTTCATAATTTATTGCAAACTCTCATGTTTTTCTCTCTGTCTCGGTATGTTTTGGTTGGACTAGCTCTTACAAGCACTAGTGTGTTTCAGAGGGAGTAATTCTTATGAGCATTGGTCTGTTCAGATGGATTGGCTCTTATGCGCAACTGTTGTGTTTTGTTTGGATTGTCAATGTACTCCTATCCATAAGACGTTCATCGAATTGAAAATCTCGGTAAGGTGTCTTGTTTCATGATTTTGATAGATTTGTTAAATATTTGAGTTTTGAATTGAATGTTACAATTCACCGATTGAGATTGTGGATGATAGGAACACTTATAGTTGATTTTTATGTTTATCCTTTGTACTATGCAAATGAAATGAGTAAGAAAAGGAATGGAATGGTAAGTGACTTAATGGAAAGGTTCATAACTATAAGAAAAGTTTGATGCTTATGTATTGTATTCTGTGAAAGCTATTTATGTTGCAATTGAGTTTATATGATTGTCAATGAATCTACTAACATATGAGTTTGATGATGCTTAAATCGCCTTATATTAAACTCATGGTATTGGAAACGAAAAGGAAGCAAATGGAAGAAGCATGATCGTATTGTAACAGTAATGAATTAAATGATATGTTTATATATATATGGTTGATTTCAATATATCATGAACAAGTATGCTAACTTGAGAGTTTGACAGTTTTATATAGGCTTTATTAATCCTGTGACATTGATAAAGGTTTATATAATTTATTAAAGTTCATTATTGAAATGGAATATTATGTTTAAAGTTTAAATGAGCTTACTAAGCATTCATTCCTTTACTTTACAAATTATCGGAGACTCAATTGGTTGGAAGTTCATCAGAGATCTATCACACTATCCATTGGATAATTAGGTAGTTGTTGAGTATTTTGGATAAGGTTTATAATGGCATGTATAGGACAATTTGTAATGGTACTATAGTGCATGCGTTAATGATGTTTTAGTATGTGTAACCTTTGGAAAGCCATGTTGGTTTGGTACACCTTAATACCTTACCAAGTTATGTAATGTTGATTACTTTAAGGTGCTTGTAGATATGATTCACTTGGCATGTTAATGATAGTTTGAAAATGGTTACTTGTGACATGTTTTAATTCATATTTAAACTAGGCTATTGAGTTTGAAAGTGGTTTGAAAGTGAATTGGTATGTATACGTTATGTAAATTAACTGTGTTGGTACTTTTGATGCTTTGCTAGTTTGTGTCATTGTGACTATATCATGTTGTATTTTTTGTGATAGAAGTGTTAATGGTCATAATTGTAGCATGTTTGATTAGAAGTTGAATTATGTTTGATGATGAAAATGTGAATAAATATGAATGTGTAGGTAAGTTTTGATGTTGCTTGTGAGGTGCCTTGAAATGGCATATTGGTTGATTGTTTTGAGGCTATTGAATTGGTCAGTATATGTATGTTTAGTGAAAGGATTTTATGTCTTGATTATGTGCACAAAATGCCTTTAGGTGTATGCATGGTTTGGTGTTGGAAATGACTTGATTTTGGGCAAATTCATGTCCACACGGCCTAACACACGGGCATTGGACTCTACTATGTATGAAATACGGCCTGAAGACACGGTCGTGTGTCCCCTGTAGATTTTATTGCATGAAAGTCAGGAAGTTATACGACCTAAAACACGACCTAGCACACGGGCGTGTGGGGCTATTTTGATTATTACACGACCTAAGACACGGGCGTGTATCTCAGCCGTATGAGGCACACAGGGCACACGGTCGTGTGTTCCCTACTTTGTAAATTTTGTAACTTTTTCCTAAACTTTCCAAATTGTTTTCAATTTAGTCTCGAATTACTTCTAAGGAAATTTTAGGGCCTGGAGGGCTTGATTAAGGGAAGATATGTGCGTGAATGATTATTTTATAATGTGTTTATGATAATGTATAAAATGTATGTTTAAATGCTTTGTTTCTACGATAATGCTCTGTAACCCCATTCCGGTGATGGATTCAGGTTAGGGGTGTTACATTTAGTGGAGTCTTGGACTGAACGTAGCATGTATGAAGTCTAGAAATGTAACACCCCGATCCCGAGACCATCACCGGTGTCGGACACGAGGGGTTAACAAGCCAAGTCCACATATTTTGCCCACCAATTTGACATTTCCAGTCGGGTTGGAAAACTGCGTCACTGTCGCCTTAAAATCATATCTCGAGTTTCAAAACTCGGAAACTGGTTTCGTAAATTTTCCATGAATTTAGACTCATATATCCATCCATGGATTTATTTCTAGAATTTTGGTCGGGCCAATTGGTACAGTTTATTAGTTAAAGTCACCCATGTTACAGGGATCGACTGCTCTGACCTTCGCGCGTTACAACTTGAATATCTCTCTGTACAGGGCTTTAATACTGGTGCCGTTTATTTCTAATGAAACTAGACTCAAAATGGAATCTGCACATATAAGGCATGACTCCTAATTCTTTCTGCATAATTTATAGTAAATTTTTAAAGTTGCGACAGGGGACCCAGAAACCATTCTGGCCCTGTCTCACAATAGCTTTAATATCTCTTAACAAGTAACTCCTATGACCATTTCGTTTCTTCCATATGAAAATAGACTCATCAAGATTCATTTACATAGCTGATTCACTATTTAATACCATTCCTACAAATTTTGGTGATTTTTCACATTCACGTTACTGCAGCTGGCAGCATCTGTTTTTTAAGGTAGGTCTTACCTATTTTGTAGTCTCCATGAACCAACTAGTCTTGCCATACATAGGTCCACATATGATCATTTTAACCATGCCAATGGCTGATCATGTGACTAACATTCCCATTTCCAATTCATAGTCACATCATGACACCATATATATATATACAAACCGCAAATAGTCTAAGTTCATTCTTCACTTTTACGAGCCATTTTCGCATGGCCGTACACATATACATCACCACATTTTTAAACCAACAAGGGTAGTCCTATACATGCCATTTCAAAGTTCAACCAAAATTTATACCAAAATAGAGGCGTTGATAGTGTGGATGACTTGACTTTAATGATCCCGAATCCGATTGCTATCGAGCAAAATCTATAAGACAGAGAGCCAAAGCAACGGGTAAGCATTTTTATGCTTAGTAAGTCTCAAGGAATAAAATCAGCTTTAATTAAAGCATTACATTCACATAACCAAATACATCATTTCACTAATACACATTCACATAATCATACTTACTTCACCATCCCAACTCTTAGGTTCATACACAATTAACGGCTTCGTTAAGGCCGATAACTCGTTCCATCATAGGAGCGGATATGCATACGCTCTTACTCCTAGCGCATAAAGCACACACCACACTTACCTTGTTATTGGGAAATTTCACAAGTGTATTAGCTGAAATTTTCCAGCAAGCTTATAATTTTCAAATCACATACCTTCGGAGCTTAACCGGATATAGCTACTCGTTCAAACGCCTTCGGACATAGCCCGGATATGGTAACCCGCACCAAGGCCTCACGGGACTTAACCCGGATATCACGATTGCACAAATGCCTTGAGTCTTAGCCGGATAGAATGACTCGCACGAATGCCTTGGTCTTAGCCCGGATATAGCCACTAGCACCATTTCCTTGGTCTTAACCCGGTTATAATTTCCACATAATTGTCTTGGGCTTAGCCCGGATATTATTCAATTTCTCATGCACACATACATCAATAATCATTGGACATACATATTTCATTTTCGTTACTAAGGCTCAAACACAATTATAATCATTAGCATAATCGCCTTCGGGACTTAGCCCGGGTATCATTCGAATACTCATACACACATAAATCAATAATCAATACATCCATATTTCATTCCACATAATTCAATTAAGGTCACTTCTTGAGGACTTACCTCGGATGTTGTCGAACGGCTTTTACGGCTATTCGATCACTTTTTCCTTCCCCTTGTCCAATTGTGGCCCTCTAAGCTCTTGAGCTAATTCAAACAAATTCAATTTATTAAAACCTCATTGTGCTAGCTTATGGCCGAATATGACAAGGAGTTTAAATGGTCATATGGCCACCCTTTAGCTTGAATACACAATGGTCATGCACATTTTATACTACATCAAGCAATTCAATACAATTCATTCGAGCATCAAGGAAAAGCTAAGGCCTTCAATAGGCTACCTAAGGTCAATATTCATGTCCATGTTGAGGCCAATTATGCACTTAATACCTCACAAAAACAGCATGCATTTTACTAGTTAATGCTTTGCATATTGTAGCTCAAAACTTATATTATAGCATCAAGCACTCATATGTGTGCTAGGCGAATGTGCTTGCAATTTCACAATCATTCTTCAACATCTTCTTCTTTAAACAAACATATTCATCACTTAGTTCACAACCAAAACATCATGTGCAAACATATATATACATATATGAGCATGGTCAATTTCAAGGTGGCCATAGCCATCCAAAACACAAATTTTAACTAACATGCAAGAAGCATGAACCATGCTCATGAATGCATCATGGCGAATATGACAATCATGCCCTTTTCAACTTCAATCATGGTTAAACAAAAGAAAACTCAAAATCTTACTCATGAGTAGACAATCCATCATTGCATGCATCATCATCAAGCTTCACACTTAGCATGCAATGGCTTTATCACCATAACAACTTTGGCCAAATACCATTTCCATGGCATAACAAAGATTTGAGCCATGGCTAACATGCACATCAAGTTAGCAACCAAAACATGCATGAAACTCCTAACACAACCTCATACATACCTTAATCTTGATGCCAATTTAGCCAAATCACCTTCTAGATCTCTTCTAAACCAAGCATGAAGCAAAAATCTTCTTTCTTCCTCCTTATGATTTTCGGCCAAAAGATGAGAAAGGATGAACACAACAAATTTTTTTCTTCCTTCTTTCTCAACTCACGCAAGGGGGGATTACCACACTCACACACATTTTTTTTTCATTCTTTTCTTACCCATGCTTATTTGTTTATTATTTCTCCCTAATGCCCAACAAAACATGTTTCATGACATGTTTAGCCCATATCTCTTTGTCATGGCCGGCCATCACTTGTACAAAGGGAAATTTGACATGCAAGTCCATTATTTTGCATGCATGCTTTAATTAGTCATCACACATTTCCCCATCATACTTTCAAAGTTCACTACTAGGTCCTTTCTAGTGAAATTCACCTTTATAACACTAAATCAATCATCAAAAAATGTCATACATGAATACACACATATTATAGGCATCAAAATAAATTTTAAATTATTTTTATGCCTCGGTTTTGTGGTCCCGAGACCACCTTCCGACTAGGGTCAATTTTGGGCTGTCACAACTCTCCCCCACTTAAGAAATTTTCGTCCCCGAAAATCTTACCGGTAAATAGGTTTGGATATCGCTCTTTCATAGAGTTCTCGGTCTCCCAAGTAGCTTCTTCTATCCCGTGCTTGAGCCATAACACTTTTACTAGCGGAACCCGCTTGTTTCGCAACTCTTTCACTTCTCGTGATAGGATACGAATCGGTTCTTCCTCATAACTCATATTAGCTTGAATTTTCAATTTCTGATGGACTAATCACGTGCGATGGATCGGATCTATAGCGTCGAAGCATCGAAACGTGAAAGACATCGTGAACCTTTTCGAGTTCAGGGGGCAAAATCAAACGATATGCCACTGGACCGACTCGCTCGGATATCTCATATGGCCCAACGAACCTCGGGCTCAACTTGCCCTTACGGTAGAATCGAGTATCTTTTTCCAATGCGATACCTTGAGAAACACTTTATCACCCACCGATACTCGATATCCTTACGCTTCAGTCCGCGTCGACTTCGACGATCGGAGGCTATCTTCGGACTTTCACGGATTACTTTCACTTTCATTCAAAGATCTCTAATCAAATCCACCCGAAAATCTTGCTTTCACCAAGCTCGGTCAAATCAATGGTGTACGGCATTTACGACCGTACAAGGCCTCGTAGGTGCCATCTTAATACTTGATTGAAAGTTTGTTGTTGTGCGAATTCAATCAACGGCAAATATCGTTCCCATGAACCACTAAACTTGAGGACGCAACATCTTAACATATCCTCAAGTATCCGAATTATCCACTCGGATTGACCATCGGTTTGGGGGTGAAAGGCGGTCTTTGAAATGCAACTTGGTACCCAAAACTTCTTGCAACTTTTTCCAAAATCGCGAGGTAAATCTCGGATCTCTATTCGACACGATGGAAATAGGCACCCGTGTAATCTCACAACTGAGAAACGTCGATTCGGCTAATTTGTCCATTGAAAAATCCGTGCGTCGGGGACAAAGTGAGCGAACTTAGTCAATCGATCTACCACGACCCAAACCGCATCCTTCTTACTCACGACAATGGCGGTCCGGATACAAAGTCCATTGTGACTCGATCCCATTTCCACTCGGGTATCGTGATTGGTCAAGCAATCTCAAGGCACCGATGTTCCACTTTCACTTGTTGATATATTAAACATCTCAAACAAAGTCGAGATGTCTCGCTTCATACCATGCCACCAAAACCGACGTTTCAAATCATTGTACATCTTCGTACTCCCGGGTGGATTGCCATTCGGCTACAATGGGCTTCATTGAATTATCGAAATGAGTTCAATTCTTTGGAACACACAGACGACTTTGAACCTCCAACAATCGTCATCATCGATTTGAAATTCCGAGTCCTTGTTCGGAACACACTCGGCCGTTTTGCGCCCAACTCGTCGTCGACTTTACGAGCTTCTCGAATTTGAGGTATCAATAGTGGTTTGGCTTTCAATTCAGCTACTAACACACTATCGGATCGAATGACAAGTGCACGTTCATCGCTCGTAGCGAATAATGATTTACGACTCAAGGCATCCGCAACCACATTCGCCTTTCCGGGTGATAGTCAATGACCACTCATAATCCTTTAACAGTTCAAGCCAACGTCTTTGTCGCAGATTTAAGTCTCTTTGGGTCATCAAATATTTGAGACTTTTGTGATCCGAGTACACATGGTACCTTTCACCAAATAAGTAATGTCGCCAAATCTTTAAGGCGAACACGATGGCGGCCAATTCGAGATCATGGGTCGGATAATTTTTTTCTCGTGTGGCTTCAATTGCCTCGACGCATAGGCCACAACTCGACCTTCTTGCATCAATACGCAACCTAACCCAAGGAGGGAGGCGTCACTATAGATGACAAACTCTTTGCTAGATTCGGGTTGCACTAGAATTGGGGCTTCAGTCAAATAAGTCTTGATTGATCGAAACTTTTTTTTTTGGCATTTCTCGTCCATTCAACTTAACATCCTTTTGGAGTTGCTTCGTCATCGGCGTGGCTATCGTTGAGAAACCTTTACAAATCGTCGGTAATAACCTAAGCAAGCCCCAAAAGCTCGAACCTCGAATATTTCTGAGGCTTCCAATTAAGTATGGCTGAAATTTTATTCGGTCGACTCGAATACCGTCTGAATACCACATGACCCAAGAAGCTAACCTCTCTTAACCGAACTCACCCTTGCTTGAACTTAGCATATAATTGCTTATCCTGTAAAATTTGCAAGACTAACCGCAGTGTTCAAATGTTCGATCTCATTTCTTGAATAGACCAAGATGTCATCAATGAACACGACTACGAATCGATCCAAATATGGTCCGAAGATCCGATTCATTAAATCCATAAATACCGCAGGGCATTAGTGAGCCCAAACGGCATCACTAGGAACTCATAGTGACCATATCTCGCTCAAGGCGGTCTTGGGTGCGTCCAAATCTCGGATTCGCAATTGATAATAGCCCGATCTCAAATCTATTTTCGAGAGCACCGAGGCTCCTTGATTGATCGAACAAGTCATCGATACGTGGTAACGGATATTTTTTCTTTATCGTCGCTTTATTAAGTCGACGATAGTTGATGCACAACCGCATGGTTCCATCCTTCTTCTTCACGAACAACACCGGCGCACCCAAGGCGAGAAACTCGGCGAGCAAAACCTCTATCCACCAATTCTTGCAATCGAGCTTTCAACTCCTTTAATTTCGTTGGTGCCATACGATACGAGCTATCGAAATTGGAGTGGTACCAGTACCAATTCGATGCCAAATTCTATTTCCGAACAGTGGTAAACCCGCAATTCTTCGTGGAAAACATCCGGTATTCACAAACCACGGCGAGATTCGGGTTTCTTTTCGATTCCTTGTCATCGAGCACATACGCAAGGTACGCTTCGCACCCTTTTCTTACATATTTCCGGCCAACATTGCGATATTACGCTTGGCAACCCCTTTAAGTCCGTAGACTCAACCCGAATTATCTCGTTATTCGCGACCTTAAATCGATAGTCTTGCTTTTGCAATTTACGACCGTATCGTGCATGGTCAACCCATCCAAACCAAGAATAACGTCAATTCATCGAACGACAAAAGCATCAAGTCCGTGGAAACAAGAACCTCGTAACACTAGGGGACTTTTCTTGCACACTTTGTTGACAAGCACGTAATGACCCAAGGGTTTGACACCGAACTACAAACTCGAGAGACTCAATAGGCAAAGTCTTCTTTGGATGCTAAGGTTTCATATATATAAGATTGAGTAGAACCGGGGTCAATCAAAGCAATCACATTAGTATTGAAAAGAGTGAAAGCACCGTAATGACATCCGGAGAGGCAAGATCCTCGCGTGCGCGTGATGGCATAAGTCCTCGCAGGAGCACGAGCCTCGATCCGATGGTAGCATCTCTAGATCCTCTCGACCGCCATCGACATTGCCCATATTTCTAGGTGGCCTACCTCGGCGATGGTAGCACCGGGTTTCCACTCGACTCACATTCTGCTCAAGCATCCTCGGGCAATCCTTCATAAAGTGGTCGGCCGATCCACACTTATAGCAGGAGCGATCACGAAACCAACAGCTCCCGAATGCCATTTGCCACAATGTTGACACTCGCCTCTCTCGGCGATCATTTCCACCATGGCGATCGAAGTGACTCGTGTGGTCACAGGGTCGATCGCATCCTCGTCTAGAAAAGCCCAAAGCGCCTCTAGACCGGTTCACATCATCTCAAATCTCTTCGATGCCTATTGAAGAGACTTTCCGAGGACCTCTTCGAATTCTCCGGTTCCCACATCGACTTTTGTTTCTCCTTTCTAAGCTCTTCGACTTTACAAGCTCGCTCAACAAGTACTACGAACTCTCGTATTTTGAGAATGCCAACGAACATCCTTATATCATCATTCAGCCCATCCTCGGCGTTTACACATAATAGCTTCGGACGAAATGCATTCTTGCGCGTATCGGCTAAGCCTCACAAATTTTCGTTCATAGTCGGTAACCGACATAGAACCTTGCTTAAGATCAAGAAATTCCCTTCGTTTTTGGTCGATGAATCTCTGACTGATATACTTTTTTCAGAACTCGGTTTGAAAGAATTCCCAAGTCACTTGCTCTCTAGGCACCACAGAAGTCAGAGTACTCCACCAATAGTAGGCGGAATCACGTAGCAAGGAGATGGTACACTTTAAGCACTCATCGGGTGTACTAGATAGCTCATCGAGCACCCGGATAGTGTTGTCCAACCAAAATTCAGCTCGTTCGGCATCATCATCATCCGTAGCTTTAAATTCAAGGCCCCATGTTTTCAATCCTATCGATCGGGGCTTACTTGACCTTATTTGGTTAGTTACCGGAGGTATTGTAGGTGCGGGGGTTGCATTTGTCGGGAATGGAGGTTGTGGAACAGCCGTGTTAGTTCGAGTGTATTGGTTAAACCATTCGTTCATCACACTATAAAAGGCTTGCCTAGCCTCATCATTCGGATTGTTGGCCATAGGTTGAGAGTCCGCCAGCATTGTCCCTGTCACGGAGCAGCGCCATACTCTCCACATCATCAGCTATTGCTCGGTTGGGATCGGGATCCATTGCTATAAACAAACTCAAAGTCAAATTGTCAGAAATCACCACACTATCGATTCATCATTTAATGGCATGTATAGCTAGACCCCAAACACCTCACGGTAGTCCTAGAATCGACTAAACCGTGGCTCTGATACCAATAAAATTGTAACACCCCGATCCCGAGACCATCACCGGTGTCGGACACGAGGGGTTAACAAGCCAAGTCCACATATTTTGCCCACCAATTTGACATTTCCAGTCGGGCTGGAAAACTGCGTCACTGTCGCCTTAAAAATCATATCTCGAGTTTCAAAACTCGGAAACTGGTTTCGTAAATTTTCCATGAATTTAGACTCATATATCCATCCATGGATTTATTTCTAGAATTTTTGGTCGGGCCAATTGGTACAGTTTATTAGTTAAAGTCACCCATGTTACAGGGATCGACTGCTCTGACCTTCGCGCGTTACAACTTGAATATCTCTCTGTACAGGGCTTTAATACTGGTGCCGTTTATTTCTAATGAAACTAGACTCAAAATGGAATCTGCACATATAAGGCATGACTCCTAATTCTTTCTGCATAATTTATAGTAAATTTTAAAGTTGCGACAGGGGACCCAGAAACCATTCTGGCCCTGTCTCACAATAGCTTTAATATCTCTTAACAAGTAACTCCTATGACCATTTCGTTTCTTCCATATGAAAATAGACTCATCAAGATTCATTTACATAGCTGATTCACTATTTAATACCATTCCTACAAATTTTGGTGATTTTTCACATTCACGTTACTGCAGCTGGCAGCATCTGTTTTTTAAGGTAGGTCTTACCTATTTTGTAGTCTCCATGAACCAACTAGTCTTGCCATACATAGGTCCACATATGATCATTTTAACCATGCCAATGGCTGATCATGTGACGAACATTCCCATTTCAATTCATAGTCACATCATGACACCATATATATATATACAAACCGCAAATAGTCTAAGTTCATTCTTCACTTTTACGAGCCATTTTCGCATGGCCGTACACATATACATCACCACATTTTTAAACCAACAAGGGTAGTCCTATACATGCCATTTCAAAGTTCAACCAAAATTTATACCAAAATAGAGGCGTTGATAGTGTGGATGACTTGACTTTAATGATCCCGAATCCGATTGCTATCGAGCAAAATCTATAAGACAGAGAGCCAAAGCAACGGGTAAGCATTTTATGCTTAGTAAGTCTCAAGGAATAAAATCAGCTTTAATTAAAGCATTACATTCACATAACCAAATACATCATTTCACTAATACACATTCACATAATCATACTTACTTCACCATCCCAACTCTTAGGTTCATACACAATTAACGGCTTCGTTAAGGCCGATAACTCGTTCCATCATAGGAGCGGATATGCATACGCTCTTACTCCTAGCGCAAAGCACACACCACACTTACCTTGTTATTGGGAAATTTCACAAGTGTATTAGCTGAAATTTTCCAGCAAGCTTATAATTTTCAAATCACATACCTTGAGCTTAACCGGATATAGCTACTGTTCAAACGCCTTCGGGACATAGCCGGATATGGTAACCCGCACCAAGGCCTCACGGGACTTAACCCGGATATCACGATTGCACAAATGCCTTGGTCTTAGCCCGGATAGAATGACTCGCATACGAATGCCTTGGTCTTAGCCCGGATATAGCCACTAGCACCATTGCCTTGGTCTTAACCCGGTTATAATTTCCAACATAATTGTCTTTGGGGCTTAGCCCGGATATTATTCAATTTCTCATGCACACATACATCAATAATCATTGGACATACATATTTCATTTTCGTTACTAAGGCTCAAACACAATTATAATCATTAGCATAATCGCCTTGGGACTTAGCCCGGTATCATTCAATACTCATACACACATAAATCAATAATCAATACATCCATATTTCATTCCACATAATTCAATTAAGGTCACTTCTTGAGGACTTACCTCGGATGTTGTCGAACGGCTTTTACGGCTATTCGATCACTTTTTCCTTCCCTTGTCCAATTGTGGCCCTCTAAGCTCTTGAGCTAATTCAAACAAATTCAATTTATTAAAACCTCATTGTGCTAGCTTATGGCGAATATGACAAGGAGTTTAAATGGTCATATGGCCACCCTTTAGCTTGAATACACAATGGTCATGCACATTTTATACTACATCAAGCAATTCAATACAATTCATTCGAGCATCAAGGAAAAGCTAAGGCCTTCAATAGGCTACCTAAGGTCGAATATTCATGTCCATGTTGAGGCCAATTATGCACTTAATACCTCACAAAAACAGCATGCATTTTACTAGTTAATGCTTTGTATATTGTAGCTCAAAACTTATATTATAGCATCAAGCACTCATATGTGTGCTAGGCGAATGTGCTTGCAATTTCACAATCATTCTTCAACATCTTCTTCTTTAAACAAACATATTCATCACTTAGTTCACAACCAAAACATCATGTGCAAACATATATATACATATATGAGCATGGCAATTTCAAGGTGGCCATAGCCATCCAAAACACAAATTTTAACTAACATGCAAGAAGCATGAACCATGCTCATGAATGCATCATGGTCGAATATGACAATCATGCCCTTTTCAACTTCAATCATGGTTAAACAAAAGAAAACTCAAAATCTTACTCATGAGTAGACAATCCATCACTTTGCATGCATCATCATCAAGCTTCACACTTAGCATGCAATGGCTTTATCACCATAACAACTTTGGCCAAATACCATTTCCATGGCATAACAAAGATTTGAGCCATGGCTAACATGCACATCAAGTTAGCAACCAAAACATACATGAAACTCCTAACACAACCTCATACATACCTTAATCTTGATGCCAATTTAGCCAAATCACCTTCTAGATCTCTTCTAAACCAAGCATGAAGCAAAAATCCTCTTTCTTCCTCCTTATGATTTTCGGCCAAAAAGATGAGAAAGGATGAACACAACAAATTTTTTTCTTCCTTCTTTCTCAACTCACGGCAAGGGGGGGATTACCACACTCACACACATTTTTTTTCATTCTTTTCTTACCCATGCTTATTTGTTTATTATTTCTCCCTAATGCCCAACAAAACATGTTTCATGACATGTTTAGCCCATATCTCTTTGTCATGGCCGCCATCACTTGTACAAAGGGGAATTTGACATGCAAGTCCATTATTTTGCATGCATGCTTTAATTAGTCATCACACATTTCCCCATCATACTTTCAAAGTTCACTACTAGGTCCTTTCTAGTGAAATTCACCTTTATAACACTAAATCAATCATCAAAAAAATGTCATACATGAATACACACATATTATAGGCATCGAAATAAATTTTAAATTATTTTTATGCCTCGGTTTTGTGGTCCCGAGACCACCTTCCGACTAGGGTCAATTTTGGGCTGTCACAAGAAATGTTAGAGTTACGGTTTAGTTGATTCTAGGCTTGAACGTAATGTGTACGAGTCTAGCTATACATGCCATTATATAACCTGTGATAGTGTGATATCTCCTGACCGTTTTAAAACATGTTTTCTTATAACAATGACATCCAACCGAGCTCATTCTGATAAAGTAGAGAGTAACGCTTAAGCCTCTGTTCACGGAGTAGCATCAAACGGCACAAGTCCCGTATCTGAAGGCTGGGGATGAGAGGCTACTTCCAGATGATGAGTGAATGTTTCACCGAGTTCGTACGGATGAACCCGACTGCTCAACAACCTCTATCCCCTCTTCTTCCCCAACCAATTCCCATTATTCCTCGAGGTATAGAACCTATACGAGTCAGTAAGCCACCTGTTGATAAGATCCATAAATACGGGGATGAAGAATTCTGAGCTACTACTGAAGATGATCCCGAGAAAGCTGAATTCTAGTTAGGGAATACAATAAGAGGTTTTAACGAATGGTCTTGTTCGCCAGCTAAGTGTGTCAAGTGTGTGGTATCATTATTGAAAGATTCGGCTTACTAGTGGTGGAACATGTTGATTTTAGTAGTGTAGAGAGAGCGGATCACTTGGGAATTCTTTCAAACAGAGTTTCGAAAGAAATATATTAGTCAAAGGTTTCTGGATCAGAAACGTAAAGAATTTCTCGAGCTCAAACATGGCCGTATGTCTATATAAAAGTACAAGCGCGAATTTGTTAGATTGAGCAAATATGCCCAGGAATGTATTCCGACTAAGACTGCTATGTGTAAGAGGTTTGAAAAATGGTTGAACAAAGACCTAAAGCTTCTAGTTGGAATTCTTGAGCTGAAAGAATTTGTTGTATTAGTTGACCGAGCACATAAGGCCTAGGAACTGAGTAAAAAGAAAAGTTATGCTGGATTTGAAGCTAGAGATTCAAGAAAGAGATCAACTGGGAAGTCTTATCAGTCAGCATCAAAAAGATCTAAAGAACATAACAACCGTTCTGCAGCTTTTGCGGGATATTCTAGTAGAGACAGAAGTAGTCGATGCTCCAGTCCAAAACCTAAGGCTACGTCTGTCGTAAGTGTGGGTAGTGTAAGAAATGTTTGGCCTGAGTGTAAGCACTGTAAAATACCACATTATGGTGAATGTCAAATGAAGAACGGAGCATGCTTCAGGTGTGGTTCCTTTGAGCATTACCTTCATGATTGCCCAGAGAAATCCAAGAAAGAAAAAGTTCAGAGTACGAGGTTGAGCAACACAGCTGTGAGAGGTAGAACACCTTGTAATCTTAGAAATGTGAGTGGTAGCCGTGGTGTGATGAAAGACTACTGTGAGATCCGAAGCACGAGTACCAGCTAGGGCTTATGCTATACGTGCACGAGAGGATGCTTCTGTGCTAGATGTTATTATCGGTAGTTTCTCTATTTTTGATACTGATGTTACTGCATTGATTGACCTGGGATTAACCCATTCATATGTTTACATGAATCTAGTATCTAGTAAGAATTTACCTATTGAGTCCATTGAATTCGTGGTTAAAGTGTCGAACCCCCAAGGTCAGTATGTGCCAGTTGATAAAGTTTGCAAGAATTATCCTTTGATGACTCGGGGTTACAGTTTTTCAACTGATTTAATGTTGTTACCGTTTGATGAATTTGACGTGATTTTGGGCATGGATTGGCTAACTCTACACGACGTTGTTGTAAACTATAGATGAAAGCTTATTGTATTGAAATGTCAGAATGATGAGACGTTTTGCATTGAATCAAATAGTTCTAGTGGGTTACCTATTATTATTTCGACTATGTCAGCATAGAAATATGTGAGAAAAGGTTGCAATGCTTACCTTGCATATGTATTGGATTCTATAGTATCTGAATCGAAGCTTGAAACAGTGTCAGTGGTGTGCGAGTATCCCAATGTGTTTCCAGAGGAATTACCTAGATTACTGCAGATTAGAGAGGTTGAATTTGCTATTAAACTAGTACCGGGAACATCACCAATATCGATAGCACCTTAGAGAATTGCTCTTACAGAGTTAAAAGAGTTGAAAGCACAATTGTAGGAGTTGACAGATAGAGGTTTTGTTCGAACTAGTTTTTCACCTTGGGGTGCATCGGTTCTCTTCATTAAGAAAAAGGATGGATCGATGAGATTGTGTATTGACTACGGTCAGCTTAACAAGGTGACAATCAAGAAAAAATATCCACTGACTTGAATTAACGATCTGTTCGATCAGTTGAAAGGTGCCACAGTATTCTCAAAGAGTGATATTCGTTCTGGCTACTATCAACTACGAGTGAAAGATTTGGATGTGCCGAAAATTGCATTCAGAACTAGGTACGGACACTACAAATTTCTTGTGATGCCATTTGGTTTAACTAATGCACCTGTAGTATTTATGGATTTGATGAACAAAATCTTTAGACTGTATTTAGAAAGTTTTGTTGTGGTATTTAATGACGACATTCTGATATATTCACGAGACGAGTCCAAACTTGCTGAACATTTTAGGATTGTATTACAAACTCTACGAGATAAAAAATTGTTTGTTAAATGTAGCAAATGTGAGTTTTGGCTCTGACAAGTCGATTTTCTGGGAAATATATTGGCTGAAGGCATCAGAGTGGATCCGAGTAAAATTTCAGCAGTTGTTGATTGGAAACCACCAAGAAACGAATCTGAAGTTAGAAGTTTTCTGGGATTAGCTATTTATTACTGAAGATTCATCAAAGGGTTCTCAATGATAGCTACACCGATGACGCGGATCTTACAAAAGGATGTGAAATTTGACTGGTCCAAAAAATGTTATCAAAGTTTCAATCAGTTGAAAGCACTATTGACCGAGGCACTAGTTTTGGTTCAGCTTGAATTGGGTAAAGAATTTGTGAGTTTTAGTGATGCATCTTTAAATGGTTCAGGCTGTGTTTTGATGCAGGAAGGCAAAGTAATAGCTTATGCTTCTAGACAACTTAAGTCGCACGAAAAGAACTATCCGACTCATGACCTAGTGTTAGCAGCAATTGTGTTTGTGTTAAAAATTTGTCTACATCATTTGTTCGGTGAAAAATGTCATATTTCTACCGATCATAAGTGTTTAAAGTACTTAATGTCGCAGAAAGACTTGAATTTGAGACAGCATAGATAACTCAAACTGTTAGAAGATTATGAGTTGATAATTGATTATCAGTCAAGAAAAGTAAATGTAGTTACTGATGCTTTGAGTAGAAAGTCCTTGTTTGCTTTGCGAGTGATGAATACACGATTGACATTATCTGATGATGGTTCAATTTTGGTGAGTTGAAAGCCAAACCAATGTTTTTACAGCAGATCTGCGAAGCATAGAAATGTGATGACGAGTTGCTAACTAAACGGGCCCAGTGTGAGTCAACTTTTGATTTAGAATTTCAGATAGGATCCAATGATTGCTTATTGTTCAGAGGTAGAACTTGTGTACCGAAGAATCCATAGAATCTTGCACAAAGCTTATAGTGGTAACTCGTTTGTTCATCCAGGAAGTAATAAGATATATAGTGATTTGAAATAGATGTACTGGTGGCAGAGAATGAAACGCGAGAGTTCTGACTTTGTATCTAGATGTTTGATATGTCAGCAAGTTAAAGCTGAACATTAAGTTCCTTCTGGATTATTACAACCACTGATGATACCGGAGTGGAAATAGGATAGAGTTACTATGGGCTTTGTATCGGGTTTACCCCTATATCCGAGAAAGAAAGATGCCATTTGGGTTATCATTGATAGGTTGACAAAGTTTGCAAAATTTATTCTGGTGCTTACAGATTTCTCCCTTGGCAGATTAGCTGAGTTATATGTTTTTGAAATTGTCAGATTACACGGAGTGCCAGTCTCCATTATTTTGGATAGAAATCTGCGGTTTTTATCATGATTTTGGAGAAAGTTATAGGAAGCTCTAGGCACGCGGTTGCATTTTAGCACTGCATTTCATCCTCAAACCAATGGTCAATTCGAACGAGTATTTCAGATTCCCAAAGATATGCTTCGTTGCTATGTATTAGAGTTTGAAGGCAACTAGAAGAAATATTTACCGGTGAATGAAGTCATGTATAATAACAATTTCTAGTCGAGCATAAAGGTGGCACCGTATGAAGCTTTGTACGATCGTAAATGCCGAACTCCATTATAATTTACTGAGCTTAGTGAGAAAAAGATGCATAGGGTTTATTTGATTCATAAGGCTGAAGAAAAAGTAAAAGTAATTTAAGATAGTTTGAAAGCAGCTTCTGATCGACAGAAATCATATGCGGATCTTAAACATAAAGACATAGAACTTCAAGTCGATGATAGAGTATTCTTGAAACTATTCCTGTGGAAGAAAGTTTTTTGGTTTGGTCGCAAAGGAAAATTGAGTCAGCAATTTATCGGGCCGTATGAGATTATTGAAAGAATCGGACCTGTTGCGTATCGATTAGCTTTATCTTTATAATTAGAAAAGATTCATAATGTCGTTCACATGTCTATGTTACGACGGTACCAATCTGACCCTTCACATGTTATCTCCCTGACGGATGTTGAATTTCAACCTGATATGTCGTATAGTGAGGAACCAATCAGAATTCTGGCTCGAGAGGTGAAAAAATTGAGAAACAAGAACATAACTTTTGTAAAGGTTCTTTGGCAACAACACAGAATAGAAGAAGCCACCTGGGAACCCTAGGAAGCTTTGAGAAAGCAATATCCGAACCTCTTTTCTGGTAAGATTTTTGGGGACGAAAATCCCTTTTAGGGGAGAGTTGTAATAGTCATTTTTAATGAAATCGGAACAGTAGTTTTGGGACCACAAATCTAAAGTCAAAAGATTTATTTATTTTTATTATTTTATTGCATACAACATGATAGAAGTACCGTATAATAATTTCGTTAAGAAATTTCAGGGTTGACATGTTCAATTTGTTAAAAAAGGACTAAATCGCGTAAAGTGCAAAAGTTGAATTCTAGTAGCTAAAAGTATTAAATAGCTATAGAACCTTAAAGTATGAGTCCTTATACAGAAATTAGACCATTAATGTTGATAGTGGAATGTGATGGCTTGGAATTTTGTGTAAATTTTTGAAAGTTTTAAAGGTTATAAAAGTAAATTAATTAGTAATGATAAATTAAGTAAAATAAAGCAAATGTATCATCTTTTCTTCTCCATCTTCAATTGAATTTTAGGGCAAGAAAAGCCATTTGAGAGCTTTTACATTCGGCAACTATTTCCTAACTTGTGTGGTATGTATTTTTTTGTCCTATTTTTAATTATTTCTATGTTTTCGGGATCGTTGTAGCTTAATCTTGCTAGCCCAGGGACTAATTTGTGAAACTGTTAAACAATTAGGGTTTTTTCAGTGATGAATATACATGAGTTTTGATGTTTGATGATAGAAAATAGATGGTTTTTGTTAGATAAACAACTTTTGTGAAGGGATTGTTGATGAAATATCAATTCGGGTAAAATTAAAAAAAAATGTGAAAAACTCATGGTATAATTTGTGAATTAGTGAAATGTGTGGGCTGCTATAAGTGTACAGGATATTCGACTAGGCTTGGGTAAGGGTAAAATTGTATGAATTTGATTTTTCGAGCCTAAGGACTAATTTGCAAAGAAATTAAATGTATAGGGGCAAATAGTAGTTTTGCCAAAATATGATTTTCGGCTAAATTGAATAGGTTATTTATCAAATTGAGTTAAATTTATCCATATATATTGAGACAGACCTTGTATATATATATAGTCGTCGAGGTAAGTTCGTGTGATTAATCATGTTTATATGTTTTATTTTGAATTATTTATGAATGGTAAGTTGTTACAAATATGCATGGATGCATATCCAATGAAGTTCGACAAATATCAAGTCCCATTTGAACCTTAGGAATCCGTAGGATACAAACGACATGTCATTAAGGTTACATAATTTGAATACGGGTCTTGAACGTCCTACCGATGGCTGAGGTTATGCATTTGTTGCAGATACTCCATAGCTCGTGTGAGCAGCATCGTGTAGCTACATTTCGACCCACAGCTCGTATGAGCATGCTGATTTATAGCTGCTGAGAGCATACTGATCTACAGCTCGAATGAGCATACCAATTCACAACTTGTATAAGCATACATGAAGATGAATTGACGTATTACAATTATATGAGCTAGCACACTATGTGTAAGCTATCTCGGGTATCCAACGGTATTCTAAACGGTTCAATGGGTAATGTTCCGATGTGAAATGATAAGAGTTTGATATGAACTATTACAGATATACATATGGATTATATGGAAATATTGTTACATGGTATATGGAAACTTTAATTCTTTGATATATGTATTTAGGACTTGATCAATTGATGTATTCATCTATGTTTATTGGCTTATATATGTAATTACATGGCTAACATGGTTGGTTTATGTGTGTTTAGGCATTTGGCCAAATTGTATTGGGATATGCTTTTTTATTTACCTATTATATGACTAAATGGTAAGTTAAATCCTATGTTATACGAACTTACTAAGCTTAAACGCTTATTCTGTGTTATTTTTTATGTTTTATAGTGAATCAGAAGCTCGTTCAGGTTAGAAGCTTGTCGGAGATATATCACACTATCCATCAGCTCTTTTGGTACTTTTAGTTGTTTAAATTTTGGTTATAATGACGTGTATAGGTATTTTGGCAAATATTGGCCTATATGTTTTGTTTTGAATATGGCCATTTGATTTTGCTTGTGTATTGACATATTTTGGTATGTATATAAATAGCATTAACATGGTTGATGTGTGGCTTGTTTTGGTGATTGAATAATGAAAGGTAAAATGATATTTAAATGTGTTTTATGATATGATGAATTTGTGGTGGTTTGGTACTATAGTATACATGACTTATATGGTGATTTAGTGGTAGTTTAGAATGGCATATTTAGTACCAATTTAAAAATTTTGGTAAGTAAACTAATGGAATGAATTGATGCAAATCTAGTTGGAAGTTAGTTGATCATTGTGACCAAAATGAGTACATGATTATACATGTTCTCATATAGTCATTTGAGGTTCCTAAGGGCATATTGGTTGAATGAGTTTATACCATATGTAAATGACTTGTTTATGCTTGATTTGGATGCCTTGTTATGGCTTGTAAGTATGTGCAATGTTGAGTGTAGCTACATGCCAAATTAGGTGAGAAAAATAGCATGCAAAATGTTCTATTTTCGTCTACACGGGTAGAGAAACGGGCGTGTGTGAAGCTTTTAAAGGGTTGCAAGTTAGGCTGTTACTTGGCCTAGATCACGGCCTGGCACACGAGCGTGTGAGGTTATTTCCAAGGGTACAAGGCATGGCACATGGGTGTGTGACTTGGCCATGTGACCCAAGTCAGTGAGTTCCACGGGCACGGACACAGGCTGGGACATGCCCATGTGTCCCTACTTCAAATGCCCACATGGTCATGTGACTCTTGCAGTGTTGAAAATTTTCAATGTTTTCTGAAAAATTATCTGAGTTTCCGTTTTAGTCCCGACATGTTTCTAACGCGTATTTAGGGCCTCAAGGGCTAGTATAAGGGACAAAATGTATGATTTGACTTGGTTTTAATATTTTTATTGATATGAATTGAAATGTTTGAAATTTTATCTGTTTGAATTGTAAATTCTGGTAATGCTCCGTAACCCTGTTTTAGTAACAAATACGGGTTGAGGGTGTTACAAGAAATACATGCCATTATATAACCTATGATAGTGTGATAACTCTTGACTTAAATTGAACTATGTTTTTATATAGATAAAGATGTCTTCCAATCGAGCTAATTCCGATGATGCTGAAAGCAATATTCAAGAAACTGATTAAAAGGTTGTTAATGTTGAGTAGAAATTCATAAAGGTTAGAGTAAAGGTTCATAGTATTTATATTAGTAATGAATTTTATGTTTGATGTGTAACACCCCGTACCCGAGACCGTTGCCAGAGTCAGACACGAGGGGTTCGCAGACTTAAATCACTTATTGTACAGTCCATTTTAAATTTCCAGACGAGCTGGCTAACTGCGTCACTGTCACCTTAAAAATCATATCTCGAGTTCCAAAACTCGAAAACCAGTTCCGTAAATTTTTCCTGAAACTAGACTCATATATCCATCTATAAATTGTTTTCTAGAATTTTTGGTCGAGCCAATTAGTACAGTTTATTAGTTAAAGTCTCCCCTGTTTCAGGGTTCGACTACACTGACCTTCAGGCATTACGACTTGGATATCTCCCTGTACAGGGCTTCAATACTGATGCCGTTTGATTCTATAGAAACTAGACTCGAAAAGGAATCTGTACATATATGACATAACTTCTAATTATCTCTGGTTTATTTATAATGAATTTCCAAAGTCGGAACAGGGAATCCAGAAACCGTCCTGGCCCTGTTTTGCGAAAACTTAAATATCTCATAATATACTGTTCATATGATCATTTTGTTACTTTCCTATGAAAATAGATTCATCAAGGTTCGATTACATAATTTATTCACTGTTTAATTCCATTCCTACTATTTTTAGTGATTTTTGACATTCACGTCACTGCTGCTATCAGCATCTATTTTTAAGGTAGACTTTACCTATTACATAGTTTCTATGATTCAACTAGCCCTTTAGCATATATAGCACAAAATATGATCATGATGAACCATTCTAATGGCTAATTGTTGCCAAACATTTCCATGCCTCTTAATGAACATATACATTCAAGATGACTATAACATTATGCTCAAAACGTATTTAAGCCATTTTCGCATGGCTATCCAAAGTTTTACATACCAAAGTTCAAACAAAACATAATAGCCTATACATGCCGAAATGTTCTCTTAGACCAACTAAGAAGAAGATAACAAAAGTTGCAAGCTGGTGTGATGACTTCGACGATGGTCCCGAGCACACAAAAATGGATCAAAGGAACCTAAATAAGTGACAAATAAACACACCGAATGAGTATATAACTCAGTAAGTCATAAGCATTACACTGCTGTCCATTTATAAAATATCATAAAAGAAGACAAATAATGCAAGATTAGGTACTCCATCCATACCGACTATGCTATAACTTCACGTACATTTAGCATTACATGCTCTCAACTAGCCAAGCCTCCATTGACATCTCGTATGATATTCGATATGATATTTGATGCGCATCTCCACACATCATTTTATTTTCATTTAGATTATACTAATAATAGCATTTCATCTACTCCACAATAATCTCATGTTCCTAACTTCAAATATAATCACCACATAGGTTCAAGACTTACCAAGCTCAGTTTCAAGTATAAACATAACATCTATTCCTTATGAACTCAAATATCTACTCATTCCGCTTTCCATGATTTACTCGATGAAGTCGCACACTTAACATTAATAATTATTCGAAAATATATAGTAAGTCCGCACACTTAGTGCTTAATAGTTAACTCGCACACTTAGTGCTATACAATTAAACTCGCACACTTAGTGCCAATCTCATTATCGTAAATGTTTATACCCGCACACTTAGTGCCGAAATCAACAACTCAATACATCTCACTTCTTTTTACAATCGATAATTTTGTCACTACATGCATTTATATATCATCCCATTCGGCATAAGTACATAAGTATTATGATTATTTAAATCAATACAAAATATATGCTTAATAACTTACCTTGTGTTGGGTAAAACGGTTCCAACTCGGCTACTCGATGTTCTTTCCTTTGCCTTTGCTTGATTCTCCTCCTTTAACTTCTTGAGCTTAATCAATAAATTAACTAGTTTAACCGTCTTGCTAAATATTTATATCAAAATATTAATGATTTCATATCATAGGAGATACATGACTAATTCTTATCTTCCTACCATATGTTTTTGAGCTATTCGCTAATAACCATATGCTATCACCCTACTATCAATAATCCAATCACACATGCATATATATATATATGGCCGAATGTGCAAAGCTTAGACTCAACATCACCTATGCTTTTAATTTGATGGCGAATATGCATACATATATATATGATATCAACTATACTATCATCTTTAATTCACCTAAACACAAAATTTCATCTCATGAACACTTGACCGAATTTTTCCTAATCTAGCATGGCTTCACATCTATTTTTAACATCCTATAAATCCACATATACCATATTTCTACATAAATTTTCTTTAACTTTTCCACTACTTCCATTCACAACATCAAAAGCACCATACACTTAGCATTTACCTCTTCCTAACCATATGCCATCTAAGTACCCCTTTTAGGTAGAAAATTAACATATGGGTTGTAATAAGACATTGGCTACTAACTATATTTTCACAAGAATTTAGTAAAAGTAACATAAATCCTACCTTAATCAACCCCTTTTGAGTTGGCCGAATGTCTAGAGCATTTCTTCTTTCCTTCTCCTAACTCATGGCAATTGCAAGAAAAGAAAGAAGATGAATACTCCTCTTCCTTCCTTATTTTATTCATCTTTTCTTTTAATTCCTTTCTTTAATTTATTTTAATTGCTAACTAATAAAGAATTGCATTGAAATTCAACCTAGTGGATGGGCATCATGGCTTGGCTAGGCCACTACTTGGGTTTTGGGCAATTTGACATGCAAACCCAAGTTTCCTCACTTTGTTATTATTTGGTCCTTACATATCCCCCTATCATATTTTCTTAAGTTCTCAACTAAGTCAATCACTTGAAATTCACATTCATAAGTCTAAATTAAAACATCAAATTTTCACACATGCACTAATACTCATAGAGGATATGCAACCAAATTTTTAAATAAATTTTGGGACTCAGTCTTGTGGCCTCGAAACCACATTCCGACTAGGGTCGAATTAGGACTGTCACATGATGTGTATATATGAAAACTACATTTTATGGCTTTATGACTTCCACCCCGTAATCTTCAGAGTATTATATAATGGAACGTTCACAAGATCTATGTTGATTAAGTTTACAAAAGAGGAGCCAAAGAGTTCAATGATTGAATGGGTAGTAATATGATGGGTAGTAATGTAGACAGAGCCGAGAGTTGGATAATAAATGTAGAGAGTTCTAGTTGAGCTATTAGGTTTTTCTAAAGACTATTTGAGATGTGCAATGTTATTGTTAAAGAAGAAGTGATTCACTGATAAGTGACTTTATCTAGTATGATATCTAAAAAACGGGTTAACCGAGATTTCTTTTGAATTGATTACTTTAATGAAATAGAATGATGTGAGATCACCAATGACTTTATTAGTCAATGGGGTAGTGTTCAAAATATAAATAGATCTGAATGCAGTCATTGTGGCCGAGTATCTTATAATCATTTCAACTAGATATTCTATGTATTATTTTATCTTTATTGGCTTATTCGGTTGTTTTATCTCCAGATGTGGCTCTCATTGTGTAGGGATGTTGGATAGTTATAATGGTAAGCAAAGGTATTGTTAGTCTAGCTAATTAATGATTGACATTGCTCTATTTTTGGCATTCTATTCAAATATATTTTTGTAGGGGACTCGATGACGAAATTCATGGGTTGTTATTTTTCTGCTTCTATTGGTTGTTATTCTACTTTATGTATATGAAATTGGTGTTGTTTGTCACAGCTAGTTCTAATGTGTCTGAGCGATATCCTCCATCTGGATTTTCTTTGGGGTATCATCGATCTCTTTAACAATCAATATGAGTTATATTCTCGAAAATTCAATAAAGCTTTACATTTTAGACTTTATTATCTCGGCTTTCTTATTGTTCTCATTGTCTATTCTATCAAATATGGTTCATTTGTAAGGATATATATTGGCTTGAGATATTTCTATCTGTTACGATTATAATTCTTGGCTGGATCACAGAAGCATGTTGATACAGATATCAGATTTATAAAGGTTGTGTTGCTGCACTGGATGTTACTGGAACTATATTCGGGTTTTTTTCTCTCTTATTCTGGAGTGCACTATTGATATTTAAAGTACTATTCTATCTATATGGCTGTAACGTTGGTCTTATTAGAGCACTATGGTCCGTCTAAGGGAAAGTATTCGTGAAGAGAAAAAAAAATCCTTCTAATTCATCTGATGGTTGTGCCTCTAGTATGTTTCAAAACTTTGATGATAATAATTGAAATAATTTCGTTAAGTATCCAATTTCTAGCTTTCATGAAGGGGATAAATAATGAAAAAAGTATAGACGATGGAAGATCGAGCTTAACCTTGCATATTGGTCCTCATTACTCAGGTAATTTCAAATTATATCAACAAGTCAAAACTGGATGTAATATTTTGTATGAGTTAATACAGTTGGTGATGATCTCTGAATGGTATTTTGAGAAAATTACGATAGAATATATATCTAGATTATCTTGACAACAAGAAGAAAGAATTATTTTGAATTGTTATTAAGAAAGAATTATTTTGAATTGTTATTATCATGTTGATAAGTTCGACTCATTTGTTTTAGTCAAAATGGACTATTCACTTGAAAAGTTAGTTGAGTTGTATGCATTTGAGTTTATCCCTAGGTTCATGAATAAATTTTGGTGAATTCACGGGTAAATAGACGGACAATCAGAATGATAAATTCATATTCTAGAAGACATGATACAAGAAAATATCAACCATATTAGTGATAATCGGGAAATATTAGTATGGGTTAAAATAGTCTCGATTGTAGTAGCTATCACACTTGTATTTAAAAGATACTGTTTGATGTTTTTCATGTAATGGAATGTTTATCAATTGGAAGTTACAGATGCAAATGTGTCAGAAACATCAGTTCGAGTCTGTTATGAAAATTATGAACTTTAGCTAAACGCGATAAATCATCTAATATATCTAGAATCTGATGATCTGGATTTTTCGGTTATGTTTCGACAGATGATTATTGGGAATTTCTCGGTAATTGTACTTCTAATGGTAAAGTTATGACAGGGAAACATCAAAGTTATTTAGTTAAGTCATGTATCTACTTCAGCCTCAACCAGAGAAGAATTTTTTGTTTATAGTAACGTTTCATTGAAATGATCTTGAATTAAGATGGGTTGAATATCATGAAGAACCATTTATTCTTTAGAGAATTTTGAGATGAAGGGAAAACATTCGAATTTGTGCACCGAATAATTCTAGGATATATGGTACATCTTATATGAGGTAGTTCATAGCCTGTTTGATTTACATTAGATATTGACTGAATTGTATAACGTTTTGAGACAAGGGTACTGGTATACATGATTAGAATAGGAAATTACAAAGTTATTTTGAGATATCTGTTATCTCTATAAGTCAAGGTGTAGTATCAAATTTTTCTGTGAGGTCTGTTGGGAATGGGTTATGGTAGATTATGTTATTGGAGTACTCTTGAAAAGGTGAAAGAAAAACCTTATTTGAATATCTATTATCAGGTGAGAAATTTTGAGGACGAAATTTTCGTAAAGGGGGAGAGTTGTAACAACTCGTTTTTCAATGGTGTCGAAATAGTAGTTTCAGGGCCACAAATCTAACGAGTGAGTTCGTAAATATTATTATTTAATATTTACGAGTCAAATATGATATTAAAATTAATTTTGAATTGGTAATTTATACTATTTGAAAGAATAATAAGGTTCAAGTGGTATGACCCTAAAGTCAAGTGGTTTTTGAAAATGAGGTATCGGGACCTTATTTCTTTAAATCAAGTCGTAAATATTTATTAGTATTATAAAAGTTGTATTAAAGTTTAGTTAAGAAATTTTAATGTTTAGATAGTTAATTAATTAAAAAGTACTAAATTGTAAAAAAAATGCAAAATATGCTATTATAGCATTTAATTGATGAAATAGCTTAATTAATAAAGGAGGAAGGACTTAAGTAACAATAATGCCCTAATTAGTATAATGGGACGACAATTTAATAAGAAATGATAGAATAATGTGTTTTGGATGGCAATTTTGTAAATTAATGAAAGTTTTAACAAAATTAAACAAAATTAAAGAATAAAAAATAAAATTACTTTCATTTTCCTCTCCAATTTCCAAAAGCCATAGCCAAGGAGATGAAGCTTCGATTTTGGGTGTTTTCTTTGCATGGTAGGTATTATCGATTAGTTTCTTTTGTAATTTTTATATTTTTGAGATCGTTGCAACTACATCCAGTTAGTCGATACCTTTTTTTTTAATATGTTAAAATTTTAGAAGTTTCCATTGATGAATTTTGAATTTTTTTGATGAATACCATGTATTTGGAGCTTTGATTGTGTTGTTTGATGATTTTGTAAAGTGATTTTTTTTAGATTTTGATTTTAGGATTAAATTGTGAAAATGTTAAAATTTTAGGGTTTGATAGTGAATTTAATGTTCATTAGGGTCTATTTAAGGGCCAGGTATATTTGGATGGAATATTGACTTCAGAAAAATGGTTAATTTGATGAATTTTGGGTTAAGGGACTAAATTGCAAAAATTGTAAAAGATTGGGGTAATTGTGTAAATTTGAAAAATAGAAGGGTATTAGTTGTAAAATGAATTGAAATGTGAAATGTAAGCTGGTAATTGAGAAATTTTATATTTTAGATCAAGATCCTGTAGATACGAGGAAAAATTTCGTAGTAATCCCTAAACTTCTGCAATTACTACAATTCAGTCTAGGTGAGTTCGTACGGTTTAGAATTTAACATTTATATGAATAGTTGAATAGTATAACATGGTACAATATATATATTCAATTGTTTATAATGAATTATTATTTGAGATAAGTTATTGAATTTGATGTTTGGATTAGATTGAATGCAGGATAGAGTATAGCCGTGATTTGGTGTGGAGATGGTTATTGTAATACCCCTACCCGTATTCATTGCCGGAAGAGGGTACGAGGCATTACCGGAGTTTACGAATTAAATTTTTTTTTATATTCAATATAGCCCTTTTATAAATATCTAACCTTCCTTGTAATATTAAATCGAGACCAATCCACATCAACCAAATCAATTCAACATATTTTCATGATAGATTCATGCATTTATATAAGATAACGTCATCACATATCTATAACCAGGTTTGTTAACTATACTAATGGCTAACTTTACATTCATTTCACGTTAACATTTACTTTGTTAGCTTATACATGCCATTGATTTCCAAATTAAAGTTTCTTTATATACCGAAATCCACGAGGTTGATAAAGTGTGATGTGTCTCCACCAAATCCGACCTCCGAAATGTTAACACTACAAAACAGGAAAAAGGAAGCGGGTAAGCACTTTGTGCTTAGTAAGCTCATGTAACAAGAATTATACTTACCTAATATTTTCAATACAATACAATAAACATCCATATATCCATTCAATGCATTATTACCTAATATGCACAAACTCAACATTCAAGTTAGTACAATAATTTCCATGTACTAATAATATATACTATGATTGATGAGCTCGTCAATACCATGATTTCCATTTCCTTGTTATTTTTCCATATTTATCCCGTTGAATTTCTTGGAATTTTCGATGGATTTTCAGAGGTACACTTTTAGTGTACAATTAGAAATCTGTCAATTCATATTCATGTGCACATTTCCATTTCAGAGAGCACACTCCTGAACCTCAACCTTGCAAATGGGATTACTAGTCGAGCTAAATCCTGCAATATAAACTCATAGAGTATTGTCGGGATTACCAGTCCAGGCTAAATCCCCTGCAACGACAATTACTCTAATGAGCTTGGATCTGAATTACCAGTCCAGGCTAAATTCAGACCCTAATTCGGATTACCCATCCGGGCTAAATCCATTTTACACATATTCTTCGGGAGGGCTATATCAGGATAGGATCACCTGTCCGGACTTGATCCTTTTTACCGTCAATTCCTTTTCAGAGATCCATCGAATTTTCCTTTCATTCAACCAGAATTTCTTCCCATTTTATCAAATATATCAATGTTTTATTAATTTCCATACAATGAACATTCAAATCATATTCACATCAATAACATACAATCTCAAGCAATTTATGAATATAATTCAAGTTACATGAACTTACCTTGATACTTGTTTGTAAACAGTAAAAATCTACTAATCCCGAACTTTTTCCTTTCCTCGATCTAGCTTTGTATTTGAATCTTCTGGATCTAAATAAATAAATTTAATTATCAATTTAATACATTTCATGTTTATATGCAACATTCTCTATAATTCAACTATTATTTATAGTTCATTCAAAGCTGTCTACTTGACTCATAGTCACTAAATTATTTATAACTTGAGCTACGGAACTCCAAATTAAGATACGTTAGTTTTCCCTAAAACTAGACTCATATATATTTTTACCATAAAATTTTCAGAATTTTTGGTTCAGCAAATCAGTACAGTTTATTCTTCAAAGTCACCCCTATTCTGTTGTCTAACAGTTCTGACCCTTCTTCACTAAAAATAAATTATCTCTTTATACAGAATTCAAATGATGTTATCATTTGTTTCTATTAAAAATAGACTCATTCAGAATTCTATAAATATAAATTTAAGTCCCTAATTAGTTTTATTCAATTTTTTATAATTTTTCAAAGTCAGAACAGGGGAACCCGAATTCATTCTGACCTTGTCTCACAAAATTCATTATATCTCAAAATTTACAAATCCATTGCTTACAATATTTCTTCTATGAGAAACTAGACTCAATAAGCTTTAATTCCATATTTTTTCATCTTCTAATTCGATTCCTACAATTTTGGTGATTTTTCAAAGTTAGTCTACTGCTGCTGTCCAAACTGTTTTAGTGCAAGTCGTTTATTACCATTTTCTCCTAAGCTTTTAATAAATGATAATTTCGTCCCTACTCAATTAGCCTCTCAATTGAGCTGATTTTCTCAACTAACATTTTATTCTATCACCTTAAACTAGTTTACAACCTTATAGGAATCAGAATTTCAGCAATAGACTTTAATTCCAAACATTTTCACAATTAGGTCCTAAAATCAATTTCCATTAAAATTACCTAATAAAATCATCTCATAAACAAATTAAAGCTTTAATTTCATTCTATTTCATCATAAACTTACAGCACTCAACCATGGTGACTTTCAATTTCATCCATGAAATCAAAAACTAATGAATTTAATAGTAGGACCTAGTTGTAAAAGTCTTAGAAACACAAAATTACAAGAAAAGGCAAGGATTAACTCACTTGGTGCAAAAATTATGAAATACCAGCTTAGAGAACCCTCATATGGCGTTTTTAGCTGCTGTAATTGAAGAGAAATGAAGAGAAATCTAGATATTTCCTATTTAGTCCTAGTTTTATTTAGTTAATTTTGCAATATTCCAATTTTACCCTTAATTTATCAATTTTTCCGCTGATTTCATACCCTTGCCGTCCAGCCCAAATAATTTTTGGGTCTATTTGCCTTTTAAATCCTTTCTCATTAGACTCTTAAGCTATTTAATCACTCTAGCAACTTTTACACCTATTACAATTTAGTCCTTTTCATTTAATTGACTACCCAAACATTAAAATTTCCTAACGAAATTTTAATACCACATTAATAACATTTGATAAATATTTATAAAATTATTTTTGACTCGGTTTTACGAGATAGAGGTCCCGATACCTTATTTTACCCAATTTCTTCAATAATTTATTTTTCTAACTAATCACTAAATCGATAAAATTTTCCTATCAATATTTTCATACGATTTTCCTATCATATCAATTTTCAAGAAAAAATATTGAAATAAATTTCTCTTTAAATCGGATCTATGGTTACGAAACCATTGTTCCGATAACCTTGAATTTAGGCCATTACAGTTATGAAGTGGTTTATATATATGTCCTGTGTAAACCGAGGTTCAGCATTTTTTGCAAACTCTTTTGTTATACTCTTTGTCTTGGTGTGTTTAGGTTTAATTATCTCTTATGAGCACTGTGTGTTTCGGAGGGATTAGCTCTTACGAGCATTGGTGTGTTCAGTTGGATTGGCTCTTATGAGCATCTGGTGTATTTTGGTTGGATTGTCGATGTACTCCTATCTGTAAGACGTTCATTGAATTGAAAACCTCGGTAAGGTGTCTTGTTTCATGGTTTTGACAGATTTGTTATATATTTGAGTTTCGAATTGAATGTTACAATTCACCTGTTGAGATTGTGGATGACAGGAGCACATATGGTTGATTTTTATGTTTATACTTTATACTCTGCAAATGAAATGAGTAAGAAAACGAATGGAATGATAAGTGACTTAATGGAAAGGTTCATAATTATAAGAAAAGGTTGATGCTTATGTAATGTATTCTATGAAAGCTAGTTATGTTATAATTGAGTTTATATGATTGTCAATGAATCTACTAACATGTGAGTTTGATGATGCTTGAATCGACTTATATTAAACTCATGGTATTGGAAACGGTAAGTAAGGAAATGAGTGAAACATGATATGGTAACAATGATGAATTAAATGCTATGTTTATATATATATGGTTGATTTCATATGTTTAATGAGCAAGTATGCTAACTTAAGAGTTTGATGGTGTTATATAGGCATTATTAATCCTATGACATTGATAAAGGTTTATATAATTTTGTAATGTTCATTATTGAAATGGAATATTATGTTTAAAGTTTAAACGAGCTTACTAAGCATTCATTGCTTACGTAATTATTTTCCTTTACTTTACAGATTATCGGAAGCTCAATTGGTTGAAAGTTTATTGGAGATCTACCACACTATCCATTAGACAATTTGATAGTTGCTGAGTATTTTGGATAAGGCTTATAATGGCATGTATAGGACAATTTGTAATGGTACTATAATGCATGTGTTTAAAATTTTTTGGTATGTGTAAGCTTTGGAAAGCCATACTGGTTTGGTACACCTTGATACCTTACCAAGTTATGTGATGTTGATTACTTTAAGGTGCTTGTTGATATGATTCACTTGGCAAGTTGATGATAGTTTGAAAATCGTTACTTGTGACAAGTTTTAGTTCATATTTGAATTAGGCTATTGAGTTTGAAAATGGTTTGAAAGTGAATTGGTATGTATACGTTAGGTAAGTTAACTACGTTGGTTCTTTTAATGCTTTGCTAGTTTGTGTCATTGTGACTATATCATGTTGTATGTTTTGTGATACAATTGTTAATGGTCATAATTGTAGCATGGTTGATTAGAAATTGAATTATGCTTGATGATGAAAATTAGAATAAATATGCATGTGTAGGTAAGCTTTGATGTTGCTTGTGAGGTTCATTGAAATGGCATATTGGTTGATTATTTTGAGGCTATTGAATTGGTCATTATATGCATGTTTGGGTAAGTTTTTTATGTCTTGATTATCTGCACAAAATGCCTTTAGGTGTTTGCATGGTTTGGTGTTGGAAATGACTTGATTTTGGGCAAATTCATGTCCACACAACCTGAGATTCAGGCGTGAGCTCAGCCGTGTGTAGCACACAGCCTGGCGACACGTCCTTGTGTCCCTTGTAGGTTTTATTGCATGCAAGGAAGGTAATTACATGGCCTAACACACGGCCTGACACATGAGCGTGTAAGGCTATTTCGATTGTTACACGGTCTGTGACACGGGCATGTGTCTCAGCCGTGTGAGGCATACGACCATATGACCCTTGTTTTTGTAAATTTTGTAACTTTTTCCTAAACTTTCCAAATTGTTTCCAATTTAGTCTCGAATCACTTCTAAGGAAATTTTAGGGCCTCGAAGGCTCAATTGAGGGACAATATGTGCGTGAATGATTGTTTTATAATGTGTTTATGATAATGTATGAAATATATGTTTAAATTTTCTGTTTGTACGATAACGCTCCATAACCTTATTCCGGCGACGGATTCGGGTTGAGGGTGTTACAACTTAACCATTCAGGTTGGCATACTTGAGATGACATGCTTGTATTCTACGACACTATGAAAACCATACATAACCAGTTAGAATTAGTGTTAAACGTTGTTCGACGACTAGCTAAGGAACATGTACCGGTGGAAGAGCGTGTGGAGCTGCATAACTCAGAACTTGAGGGGGAGACCTCTTATACCATTATTTAACATCAAGACTTAAGGACTGATTTTCAACAAGAGATAGAGATTAGATAGATCGAGTGAGATAATGAGAATTGTTGATGAACTCTCCGACTTTATTGACATAGGTGTAGTGATAAGAGTAGAAGTAGTTTTAAAAGGAGAGGTCAGTGAGCTTGAAAAGTTTATAAGTGAAAGTATGGAAGAGCCACTGCATTTTCCAAATACTCTAGAAGGAATCCCACAACAAGAACACGTAAGAAAATCGGGAAAAAAAACGCAGTGGAAAATATGTTTAAGGAAAAACCAGGATTTAAAATTTTTTTCTAAAACAAAATTTTTAGGAAATTTTTTTCTAAAGTAATAAACACTTTATCAAAACCATACCTTTATTATTTGTCTAGGATAAACAATTTGACCGAGTAGTTCTTCACTGTCTTCAAACTCATGTTTAATAATGTAGGCTCGCTTTGAATCTAGAAAACTTTTCACAAAATTTCCAGTGGGGCAACTTCGTAATTTCTCTAAATTTCTAAGGTCAAGTTGTAAATTTGAAAAATATCTCTAGAATTTCTCTAAAATAATTTCTTTAAAGGATTGTTTCTCTAAAAATTTTCTTTAATTCAAGTGTATGAGAATAAACTCGGACTTTCTTTATATAGGGTGAGTTTAGAGAGTTCAACTAAAATTAGAATTAATCACATTAATATTAAATTAATAAAATATTATCAAGATAAATATTAAATTAAAATTAATATCTCCTATTGATATTAAATTAATAAAATATTAGCTAGATAAATATTAAATTAAAATAATATTATTTTTAGAAAAGTTAATTTGAAATCAAATTACCTAGTGGAGTCTCACTAGGAGTACAATTTTTGTACTGCTCTATTGCTGAAGAACCACCACTGGCCACCAGATCGTCGTCGTCTTAGTTGTCGTGCATGGTGGTGCCATTACCAACGCCATTTCCCCCGACACCCTAAATTGTCGTTGTTCTGCCTGATGGGCATGGCCGGTTCACTGCTATTGATTTTGTTCGGGCTAATGATACGTCAATCGGTTTGGTCTAGCCACCGATTCAACTGTGGACCCTATTTCACACACAGGGCCCAATTCAACCAAATTTGGGTTTCGGTCTTTGGGTTTTTGTTTCTCGGGTTCAATTTTCGATTTCAGGTCTAATTTTCAATTTTAATTACCCATTGGACCAATTGTCTGACTTTAAAATTAATTTAAAAATATCATATTTATTTTAATTAATTTGATTAATTTAATTTTTCTTTATCAAAATTAATTTTCCCAAATATCACTAAGATTTTTCAAATTAATTTTTCAAGAAAATTCTTTAATCAAATTCTCTAATTGAACATTTCTCACGACCACCTAATTTAATTCCATATCGATTAAATTGACACAATTGAATTATTTTCAAAGTCGTAGAATTTTCTACTGATTCAAATGCAGTCCGATTGAACTGTTGTTGTGGATTTGAAATGTTAAGACATCAAGTTTCAAGTGTGTGATAAGGTGTTCTTGAAGGTTTCTCCTTGGAAGAAGGTTTTGAGGTTTGGAAGGAAAGGTAAGTTGAGTCCTAGGTATGTTGGACCATAGAAAGTTGTTGAAAGGATTGGACCAATAGTTTATCGATTTAAGTTGATGCTGGAAGCGAATCCATGATGTTTTCCATGTGTCTATGCTTCAGAAGTATCGTTCAGATTTGTCGTATGTTGTGTAAATGGAGGAGATCGAGTTTCGACTTAATCTTACTTATGAGGAAGAATCAATTAAGATTTTAGCTCGTCAAGAAAAGTGTGACAGCCCAAAATTGACCCTAGTCGGAAGGTGGTCTCGGGACCACAAAACTGAGGCATAAAAATAATTAAAAATTTATTTTGATGCCTATAATATGTGTGTGCTCATGTATGACATTTTATGATGATTGATTTAGTGTTATAAGGGTGAATTCCACAAGAAAGGACTTAGTAATGAACTTTGAAAGTATGATAGGGAAATGTGTGATGACTAATTAAAGCATGCATGCAAAATAATGGACTTGCATGTCAAATTCCCCTTTATAGGTGGTGGCCGGCCATGACAAGGGAGGATGGGCTAAACATGTCATGAAACATGTTTTGTTGGTGCATTAGGGTGAAATAATAAACAAAGGTGTATGGGTGATAAAAAAAAATGAAAAAAAAATGTGTGTGAGTGTGGTAATCCCCCCCCATTGCCGTGAGTTGTAGAGAAGGAAAGAAAAAAATTTTGTTCATCCTTTCTTTGAGCCAAAACTAAGGAAGAAGGAGGATTTTTGCTTCATGCTTGGTTTGGAAGAGATCTAGAAGGAGATTTGGCCAAGTTTGCATCAAGATTAAGGTATGTATGAGGTTGTGTTAGGAGTTTCATGCATGTTTTGGTTGCTAACTTGATGTGCATGTTAGCCATGGCTCAAATCTTTGTTAAGCCATGGAAATGGTATTTGGCCAAAGTTGTTATGGTGATAAAGCCATTGCATGCTAAGTGTGAAGCTTGATGATGATGCATGCAATGATGGATTGTCTACTCTTGAGCAAGATTTTGAGCCTTCTTTTTGATTTATCATGATTGAAGTTGAAAAGGAGCATGATTGTCATATTCGGCCATTCATGAGCATGGTTCATGCTTCTTGCATGTTAGTTAAAATTTGTATTTTTGGATGGCTATGGACACCTTGAAAATTCGCCATGCTCATATTGTATATATATGTTTGCACATGATGTTTTGGCTATGAAGTAAGTGATGAATAAGTTGGTTTAAAGAAGAAGATGTTGAAGAATAATTGTGAAATTTCAAGCACAATTCGCCTAGCACACATATAAGTGCTTGATGCTATATTATAAGTTTTGAGCCACAATATGCAAAGCATTAACTAGTAAAATGCATGCTGTTTTTGTGAGGTATTAAGTGCATAATTGGCCTCAACATGTACATGAATATTCGCCTTGGGTAGCCTATTGAAGGCCTTAGCATTTCCTTGATGCTCAAATAAATTGTATTGAATTGCTTGATGTAGTATAAAATGTGCATGACCATTGTGTATTCAAGCTAAAGAGTGGCCATATGACCATTTAAAATCCTTGTCATATTCGCCATAAGCAAGCACAATGAGGTTTTAATAAATTGAATTTGTTTGAATTAGCTCAAGAGCTAAGAGGGCCACAATTGGACAAGGGAAGGAAAAGGTGATCGAATAGCCGAAAAAGCCGTTCGACAACATCCGAGGTAAGTCCTCAAGAAGTGATCTTACTTGAATTATGTAAGATGAAACATGGATGTGTATGATTATTGATCATGTGTGTATGAGTATTTGAATTCCACCGGGCTAAGTCCCAAGGCGAATATGCTAATGATTATAATTGTGTTTGAGCCTTAGTAACGAAAATGAAATATGTATGTCCAATGATTATTGATGTATGTGTGCATGAGAAATTGAATGATATCCGGCTAAGCCCGAAGACAATTATGCTGAAATTTATATCCGGTTAAGACCAAGGCAATTGTGCTAGTAGCTATATCCGGCTAAGACCAAGGCATTCGTGCAAGTTGTTAAATCCGGGCTAAGACCAAGAAGGCATTTGTGCAAATCGTGATATCCGGGTAAAGTCCGTTGGCCTTGGTGCGGGTTACCATAACCGGGCTATGTCCCAAGGCGATTGAGCGAGTATCCGACATCCGGATAAACTCCGAAGGTATGTGATTTGAAAATTATGAGCTTGCTGGAAAATTTCAGCTAATGCACTTGTGAAATTTCCCAATGATAAGGTAAGTGCGGTGTGTGCTTTGCGCTAGGAGTAAGAGCGTATGAATATCCGCTCCTATGATGGAACGAGTTATCGGCCTTAATGAAGCCGTTATTTGTGTATGAACATAAGAGTTGGGATGGTAAAGTAAGCATGATTATGTGAATGCGCATTAATGAAATGATGCATTTAACTATGTGAATGTATTGCTGTAATTAGAGTTGATTATATTCCTTGAGACTTACTAAGCATAAAATGCTTACTCCGCTACTTTGGCTCTCGGTTTCTAGATTTCGCTCGATAGCAATCGGATTCGGGATCGTTGAAGTCGAAGTCATCCACACTATCAAGCCCCCATTTTGGTATAAATTCTTGGTTGAACTTGAAATGGCATGTATAGGACTACCCTTGTTTGTTAAATATGTGGTGATGTAAGTATGTACGGCCATGCGAAAATGGCTCGAAAAGGAACATGAACTTAGAATAATTGTGGTTTGTATGTATATATTTGGTGTCATGATGTGGCTATGGCTTGAAATGGGAATGTTGGTCATATGATCAGCCATTGGCATGGTTAAAATGATCATATATGAACCTATGTATGGCAAAGACTAGTTGGTTCATGGAGACTACCAAATAGGTAAGACCTACCTTAAAACAGATGCTGCCAGCTGCAGTGACGTGAATGTGAAAAATCACCAAAATTCGTAGAAATGGAATTAAATAGTGAATAAGCTATGTAAATGAACCTTGATGAGTCTATTTTCATATGGAAGAAACGAAATGGTCATAGGAGTTACATGTTAAGAGATATTAATGCTATTGTGAGACAGGGCCAGAACGGTTTCTGGGTTCCCTGTCGCAACTTTAAAAATTTACTATAAATTATACAGAAAGAATTAGGCGACATACCTTATATGTACAGATTCCATTTTGAGTCTAGTTTCATTAGAAACAAACGACACCAGCATTAAAGCCCTGTACAGAGAGATATTCAAGTTATACCGCGCGAAGGTCAGAGCAGTCGATCCCTGTAACATGGGTGACTTTAACTAATAAACTGTACCAATTGGCCCATCCAAAATTCTAGAAATAAATACATGGATGGATATATGAGTCAAAATTCAGGAAAATTTACGAAACCAGTTTTCGAGTTTTGAAACTCGAGATATGATTTTAAAGGCGACGGTGATGCAGTCTTCCAGCCTGACTGGAAATGTCAAATTGGTGGGCAAACCATGTGAACTTGGCTTGTTAACCCCTCGTGTCCGACACAAGCAATGGTCTCAGGTTCGGGTGTTACAATTTTATGGTATCGAGCCACGGTTTAGTCGATTCTAGGACTACCGTGAGGTGTTTGGGGTCTAGCTATACATGCCATTAAATGATGAATCGATAGTGTGGTGATTTCGACAATTTGACTTTGAGTTTGTTTATAGCAATGGGTCCCGATCCCAACCGAGCAATAGCTGATGATGTGGAGAGTGTGGCGCTGCTCCCGACAAGGGACAGCGCCGTGGACTCTCAACCTATGGCCAACAATCCGAATGATGAGGCTAGGCAAGCCTTTTATAGTGTGATGAGCGAATGGTTTAATCAATACATTCGAACTAACACGGTGTCCCACGACCTCCATTCCCGACAAATGCAACCCCGCACCTACAATACCTCCGTGAATGACCAAATAAGGTCAAGTAAGCCCCAATCGATAGGATTGAAAACATGGGGCCACTGAATTTAAAGCTACGGATGATGATGATGCGAACGAGCTGAATTTCGGTTGGACAACACTATCCGGTGCTCGATGAGCTATCTTGTACACCGATGAATGCTTAAAGTGTACCATCTCCTTGCTACGTGATTCCACCTACTATTGGTGGAGTACTCGACTTCGTGGTACCTAGAGAGCAAGTGACTTGGGAATTTCTTGATCTTAAGCAAGGTTCTATGTCGGTTACCGACTATGAACGAAAATTTGTGAGGCTTAGCCGATACACGCGAGAATGCATTTCGTCCAAGCTATTATGTGTAAATGCTTGAGGATGGGCTGAATGATGATATAAGGATGTTCGTTGGCATTCTCGAAATACGAGAGATCGTAGTACTTGTTGAGCGAGCTTGTAAAGTCGAAGAGCTTAGAAAGGAGAAACAAAAAAGCGATGTGGGAACTGGAGAATTCGAAGAGGTCCTCGGAAAGTCTCTTCAACAGCAATCAAGAGATTTCGAGATGATGTGAACCGGTCTAGAGGCGCTTTGGGCTTTTTAGACGAGGACGCGATCGACCCCTGTGACCACACGAGTCACTTCGATCGCTAATGGTGGAAATGATCGCCGAGAGAGGCGGAGTGTCAACATTGTGGCAAATGGCATTCGGGGAGCTGTTGGTTTCGTGATCACTCCTGCTATAAGTGTGGATCGGCCGACCACTTTAGGAAGGATTGCAGGAAGCTTGAGCAGAATGTGAGTCGAGTGGAAACTCGGGTGCTACCATTTGCTCGAGGTAGGCCACCTAGAAATATGGGCAATGTCGATTGGCGGTCGAGAGGATCTAGAGATGCTACCATCGGATCGAGGCTCGTGCTCCTGCGAGGACTTATGCCATCTGCCAGACGCCGAGGATCTTGCCTCTCCGGATGTCATTACGGTGCTTTCACCCTTTTCAATACTAAAGTGATTGCATTGATTGACCTGGTTCTACTCAATCTTATATATGTGAAACCTTAGCATCCAAGAAGACTTTGCCTATTGAGTCTCTCGAGTTTGTAATCCGGTGTCAAACCCTTGGGTCACTACGTGCTTGTCAACAAAGTGTGCAAGAAAAGTCTCCTAGTGTTCGAGGTTCTTGTTTCCGGCGGACTTGATGCTTTTGCCGTTCGATGAATTCAATGTTATTCTTGGTTTGGATGGGTTGACCATGCACGATGCGGTCGTAAATTGCAAAAGCAAGACTATCGATTTGAGGTGCGCGAATAACGAGATAATTCGGGTTAAGTCTACGGACTTAAAGGGTTGCCACCGTAATATCGCAATGTTGGCCCGAAAGTATGTAAGAAAAGAGTGCGAAGCGTACACAGCGTCGTGCTTTCGATGACAAGGAATCGAAAAGAAACCGAATCTGTGCCGTGGTTTGTGAATACCGGATGTTTTCCACTGAAGAATTGCGGGTTTACCACTGTTCGGAAATAGAATTTGGCATCGAATTGGTACCGGTACCACTCCAATTTCGATAGCTCCGTATCGTATGGCACCAACGGAATTAAAGGAGTTGGAAGCTCGATTGCAAGAATTGGTGGATAGAGGTTTTGCTCGCCGAGTTTTTCGCCTTAGGGTGCGCCAGTGTTGTTCGTGAAAAAGAAGGATGGAACCATGCGGCTGTGCATCGACTATCGTCAGCTTAATAAAGCGACGATAAAGAACAAATATCCGTTGCCACGTATTGACGACTTGTTCGACCAACTGAAGGGAGCCTCGGTGTTCTCGAAAATAGATTTGAGATCGGGCTACTATCAATTGCGAATCCGAGATTCGGACGTGCCCAAGACCGCCTTCAGAACGAGATATGGTCACTATGAGTTCCTAGTGATGCCGTTTGGGCTCACTAATGCCCTACGGTATTTATGGATTTAATGAATCGGATCTTTAGACCATATTTGGATCGATTCGTAGTCGTGTTCATTGATGACATCTTGGTCTATTCAAGAAATGAGACCGAACATCTTTGAACACCTGCGGTTAGTCTTTGCAAATTTTACGGGACAAGCAATTATATGCTAAGTTCAGCAAGTGTGAGTTCTGGTTAAGAGAGGTTAGCTTATTGGGTCATGTGGTATCTGCATCGGGTATTCGAGTCGACCCGAATAAAATTTCAGCCATACTTAATTGGAAGCCTCCAGAAATATTACGAGGTTCGAGCTTTTTGGGGCTTCTTAGGTTATTACCGACGATTTGTAAAGGCTTCTCAACGATAGCCACGCCGATGACGGCTTCTCCAAAAGGACGTTAAGTTCGAATGGACGGAGAAATGCCAAAAAGTTTCGATCAACTGAAAACTTATTTGACTGAAGCCCCAATTCTAGTGCAACCCGAGTCCAAGCAAGGAGTTTGTCATCTATAGCGACGCCTCTCTACTTGGGTTAGGTTGCGTATTAATGCAAGAAGGTCGAGTTGTGGCCTGTCGTCGAGGCAATTAAAGCCACATGAGAAAAATTATCCGACTCATGATCTCGAGTGGCCGCCATCGTATTCGCCTTAAAGATTTGGCGACATTACTTATTTGGTGAAAGGTGCCATGTATACTCGGATCACAAAAGTCTCAAATATTTGATGACCCAAAGAGACTTAAATCTGCGACAAAGACGTTGGCTCGAGTGTTAAAGGATTATGAGTGATCATTGACTATCACCGGGAAAGGCGAATATGGTTGCGGATGCCTTGAGTCGTAAATCGTTATTCACTTTACGAGCGATGAATGTGCACTTGTCCATCCGATCCGACGGGTGTGTTAGTGGCTGAATTGAAAGCCAAACCATTATTGACACACCAAATTCGAGAAGCTCGAGAAAGTCGACGACGAGTTGGTTGCAAAATGGGCTGCGTGTGTTCGAACAAGGACTCGAGTTTCAAATCGACGATGACGATTGTTTGAGGTTCAAAAGTCGTCGGTGTGTCCCAAAGAATTGAACTCATTTCGATAATTCTGAATGAAGCCCATTGTAGCCGAATGGCAATCCACCCGAAGTACGAAGATGTACAACGATTTGAAACGTCGGTTTTGGTGGCATGGTATGAAGCGAGACATCTCCGATTTTGTTTGAGATGTTTAATATGTCAACAAGTGAAAGCGGAACATCAAGTGCCTTGAGGATTACTTGACCGATCACGATACCCGAGTGGAAATGGGATTGAGTCACAATGGACTTTGTGTCCGGACCGCCATTGTCGACAAGTAAGAAGGATGCGATTTGGGTTGTTGTTGATAGATTGACTAAGTCGGCTCACTTTATCCTGTGCGTCACGGATTTTTCATTAGATAAACTAGCTGAATTATGCGTTTCTCAGTTGTGAGATTACACGGTATCGATTTACATTGTGTCGGATAGAGATCCGAGGTTCACCTCGCGATTTTGGAAGAAATTGCAAGAAGCTTTGGGTACCAAGTTGCATTTCAAACCGCCTTTCACCCCAAACCGATGGTCAATCCGGCGGATAATTCGGATACTTGAGGATATGTTGAGATGTTGCATCCTCGAGTTCGATGGTTCATGGGAATGGTACCTACCTTTGATTGAATTCGCTTACAACAATAGTTTTCAATCGGTATTAAGATGGCACCTTACGAGGCTTTGTACGGGCGTAAATGCCGTACACCATTGTTTTGGACCGAGCTCGGTGAAAACAAAATTTTCGAGTGGATTTGATTAAAGATGCTGAGCAGAAAGTAAAAGTAATCCGTGAAAGTCGAAAATAGCCTCCGATCGTCGAAGTCGTCGCGGATTTGAAACGAAAGGACATTGAGTATCGGTGGGAGATAAATTGTTTCTTAAGGTTTCGCCTTGGAAAAGATACTCGATTCGGTAGTAAGGGCAAGTTGAGCCGAGGTTCATTGGACCATATGAGATATCCGAAGCGAGTCGGTCCAATGGCATATCGTCTAATTTTGCCCCCGAACTCGAAAAGGTTCACGATGTCTTTCACGTTTCGATGCTTCGACGCTATAGATCCGATCCATCGCACGTGATTAGTCCATCGAAATTGAAATTCAAGCTAATATGAGTTATGAGGAAGAACCGATTCGTATCCTATCACGAGAGTGAAAGAGTTGTGAAACAAGCGGGTTCCACGAGTAAAAGTGTTATGGCTCAAGCACGGGATAGAAGAAGCTACTTGGGAGACCGAGAACTCTATGAAAGAGCGATATCCAAACCTATTTACGGTAAGATTTTCGGGACGAAAATTTCTTAAGTGGGGAGAGTTGTGACAGCCAAAATTGACCCTAGTCGGAAGGTGGTCTCGGGACCACAAAAGCGAGGCATAAAAATAATTAAAATTTATTTTGATGCCTATAATATGTGTGTGCTCATGTATGACATTTTATGATGATTGATTTAGTGTTATAAGGGTGAATTCCACAAGAAAGGACTTAGTAATGAACTTTGAAAGTATGATAGGAAATGTGTGATGACTAATTAAAGCATGCATGCAAAATAATGGACTTGCATGTCAAATTCCCCTTTTATAGGTGGTGGCGGCCATGACAAGGAGGATGGGCTAAACATGTCATGAAACATGTTTTGTTGGTGCATTAGGGTGAAATAATAAACAAAGGTGTATGGGTGATAAAAAAAATGAAAAAAAAATGTGTGTGAGTGTGGTAATCCCCCCATTGCCGTGAGTTGTAGAGAAGGAAAGAAAAAAATTGTGTTCATCCTTTCTTTGAGCCAAAACTAAGGAAGAAGGAGGATTTTTGCTTCATGCTTGGTTTGGAAGAGATCTAGAAGGAGATTTGGCCAAGTTTGCATCAAGATTAAGGTATGTATGAGGTTGTGTTAGGAGTTTCATGCATGTTTTGGTTGCTAACTTGATGTGCATGTTAGCCATGGCTCAAATCTTTGTTAAGCCATGGAAATGGTATTTGGCCAAAGTTGTTATGGTGATAAAGCCATTGCATGCTAAGTGTGAAGCTTGATGATGATGCATGCAATGATGGATTGTCTACTCTTGAGCAAGATTTTGAGCCTTCTTTTGATTTATCATGATTGAAGTTGAAAAGGAGCATGATTGTCATATTCGACCATTCATGAGCATGGTTCATGCTTCTTGCATGTTAGTTAAAATTTGTATTTTTGGATGGCTATGGACACCTTGAAAATTCGCCATGCTCATATTGTATATATATGTTTGCACATGATGTTTTGGCTATGAAGTAAGTGATGAATAAGTTGGTTTAAAGAAGAAGATGTTGAAGAATAATTGTGAAATTTCAAGCACAATTCGCCTAGCACACATATAAGTGCTTGATGCTATATTATAAGTTTTGAGCCACAATATGCAAAGCATTAACTAGTAAAATGCATGCTGTTTTTGTGAGGTATTAAGTGCATAATTGGCCTCAACATGTACATGAATATTCGGCCTTGGGTAGCCTATTGAAGGCCTTAGCATTTCCTTGATGCTCAAATAAATTGTATTGAATTGCTTGATGTAGTATAAAATGTGCATGACCATTGTGTATTCAAGCTAAAGAGTGGCCATATGACCATTTAAAATCCTTGTCATATTCGCCATAAGCAAGCACAATGAGGTTTTAATAAATTGAATTTGTTTGAATTAGCTCAAGAGCTAAGAGGGCCACAATTGGACAAGGGAAGGAAAAGGTGATCGAATAGCGAAAAAGCCGTTCGACAACATCCGAGGTAAGTCCTCAAGAAGTGATCTTACTTGAATTATGTAAGATGAAACATGGATGTGTATGATTATTGATCATGTGTGTATGAGTATTTGAATTCCACCCGGCTAAGTCCCAAGGCGAATATGCTAATGATTATAATTGTGTTTGAGCCTTAATAACTAAAATGAAATATGTATGTCCAATGATTATTGATGTATGTGTGCATGAGAAATTGAATGATATCCGGGCTAAGCCCAAGACAATTATGCTGAAATTTATATCCGGTTAAGACCAAGGCAATTGTGCTAGTAGCTATATCCGGGCTAAGACCAAGGCATTCGTGCAAGTTGTTAAATCCGGGCTAAGACCAAGGCATTTGTGCAAATCGTGATATCCGGGTAAAGTCCGTTGGCCTTGGTGCGGGTTACCATAACCGGGCTATGTCCCAAGGCGATTGAACGCAAATACCGACATCCGGATAAACTCCGAAGGTATGTGATTTGAAAATTATGAGCTTGCTGGAAAATTTCAGCTAATGCACTTGTGAAATTTCCCAATGATAAGGTAAGTGCGGTGTGTGCTTTGCGCTAGGAGTAAGAGCGTATGAATATCCGCTCCTATGATGGAACGAGTTATCGGCCTTAATGAAGCCGTTATTTGTGTATGAACATAAGAGTTGGGATGGTAAAGTAAGCATGATTATGTGAATGCGCATTAATGAAATGATGCATTTAACTATGTGAATGTATTGCTGTAATTAGAGTTGATTATATTCCTTGAGACTTACTAAGCATAAAATGCTTACTCCGCTACTTTGGCTCTCAGTTTTCTAGATTTCGCTCGATAGCAATCGGATTCGGGATCGTTGAAGTCGAAGTCATCCACACTATCAAGCCCCCATTTTGGTATAAATTCTTGGTTGAACTTGAAATGGCATGTATAGGACTACCCTTGTTTGTTAAATATGTGGTGATGTAAGTATGTACGGCCATGCGAAAATGGCTCGAAAAGGAACATGAACTTAGAATAATTGTGGTTTGTATGTATATATTTGGTGTCATGATGTGGCTATGGCTTGGAAATGGGAATGTTGGTCATATGATCAGCCATTGGCATGGTTAAAATGATCATATATGAACCTATGTATGGCAAAGACTAGTTGGTTCATGGAGACTACCAAATAGGTAAGACCTACCTTAAAACAGATGCTGCCAGCTGCAGTGACGTGAATGTGAAAAATCACCAAAATTCGTAGAAATGGAATTAAATAGTGAATAAGCTATGTAAATGAACCTTGATGAGTCTATTTTCATATGGAAGAAACGAAATGGTCATAGGAGTTACATGTTAAGAGATATTAATGCTATTGTGAGACAGGGCCAGAACGGTTTCTGGGTTCCCTGTCGCAACTTTAAAATTTACTATAAATTATACAGAAAGAATTAGGCGACATACCTTATATGTACAGATTCCATTTTGAGTCTAGTTTCATTAGAAACAAACGACACCAGCATTAAAGCCCTGTACAGAGAGATATTCAAGTTATACCGCGCGAAGGTCAGAGCAGTCGATCCCTGTAACATGGGTGACTTTAACTAATAAACTGTACCAATTGGCCCATCCAAAAATTCTAGAAATAAATACATGGATGGATATATGAGTCAAAATTCAGGGAAAATTTACGAAACCAGTTTTCGAGTTTTGAAACTCGAGATATGATTTTTAAGGCGACGGTGATGCAGTCTTCCAGCCTGACTGGAAATGTCAAATTGGTGGGCAAACCATGTGAACTTGGCTTGTTAACCCCTCGTGTCCGACACCGGCAATGGTCTCAGGTTCGGGGTGTTACAAAAAGATTTTGCGAAATAAGAGAATTCTGTTAGTTAAGTATTTGTGGTGCAACCAGAAAACAGAAGAGGCTACTTAGGAAACTAAGGAAGCAATTAGAAGTCAATATCCTTTCTTGTTTAGCTCAGGTAAATTTCAAGGGCGAAATTCTTTTTAGTGGGGGAGAGTTGTCACACCCCAAAATAGGGCCTAAAATTTTCGAGAATATTTTAGGAATTTTAGCCAATATATGCTCGGAATTTCGTAAGTTTGGTAACCGATAATGTTTTCGACAAAGGCTATTAGGATATTAAACCAATTTCTGAGAATGAGTTTTAAATATATCTAGTTTTGAAAATAGGACTGATCTGCAAATAGAAGCAATTTCCCCACAATTTTAAAATTGAACTTAATGAACTCCCATTCCCAGTTTTATTTCATGATAGTTCCCCCTCTTTGATAGTGTGTCATCCCTTCCTCTCCTATTGTTCTTCCAATTGCTTTTGATCTCCAATTCCTAATCCCTCTTGATTTCCAACATCCCTTGAACTATAAATCTCCATTGAAACAAAAAAAAAAAAAAACACCCAAGCACTTCATTAATTTTATCATCTTCTTCAAGAGTGGATTTACCAAAATTTCACCAAAGTTCATTTTTATTTCATTCAAGGTAACCAATCATTTTTCTATTAGTTTTAAATGTTATCTAGACTTTTAAATTGTTAAAAGGCATGTTTTAGATAGAAGCCGGAATTTTGGTCATTAATGGTGGATTTCAGGTTGGTGGATTAAAACTTAGTTTTAAAGTTTTTTTCAACTTGTTTTAACATAATTAGAAGGTTTTTAAAGTTACTTTGAAGTTTCATTAAGGAATTCTTGAGTTTTAATGAATTTTTGTCATAATGGCAAAAATTTGTCAAAATATGTCGATACCTTGAATCATGTGGTTTAGTGGAGTTTAAAGGTTGGGAAATTAGCCTTAAATGAATATGTAGATGAATGGAATTCATTTCGTGCGAAAAGATTAAGCGTAGCTGAGATATTCGAATTTAAAGCTTTCTATGTCAAAGGTTTCAGTTAATAACAAACGTAGCTTAGGCTATTGTTTTTGGTTATTTAAGTTGAGTCGATAACTGATTGTTGATTGTGTGGTTTGTCTTGTTGAAGTTTTAGAGTCGATAGGACTTTCAACGAGTAGAGAAAAAGGCAAAGAAAAGCTTGTCAAAGCTTTCGGCTTTTCGGTGAAAGCATAATTCTATGAGTGTTTTGGTATCACTGCTCGTAGATGATTCTTTGTGTAATTGGGAATTTAGATGTAACACCTCTTACCTGTTCCCGGTATCGGGATAGGATATGAGGCATTACCAGACTTAATTACAAGCAACATACAAAACTGGGCCATAAAAATTTCGTTCCAATGAAATCCATTCATTCATATGCAAATTGTCCCTTATAAGGTCCTACGAGGACCAAAACATCCATTGGGTATAGTTTGGGACTAAATCGAGAACTTTAGAAAACTTTGGGAAAACTTAGAAAATTTTCATGAAACAGGGTCACACGCTAGTGTGGGTAGGCCGTGTGGTCGCACACGACTGTGTGGCTTGGGGCACGCCCATGTCCTCAGCCCGTGTAACTCTCTATTTATGATGTCATCAATACAATTAGAGTCACATGGCCAAGACGCACGCCCGTGTGCTTAGATCGTGTGGCGAATTAAATTCCAAAAATTAAGTGCAGAATTCACACAGCCTAGGCACACGCCCATGTCCCGCGGCTGTTTCCTTCACATGGCTGGGACACATGGTTGTGTCTCTGCCCGTGTGTTTACTACAGAGCATTCTGTTTTACCTAATTAGGGTGCTAATTAGGGTGCAGGGGACACACGGTCGAATCACACGCCCATGGGCAGACCGTGTGTCACATACGGCCTAGACACACGCCTGTATGTCTATCCTTGTGGGAAACTTTGAGGCTATTTCAAAGCTAATTGCCACCCTTATTTACATAAACACATACATGACTTCAAAGGCAATTAAAGATGGTATAATTGAGCACTAAAACTTACATAAACAAGACATGATCATGATCATTTCATCTTTACTAAAACATGCATAAGACTTCATAGTTGGTCAAGCCAATTTTTATAAATTTGTATGCACTAAGAGATGTAGATTACTTTCACTTAACATACTCATGCCTTAGTTGTCATCATGTCATTCACTCACAATTCCATCAAGAAACATTCATAGCCACAACACATCCCATCCCATTCTCACAACAGCCAACCACATCACAATTGCATAGGCACATGCATGCATATATGAATATGTTTAAACCCAATAATCAATATGAGCCACATCTAATGGCCTTATACAAAATGAATCAATATCATCGCAAGCCAAGGCTAAACCAATATGACATATAACAAAAAGACCAAGTCCCTATACATGGCATACTCAAAATACTTAAATTCACTATACCTAAAAGATTAGTTTGATAGTGTGAATCGAACTCTGACATCCTTCTATCCCTGAGCTAGCTTGGCGACACTATAAGGAAATGGAAAAGGAAAGGGAGTAAGCATAAAGCTTAGTAAGTTTGCATGTAAATAATTAACAACTTTAGCCATACATTATTATACACATAACATGATAATATTTATCATAATGTCATCAAGTATCATAGTTACATTTTAAGTCATGTAATTTGCATAATGTACGATAAGACTTTTTATTATAATTCATTCATTCACATCTTACCGAGGTTTCATCGATTCATAATCTCAATATTTATGAGCTTTGTGTACGTACCTATACCCTTTCAACGTGATCATACCTTGTTATCTCTTTGACATAGTCTTTGGATTACCCGTTGAACCACTCAGAATTACTAAAGGATACTTGGGAACTCTTATACACGTGGTAGGATGCCAATGCCATATCTCAGATATGGTCTTACATGGGATCACATATCGATGCCAATGCCATGTCCTAGACATGGTTTTACGTGGAATCGTAGATCGATGCCAATGCCATGTCCCAGACATGGTCTTACATGGGATCGTACATTGATACCAATGCCATGTCCCAGACATGGTCTTACATGGGATCAAATATCGATGCTGGTAGCCTAGCTTTGGTCTTACACGAAATTACATATCGATGCCAAAGCCATGTCCCAGACATGGTCTTACATGGATCGTACATAACCCTAATGTCATGACATTTGTATCTTAACTATTCCTAAGGTTCAACCGAGGTTTTGAGATATCAAACTTCGTCGAATTGTCACTGAGTCATCATTAATTAAATCCAAAAAGACAATTAAACAATTCATGCAATATTAAATCATTAAAAACATAATAATGTAATGTTGCATTATTTACACAGGAACTTACCTCGGTACCCAAAATATGGCTACTATTCGATTTAGTCCACAACCTTGTTCTTTCCCTGGTTGAGGTTTGGAGTCTATTTATCTTGATCTATAATAACAAATTTCGCTTATTTAATTATCACATTGCTCAAAATAGTCCATAAATCATACTTTGGCAAAATTACAATTTTGCCTCTAAACTTTCATATAATTAAAACTTAGCCCCTAAGCTCGTAAAATGAAATGTGTTCATTTTCTTTGATACCCAAGCCTAACTGAACTTATATCATACTTATACCAGCCCACATTTTCTTTCAAATTAAAATTTTAACCACGTATTTTACAATTTTTACAAAAAGGTCCTTTTTAGGTGTTTTCATGAAAAACCACTTAGTAAAAGATGTTTATCATGCATCAAACTTTCATATTCCTCCATTAAACACCAAAATACATGCATGTCACACATGGGTAAGTTTTTGAACATGAACCCTAGCTCAAAATAATGGTAGAAATAACTAGATCATGCTTCAAAGATATCAAAAACATAAAGAACATTAAAGACGGGGTTAGGACATACTTACAATCAGGCTTGAAGGTTGAAGAAAAACCCTAGCTATGGCTTTTCAAATTTTCGAGCACTTGATTGAGAAGATGGACAAGTTTTTTACTTCATTTTCCCTTTTAATTCTTTTATTAATTAAATGAAAAAAATGCCCATAAGGCCTTTCTTTCCAAATTTTCCTATTCATGCCCATTTTTGTCAACAAAAATAGAAATTGGACAGATAGCTATTTAAGGACCTCTAATTAACAATCCATGGAAATTTCATGCTTAAAGCTTCTAGAACTCACATTTTGCAACTGTTGCAATTTAGTTCTAAATGTCAAATTGGACACTTTTTCCATAAAATTTCTTCATGAAAGTTTCACATAAGCATGCGATTATATCATATACCTTATAATAATCATAAATTAATTATTTCTACTTCGAATTTGTAGTCTCGAAACCGACTAGTCCCTAATTCGAGATATTAAAACTCTCCCCCCTTAGGGATTTTTATCCCCAAAAATCTTACCGTTGAAGAGGTCTGGGTATCGGTTTCTCATGTTTTCCTCGGTCTCCCATGTTGCCTCCTCGATCCCATGTCTTTTCCATAATACTTTCACAAGGGCAATACTTTTTTTCTCAATTGTTTGACTTCCCAAGCCAAAATCTTAACCGGTTCTTCGCCATAAGTTATATCTGATCGAATCTCAACTTCTGTCGGTGGAATCACATGTGAAGGTTCTGATCTGTATCGTCGTAACATGGACACATTGAACACATCATGGATTCTTTCCAAATTAGGTGGCAAAGCTAACCGATATGCTACCGGCCCTACCCTTTCGGTAATCTAATACGGTCCAATAAAACGCGGACTCAGCTTGCCCTTCCAGCCAAATCTCAGGACTTTCTTCCATGGAGATACTTTCAGGAATACCTTATCACTGACCTGAAACTCAATCTCTTTCAGCTTTAAATCCGCGTAGGATTTCGGTCTACCTGAAGCAGCTTTCAGAAAATCACGAATTATCTTCACTTTCTCTTCGGTTTCTTTGACTAAACCAACTCCGTGAATTTGATTTTCTCTAAGTTTAGTCCAATACAAAGCCGTTTGGCACTTACGCCCAATACAATGCCTCATAAGGCGCCATTTTCAAACTCGACTAAAAACTGTTGTTGTAGGCAAACTCTAGCAATGGTAAATACTTTTCCCAACTACCTTGGAACTCAAGAACACAACACCGTAGCATATCTTCAAGAATTTGAATTACTCGCTTAGGCTGACCGTAAGTTTGCGGATGAAAAGCGGTACTAAAGCTCAACTTTGTACCCAAAGCCTTTTGCAACATTTTCCAAAACCGTGAAGTGAATCTCGGATCTCTGTTGAAAATAATCTAAAAAGGCACTCTGTGCAATCTCATAATTTCAGAAATATACAATTTGGCTAGCTTGTCCAGTGAATAGTCGACACGTACTGGTATAAAATGAGCCGACTTCGTCAATCGATCTATAACAACTCCTACAAGGTCTTTCTTTTTCGATGTCAAAGGCAAATCCGTCACAAAATCAATAGTAATACGGTCTCATTTCCACTCGGGAGCCATCACAGGTTGAAGTAAGCCTAAAGGTACTTGGTGTTCGGCCTTCACTTGCTGACAAATCAGGCATCTCAAAACAAACTCTGAAATATCTCTTTTCATATTTGGCCATCAATACAATTTCTTCAAGTCATTATACATTTTCGTTCTACCTAGATGTATAGTCAAACAACCACTATGTCCCTCATGCAAAATCTTCTAAATCAACTCAGTATTTTTAGGGATACAAATTCTATCTCGGAACGTCAAGCAACCATCGGAACTAATCCGAAAATCTGATTCGATACTTGACTCACACTGAGCTCTCTTATCTTGCATCTCACTGTCACTTTTCTGAGCTTTGCAAATCTCCTAGAGAAACATCGGTTTAGCTCTCAACTCGGTTAGAATAGAACCGTCATCCGGTAAAGCCAATCGTGTATTCATAGCCCTCAAAGCAAATAACAACTTTCTACTCAAAGCATCGACGACCACATTCGCCTTTCCTGGGTGATAATCAATCACTAACTCTTAATCTTTTATATACTCTAGCCACCTCCGTTGTCGTAGGGTCAAATCCTTTTGAGTCATCATGTACTTTTGACTTTAATAATTTGTGAATACTCGACATTTCTCACCATATAAATGGTGTCTCCAAATCATCAACGCGAACACAATAGCGGCTAGCTACAAATAATGGATCGGATAATTTTCTCATTAGGCTTCGGCTACCTCGAGGTGTAACACCCCTTACCCGTGTCCTACGCCGGGACAGGGTACGAGGTATTATCGGACTTAAACACAACCAATCATGCAAGACCAGGCTACAAAATTTCATTCAAATTTAAAAATATTCATACATATGCAACCCATCCCCTACTTGGGTCTACGAAGCCCAAGACATGCATTGGGAGAGGTCTAAGACTAAATCGAGAACCTTGGAAAATTTTGGGAAAACTTAGAAAATTGTTCCATGAAACAGGGTCATACGCCCGTGTGGACATAGGGACACGTTCGTGTTCTCAGACCGTGTAACTCTCTATTTATGATGTCAGCAAACAAATTGAACCACATGGCCAAGCCACACGCCCGTGTGCTAAGGTCGTGTTCCCCACACGGTTGAGACACACAGCCATGTCTCAGCCCGTGTGGCCAACACTTAGGCTATTTTCCAAGCCTTTATGTTACCCTTAATCCTTCACATCTTTGTACCCACCAAGGACGCATATCATGACATTATTTTAATGATTTAGCATCCTATATTAGGACACATTCATAACATTAACATGCTATCGTTCACACATTTCGCATACTCATATAATATCAAGTCGAGACACAACAATACCTATTCATTAACCTTGTCATTTAATGACCACTTTTTCCAAATTTTCATAATCGTCATCTTATTTCCATATTACACATTTAATTCATGGCCATAACCATTTCGATTGGTCATAAAGCATTCATCATGCAAATCACAAGCATTAGAACATAGCATAGATAGATATGTTCACAAACCATAATCAATATGAGCCACACTTCATGGCCATGTACAAATAACTCAATATAAGCCAATACATTTGGCTAATCACAATAACACATATCATAAAACTGAGCCCCTATACATGCCACTCACTTGAAAACGCTAACATATGTATCAATACTTCAAAGGTGATAGCTTGATCGTGTGATGCTACCTCCGACGATCTCCAACACCGAGCTAACCTAACAACACTAAAGAAATGGAAAGGAGAGGGTAAGCTTTATAGCTTAATAAGTCCGTATAAGAATAATAAGTAATTTATCAATATGCTTCCACAAATTCTTACAGCATGATCTCAAGATTGTACAATCATAATTGTCTTTTTACCTACGTTTAGGTCAAGCTGTTTTCACGAGTCACAGTCATTAAATTACTTATATCTAGAGCTATGGAGCTCCAAATTAAGATTCGCTAATTTTACTAGAATCTAGACTCACATAAACTCTTACCATAAAATTTTCAAAATTTTTGGTTTAGCCAATAAGTGCAGTTTATTCATTCAAGTCACCCTTGTTTTGCTATCTGACAGTTTCGACCCCTCTTCACTAAAAATTAATTATCTCCCCATACAGGATTTTGGATGATGTTTTTGTTTTTTTTTTTGAAAATATGCTCATTAAGGATTCTAAGAATATAAATTATAATTCATAATTATTTTTGTATGACTTTTAATGATTTTCCCAAATCGAGACAGGGGATTTCAAAATCATTCTGACTCTGTCTCACAAAAATTCAAATATCTGATAATATGAAATTCTCTTGCATGCACCGTTTCCTTTATGTGAAACTAGACTCATTAAGATTTAATTTCATATTTTATTCAGCCTCTAAATCAATTTGCACAATTTTTTGTGGATTTTCATATTCGGACTACTGTTGCTCTCCAAAGCTATTTTAGTGTAAATTAAGGATACTAAGTTTATCACCTCTTATTAATTCATTTTCACTTATCACCTCTTATTAATTCATTTTCACCACATTGGTAAAAATACATATTTATACATCATAAGTATACACTGATAATCACAAGGTCATCACAAAATCATTCTCATAGTCATGAATTACCCATGTACATCTTCACCAAATGTGTCTCATAAACCGAAATCATGTCTCATGAGCTTGGTATACATATCTGTGTTACTCAACATGCTCATATTCATTCCTTACTAATCATACAACATGGATTGAGTTCACATCTCATCAATTTCATGTAAGTACCTTACCACTCACAAAATAGCCATAAGCTCTATCATTTCGACCTAAATCGTAAATTTCCCGTTGAACCATTTGGAATACTACAGGATAATCACTAAGCCTCAAACATAGGGTACGATGCCGATGCCATGTTCCAAACATGGTCTTACACTGGCTCACACATCTAAGTCGATGCCATGTCCCAGACAGGTCTTACACTGAGTTTCATATATCGAGGCCGATGCCATGTCCCAGACAGGTCTTACATTGGCTCTTATCTATCGATGTCGATGCCATGTCCCAGACAAGTCTTACACTGACACATGTCAAGCCGATGCCATGTCCCAGACATGGTCTTACACTGGCTCTCATAATGTGGCCGATGCATGTCTCAGACATGTCTTACACTAGCACACATCCATAACACTTGCATGGCAAAGATATCTAATCTATTCCTAGGGTTCAACCGGGAATTTTTACCACATTAAATCTCACCGTATATTACTCATAGGTACATTCAAGCATTATATACATAATCAAATATTCAATGCATAAATACGATTAAGTTGCATTATTTACGTACAACTTACTTATTTCAATGGAATATCATATCCCATCAAATTCCTAACGTATTCAATCATCACAAAAATGTTATTAACATTTGGCATCACTTTCTCATACATAACTCCATCAACATATAATTCAATACAATCATAACAAAATAGATTTCAAGTATATTAACAATAACATGGATAACATGTTTATTTAGTCACACGGACTTACCTCAAACGCAATTTCAGCTAATTACTCAATTTTAGTCCATAACATCGTACTTCCCGATTTAAGTCCAAATATCAGTTTTCTTGATCTATAATGATAAAATTCACTACTTTAATCATCATATTAATTAAAACATCCCACAATTCATACTTTGAAAAAATGACCATTTTGCCCGTAGACTTTCACAAAAATTATGATTTTACCCCTAGGCTCATAAATCGATTTTTATCGAATTTCCCTCTTACCAAGATTAGCCGAATTCTTTATATAACTATAGTTTCAATTATTTCACACATTTTCAACCTATTTTAGAGACTTCACAAAATAGTCCCTTTAGGTTTTTTCATGAACATCACTTCACAAAAGTTGTTAATTTAACAACCAAGATTCATTTTCTTCCATAAAATTTCAGCTAACATCATAAATGCTCTCATGGAAAAACCCTAGACTTTCATCCATTTTGCAAAATAGTCCCTTTATTAGAAAGCTCATGTTACAAGGGTCCTAAAAATGCAAAAATCATTAAGAAAGGCTATCTAAATCACTTACTTGCAAAGGATATAAGTGGCTGATATTTTTTAGCTTTCAAAAACCCCCTCTTTGTTGGTATTTTCGGTGGAGAAGGAGATGAGAAGAAGGTGATATCATTCCCCCTTTATTATAATTTATTTCTAGTCAATTTAACCACCAAACTCACCTAACTTTGAAAATTTTGTCAAATCTTGTCTCTATGGCTGGCCAATCACCGTTTTAGGGTCTATTTACACCTTAAACACCCCCAATTATTGTTCTCTAGCAATTCAGCACCTTTGAATAATAAAACAAAACTTTTGCCCTTAATGCGATTTAGTCTTTTTTCGCAATTAAGCTCACAAACACTAAAATTAATTCACCAAATTTTTCATGCAGTTATATAATCATGCTATAACACCAAAATAATATTAAAAATAATTTCTCAGACTTCAGATTTGTGGTTCCAAAACCACTGTTCTGACTAGGCCCAAAATCGAGATGTTACACGAGGATAAGCTATCACCTTGCCTTTTTGCATAAGTACACAACCCAATCCATTCAAGGATGTGTCACTATAAACTACAAATTCTTTTTCTAGTTCAGGTTGTATTAAAACCGGTGCCTTGGTCAACAATGCCTTTAGTTTCTCAAAACTCTGTTGGCATTTTTCTGTCCATTCGAACTTAACATCTTTCTATAACAACCTTGTCATCGGAGTAGCAATTATGGAGAATCCTTTCACAAACCGTCTGTAATAACCGGCGAAGCCTAGAAAGCTTCTAAACTCAGTTACATTCCTTGGTGATTTCCATTCAACAATAGCCGAAATCTTACTCGGGTCAACTTTAATACCATCACCCAAAAAAATGTGGCCCCAAAACCCAACTTCTCAAAGCCAAAATTCACTTTTACTGAACTTAGCATACAACTGCTTGTCTCTTAAATTTTGCAAAACTGTTCTCAAGTGCTCAGCATTCTTGGTCCTATCACGAGAATAAATCAGGATATCATCAATAAAAACAACCACAAATTTATCCAAGTATGGTTGGAAAATATGGTTCATTAAATCCATAAATATAGCATGCGAATTCGTTAAACCAAAAAGCATAACCAAAAATTCATAGTGACCATACCTTGTCTGAAATGTAGTTTTCGGCACATGGGATTCCTTAACTCTCAAGTGGTAGTAACTAGACCTCAAGACTATCTTTGAAAACACTGTGACTCCCTTCAATTGATCAAACAAATCATCGATTGTTGGTAAGGGATACTTGTTCTTTATGGTTACCTTATTGAGCTGTCGATAGTCTATACACTATCTCATTGAACTATCATTCATCTTCACAAATAGTACCAGTGCTTCCTATGAAGAATAACTAGCTCTCTTAAAACCTTTATCCGTTAACTCTTGTAACTGAACCTTCAACTTCTTTAACTCCGTTGGAGCTATCCTATATGGAGTGATCGAAATAGGTGCAGTACCAGGTACTAACTCAATACCAAACTCAACTTCCCTAATAGGAGGCAATCTTGGCAACTCTTCCAGAAACACATCTGGATACTCACATACCACCAGCACTGGTTCAATTTTCATCTCAGCCTCTTTTGTATTCAATACGAAGTCAAGATAAGCTCCGCAACCCTTCCTCATACATTTTCTGAGTAGTCATAGAAGAAATCACTACAGGCAAGCTATCCGATTCAACCGGTTAAACCCAAATAATATCACCACTTTCACATTTCAATTCAATGATTTTCCTTCCATAGTTTACTACTACATCATGCATGGTCAACCAATCCATGCCAAGTATTATATCAAACTCATCAAACGGGAAAATTATAAGATTAGCCAGAAAACAATGACTTTTAATCATTAAAGGGCAATCCTTATATACTTTGTCAACTAACACATACTTGCCTAGAGGGTTTGACACTTTTATCAAAAATTCTGTAGACTCAATAGGCATATTCATACTAGACACCAATTTCACACAAACATACGAATGGGTAGATCCCAGATCAATCAAAGCAACGACATGAGTATCATAGAGAGAAGTAGTACTCGTAATCACATCCGGAGATGAAGCCTCTCCGCGAGCGCGAATAGAATAAGTCTTCGCAGGTGCTCTTTTTTCAGGCCTCACAGCTGAGTCTCTAGGTGCACCCTTGCTACTTGCTCCATTTCCCGGATTTCTTTGTGGCCTCCCTCAAGAAATAGTATTACCGGATCTTGCACTCAGAAATTTCTCTTTTTCAACCCTCTCAGGGTAATCTCTAATAAAGTGGTCTTGGGAACCACACTTAAAACAAGCTCCATTGTAACACCCCGATCCCGAGACCATCACCGGTGTCGGACACGAGGGGTTAACAAGTCAAGTCCACATATTTTGCCCACCAATTTGACATTTCCAGTCGGGCTGGAAAACTGCGTCACTGTCGCCTTAAAAATCATATCTCGAGTTTCAAAACTCGGAAACTGGTTTCGTAAATTTTCCCTGAATTTAGACTCATATATCCATCCATGGATTTATTTCTAGAATTTTTGGTCAGGCCAATTGGTACAGTTTATTAGTTAAAGTCACCCCTGTTACAGGGATCGACTGCTCTGACCTTCGTGCGTTACAACTTGAATATCTCTCTGTACAGGGCTTTAATACTGGTTCCGTTTGTTTCTAATGAAACTAGACTCAAAATGGAATCTGCACATATAAGGCATGACTCCTAATTCTTTCTGGATAATTTATAGTAAATTTTTAAAGTTGCGACAGGGGACCCAGAAACCATTCTGGCCCTGTCTCACAATAGCTTTAATATCTCTTAACAAGTAACTCCTATGACCATTTCGTTTCTTCCATATGAAAATAGACTCATCAAGGTTCATTTACATAGCTGATTCACTATTTAATACCATTCCTACAAATTTTGGTGATTTTTCACATTCACGTTACTGCAGCTGGCAGCATCTGTTTTTAAGGTAGGTCTTACCTATTTTGTAGTCTCCATGAACCAACTAGTCTTGCCATACATAGGTCCACATATGATCATTTTAACCATGCCAATGGCTGATCATGTGACCAACATTCCCATTTCAATTCATAGTCACATTATGACACCATATATATATATACAAACCGCAAATAGTCTAAGTTCATTCTTCACTTTTACGAGCCGTTTTGCATGGCCGTACACATATACATCACCACATTTTAAACCAACAAGGGTAGTCCTATACATGCCACTTCAAAGTTCAACCAAAATTTATACCAAAATAGAGGCGTTGATAGTGTGGATGACTTGACTTTAATGATCCCGAATCCGATTGCTATCGAGCAAAATCTATAAGACAGAGAGCCAAAGCAACGGGTAAGCATTTTTATGCTTAGTAAGTCTCAAGGAATAAAATCAGCTTTAATTAAAGCATTACATTCACATAACCAAATACATCATTTCACTAATACACATTCACATAATCATACTTACTTCACCATCCCAACTCTTAGGTTCATACACAAATAACGGCTTCGTTAAGGCCGATAACTCGTTCCATCATAGGAGCGGATATGCATACGCTCTTACTCCTAGCGCATAAAGCACACACCACACTTACCTTGTTATTGGGAAATTTCACAAGTGTATTAGCTGAAATTTTCCAGCAAGCTTATAATTTTCAAATCACATACCTTCGGAGATTAACGGATATAGCTACTCGTTCAAACGCCGGGACATAGCAGGATATGGTAACCCGCACCAAGGCCTACGGGACTTAACCCGGATATCACGATTGCACAAATGCCTTGGTCTTAGCCGGATAGAATGACTCGCACGAATGCCTTGGTCTTAGCCGGATATAGCCACTAGCACCATTGCCTTGGTCTTAACCGGTTATAATTTCCAGCATAATTGTCTTGGGGCTTAGCCCAGATATCATTCAATTTCTCATGCACACATACATCAATAATCATTGGACATACATATTTCATTTTCGTTACTAAGGCTCAAACACAATTATAATCATTAGCATAATCGCCTTGGGACTTAGCCCGGTATCATTCGAATACTCATACACACATAAATCAATAATCAATACATCCATATTTCATTCCACATAATTCAATTAAGGTCACTTCTTGAGGACTTACCTCGGATGTTGTCGAGCGGCTTTTACGGCTATTCGATCACTTTTTTTCCTTCCCTTGTCCAATTGTGGCCCTCTAAGCTCTTGAGCTAATTCAAACAAATTCAATTTATTAAAACCTCATTGTGCTAGCTTATGGCGAATATGACAAGGAGTTTAAATGGTCATATGGCCACCCTTTAGCTTGAATACACAATGGTCATGCACATTTTATACTACATCAAGCAATTCAATACAATTCATTCGAGCATCAAGGAAAAGCTAAGGCCTTCAATAGGCTACCCAAGGCGAATATTCATGTCCATGTTGAGGCCAATTATGCACTTAATACCTCACAAAAACAGCATGCATTTTACTAGTTAATGCTTTGCATATTGTAGCTCAAAACTTATATTATAGCATCAAGCACTCATATGTGTGCTAGGCCGAATGTGCTTGTAATTTCACAATCATTCTTCAACATCTTCATCTTTAAACAAACATATTCATCACTTAGTTCACAACCAAAACATCATGTGCAAACATATATATACATATATGAGCATGGCCGAATTTCAAGGTGTCCATAGCCATCCAAAACACAAATTTTAACTAACATGCAAGAAGCATGAACCATGCTCATGAATGCATCATGGCCGAATATGACAATCATGCCCCTTTTCAACTTCAATCATGGTTAAACAAAAAGAAAACTCAAAATCTTACTCATGCTTATTTGTTTATTATTTCTCCCTAATGCCCAACAAAACATGTTTCATGACATGTTTAGCCCATATCTCTTTGTCATGGCCGGCCATCACTTGTACAAAGGGGAATTTGACATGCAAGTCCATTATTTTGCATGCATGCTTTAATTAGTCATCACACATTTCCCCATCATACTTTCAAAGTTCACTACTAGGTCCTTTCTAGTGAAATTCACCTTTATAACACTAAATCAATCATCAAAAAATGTCATACATGAATACACACATATTATAGGCATCGAAATAAATTTTAAATTATTTTTATGCCTCGGTTTTGTGGTCCCGAGACCACCTTCCGACTAGGGTCAATTTTGGGCTGTCACATCCATCACTAACTCGGCACTCGTCGAGGTGACGTCTACCAAAATGTGAACACTCTGGTATACTCGATCGAGTATTATCAACAGTAGCAATTGAAGTAGTCTGAGCTTTTGAAATTGAGTACTGCTTACCCTTATTTCTATTTGAGTACCTAACTGAAGCACTCGATCAAGTATTAAACTCCCTCGGTTTCTTAGATGAGGACTGCAGTGACTTACTCATCTATCTCTTTTTCAAAACTTGAGACTCAAATTTAGCTTTTCTTTTCTTTTTAGCCAATTCCTCAGCCTTGCAAGCTCTCTCAACCAGTACAACAAACTCTTTTAATTCTATGATGCCAACTAACAATTGGATGTCCTCATTTAACCTATCCTCAAACCTCTTACACATGATGGCCTCGGTCAATACACACTCCTGGGCATAATTATTAAGTCTTATGAACTCACGCTTATACTCTGTTACAGTCATTTGGCCCTGTTTTATCTAAAGAAATTCCTTTCGTTTCTGATCAATAAACCTCTGGCTAATGTACTTCTTATGAAACTCCTCTTGGAAAAATTTTTAATTGACCCTCTCCCTTGGTACAACCTACACAAAGGTGTTCCACCATTGATAAGTCGAGTCTCTTAGAAGTAACACAACACACTTCATGCATTCCTCGAGTGTGCGTAATAACTCATCAAATACTTTGATGGTATTTTCAAGCCAGAACTCTACCCTTTCGGGATCATCATCTATACTAGCTTGAAACTCTTCGGCTCCTTACTTACGAATTTTATCCGCTGGAGGTCTATTCAATCTCATAAAATCCATACCTTGGAGTGCTACAGAAACAGGTTAAGGGATAGGTGGGGGTGGAGGGGGTTGAGCGATCGGGTTCATTTGAATGAACTTCATATACTAGACATTGATCATGTGGAGAAAAGCTTCCCTAGCCTCTTCTCCTCCTCCCTGACTCACGGTCATGGGTCTACTCTCAATTAGCACTGCCCCTTGAGTGGGAGCCGGTGCATTACTTTCTACGTTATTAGCTTCAGCCTGATTGGGATCCATTACTATATGAAACCACAATTTAAAAGGTCAGGAGTCGTCACACTATCATAATTCTTTTATGGCATGTATAGCTAGACTCGTACACATGCTACGTTAGTCTGAGAATTGACTAAACTATACCTCTAATACTACTAAATGTAACACCTCTTACCCGTGCTCGATACTGGGATAGGATATGAGGATTTACCGGACTTAATCATAAGTAACATACAAAATCGGGCCATAAAAATTTGGTTCCAATTAAATCCATTCATTAATATGAAAATTGTCCCTTATAAGAGCCTACGAGGCCCAAAACATCCATCGGGTATAGTTCGGGACTAAACCGATAACTTTAGAAAACTTTGAGAAAACTTAGAAAATTTTCATGAAACAGGGTCACATGCCCGTGTGGGTAGGCCATTTGGTCACACACGCCTATGTGGGTTGGGACACACCCGTGTCCTCAGCCCATGTAATTCTCTGTTTCTGACGTCATCAATACAATTAGGATCATACGGCCAAGACACACGCTCGTGTGCTTAGACTGTGTGACGAATAAATTCCAAAAATTAAGTACAGACTTCACACGACCTAGGCACACATCCATATCAGCTGAGACACATAGCCGTGTCTTTGCCCGTGTGTTTATTACAAAGTATTTTGTTTTACCCAATTAGGGTGCAGGGGACACACGGTCGGATCATATGCCCATGGGCTAGACTGTATGTCTATCCGTGTGGGAAACTTTGAGGCTATTTTCCAAGCCAATTGCCACCCTTATTTACACAAACACATATACGACTTCAAAGGAAATTAAAGATGGCATAATTGAGCTCTTAAACTTACATAAACAAGACATGATCATGATCATTTCATCTTTACTAAAACATGCATAAGACTTCATACTTGGTCAAACCAATTTTTATAAATTTGTATTCACTAAGAGATGTAGATTACTTTCATTTAACATACTCATGCCTTAGTTGTCATCATGTCATTCACTCACAATTCCATTAAGAAACATTCATAGCCACAACACATCCCATCCCACTCTCACAACAACCAACCACATCTCAATTGCATAGGCATATGCATGCATATATGAATAGATTATTTAATTATCATATTGTTCAAAATAGTCCATAAATCATACTTTGACAAAATTATAATTTTGCCCCTAAACTTTCACATAATTATAACTTAGCCCCTAGGCTTGTAAAATAAAATGTGTTCATTTTCTTTGATACCCAAGCCTAGCCGAACTTATATCATACTTATATTAGCCCACATTTTATTTCAAGTCAGTTTTTAACCACCTATTTTACAACTTTTACAAAAAGATCCTTTTTACGTGTTTTCATGAAAAACCACTTAGTAAAAGATGTTTATCATGGATCAAACTTTCATATTCCTCCATTAAACACCAAAATACATGCATGTCACACATGGGTAAGTTTTTGAACATGAACCCTAGATCAAAATAATGGTAGAAATAGCTAGATCATGCTTCAAAGATCTCAAAAACATAGAGAACATTAAAAACTGGGCTAGGACATACTTACAATCGGGCTTGAAAGTTGAAGAAAAACCCTAGCTAGGGCTTCTCAAAATTTTGACATTTGATGGAGAAGGTGGATAAGATTTTTACTTCATTTTCCCTTTTAATTCTTTTATTAACCAAATGACAAAAATACCCTTAAGGCATTTCTTTCAAATTTTTCCTATTCATGCCCATTTTTGTTCATAAAAATAGAAACTAGAAAAATTTATATTTAAGGACCTATAATTAACAATCCATGACAATTTCATGCTTAAAGCTTCTAGAACTCACATTTTGCTACTTTTACAATTTAGTCCTAAATGTCAAATTGGACACTTTTTCCATAAAATTTCTTCATGAAAGTTTCACATAAGTATGAAATGATATCATAGACCTCATAATAATCATAAATTAATTATTTATACTTTGGATTTGTGGTCTCAAAACTATTGTTCTGATTAGACCCTAATTCGGGATGTTACATTAGATGTAGCCTAAACCCCTACTCTAAATTCCGAGTGTAAGTGTTCTCACACCTATGATATAATGTGATAAATGTGTGGTGGTGCAATTGTGAAAATTTGAACATGTATAAGATACTATGATATGTGCTGTAAGTTTGTGATGACTATTGTGCAAATGAATATTTAGGTATGTAATTCATGCCATGTGATAGTAGATATGTGGGTACGCTTTCATAGTATGTGACAGTGGTTATAATGTGCTAATGATAAGTATATACAGTGAACATGTGGGGAAATCAGTATGTAAATATGTGTTGATAGTGTGGATATTTTAGCCTTGTGAACCTTGAGACCATTGGATATAGTTGGCATGCCATAGGATTATGACTACTCACCTTTGTGATGTGATATTTGGGGAGTTGAGGCCCGGGATAGTTTTCAGAGAGATATGGGAACATGAGCTAAGCTCTATTCAACGGGATATATGTGTTTGATGTGTTGGAGAATGCTAGCTATACGCTTCACTTACGGGATATGTTTGACTCTATGAGTCTATGTGGTATGTTAGAGATCTGTGTATTCGATGAGTGGTGATAGAGTCCACTTCATGTTTCATAATCTCAAGAGCCAAACTATCATTAAATATATCTAATATGTGTGATATTATATTTGCATGAATAGTCTTGTAATCAATAAGTAAAAGAATGCTTGAAAAATAATGAAACATGCGAATTTTGATATAGAATTAGAGATGCCATAAATATGATATATGACTGTTTAATTGTTGCGTAATGACTTGTTTGTGTAGTGGTTATTCTTAGCATTTACTGAGCTTGTTGAGCTCACCCACTTCATTTTTAACCTAAGCAGAGTAGTCGCATTCCTAGTGTGAGCGGTGTGGCCTTTGTGGGATTGATCCAAGCCATTCTTTTAGTTGTTATAGTAGGTGTAATTAGTTTATTTTTAATATGGGAATTTAAGGCAATGTGGTAGCCTTTATATCGATTTTGTTAAGTCATTTTGAGGTTATTTGCATGTTATTTACATTTGGAAGCATATGGATTTGAATATGATATTTGGACTGTTGTTTGGATATTCTGAAGCTTATTTATCTAAGTGAATAAAACATGTTATTTAGGGATGAGTTTAAATGATCTAATAGCTGATATATGCTAAAATTTGGTAGTCTAGAGCAGAGGTATCGATAAAAGGATTATTAAAATTATACCTTTGTAACCTCGAAAGAGCAGTAAAACAAAATATAGAATTGGTATTGATACGTTGGCCCGAGTATCGATACCTTGCGAAAGGTATCGATGGTTTTTGACATTTGAAACTTTTGGTGAGAAACAAAATGCAAGTTTGGTATCGATTTTTCATGTAGTATTGATACCACTTAAAGAAAATATTGATACCACTCATTTAGTATTGATATCTATGTAACATTTTTGGGAAAATTTGCTAAGTGGTCCCAATGCTCGATGTATGTCTATTTTATGTTTGTTTGTCGTATGTTAGCATGGTTAAACCTTAATTTGAGTTTGCATGTCTTAATATTAGCATGATTGCTATAGTAACAAAAGAAAATAAAGATGCTTGTATACTAAATGTGACGATTATGATGAAATCAATGTGAGACGGTGGTGTAGTGTCCTAAAACTTGGGCTCGATGACCGAGCCGAGTATAGGGTGTTACATTAGGAAAAAGCTAAGGATGCTATACAAGGATAAGAAAAAGCTAAGGATGCTATACAAGGATAATTCTAACACTATTAAGAAATCAAGAAATGATATTGATTCAATATGAGAAAGAAAATAATCAATAGTTCAAGGATGAAATTATGCTGCAATTATGAGAGAAAAAAGGAAGAAATAAATAGAGGATGAAGAGGAGTTTTACTAAAATTATGAAAGATAGTTATAGTAGTCAAACTAAGAGTAGGAATGACTAAATAGCTAGGGTTTGTAAACTTTAGGGGAAGCAAGGGTAGTTTTCCCAAAATTTAGGCTAAATTAAAAGGAAATGAAAGGGGAATGGCGTGGCTCGAGCTTGGGTAAATGGGAAAAGTTCCTAGCATGTTAACCTTTAGGCTTAAAGCCTATTTCTTATTTAATTTTTACTCCAATTAATTTTTTTTTGGTATGTCTTTTATCCTAGGTTGTTGAAAATTAAAAGAAAAAGGAATAAGAGTAATAGGGTTTGAACCTAGGATTTCTATGATGGATGCACTATCACTTAACCATTCAACCCATGTATTATTTTTTGTCTATCTATTACGATTAACAACCTATATTTTGAGCGAGAAAATTCTCATCTCCTTAAAGAAATTCTGGCCTCAAAATTTCTCTGTTGACACATCAATTTCTTAACCACAAAATTTGTTATTCCTTTTTTTAGAACTGTAACAGCCCGATGTTGGGTCTAGTCAAAACAGTGGTTTCAGGACCACAAATCCAACTTAGAAAAAATTATTTTTATTATATTTTTATGGTCTACAATTTTATGAAATGATTTCGTGAAAATTTCATTCGAAAATTTTGAGTCAAAATGACTAAATTGTAAAAAGTGCAAAAGTTGAGTTCTACATGCTAGAGGTGTCTAATTGCTATGGAATTTTAAACTGGAGGTCTTTAAATGGTAATTAGACCATTGATTAAGTTTTTGGACAAAAATGGACATGGTTAGGTATGTTTCTAAAGTTTTTCATTAAAGGCATTTTAGTAATTTAGTAATTAAAGGAATTAAAAAGCAAAAATCAAGCCAAATTTTAGTTCATCTTCTTCTTGCTTGTGCCAAAATTTAGAAGGAATCATAGCTACGGTTTGGCCACTTTCAAGCTCGATTTTATGTCCGTTCTTGCCCCATTTTTAATGCTCTTTACATTTTTGAAGTCGTTATCACTTGATCTCTCTAATTCTACCATTAATTTGAGAAATGATTAAGGTATAGGGTTTGACCCATGTTAGATATGTGTGCATTTTGATGTATAATGGTAGAAAATGTGTCTTTGGTGCATGATAAACAACTTTTGATAGGTGATTTTTGATGAAAATGTAAAAAGGACCAATCTGTAAAAAGGTTATAAAATGTGTAAAAGTGTGATTAAATGAAAAATGTGGGCTGTTATAAGCATAAAAGAGGTTTGGCTAGGTTTGGGAATCGAAGAAATTGAATCTATTTCAATTTATGAGCCTAGGGACCAAAGTGTAAAAATAAAAAGTTTAGGAGTAAAAATGTAATTTTTTCGTAAGGTGATTTTTGAACTGATTTGAGTAATGTGAATAATAAATGAGTTAAATTTTCTATTATAGATCAAGAGAAACGAGGTTCGGACCTAGATTAGGGGAAAAATAAAGTGATTGATGATTAAGTCCCATTTTTACTCAATAATGCATTGTTTTAACTATGTTTGAAATGCTTTACTATTGTATGAATTATGATTGACCATTGAGCGTGTTCGACAAAGTTACGACAAGCGTGAAATCCCGGTTGAACCTTAAGAATAGATAGGATACAAATGTCATGACATTAGGGTTACTAAGTCTACGTGTAAGACCATATCTGGGATATGGCATCGATATGAGATTTTGTGTATGACCACACCTGGGATGTGGCATCGATATGATATTTCGTGTAAGACCACATCTGGGATGTGGCATCGATATGAGATTTCGTGTAAGACCATAGCTGGGTTATTGGCATCGATATGAGATTACATGTAAGACCATATCTGGGATATGACATTGGTATGGTACTTTGGGTACGAGATTCCCGAGTATCCTTTAGTATTCCAAGTGGTTCAACGGGTAACTTAATGAGTATGTCAAAGATGATTTTTGTGTAAATCAAATTTGAGATGATTCAAGTATGTACGTAAAACTCATACATGATGAGCTCGTTATAGATGGACCCTCAGTAAGGTTATGATTGAGTAAGTTATGGTTATAAGATCTTAATAATATTTATGCCAATTATCATAATGTTAATTGTATGTTAAATGTGTGTTTAGGATGCTTATTATTTGCATGGGAACTTACTAAGCTATATAGCTGACTCCCCTTTTCTTTCTCTTGACTTATAGTGTCACCAAGCTAGCTCGGGGATCGGAGACTGTCAGAGATCCACTCACACTATCAACTGATTATTTTAGGTACCAACGAATTTGACATTTTGAGTTATGGCATGTATAGGAACTTGGTCATTTTGTTATGTGTCATAATTGATTTGGCCAAATGTATTGGAATTTTGTTGGTTGATAATTCATTTTGTAAATGGCCATTGAACTTGGCTAATATAATTTCATGGATGTAGAAATTTGCATGGTTTAAGTTTATAAATATGTGATATTTGTATGTGGTAAATGGTAGCTTGTGAATGATGTGAGGATGTCTTGATTGTGGCTAAATTGGTTGAATGTAATATCTTGGAATGGTGTTATGTTTTATTGTGTAGGTGTATGCATAAAAGGGTGACAAAATGGTTTGGTAAATATCCTTGTTTTTGTCCACACGAGTAGACATACGGGCGTGTGTCTAAGCCGTGTGTCACACACAGCTTGCCTCATGGGCATGTGTTCTAGCCGTGTGTCCCCTGCACCTTAATTATTGCAAAATAGAATGCCTAGAATGGAGTACATGGGCAGAGACACAGGCGTGTGTCTCAGCCGTGTGGATGACACAGCCTCAGGCACAGGCATGTGCCCTGGGTGTGTGAAGTCTACACATATTTTATGAAAAATTATGAAAATTAAATCGACCACATGGCCTAGCACACAGGTGTGTGACTTGGCCGTGTGTCTTCAATTTGTTCTTGAGTGACAAACAGAGAGTTACACGGGGTAGGGACACGGGCGTGTGTGACCACATGGCCTGCCAGTACGAGCGTGTGGCTCTTAAAACATGAAAAATTTTCTAAGTGTTGTGAAATTTTCTAAAGTTCTCGGTTTAGTCCTGAACTGCTTCCAATGCATGTTTTGGGCCTCGTAGGCTCGTTTTAGGGACAATGTGAATGTATGTGAAAAGTTTTACTTGAACTAATTCCAATGCATGTTTTGGGCCTCGTAGGCTCGTTTTAGGGACGATGTGAATGTATGTGAAAAGCTTTAAATTTGGATGGAAATTTACGTCTCGATTTTGTATGATTGCTTATGTATAAGGTCGATAATGCCTCATGCCCTGTTCCGGCATCGAATAGGGGTAAGGGGTGTTACAAAAACAACCACCATGCTTTCGTTACACAATTCTGATTCTTATGCAATTCCTCATAATACTTTTTCTTAAACTTCCTATGGCCTTACTACAGTAACATCGGAAGTGGTTCTCTCTATTCTGTCATCTAATTTATCAAGCATATTATGAGTAACTTATGGATAGGTGGGTCCTATGTTTATTAGGGAAAAATACATGCGACAACATCGGACACATCTCTATCTTCACGACCTCTAACGACATTGTAGAAGCCCAAATTGCCCGGGCCCGATTTCATCAAAACCCAACCAAACCTCTAAACCCACTAAAACCCTTAACTCATGACCCAATTACATCTACCCAAACCCATTACAAAACCTAAACATTAAACCCAATTCAAAAGCCCATTAAGCCCCCCCCCAAAAAAAAAAAAAAAAAGAAAAACCTAACCCAAAAAAAAAAAGAAAAAAGAAAAACCTAACCAAAAAATACATAAATAAAAAAACCTAGCCACCTAACCACTTTCCTACTTGCCCCATTTTTCCTCCCATTGTCTACCACCACCACCTACAAAATAGAAAAAAAATAATAGAAAATCATGTAAAAGATGGCTATAAAAAGCCATTCAAAAATCATGTAAAAGGGAGGAGGGAATTTTGATCAATACAAAGAATTTATCTTCAAAAAAAAATACCTAAAGGTGATTTTATCTTCTTTATTATTTTATTCTTATTTTTATTTTTATTTTTAATTTTTTTCCTTTTTCGAATCTATTAATCTATATATATACATCATAATAAAAAATATAATAAAATATATATACAAAACAAATATAAAAATTATATTTTTCGACCACTGTCAGGTGGTTTAGCCGGCATGACGGACGGTGGCCGACAATCGGCCATTGACCGCCCCCGGCTGATTCCCTTCCCCTTCCTTCTCTCTTCCCTCTCTCTTTTTTTCATTTATTTTTCAGATTTACTTTAGATTTCATATTATTTTGCTATTTAATTTAGCTTTAAATATTAATCATGTTATATATGTAATATTGTTATCACTATTATTTTATATATTGTTATTATTATATTATATTTAGCTATATATATATATTTTCTTTATGTTCCGTTTCTTACTATTGTATGCATATATATCTATTATTATATTTATTATTAATATTGTTAGCATTAGTACTTTTACTTAATGTGTATGTAGATATACATGTACATATTAATAGTTTTTATCATATGTGTATATTGTATATATTATATTTATATTATATATATATTCTTAATGTTATTAGTTGTATACTTCTTGTATATTTCCATGTATATATTTTATATTGTCTCATGTACATACTCTGAAATACTATTATATATATACGTATTTTTAATACCATATCATGTATATATTATTATATTTATTTTATCCCTATTATATTTATTATTAATATTAGTACACATATTTTATTATAGGAGTATATATATTCTTTTCTTTATATAGTATTATTTTCATATATCGTTATATTTATTATTATACTTATCATTTTTCTCTATTGTTACTTACTATTTTGTTTTAAATTATTATGTATTATTTGGTATATATGTCTTTTATTATTACTCTTATTATCATTATTAGTACATGTCCATTATATATGTAGATATTTTAATACATATAAGTACATATTCATGTAGTGTCGTTAGCATATATATATAAAATATATTTTTCATTATTAATATTTCTAATATATGTTGTATATTTTCATTTTGGTATGTGATGTATATATATATATATGTATATGTATGTTTTATGTATATATTGTTATTTTCTATTGTCATTATGAATATATTATTTTTCTTATTATATTGGTAGTACATCATTTCTATTTTTTTGTAAATATTAATATTGTTGTTTTAATATTCTCAGTTTTAACATTTCATTATTAATTGCATCGTTGTTTTGTATTATTTACTAATTCTTATTTTAAATAATGTTTTACTCATAATTTTAATTTCAATAAATAAGGCAACATGCCGATTTAATATTAAGTCATCGATTTCATCGCTATGTTGGGTGAATATCAATCGACTCGTGTTAAAACGGTACGTCCTTCTCAAAAGAAAACGAAACTTGAAATTTCTCGTGTTTTGATCGGATCACGATTCAATGTTACTTTGAACTTGCAATTTTGAAAATTAAGACAATACTTGTTTAATAAGATACCAATTTTGGGCGTCGCGAGGGTGCTAATACCTTCCTCGCGCGTAACCGACTCCCGAACCCAACTTTACTTTGGCTTTTGACGTAGACCTAAATTCGGCCTTCATTTTTGTGCAAGAATAAGTTTTCTTTTCTAAAAAAGGATGATTTATTAGGTGTCCGGTCACACCTGAAAAAAAGATCGGTGGCGACTCCCTTTGTTAATAAAATCGAAAGTTGGTTTTCAAATGTTTAATAAATCACCACAATTAGCGACCGAAAGAGAATTTTTTTTTACGTCGCTACAGCTGGCGACTCCACTGGGGAAACCTTTTTGAGAGTTGAATCGAATTAAACTCGCGTTGTCAAAATTTTCAAAGCTCCTTGTTCAAATTAACATTTAGTCGTGATCCTCAAATTTTTTGTTTTAAAAAAAATCATGCATTTGCATCGTGTTGTATATATTCTAACTTGTTTTATCCGGTTGTTTTTCAGCTTTAAATTTTTGTGATTTTAGTTTTGGTTTAGTTTTTTAAATAAAACGTAAAGGTTTGCAAGTTTCTCCCCACACACCGTGCACGTGCATTTTTATTGCATAACATGAGCTCTATACCCGGGCTCCGTCCTTGTTAAGTGAAAGTAAACACTACGCCTTCGTGAGTTAACTCGTCCCTCCGCACAGGCTAGTGAATACTTTCGGGTTACATATGACTTATGCTTTCGTGAGTTAACTTGTCCCTCCGCATAGGCATAAGTAAATGTAATCCCTCGAATTGAACTCGTGAGCCTGTGATGGGTTATGACCGAGGCTTCGTGCTAATCTTAGCAGATGATAGTATGTGCAATTCGAGTACCTGTTTAGAACCAAAACCGCATATAGTGAACCATACGAGCCACCCAACTAGAGCCATGCCGAACCTCTACTCGTTTAGTAGTCACCAAAATAAGTACACGGGGAAAATGCCTTTTGCCTTTCATTTACACTCTTTATGCAAAAGAATTGGATTGGATAGTTTAATTTATTTTTCAAACTATATTTGTTGTGTTTATTAACCAAGTTTGTTTGTTTTTATTTTTATTTTCATCATGCATCATAGGCATCATATTAGGAAGGTGTTGATTAAAAGTTGGTTGCCAAAAAACGGGTTTCTGATGGAGGAGTCAATTACACAAATAACCGAGAAGAATGCCGTGGTTCGAGACTGGTCTCTAAAAACTCAGAGAGAAAAGAGGGATAGTCTAGTGGAAGGGTGTGTTGCCAATTTACCCGAACATATAACTGTAAATGTTCACCAAAATAACCTTGAGGATTTGGTTCGAATTTGGAATCAGTGGGATTCAGACACTAGGGGCATTTTCACTGAGAGGTACGGAGATATAGCTCACTTGATCACCATCCGTGTAGACGAACAGTTGATTCAAGCCATGGTTCGATTTTGGGACCCAGCTTATCAGTGCTTCACCTTCAATCAAGAAGACATGACTCCAACCATAGAAGAGTATGCTGCTTTACTCCGCATCGACAATGTACAATTCGGCAAAATATATGTGAAGGAGCCGAAGCCGATGACTTTCAAGAAAAAGTTAGTGAGACTGACAGACATGACCGATGCATGGGCTGAAAAACAGATAAAGAAGAAGAATGAAACCATCTACATTCCATGGTCCTCCCTATGAGATTTGGCTCTAAACCATCCCGATATGCTGAAAAGGGTAAATCTATTCGCTTTGGCCATGTATGGTTTGGTCATTTTCCCAAAAGTTCTCGGACATCTCGAAGTTGCAGTAGTTGATTTCTTCGAAAGGTTAAAACAAGGTATCAACCCTGTCTCGACCATCCTAGCTGAGACCTTCAGGTCCCTGAGTAGTTGTCGAAGAAAAGGGGAGGGACGATTTATCGGATGCGCGCAGCTGCTCAATGTTTGGATTTTGAGTCACTTCTGGAAGGTAGAGCGCACTCCGTTACATATGTTTTCTAAAACATTCTCCCCGCTAGAAGCTTACCTCAAGAAAGAATGGCCGAAGGAAGTCACCGAGCAACATTGGGTATCAGTCTTTCAGAATCTTCGCGCAGAGGATATAACATGAAGAGCACCCTGTCCGTCCTTCAGTTCTGCTATACAAATGTGGAAGCCAAGATTGGGTGCCTTTACTCGGGTTATGGGGAGGAGTTGGATATGCCCCACTTTTAGTCCAAAGGCAATTTTCTGCACGACAATTCATACCCGCCACCGGAGGGCTAGCGCAATCTGAGTTTGCTTTCATGGGTGAGGGATATATGAAGAGGGTCCGAGACACTGCAAAATCTTGGAAGAAAGTTCATTTAATGGAATTGGCTTTGTATGCTGATGCCCTTACCCAAGATTACGACATATGGAGGAAGCAATGGGTAAATAGTCAGCAAATCTCGTTAGCAAACCACACCATCCAGAATCCTTTCTTAAAGGAAACGCCGTCTGAGCTAGAAATGGCAAGACAAGAATTCGAACGAGAAAAGGCCAATATGTCTCTGGACCTTAGTGCCCTTCAAGAAGAAAACTATCAACTGAAGATTGAAGTTCAGGTTGAAAGATCCAGAACTGAAAAAGTACAAAGAGAAGCCGAGATTGTGAGAAACGACTTAAGGGACCTTCATTTGGAAAACAAGAAATTAAGAAACACTATAAAGAATAGCGGGTTAGGCAAGTCGACAGCAGAATGGAAGGAAGAAATTAGCAATATCAAGGGAGGAATGGAGTTTTGGAAGGGAAAAGCAAAGAAGAGGAGGAAAAGGCTGCGCACGCTGTGATAGAGTTAAGAAGGAAGAACGCCAAGTATGAAATAGTGACTGCAGAATTGGCGGATAGTCAGTTCGAACATTAAGAATTAAAAAGGAAAACACGAGATCTAGAAAATATGCTGCAATCTCGTCAACAACAATTAGATAACCTCCTGAAGGCTCTAGAAGAAAAGAGTGAGCAGTACGATAGGGACATTCACACGTATGAAGGAACTCTCAAAGAAAAAGAAATGCAACTCGACTTCTTGATCAATGAAATTCGCAAAGCGGCTATACAAGTTGTTCAATTATCAGATGAAGCCGAAGTTCTCAGTTGCCAATTCCCTCCGAGCCGAAGATCGAGCATATCAGAGTTTTTAGAGCAAGTGAAGAAACAAGGCAATGTGGCTAGGAACTTTGTGTAACCGTTGGAAAAATGGAAACTTTGTGTAATAGACTATGTTGATAAATGAAATGCCTAAATATGGGGCTATCTTGAAATTAACACCAATTTTTTGCATTCCTTGCATAATTAACATTTTGACATTCGTGCATTCATTCATGCATTCATCCATACATTGCATATCCCATACTCGGTCGCTGAAGACAAAATATATAATTCGCAGTTGTAATACCACAAGACTGGAACCACGTCATCAGTATAAAACGCGCCGACAAGCTAGAGTGATGGAAGCTGAATTCAATGAGAGAATTGAAAGGATGGAAAGGGCTCAAAAAGAATTACAAGAGCAACTGGCCAAATCGCAACAAGAGACGAGAGACCTAATGGTGAGATCTCGAGAGGAATCACTCGAGCAAAGAGATCAAATGGCCAAGATGATGGAGATGATGTCAGCTCTAGTTAAAGGAAAAGGACCCATGCGGAGCCCTGACATTGAGGAATCTCGATCAAGAATTCACCACGATCAGGATCCACTCTATCCCCCAGGATTCACTCCACCGCTCGCATATACAACACAAATAGGGTATACTCAAGGGGAACCCACTAGCTTGCAACATCGACCTATGCCACCTGCTCCACCCACTAATTTAGGGCAAGGAATATTCGCGTCAAACCCAGGGGCTAGTCCTACTGATCCACTAGTTCCAGATCTGGATGACCCAGCAGAGGTAGCCAAGTTGAAATTGGATAACCCTGACGCAAAATATAGGAGTCTAGAGGAAAGACTCAAAGCGATAGAAGGCACTGAAGTCTTCTCCGCACTAGGTGCCAAAGAGCTCAGTTTGGTACCTGATCTGATTTTGCCCCCGAAGTTCAAAGTGCCTGATTTTGAGAAGTATGATGGGACAAGATGTCCAAAGGCGCATCTGGTCATGTTTTGCCGAAAATGACTGGTTATGTGAACGAGGATAAACTACTCATACATTGCTTTCAAGATAGTCTAACAGGGTCAGCTCTTCGGTGGTACAATCAACTTAGTAGAGAAAAGATTCGATCCTAGAAGGACTTGGCGTCAGCATTTTACGAGCAGTACAAGCATGTATCGGATATGGTGCCAGACCGTATGACCTTGCAGATGATAGAGAAGAAACTAGTAGAATCCTTTAGACAGTATGCGCAAAGATGGAGAGATATCTCGGCCTAAGTGGAGCCTCCACTGACTAAGACTAAGATAACAGTCATTTTCATCAATACTCTGAAAGCACCATTCTATGACAAGCTGGTGGGAAGTGCTACGAAGGATTTTTCGGATATCGTAATATCCGGTGAACTCATAGAGAATGCCGTCAAAAGCAGTAGAATGGAAGGATCAAAAGGCTCAAGAAAAGCAGCATCCGTAAGGAAGAAAGAGCCAGAAGCCCACATGGTGGGAACTGGGAGTCGTTACATTCCTAATTCGTATCCTAACCAACCCCGACCTCGAAATTATCCACCCCCGAATTTCTATTATCCCCCTCAAACCCCTTACTACCAAGCACCACATCCGTCCTACCCCGTATACGCCACGAACAACCAAAGACCCGTCACCACTTTCCCACAAAACACGGCACCCACCCAAAGCCAACCCAGAAACGAACCAAGACCAGTAAAGCATAATCCCGAGAGACCGTAATTTACCCCCATCCCTGTGTCGTATGGGGAATTGTACCCAAAAATTTTGGAAAAATAGTTAATTTCTCCCCATTACATGGCACCCCTTAAACCTCCATACCCAAAATGGTACGATCCAAACGCTAGTTGTACATATCACGCAGGAAACCAGGGGCACTCTACTGAGAACTGTCTCGCATTCAAGAGGAGAGTTCAAGGACTCATTGACGCGGGTATCCTACGATTCGATAGTGCTAGTAACGCCACAGGGAACCCGTTCCCTAACCATACCGAAGGGAATGTGAGTACAGTGGGGAAAGAGGATGAATGGAAGGTTAGAAGATGTGTTGCAGAAATAAGGACGCCTCTGCAGAAAATCTGGAAGGTATTGGTTAAGAAAGGATTGCTCTGTCATTCTGATAGAATTTTTGGAGAAGAAGGTCAAAGTTTTTGCAATTTTCATAGGATTGTTGGACATGACATTCAGTCATGTGAGGACTTTAAAAGGTTACTTCAAGACCGGATGGATAATAAGGAGATCAAGGTCCTTAATAAGAGGGAAGATACCAACGAAAGAGAAGTATGCGTCTCTGATAGCCAATCATCAGGGCCCCCTTATAGTGCTGATCGACCGTTGGTAATTTATTACGACGCGATGAGAGAGCCATTGAAACCACAGATGGTAATTGAAATACCGTCTCCTTTCCCGTATAAGGATAACAAAGCAGTACCATGGAGATATAATGTTAATATCGTTACACCGGAAGTTGAAAAGTCCAAAGCCATAACTGAAGATGTTAGGGAGGTAGGTCATTTTACTCGAAGTGGACGATGCTATTCTAAAGAAGTTGAACCGGTAAAGAAAAGTAGCGACTCAAAGCAAAAAGGGAAAGAAGTAATGCACGAAGTCGAAGTCGAGCAAGAAATTCCACCCGTTCAAGAAACTAAAAAGCCTGTGAATGAGGAAGAAGCCCAAGAATTCTTGAAATTTATTAAGCACAGCGAGTATAGTGTGGTGGAACAATTGAGCAAACAGCCAGCGCGAATCTCAGTTCTATCTCTACTGTTAAATTCAGAGCCACACCGGAATGCTTTATTGAAGGTGTTAAATCAAGCTTATGTGGCTAACAACATATCTGTCGAAAAGCTTGATAGTGGGTAAACAATCTAAATGCGGACAATTTTATCTCTTTTAGTGATGATGAGATACCGCCAAATGGTAGAGGCTCGGTGAAAGCACTGCATATCACGACTCGCTGCAAGGGCTACATAATACCGAACGTACTCATCGATAATGGGTCAGCGTTAAATGTTATGCCATTGGCTACGCTTTCCAGAATACCGATGGATTTGTCCTACTTAAAGCCCTGTCATTCCATGGTAAGGGCATTCGACGGGACGAGGCGCGAAGTCATAGGAAAAATCGAAATCCCTTTAGAAGTGGGCCCTTACATCTATGAGGTCGAATTCCAAGTCATGGACATTACACCCTCTTATAACTGCCTTTTGGGAAGACCTTGGATCCATTCTGCTGGAGCAGTCCCATCATCCCTTCATCAAAAGTTGAAATTTATCATGGATGGCTGTTTGGTCACAGTCGAGGGCGAAGAAGACATCGTCGCATCTATCTCAACTGATGCGCCATACCTGGAAGTAAGCAAGGACACAGTGGAATGTTCCTTTCGATCCCTTGAATTCATCAATGCCACTTTTGTCGCTGAGGGAAACAGAATTCCGATGCCAAAACTATCGAGAAATACCAGAATGGGTGTCAAGTTGACCGTAGGAAGGGGAGCTCATGCGAGAAGAGGTTTAGGGAGACATCTACAAGGAATAGTTAGGGCTTTAAAGCCAGTGCACCACAAGGCCCGATACGGTTTGGGGTTCCAGCCTGACATGCGTCAAAGAAGAAGACAGTGGAAGAAGGATCAAGAGAGAAGAATTGCAAGAACTTTGGGCCGAGAACCAGAATGGGAACCAATAGAGTACCCTCATTTGTCAAAAACATTTACATCTGCGGGAATGATGTACCCTGGACAAGATGATCCACGAAACATGTTGGGGTTAATTGAAAGGGGTTTTTAGAATGTCAGTATAAATGTCATTGACAAAGAGGCTGGGGCAAGTAAAGATGTCTCGAGGATACGCCCTTGCCCTCCTGGTTTCATGTTGAACAATTGGACTGCTGAGGAGCTTCTTGTAGTTTATAAGTCTTCAGAGTAATGCTAAACATTAACCTTCTATTGTGTCCTTAGATATAATAGAATTCTTTTGTAAGAGCTTGCATTTGCTCTTTATCATTTAAATGAATATCGATGAAGATGTATTTTGTCACGATTTTTTGCGTTATCACTAATTTCCTAATCATTTTCTCATTTCATAGCCTATCCTTACATTTGCCTCATTACCATGACATAACATTTTGTTTGTTGTTTCCAATACTTAGATGTCCCTCTATAGCTTCCTTTTCCATTCAACTTTCAGGTGCTCAGATATTGAGGACATGAATAAGCCCGTTACGAATCTTGAAATTGATTTTGAGAAGGCTGTTTGCTTAGGAGAATTTGAAGCCGAAGAAAATGCTGAAGATTATGTCTCGTCTTCTAAATTGTTAAGAATGGTGGAACAAGAGGATAAACAGATTCTGCCTCATGAAGAATTTGTGGAAACAATAAATTTGGGCACTGAAGAGAGGAAACAGGAAGTGAAGATTGGGACTTCTATTTCAGAAAGTACCAGGCATAGTTTGATAACTTTACTCCGCGAATACAAAGATGTTTTCGCATGGTCATACCAAGATATGCCAGGGCTAGATGAAGATTTAGTGGTCCATAAGCTCCCATTAAAGCCAGAATGCAAGCCCATCCAGCAAAAATTAAGACGGATGAGGCCGAAATGTCATTGAAAATAAAAGAGGAAGTCAAGAAGCAATTTGACGCTGGCTTCCTACAAGCCTCCAAATATCCAGAATGGGTAGCTAACATAGTCCCGGTACCAAAGAAAGATGGCAAAGTACGAATGTGCGTGGATTACTGTGACCTGAATCGAGCAAGCTCAAAAGATAATTTTCCCTTGCCACATATTGATACGTTGGTGGACAACACAGCAAAACATTCATTATTTTCTTTCATGGATGGATTCTCGGGGTATAATCAGATCAAGATGGCCCCTGAGGATAGGGAGAAAACTACCTTCATAACAATGTGAGGAACGTTTTGCTACAAGGTGATGCCATTCAGGTTAAAGAATGCTGGGGCAACGTATCAGAGGGCTATGGTGACGTTATTCTATGACATGATGCATAAAGAAATAGAGGTCTACGTCGATGATATGATTGCTAAATCCCGGGGGGAAGAAGAGCATGCAGTGAATCTCAAGAAATTGTTCGACAGGCTAAGAAAGTTCCAGTTAAAGCTCAATCCAGCCAAATGTACGTTTGGGGCTACCTCGGGGAAGTTGCTAGGCTTCATTGTCAGTGAAAAAGGTATCGAGGTTGATCCAGATAAAATAAAAGCCATTCAAGAATTACCATCTCCGCGCACGCAAAAGGAAGTTAGAGGATTTTTAAGGAGATTAAATTACATCACCCGATTTATCGCTCAGCTTACCAACCAATGCGACCCAATCTTTCGACTTCTTCGAAAACATAACCCTGGAGAATGGAATGAGGAATGCCAGGTGGCCTTTGATAAAATAAAGCAATATTTGTCTAGTCCTCCAGTGCTAGTACCACCAACTCCAGAAAGGCCATTGATATTGTATTTAACTGTGTTTGAAAATTCAATGGGTTGCGTACTGGGGCAACACGACGAGTCAGGAAAGAAAGAAAAGGCGATCTACTACCTCAGTAAAAATTCACTGAATATGAGGCGAAATATTCGCCCATTGAGAAACATTGTTGCGCTCTGGTTTGGGTAGCTCGGAGACTCAGACAATATATGTTGTACCACACGACATGGCTAATTTCAAAGTTGGACCCAATAAAATACATGATGGAATCGCCGGCACTATCAGGAAGAATGGCACGATGGCAGATCCTCCTTTCGGAATATGACATTGCCTATGTAAGTCAGAATGCGATAAAAGGGAGCGCAATAGCTGATTTCTTAGCAACTCGAACGACAAAGGAATATGAGCCTTTAAGATCCGATTTCCCAGACGAAGACTTAATGTGCATCACAGAAATAGAGTCCCAGTCATCAAAAGAGAAGTCATGGAAGATGTGCTTTGATGGTGCGTCAAATGCTTTAGGGCATGGAATTGGAGCAATCCTGGTATCACCAGACGGGAGTCATTATCCATTCACTGCAAGACTGAACTTCTTCTGTACCAATAATATCGCAGAATATGAGGCCTGTATCATGGGGCTTCGTGCACTATCGAACGAAACATCGAGATCTTAGAGGTGTACGGGGACTCAAATTTCCTAGTGATTTACCAAATCCGTGGAGAGTAGGAAGTGAGGACTCAAAATTGATTAAGTCTGACGGTTTAGTGGTCGGATTGATCAAGGAATTCAAAGAAATAACTTTTCATTACTTCCCACGAGAAGAGAATCAACTAGCTGATGCCCTGGCCACTTTGGCTTCAATGTTCAAAACAAGTAAAGAAGCAGAAATAATGCCCCTCAAAATGAGCATATACGAGGTCCCCGCACCTTGTTGTAGCATTGAGAAAGAGGCGACGGACGGCCATGGTTCCATGATATCTTAGAATATATCAAGAATCAAAGCTATCCCGAACAAGCGAATGAGAACGACAAAAGAACAATCGGAAGAATGGCGGTGGATTTGTTCTTGATGGGGATATCTGTATAAAGAGGAAAGGATCAAGTACTTTTGAGATGCGTGGATGATGTCGAAGCCGAAAGATACTTGAAGATGTCCATGAAGGAATCATGGGACACATGCCAATGGTTTCAGATGGCGGAAAGATTATGAGACTCGGTTACTCTTGGTTGACGATGGAAAGCGACTGTATTAGTTTTGCCAGAAAATGCCACAAATGTCAAATCTATGGCGATAAAATTCATGTAGCCCCTTCGCCCTTTCACGTCATGACTTCTCCGTGGCCTTTTTCTATGTGGGGCATGGATGTTATAGGGCCAATTTCTCCAAAAGCATCAAATGGACATCGATTCATTTTTGTGGTTATCGACTACTTCACAAAATGGATAGAAGGTGCTTCGTTTGCCAATGTGACGAGGATTGCAGTTTACAAGTTTTTGAAAAAGGAAATCATTTACCGGTATGGTTTGCCTGAAAGAATCATTTCAGATAATGCCACGAATCTGAACAATAAAATGATGAAAGAAGTGTGCGAGCAGTTCCAAATAAAGCATCATAATTCCTCGCCCTATCGCCCAAAGATGAACGGGGCTGTTGAAGCAGCTAACAAGAACATTAAGAGGATCATTGGGAAAATGACTGAGACATATAAAGATTGGCACGAGAAACTTTCATTTGCTCTGTTTGCATATCGCACATCTGTTCGAACATCTACGGGAGCAACTCCTTTCTCTCTAGTCTATGGAATGGAAGCTGTGCTACCTATCGAGGTTGAGATCCCCTCTCTGCGAGTATTGATGGAATCAAAGTTAGAAGAAGAAGAATGGGTTCGAGCTCGATATGATCAGTTGAACCTCATTGAAGAAAAATGTCTAAGGGCAATTTGTCACGGGCAAATGTACCAAAAGAGAATGATCGCAACCCATGACAAGAAGGTACGACCAAGAGAATTCCACGAAGGAGAACTCTTGCTGAGAAAGATTCTCCCAATACAAAAAGACCTGCGAGGAAAATGGGCACCAAATTGGGAAGGACCATACGTTGTAAAAAAGGCATTCTCAGGCGGAGCTTTGATCCTTACCGAGATGGATGGGAAGGAGCTACCGAATCCAGTGAACTCAGATGCAGTGAAGAAATATTATGCTTGAGATGAAAACCCAAAAAGGGCGCTTTGGTTAAACATAAAAGATTAGGATGAAAACCCGAGAGGGCGTCCTAATGAAACAAACTTGGCAGTCGAACGATAGGTCAAGCAGTAAGGCTACAGTATCTGAAGCATTTTTGAAAGCTCGAAATCTTCTACGCAAGAAGCCGCGCTCGAAAAGATTTTTGATTGAGGAACGCGAAAGAGTTCATGTGTTGAATATCTAGAGCATTTGTATCCGTTGAATACGATCCTTTCTTTCTTTTTGACATTTTTTACTCTCATTGTTTAACTTGCTTTGTTTGCCACATTTGAAATAGATGAATATGAAATATCATTTTTGTCCCTATCTAACCTTTTTCATGCATCTCATTATTTACATGATAAATGGTGAAATGACATACTCTAAACAAAAGAAATGTTAAGCATTACCTGGATGAAAATTTGATAAGCACAAGAGTCTCAAAGTAAGAACAAAGTTCAATCGGGGGCAAAAGAGTGATATCTGAGAAACGTCGAAGCTTGAAGACAGGTATAAGGCTTGAAGAGAAAGTCGAGAATCAAAGCAATAAACACAGATCCTCAACAATCGTGGCTAAAGGGACATACGACAAACATGCTTAAGGAGCACTGCATAATCATGTAGGCATAAAAGCATTTAAGACAAACATGTGCATATCATGATAACATCATACATGGCATATACAGGTACTCCAACAGAGCAAGAAATCTTGAATGAGAGTCGCACTGAATCAAAGGAAAAGACACCCGAGTTCTACCAAAGGACAGGTTTTGGTATTTTGATGTTTTTAATTCATGCTTTTCAAGGAAAATCAACTCATATGGAGAGAGATGAGTTGAGCCTCAAGACACGTTGAGGTATTTTTAATTTTGTTTTCAAAATCAACTCATATTGCGAAGTGAGTTGAGCCTCGGGACGCTGAGGTATTTTTAATTTATGTTTTAAATTGACTCATATTGCGAGAGGTGAGTTAAGCCTTTTAATTTCTACTTTTTCAAAATCAGCTCATATTGCGAGAGGTGAGTTGAGCCCCGGTCCTGTTGAGGTATTTTCAATTTACTTTTTCAATTTATGTTGTTCAAGAATCAACTCATATTATGCGAGAGGTGGGTTGAACCTTTAATTTCTACTTTTAAAAAAATCAACTCATATTGCGAGAGGTGAGTTGAGCCTCAGGACACGCTGAGGTAATTTCAATTTCTATCTTTCAAAAAAATCAACTCGTATTGCGAGCGACGAGTCGAGCCTCGTGTCACACGCCGAGGTATTTTTAATTTCCGTTTTCAATTTCGCCTTTCAAAAATCGACTCATATTGCGAGAGGTGAGTTGAGCCTCGTGACACGCCGAGGTAATTTCAATTTCATTGTCAAAAAATCAACTCAGATTGCGAGAGGCGAGTTGAGCCTCGAGTCACACGCCGAGGTATTTTCAATTTCCGTTTTCAATTTCGCCTTTCAAAAAATCGACTCATATTGCGAGAGGTGAGTTGAGCCTTGGCTCACGTCTTTGAAATGCTTTTCAATTTTGTCTTTCAAAAGAAAAAATCAACTCATATTGCGAGAGGTGAGTTGAGCTTGGATCACACACTGAGGTATTTTTTCAATTTATATTTTCAAAAAATCAACTCACATTGCGAGATGTGAGTTGAGCCTCGAGTCACATGTCGAGGTATTTTCAAAATCTGTTTTCAAATTACATTTTCAAAAATCAACTCATATTGCGAGAAGTGAGTTGAGCCTTGGCTCACGTCTTGAGCTATTTTCAATTCTGTTTTTTCAAAAAATTCAACTCATATTGCGAGAGGTGAGTTGAGCTTTTAATTCTGCGAGAGTTGAGTTGAGTCTTTTAATTTCATTTTCAAAATCAACTCATATTGCGAGATGAGTTGAACCTCCATCACGTATCGAGGTATTTTCAAAATTTGCTTTTCAAGTTAAGTTTCAAAAATCAACTCATATTGCGAGAGGTGAGTTGAGCCTTGGCTCACGCTATTGAGCTATTTTCAATTTCTATTTTTAATGTCTGTTTTAGAGAGTCAATTCATATTGCGAAAAATGAGTTGAGCTCGGGATCACATGCCGAGTAGAGAATAAAGATTGAAGCCGATTGAAGGCGTCGATTCGTCTCCTTAAAGTTGCAATGGAGTTGATCGAGGGCATCGATCTTGCCTTTCCGAGTCGCAGAAGAAAAGACCACAAACCTTATCTCACCGGGCGGCGAAAAGAAGATTGAAGTTGTAGATCTCACCTTTCGAGGTTACGATGAAGTAGACCAAGCCATAAATTTCATATCCTTGAAGTTACATTGGAATAGATTGAAGCTACAAGGCGTATATCATAAGATGCGATGGAGTGAACCAAAACTACAAGATGCGGTGGATGAAAAGGGACTAACTAAACAAGAAGAGTTCTAAAGCAAGTCAAGACCTAGCAAGACCGGCAAATTTGGTCTTCCTTGAAAGTCTTTGCTCTATTCTGTTGCACGACAATGAGCAAAGAGGGCATTGTAGAAGCCCAAATTGCCCGGGCCCGATTTCATCAAAACCCAACCAAACCTCTAAACCCACTAAAACCCTTAACTCATGACCCAATTACATCTACCTAAACCCATTACAAAACCTAAACATTAAACCAAATTCAAAAGCCCATTAAGCCCCCCCAAAAAAAAACCTAACCCAAAAAAAAAAAAAAGAAAAAGAAAAACCTAACCCAAAAAAAAAAGAAAAAAGAAAAACCTAACCAAAAAAAAAATAAATAAAAAAACCTAGCCACCTAACCACTTTCCCACTTGCCCCATTTTTCCTCCCATTGTCTACCACCACCACCTACAAAATAGAAAAATAATAATAGAAAATCATGTAAAAGATGGCTATAAAAAGCCATTCAAAAATCATGCAAAAGGGAGGGGGGAATTTTGATCAATACAAAGAATTTATCTTCAAAAAAAAATACCTAAAGGTGATTTTATCTTCTTTATTATTTTATTCTTATTTTTATTTTTATTTTTAATTTTTTCCTTTTTCGAATCTATTAATCTATATATATACATCATAATAAAAAATATAATAAAATATATATACAAAACAAATATAAAAATTACATTTTTCGACCACAGCGTGTGGTGGTGGCCGCTAGCATGACAGACGGACGGTGACAGTTTGACCATTGATCGCCCCTGGCCGATTCCCTTCCCTTCCTTCTCTCTTCCCTCTCTCTTCTTTTTCATTTATTTTTCGATTTACTTTAGATTTCATATTATTTTGCTATTTAATTTAGCTTTAAATATTAATCATGTTATATATGTAATATTGTTATCACTATTATTTTTATATATTGTTATTATTATATTATATTTAGCTATATATATATTTTCTTTATGTTCCGTTTCTTACTATGTATGCATATATATCTATTATTATATTTATTATTAATATTGTTAGCATTAGTACTTTTACTTAATGTGTATGTAGATATACATGTACATATTAATAGTTTTTATCATGTGTATATTGTATATATTATATTTATATTATATATATATTCTTAATGTTATTAGTTGTATACTTCTTGTATATTTCCATGTATATATTTTATATTGTCTCATGTACATACTCAAAAATACTATTAGATATATATTTATTTTAATACCATATCATGTATATATTATTATATTTATTTTATCCCTATTATATTTATTATTAATATTAGTACACATATTTTATTATAGGAGTATATATATTCTTTTCTTTATATAGTATTATTTTCATATATCGTTATATTTATTATTATACTTATCATTTTTCTCTATTGTTACTTACTATTTTGTTTTAAATTATTATGTATTATTTGGTATATATCGTCTTTTATTATTACTCTTATTATCATTATTAGTACATGTCCATTATATATGTAGATATTTTTAATACATATAAGTACATATTCATGTAGTGTCGTTAGCATATATATATATAAAATATATTTTTCCGTTATTAATATTTCTAATATATGTTGTATATTTTCATTTTGGTATGTGATGTATATATATATATATATATATATATATATGTATGTTTTATGTATATATTGTTATTTTCTATTGTCATTATGAATATATTATTTTTCTTATTATATTGGTAGTACATCATTTCTATTTTTTTGTAAATATTAATATTGTTGTTTTAATATTCTCGTTTTAACATTTCATTATTAATTGCATCGTTGTTTTGTATTATTTACTTAATTCTTATTTTAAATAATGTTTTACTCATAATTTTTAATTTCAATAAATAAGGCAACATGCCGATTTAATATTAAGTCATCAATTTCATCGCTATGTTGGGTGAATATCAATCGACTCGTGTTAAAACGGTACGTCCTTCTCAAAAGAAAACGAAACTTGAAATTTCTCGTGTTTTGATTGGATCACGATTCAATGTTACTTTGAACTTGCAATTTTGAAAATTAAGACAATACTTGTTTAATAAGATACCAATTTTGGGCGTCGCGATGGTGCTAATACCTTCCTCGCGCATAACCGACTCCCGAACCCAACTTTACTTTGACTTTTGACGTAGACCTAAATTCGGCCTTCATTTTTGTGCAAGAATAAGTTTTCTTTTCTAAAAAAGGATGATTTATTAGGTGTCCGGTCACACCTGAAAAAAAGATCGGTGGCGACTCCCTTTGTTAATAAAATCGAAAGTTGGTTTTCAAATGTTTAATAAATCACCACAATTAGTGACCGAAAGAGAATTTTTTTTTACGTCGCTACAGACATAAACAAGGGCATGTTGTCTAGTCTCAGTCCGGATTGCACCAATTGCTACGATATTTGCGGCCCTATTTTGGCCTCGGCCCCTTGGAGGTAACTGATCCCATCTCTAGTTTTAGTTTTGATTTTGAGCCAAAGGTTGTGTCTACTTGACCCACCGAGAGCAATCCTTAAATCTATGCTCCACCGACTCGTATTTTAGACAAACACCTAGTTTTTTCCAACACCCCCCAGTGACGCTTTTCACAATATGAACAGTGGGGCATCCAAACCCTAGAGTTAGTTACAACAACCTCTTGCTATGGTCCGCTCTCTTTGGTTCGTTTTTAGGATGGAAGTTCGACCCATTGGAACTCGAGTATCTTTTAGCCAGGAACTTACTTTTCTCACTTTTTTGTGCTCTACCAATTTGATCTCCATAATTTTGGTTTTCTCCAATAGGGTTTCAAACACTTGTTCCTAGTGTGGAGTAACCTGAATTTTAAGGTCGAAGTGTAACCCATTTTCATACCTCACACACTTATCTTGTTTTGTGGAGACCATACATTGAGCATAATGGTTGACTATTAAAAATTCAGCCTCATACTCCATCACAGTCTTATATTCCTATTTTAGCTCGATAAACTCAATTATATGGTCTTTTACATATTTAGGGTCCACATACTTCTTTTGAAATGTCTCCTGGAAATATTCCCAAGTTATACGTTCAGTCTACATACCCCTTGCAATAATTGTCACTAACTATAGGCCTCCTCTTTCAGCAAGGACACAGTGCCCTTCAATTTCTATTCTAAAATATTCTAGAATCCTCTTAGTAAACTCCATCTAGTATTCTGTCCCATTCGGTTGAAGCCTCTTCGTAACAGATTCATGGCTCCTCGATCCAGTTTGGGCTCTAGCGACCCTCTGCAAAACCCTCAACATCGCTTGTATCGTTTTCGTTTTTGTAACCTTTGCCACCATTGGTGGTAGAATTCTCTACATACGCCTCTTCAGGGATTGGGTTTTCTCTCTAAATAGTTGGAGGTCTATGGGTAAAGCCCTACGCGACCTACCCCTACCACGTTTACCTTATGTTCTCACAAAAGTTTTGAAGCTAAAGTATATCTATAGTTTTCACATAAAATTTCAAGCATAGTTATTTCCTAAATGTCTACAGTCTAAAGATTACAATTCATCTAAAGTCTCAAAAGTAATAATAACTATAGTAGGATCGATATTAGAGTCTTAGATTCAATTTCCTGCAGAAAATCAATTTTTAAAAACTTGTGGCATAGTTTTTCTTCCTAAAATAACCTTTTTCGATGCATATATGCAGACTAATTCAAATTTCCATAGTTTAAGATTTGTAAACTTGTAGCTCTGATACTACAAATGTAACCTCCCTAACCTAGCTTAGACATTAGGCCCGATTTTAAAAGATTACATTGGCCACTAAAATAGCCCAGTAAACAAACGTCGTTTATAAAATAGTCATTTTAAAACATTTGTTTATCTTAGAAGAAAACTTAGCTTATTTTTAGAAAAACTCACAAGTTAACAAAAACTAATTAAGTAAAACATTTTCCTTGTAATGGTGACTACTTTTGAAAACTTAGTTAAATTCCAATTTGTTTATTCCTCAAATTTTATTTATAATCTAGAAGAGGAAAAGTTATATTTCCTTTTAATGAAGTAAGATCGGAATAATTTTATGCATAATAAATTATATATCCATGTTTTAATATCCTAAATTCAAATTAAAGACTATGCATGCTAAATAAACCCAAAATCAAAGTCTAATGCCACAATTCAAATAAAGCGATACAATTCTAAAGTAATAGAAATTTTGAATAGTAAATCCAAAATACTTTTTAATAAAGAGAGAAATTTGAGCCAAACCCTCCATATACCGAGTCCGCGTCCTAACCTGATGGGTTATCTATAAAGATAGAAATAATAGGGGAAATGAGCTATAAAGCTTAGTGTGAGTTCAATCACAAGAAAGCCAATATAAACAAAAGATAAATCCTACAAAATATCAACTCATAGAATAAATCACAATTGGATAGAAATACAAAATATTGGTAATTCAGATCAACTCATCAACATAATATCTCAGTGTTTTTAGCCATGTAAATGCTTATGAATGTAAAGCAATTTCAATTTATCACCAAAAGTCCTACCCCACCCTACTCACCATAGTAGAAGTTCCCTTAAACTTTTCTACCTTTACACCACATTGTGAATAAACCACTGATCATTGCAGATGAGCTACTAAGGATAAGAATATTGGTGGATGAGCCATCCATTGGTGTAGATGACAGCTGCAAGTACGTTATGGATGAATCAATGATCGTTGCTAATGAACTTCTAATTATAAAAATATTGGTGGATGAAAAATTTATCGATGCATAAAAAATTTGATAATACATTGTAACACCCCTAACCCATCTCCGTTGCCGCATTAGGGGTACGGAGCATTAATGCACAATCGTAAAACATTTAGCATCATAAAATTTAATAAAGTAAACATATTATAAACCATTTAATCATTTACTTTTTTGTCCCTAAATCGAGCCTTCAAGGCCCTAAAAATAGCTTAGAAGTGACTCTAGACCAAATCGAAAGAAAAAAGAAGTTTTAAGAAAAAGATGCAAAAATGTAAAACCAGGGGTCACATGACTGTGTGGCCAGGCTATGTGACATAGCCCATGCCGTGTAACATTTGAACTAAGGGACACATGGTCATGTCCCAGCTCGTGTCCTCACCCGTGTAAGTTACTGAGTAAGGACACACGGCCATGTGCCAGACCATGTAACTTACTGACTTGAAACCATAAAATTTTACAAATGACACAGGGCCATGTCGCTAGGTCGTGTGCGTCACACGGCCGTGTGACAGCCTGTGTCCCAGGCCCTGTGAACCCAAAAACTTACCTAAAATCAAGTCATTTCAAGTTCAATTCATACCTAACCATTCAAACCATTTGGGAACACATTCAAGGGATTCACACATCATTCAAACACACATAAACAAGCCATTCTGAACATCCTAAAACACCTAACCAATATGCAATTCAAAGGCACCACAATTGTATCAAACATTAAGAATCAAACCAAAGCAATTTGACCATATCTCAAACACACAATCTAGTTCACTTAACTACCATACATGACCATTTTCAAGCCATCAAAACATACCAAGATAACCTTAATTATAAGCATTTAAAAGTGACCAATATGATATAACTTGGTAGGGCATTAAAATGCACCAAACCAACATAACCTCAAAAGCTTAAACATACCAGAACATACATTATAAGGATCCTATACATGTCATTATTAACCTTGGTCAAAATACATAAACTCTACTGATATGATTGCTGGACAGTGTGATAGGTCTCCAACAAGCTTCCAACCGATTGAGCTTCTGATTATCTAGAAAAAGAAAAGAAAGTAACTGCGTAAGCAATTAGTGCTTAGTAAGCTTATATAAACTTAAACATAACTTACCATTTCATTTATACAATTCATAAATTAAGAAAAAATCATTGCCAATGCCATAAGCTTAGTATAAGCCTATACAACATCATCAAACTAACAAGTAGTACACTTGTTCATGATACAAATGAATTCAACCATAAGATAAGTAGATTTCCATGTATAAACACATCATTTAACGCATCAATGTTTTCATAAGATCATGACTCATTCCATTTGCATACTTATCATTTCATTTCCTTTTATTACTCGTTGAACCATATAGAATTGCATCGAATACACAAAAGTACTTACACATATGGTGTGCCTTTCCATATAACCGTAACCTTTCTTTTATAGCAATGCCCACACGAGCTGTAACGCCCCGAATTTTGGGCCTAGATGAATTGGGCTTTGGGCTTTGGGCTTTGGGTTTTATAAATTTTTTAAGTGAGCAAGAAAATGACAAATGACATGTTGGCTTTAAGGGTTTAAGGAATTTGAAGTGTCTAGGTGTGTTGGAGAAGTTCTGGGTTCGAGTTTTGTGGTGGAGGAATTTTAATTAAATTATTAAAAGAACCCTGATGGCAAGTAGTTGGGCTTTTAAATAAAGATAGGAGAGAATGGCATCAAAAATCCTTGTGGAGGAGTGGCTAAGTGACGCCACTTAGGGTGTAAGGAGGTGGCGTTAGTGGATAGAAATGAGATCCGAGGTTCAAATCTTAGCTTAGAATTTTTTTTAGGAGTTTAATTTTGGCCTTCTAAAAGGTTGGAAGTGGCGTGAAGATGGAATCTGAGGGAAATGTTCAGAAGAGAAACTTTAGGAAATAGATTGGGGAGTTATCAGGGAGAAAAATGAGGAAATGAGAAGGGGAAGTGATGGAGCTGAATTGGGAATTGAGGGTCAGGCAATTTGGCTAGAGGCTATAAATATGTGCTGAGTTTGGGATCCTAAGCTAATGCCAAATTCTTCATTTTTTTTTATGTCGATTGGCTTTTCCATCTTTGCTAGCTAATTCTTTTGCTATTCTTTCTCTCCTCAGATCTCTTTTGATTTACCCTTTGGGTTAGCCGATTCCTTCTTCTACCCTTCTTCTTTAATTTGTGCCAAATAAACCTTATTCACCATATTAGTTTGAAAGCCGAAAAGCCGAATCTCTCTTGGTCCGATTACTCTTTTGGAGAAAGTACCTTATCTCTTTTTCGGCTAGCATTGTTAATACCGATTACTCCCCTCCCTCTCTTTTTAATCAACTTTGGTAGGGAATTAGTATCAGATCTCGGGTTTTAGCTCTCAGCCAAATTGCTCATTAGGTGTTTTGCAGTTTTGGTAAGTATTCCTCTCTTATTGGCCAAAATGGTCTTAAGTGAGATAAGAGGGTGAATTATGTTGGATGCTAGTCCCCTATTATTTGGTTTTAATGAGTAAGATTAATGCAGATCTAGGGAGTACGTGATCAAGGAAAAGCTATTAGGGATTGGTGTTCAAGGTAAGGTTAAGGTGAGGTTTCAGTTTTGAGGTAAAATATGTATCAAGCATGCGATTAATTGAAAGGTGATATCGATTGTAGGTTTGGGGCTAAGGAAATCGCAGCACACTTTATTACCAGGTGTGTACATACACTGCACACACAAGTAGATCGGCAAAAGCCGAAATGCCAAAAAGCCAAAAGTTTAGCTACGGTAGTCTTGCGAGTACGCGAACACTCGTGAGGAGAAAATCAATAGGTTATCTGAGGCCCATGGGCGGCTCCATGGACTTGGGCTGTGAATTGGCCAACTGAGCCAGAATAGGCTTAATGGGCCCGATGGGCTGCTGGGCCCATAATAGGCAAAAAATTTGATCATTGATGCTATGTGATAGAAATTCGTATATGAGCATGAATATAATGTGATTTGGGTCTAATGGGCCACATAAATGTGATTTGGGCCTAAAGGGCCATATAAATGTGATTTGGGCCTAGTGGGCCATGTGAATATAATTGGGTCTAGTGGGCCATATGAACGTGAATTGGGCCGGATGGACCATTTAAATAAGATTGGGCCTAGTGGCCCATATGCATGTATGTAGGGGTTTTGGGCTTAGTATATGATGACTACATAAAACTTAATTAAATTGTTGAGACCGTGGACAAGTCATAGGGGTAAGGTGTGGCAACGGGTATATGCATGTCTAGGATTGGATCTAGGGAGAGCTTGGTACTTAAGCGGTCTTAATGACTCACCTCCTTTTCTCTGGAATCCTATCTAGTGCATAGTATTTGTTCATCTTAGCTCACGGGATTTGTTAACGGGCCAAGGTAAGTGAAAATCGTAATAATAGGAAAATTATCGAAATGCCACTAAGGGCAAAGATGACCAAAATACCCCTATGTGTTGAAAGTAAGTTTTATGGATATGACATGCATATCTGCTGCATACATATGATATTCTGCTTAGGTTGCATATGGGTTGGGAAATATGGAACGGAGGAAGTATATGAGGATCGCATGGTTGCTTAACAATCGTGGATCCACTGATGGCTTTTAAGCCCCATGTATAAATGAAGGTGGTTCTGTAACCAGGCTACCATAGATGTGTATCAGTTGGGTGGGTCGATATTTATATCCCCACATGATGTGTATCGAGGGACGGAGCTGGTGCGTAGCGGATGGATTATTGGGATGGGATTGCACTGCATTGCATTGCATGTTTGATGTATGGTGAATATTGAATGCTTGTTACTTGTCGAGGGTTGTACACACTGAGTTTGCAAAAACTCACCCCCTCTTTTTATTTTTTCAGGTGATGCTTAGTAAAATGTTCGATTTTTGAAGGGACTCTAGGTGGCCAGCTAGCAAGACAACTTAGACTTGTTTCTCTTTTAAAAATATATAAGTTCTTTATTTTATTAAGTACTTTTCAGACCAGAATGTAATAAGGCTTCCTTTTTGTTATTATGTGGGTTAATATTTTTATGCGTTGTAATTATGAGAAGTTGAACATGGATTTTTCTAAATTATAGCTTTTTCTTATACTATGTTTCTGCAACTAAATTTTGAAATGACATGTTTTCATAAAATCATATGTTATAAACAGGTTTTTGTGATTGAAAAGAGAGTTTAATAAGTTTATTAAGGGTTCATATTTTTTTTCAAGGAAGGGCTTTCAATGAAAACAAGGTTTTCGCTAAAACACTTCAATGTGACACGCCAGATTTGGCCATAACGTCCAGGCTGGGTTTAGGGTGTTACACGAGCTATAGGTCGAAATGTAAGCTACACGATATTGATCACATGAGCTGTGGAGAATCTATAACAAATATAGGATCTCAGCCATCGGTAGGACATTCAAGATCGACACCCGAAACATGAAATCCCTAATGACATGTCATTTGTATCCTAAGAATTCTTAAGGTTCAAATGGGACTAGTTATCCGTCAATTCACCATACCATTGATATAGTTATATTCAAATTCATTTATATTAAAAAAACATAGCAAATAGTCAATTAGCTAACATTAAAATTGTAACACCCCGAACTCGAGACCATCGCCGGTGTCAGACACGAGGGGTTAACAAGCCAAGTTCACATGTTTTGCCCACCAATTTGGCATTTCCAGTCAGGCTGGAAGACTGCGTCACCGTCGCCTTAAAAATCATATCTCGAGTTTCAAAACTCGGAAACTGGTTTCGTAAATTTTCCCTGAATTTAGACTCATATATCCATCCATGGATTTATTTCTAGAATTTTTGGTCCGGCCAATTGGTACAGTTTATTAGTTAAAGTCACCCATGTTACAGGGATCGACTGCTCTGACCTTCTCGCGGTATAACTTGAATATCTCTCTGTACAGGGCTTTAATGCTGGTGCCGTTTGTTTCTAATGAAACTAGACTCAAAGTGGAATCTGTACATATAAGGTATGTCTCCTAATTCTTTCTGGATAATTTATAGTGAATTTTTAAAGTTGCGACAGGGGACCCAGAAACCGTTCTGGCCCTGTTTCACAATAGCTTCAATATCTCTTAACATGTAACTCCTATGATCATTTCGCTTCTTCCATATGAAAATAGACTCATTAAGGTTCATTTACATAGCTTATTCACTATTTAATACCATTCCTACAATTTTTGGTGATTTTTCACATTCACGTCACTGCAGCTGGCAGCATCTGTTTTAAGGTAGGTCTTATCTATTTTTGTAGTCTCCATCAACCAACTAGTCTTGCCATACATAGGTTCACATATGATCATTTTAACCATACCAATGGCTGATCATGTGACCAACACTCCCATTTCCGATCCATAATCACATCTTGACACCATATATATACATTCAAACCACAAATAGTCTAAGTTCATGCTTCCTTTTACGAGCCATTTTCGCATGGTCGTATACATATACATCGCCACATTTTTAAACCAACAAGGGTAGTCCTATACATGCCATTTCAAAGTTCAACCAAAATTTATACCAAAATAGAGGCGTGGATAGTGTGGATGACTTCGACTTTATTGATCCCGAATCCGTTTGCTATCGAGCGAAATCTATAAAACAGAGAGCCAAAGCAACGGGTAAGCATTTTATGCTTAGTAAGTCTCAAGGAATATAATCAGCTTTAATTAAAGCAATACATTCACATAACCAAATGCATCATTTCATTAATGCACATTCACATAATCGTATTTACTTCACCATCCCAACACTTATGTTCATACACAAATAACGGCTTCATTAAGGCCGATAACTCGCTCCATCATAGGAGCGGATATTCATACGCTCTTACTCCTAGCGCAAAAAACACACCGCACTTACCTTGTCATTGGGAAATTTCACAAGTGCATTAGCTGAAATTTTCCAGCAAGCTTATAATTTTCAAATCACATACCTTCGGAGTTTAACCGGACGTCGCTACTCGCTTCAATCGCCTTGGGACATAGCCCGGTTATGGTAACCCGCACCAAGGCCTCACGGGACTTAACCCGGATATCACGATTTGCACAAATGCCTTGGTCTTAGCCGGATTTAACAACTTGCACGAATGCCTTGGGTCTTAGCCGGATATAGCTACTAGCACAATTGCCTTGGTCTTAACCGGATATAATTTTCAGCATAATTGTCTTCGGGCTTAGCCGGATATCATTCAATTTCTCATGCACACATACATCAATAATCATTGGACATACATATTTCATTTTCCTTACTAAGGCTCAAACACAATTATAATCATTAGCATATTCGCCGGGACTTAGCCCGGTGGAATTCAAATACTCATACACACATAATCAATAATCATACACATCCATATTTCATCTCACATAATTCAAGTAAGGTCACTTCTTGAGGACTTACCTCGGATGTTGTCGAACGGCTTTTACGGCTATTCGATCACTTTTTCCTTCCCCTTGTCCAATTGTGGACCTCTTAGCTCTTGAGCTAATTCAAACAAATTCAATTTATTAAAACCTCATTGTGCTAGCTTATGGCGAATATGACAAGGAATTTAAATGGTCATATGGCCACTCTTTAGCTTGAATACACAATGGTCATGCACATTTTATACTACATCAAGCAATTCAATACAATTTATTTGAGCATCAAGGAAATGCTAAGGCCTTCAATAGGCTACCCAAGGCCGAATATTCATGTACATGTTGAGGCCAATTATGCACTTAATACCTCACAAAAACAGCATGCATTTTACTAGTTAATGCTTTGCATATTGTGGCTCAAAACTTATAATATAGCATCAAGCACTTATATGTGTGCTAGGCCGATTTGTGCTTGCAATTTCACAATTATTCTTCAACATCTTCTTCTTTAAACAAACTTATTCATCACTTCCTTCATAACCAAAACATCATGTGCAAACATATATATACATATATGAGCATGGCGAATTTCAAGGTGTCCATAGCCATCCAAAACACAAATTTTAACTAACATGCAAGAAGCATGAACCATGCTCATGAATGCATCATGGCGAATATGACAATCATGCTCCTTTTCAACTTCAATCATGATAAAACAAAAGAAAGCTCAAAATCTTACTCAAGAGTAGACAATCCATCATTGCATGCATCATCATCAAGCTTCACACTTAGCATGCAATGGCTTTATCACCATAACAACTTTGGCCAAATACCATTTCCATGGCTTAACAAAGATTTGAGCCATGGCTAACATGCACATCAAGTTAGCAACCAAAACATGCATGAAACTCCTAATACAACCTCATACATACCTTAATCTTGATGCAAACTTAGCCAAATCTCCTTCTAGATCTCTTCCAAACCAAGCATGAAGCAAAAATCCTCCTTCTTCCTTAGTTTTGGCTCAAAGAAAGGATGAACAAAATTTTTTTCTTTCCTTCTCTACAACTCACGGCAATGGGGGGATTACCACACTCACACACATTTTTTTTCATTTTTTTATCACCCATACACCTTTGTTTATTATTTCACCCTAATGCACCAACAAAACATGTTTCATGACATGTTTAGCCCATCCTCCTTGTCATGGCCGGCCACCACCTATAAAGGGGAATTTGACATGCAAGTCCATTATTTTGCATGCATGCTTTAATTAGTCATCACACATTTCCCTATCATACTTTCAAAGTTCATTACTAAGTCCTTTCTTGTGGAATTCACCCTTATAACACTAAATCAATCATCATAAAATGTCATACATGAGCACACACATATTATAGGCATCAAAATAAATTTTTAATTATTTTTATGCCTCGGTTTTGTGGTCCCGAGACCACCTTCCGACTAGGGTCAATTTTGGGCTGTCACAAAAATGATCTTAGTTCATATGAAGTTACCTCGATGACTAGGGGCGTAAAAGTATAGTCGAACACTAATCCGAAGCTTTAACTTTTCCTCGATTTAATTCCGATTGTGGTTTATGTTGATCTAAATAAATAATTTCATTCAATTAAGTACTTCTAGTATTAAATTTAATCCATAGTTCATATTTATGAAAAATTACAATTTAATCCTTATGAAAAATTATAATTTTATCCTAATACTTTGACTTTTCACAATTTAATCCTTAAACTCATAACTTATATATAACTCATTTTAGCCTAAATCCAACTTAACCAATGTTACAAAGGACCTTGAAACAACCCATTATTACCAACATTTCACAATAAAACCCATAGGTTTACACTTTTAACAATTTAACCCCTAATTGCAATTTCACCAAAAATCACTTAACAAAACATGCTTATTTAACAACCAAAGTTAATAATTTATCAATTAACATAAAAAAAATTCAAAAACATTCATGTCAAGTCCTTCAACCTTTAACAATTTTGCAAGTTAACCCTCGGGCTAGCTAGACTAAGCTAAAACGAACTCAAAAACATAAAAATCATTAAAAACAGGGCTTAAAATCATACCATGCAATGAATTAACCCTAACCAAAACTTCAAGCTCCTCCTCTTATAAAATTTTAGTTTAAAAAATGATAAAAGGAAGAAGATGATAGTATTTTGATATTAGTTTGTATTCATTTAACTAATTACTAATTTACCCTCACTAATTTAACTTTAAAACAACTAAATCATGTCCATATTTGTCCACTATAAATTTGAATGGCATAATTACTCATTAGATTCCTATTTTACCTTTCCATATCCATTTAGCCCTTTAACTAATAGAGCTTAATTTTTTCACCTTTTATAGTTTAGTCTTTTTTACTTAAGTAACCATTTAAACATCAAAATTTCTTAACGAAATTTTAATATGACCTTAATATAATCTTGTAGACATTAAATAAATAATAAAATAATAACTCACTCATTGGAATTATGGTTTCGAAACCACTATTTTTGACGCTACTAGAAATGGGTTGTTACATACGTTATGGATGAACCAATGGTCATGCAGATAAAATATCAACTATAATAAGTTGTGGATGAACCACTGGTCAAGAAGATAAACTGTCGACTACTTCCTTCGTTCATATCGTCCCACCCCATGTAATGCAACATGACATGCTATAACAGATCAATACAGTAGCAATAACATGCTTACAAAAATTGATACAGTAACAATTATTATGCTTAAAAAAGATCATTATAGTAGTAATAAACATGCTTATAATGAGTCGATACAATAGTAATTATCATGCTTAAAATAGATCATTAAAGCAGCAATAATCATGCTTATAATGAGTCGATACTATAGAGATTATCATGCTTAAAATAGATCATTACAGAAGCAATAAGCTTGCTTAACATGTATTTGGTTTAACAGTAGCAGTAGGCATGTATATCATGTAATTAGTAACGCAGTGGTATGGAAAACATAACCACTTCATCAGAAATAAAATGACGGTAGACATGTATTACTCATATATTATGCATATACAGTAATAATTTAGTCAATCAAATAATGGATACTAGCATTATTCATATAATCAGAGACTCAATTGAATGAAATAAAGCACTAAAAATAGTTCAGGGTCTATTCAGAGACTAAATTGAACAATTCATAAAATTCTGAGAAAACCTGTAAAATAGAGGTCACAGGGCCATGTGGCTAGGTCATGTAACAGGCTCTGTCCATGTGGAAAATGCAAAAAATTAACTTACAAGGGAGACGACCATGTGGCAGGGTCTTGGCTGTGTGGTTCATGAACTAGCGTGGGGTTTGCAAGGCACATGGTCATGTGGGGGGCCACGCGGTCCACACGCCCGTATTGGAGACCGTGTGGCCCTCATCCTAGTCATGATTTGCTCCATTTCACTCGGTAAAGAACACATACCTTTCACCAAGAGTCTGATCGATGTTCCGTATGATCAAATCTAATTCGATGCATCTAAAAGAGGTCATTCAAATGACATTTATACACAAGTTAACAATTGATTTCAAGATTTATCAAGATTTCTTGAAAGTTTCAGCAAGAATCGTAAAAGATTGAGTAATTGAATTGAAAGATTATCGTTGGATAGCAATACTACAAAAATTTAGGATTTAATCATAGGGGTCGAGATGTACTTACCGATTTCTAATAAAAACTAAGGATGCTATTTGATGATAATTCTAACACATTAAAAAGTCAAGAAACAAGGTTGATTCGATACGAGAAAAAAATCAATAGCTCAATGATGGAAATATGCTCAATTATGAGAGAAAGGAGGAATAAATAAATAGAGGATGGAGAGGAGTTTTACTAAAATTATGAAAAAAGATAGTTATTCTAGTCAAACTACGAGTAGGATCGACTAAATAGCTAGGGTTTGTAAACCCTAGAGGTTACAAGGGTAATTTTCCAAAAATTTGGGTAAAATTAAAAGGGAAATGGGAGAGGAAGGATGTGGCTCAAACTTTGGTAAATGGGAAGGGTACCTAACGTGTTAACCATTAGGCCTAAGGCCTATTTCTTGTTCAATTTTTACTCTAATTAATATTTGTTTTAGTGTGGCTTTTATCCTAGGCTATTAAAAATTTATGGAAAAAGGAATGGGAGGAATGAGGTTTGAACCTAGGACTTCTAAAATGGATGCACTATCACTTAATCATTCAGCTTATGTCTTATTTCTTATCTATCCATTATGATTAACCCCTATATTTTGGAGCATGATAGATTTTCATATAGTGCTTACTATTGTGCCATGATCTAGTGTCACGAGACTAAAACTTTAGTCTCGTAATTTGTGAGACATTAAACGATTTCTTGGGTTCAAATCCTCCTATGTTAGCCTAACTCTCATAAAGTAAGAATTCTTACTAAAATTTTCTAAGATATTGAAAATTAAGCGGAAACAAACTCAAAGACAAAAGAACGACGAAAGAATAGAAAAGTCACAAGCAAGCAAAAGCACCCCAAGTGTTTGAATAAATGCTCTCAAAAGTATTATATTACTTTGAAAGTTTACAACTTAGTGATTAAAAATGACAGAGAATACCTCTATTTATAGTTGAGCTCTCCCATATCCAACGTTACAAATTGAATTAATAGATTTAACTATAACAACCCATTTTCAGTTAAATCGGAATAGTGGTTTTGGGACCACAAATCTGACAAGTAAATATTTATTTTATTATTATTTTAATGTTTTTGGAATATTAGTAAGGTCGTATAAAAAATTTGTTAAAAAATTTTAACGTTTGCATGCGTAATTAAGTAAAAAGGACAAAATTGTAAAAGGTACAAAAGTAGAGTTCTAGTAGCTAAAGGCGTCAACGTCAAATAGCTATGAAAATTTAATGTAAGAGGACTTAGATGGTAAATAGACCATTTGTATAGTTAATACATATTCATGGATTGGTTTTATTTAAATTATGAATATTTTTAAAGGGCAAAAAGGTAAAAAAAAGGTAAATAAAGATAAAATTAAATAAGAAAAAGAACTCATCTTCTCAAAATTTGCTTCTTGTTCAACCGGATATTCAAAGAAGAGTATCTAGGGTTCGGCCATGGCATTTTTGCTTGCATGGTATGTGTTTTGATTCCGTTTTTAATGATTTTTATGTTTTCGAGATAGTTGTAGCTTAATCCAGCTAGCCCAGGGACTAATTTGAAAAACATTAAAGGACTAGGGTTTTTCCATAAATATTTTTGCATGATTCTTGAAGTTTAATGAAAGATTATGAGTCCTTGTTGATAAATAAACAAGTTTTGTAAAGTGATTTTTGATGAAAATGTCATTTAGGGACTTATTTGTAAAAGTAGTAAAATATCATGGTTAAATTGTGAAATGATTATTTGTATGTGTTGATATGGGTTCATAATTAATTCGACTAGAATGAGTTGGGATGAAAATGCTTAGATTTCAATTTACGAGTTTAAAGACTAAATTATAAAAAGGTTAAAATGTTAGGGGTAAAATTTTTATTATGTATAAATGTGGATTATGGATTGAATTGAATGTTTGAGATTGATTGAAACACTTAATTAAATATAATTATTTATTTAGACCAAGACAAATCTCAATCGGATCTAAACCGAGAAAAGGCGAAAATCACAGATTAGCTCAATTGTACTTTTACGCTTTAGCTGTCAATGTATGTTCATAGTATTTCTATACTTAATTGAATTTCTATTTGTATTTTTACAATATAGTTATGTAATTAATTGCTTATACTTAATCATTCCCTGAATTGCATATACGTGCCCCTGTTTGTACTTCGGTACCCCTAAATTACACATATATGCCATTATTTGTACTTTATTACCCCTGAATTTCACATACATGCCCTTGTTTGTACTTTGGCACCCATGAATTGCATATAAATGCCCTTGTTTGTACTTTGGTACCCTAAATTGCACAAATGTACCTCTGTTTGTACTTCGGTACTCTTGAATAGCACATACGTGCCCTTGTTTACACTCTGGTAACCTTGAATGGAGTAAAGTATGAGTTCTATTCAATTTTTGTTAAGTTTAATGATATATTATGCTCTTACTAAGCTATATAAGCTTATTCGTTTTTGTGAATTATTTTGTAGATTGTTGTTGTTGCTGTTTGGACGGATCGAATCTTCGGCTCACACTATCCTTCGATGTTGGTAGTTCTTGTGTCCTTTAAGGTTTTGGCATGTATATGTAGCTATATAGGTTGTTTTGGTACATTATGACAAAATACTAAACTAAGTTGTTTCGTACTTTACTACGTTTGTATATAGGTATCTTTTTGGTACAATTAGAATGGTATGAAAGTAAACACTTATGGTTTGTTTTGCCTTATAGGTGAATTAAGTTGCTATGCTAGAAATGGTCTCAATTGTGGTATGCTTTAATATAATCTTGAACTAGATGTGGATGTTGGAAATGTTTGGTAATTGTTTGATTGTGATTAAGGTACCTTATAAGGCATATTGGTTGAATGGATTTTGGATCATTTGAATTGGTTAATTTAAGCATGTTTTGGTGTGTTTTTAGTGCCTTGATCATATGTGTAAATGTCTTGTAGGTATTGTTGGGAATGGGTGAGAGAAATGGTTTGATTTTATCCAATTTCTTGTCCATATGGCCTAAGACACGGGCATGTGTCTCAGCCGTGTGTGACACATGGTTGTGTGTCCCCTATAGGTTTCTAAGGTTGCAAGTCAGGCAGTTACACGGCCTAGCACACGGCTTGGCACACGGGCGTGTGGCTTGGCCGTGTGACCCAACTCAGAGAGTTACATGGGCACAGACACGGGCTGAAACATGACCATGTGTCCCTATTTCGATTGTTACATGGCTTGAAACAAGGGTGTGTATCTCCGCCGTGTGAGTCACACGGCCGTGTGACCCCTACAGTTCAATTTTTCTAAATTTTTCCTCAATGTTTCAAATGTTTTTTATTTTGTTCCAATTCATTTCTAAAGTTTTATAAGGCTTCGAGGGCTCGATTAAGGATGCATGTATTTGAATGGATTATGCTTTGTTTATATTAATGTTTGGAAATGTACGTTTTATGTTATTTTTATACAGTAATGCTTTGTAACTCTATTCCAACGATGGATACGAGTTAGGGATGTTACATAAACTCTATACATCTTTATCCCTTAGGGTTTATATTAATTGTCTTGGTAACTCTAATTTTACTGGAGTGTTTCATTGGGCCACTAAGGCTTCAAGTAAATGAACTTCTCCATGAGTTCTACGAATTGGGTCAGTTCAAGTGGGCTAAATAATCTCCATTTAATAAGTTGACCTCCATGGGATGTTTTGTGCACAATGGAAATGGGTTTTGATACATGGCCCACGACACTAGTGTACATAGTCACATACCATTACAAAATTTTGAAAAATTTTGATTTTTCCCTTGAAATTTTTAGAAGTTTTTAGTTAGGCCCCCTCAAATGTTTGAAAATTCTTATTAATCTCACAAAAAGATTTAAAATTTAATTAGACTCTAATTTCTTTTTTTAAAAAATCTCATTAAACTTCTAAAATTTTTAAAAATTTTACTAAACTCCCAAAACTTAATCCGAAGATCCATCACTAAGTGTGTATATATGCGAGTTCTCTCTTCTTTTCTTTGTATTACTTTATATATTTTTTAATCTCCTTAAAGATGTGAACAAAATTTTGTGTTTCCTTAATCATCAAGTGTTCCTTATATAAATTGCAAATTTGCTTGTATTCATATACCTTCTTTACAAAGAAAAATTAAAGCTTTTTTTAATACAATTTTTTTAATATTATCCTTTCTTTATTCTGGTTTTGGTATCAACTTTAACGTCCATTGTTTTTAAGAGAAAATAAGAATAATGATAGAAATTGAAGCAAAAACCAAAAAATTTCCTCTCGCATGGCATAAGCCCCGTTCTACCTCGTTTTGGAATGCTCTTTTTTATGTAAACTCCCTTTGAATTTCAACCTTTTTCATCAAGGTTGCATCGATTTATTCTATGGCATTATGCTTTTAAGGCTTCAGATAGGTCAAAATAGCTTTTGGTCTTAAACTAACTCTTAACATCAACGACTGCAAATGGCTACAAGTTTTGCAACATGGTGAAAACAGATCATGTTGGAAAATATGGACATCATATATATAATAAGGGTAATTACATATTATTATTTACTATCATGATAGGTTAGCCCGAATTAAAATAATTTGGCTAAGGTTTATTGGGCTTTAATTACTAAATAAGGTATGGGTCAAATATGTGTAGATACTTTAGTAATTAATTTTTAATTAATGATGGGCTAATTAGGAACTAGGGCTAATGTGCCAAAGTTTTATATATTAGGGTTATGGTCCCCAAATTATATACAAGACAATTTTTCTAATATCCTATCTTTAGGAAAGAGAGAGTAAATATTCTCTAAATTTCTTATGTGCTAATTTGGAAAATCAAAATCCCAAGATCCAGAAAATTTCAAAGAATCCATGGATTTAAGTACGCTTCCACATCTAGTTCTATTATTGTTTTGTTCTCTATGATTTGACATGATAGATTCTGATTTATGATTTCTTAAGTTTTATATCATATCTTGATTTACAATTCAAACAGATCATCCTCATAAGATTGTTCAATTGGATACCTCACATGGTGAAAGTGGAGAAAAGATAATAGAAAAACTAGGGCAAAGTTAGAATTATTGATAAATGAGATCGAGATATTTATATAAGATATGCAAGTTGAACTTACTTTAAACAATATAAGATAAATGCTCAATTCGAGATGTTGCAATTATTAAATTTTATTTTTACCAAATTAATATTTAGATACTATTTTGTATTAGCTTACCAAATTAAACTATAAATATTTACTAAATTTACCATTAAAAAATCATAAATTTTATAAAAAAAATCAAATTATAAAAGACTTGGGGCCAAACCCAACTTTATCCTTTTTTTTAACATTAATTATAATATTAAAGTAAAAAATTTAAAATGTAAAAGAGCTTAAAATGAAAATTTCCAAAGTTTGGAGGGCCGGGGCCTACAAGCCCCCTAAATTCGCCTCTAAAGAAAAATCAGGCGCATGAGAAGAAATTAGTCAAAATTAGAATCAGAAGAAAAAAAAATTAGACAAATGATAATTTATTATTTAGAAATGGAAGGGAAAATATTATATTACTAAAATCGACCATGACTAATGTAGTATGAAGTAGCTACCTAATATCAGGAAAGAATGGTTTAAAAAGTGGATTATTCACCTCTTATCTTAAGATTATTCAAATTTAAACACAAGCTGATATAGATATAACATCAATGGTTTAAATGTTGTATTCATTGTTTATATAAGGATGTCATTCTTCACAGTTTGTGACTAAGTTTTGAGTGCTTTATATGTTTATACTGGGGAGTAATTTATTAGGTAGATCTACATTGTTATCCTAGGTATGCATTGGGAGTTTATTCACTTATAAGAGAAGATTTTTGGGAAAGTGAATGCAAACATTTGTGTAACACTGATGTTGCTATTATACTTGTGGGAGTTAATAGATATGTCTTAAATCATTAGTTATATTGGAAAATTGTGTAGTGTATTCATTCTAAGTAAGGCAATTATTAATCCGAATTAAGTAAATAATTTTTGTTTCATTATTACACTCCTATTATATGAATAGAAACTATGGTTACAACATCAGTTTCAATAGAAAATTCTACAGCAGCAAATCACTGTACTATTTCAAAACTAAGTGTCACAAACAAGATCATAAACTAGAATTGAAAGTCTCATTCTACTGCCGTATACCATAAAAGTCTAAACCTGTAATAAACATAAATGCTGATGCCAAGAAATTGCATGTCACTGTTAGAAGATCTATCCACCGATAAAACCACAAAAAATATGGTCAAAGAAAAACGATATAAATCATTAAAAGAAAAAAAGGAAAAGAAATATAAAACTATAAATCTATACCGTTTAATCAGAGGATAATGAAGTTTCTCAGCATGATCTGCAATATGTGCTGTAAAGATTATATTCTCTTTTTCCACCTAAAAGGATTTTTTAGCAGCATTATTGTACGCCTTTATTTGTCTTTACATGATCTGTCTCATGGATAGAAAAGTAAACAAAAGAATATAGTAGATATTGTTTTCATTCATCACATGAAGCAACATGTAAAGAAACTAGAATTTTGAAATAAACAGGGGAAAAAGAAGAAGAAAATAAAACAATATTGCTGTGGTGATCTTCTGAAATAAACTGTACTATTTCTGATGTTTTGTTACAAGTCCAGGATTCTGTAAATGCAAATCACTCTCATTACTAAATCTACTGCAAAAAAAGGGAACAAAAATATTTGCAGAAAAAAAAATTGAATAACTTGTGGATACAAAGAGAAAAAAGGTAGAGATCCAATTTGCCTACCCATCCAACAGTAAAGGTAAAACAAACACTGGAATTACTTGTTTTGGGTTGGATTTGAAGCACTGGGTGGAGCTTTTCTTAGACTTGTCCCCACAGCTTTGTTTGGATCTTGAATGGCTCCACTCAACTTGTTTAGATTTGCAGAAACAGAAGCTAAAGAACCTAACAATCTCCTGGTTTGATATCTAACTCTAGGAATATGAGTGTCTTTCCAACAATGAAAGGACAGTGGTGAACAGATGAGTAAATGAGAAACTATCAAGGCAAAGACAAGAACCAAAGCTCTATGAATCAACTTCATAGTGTTCATGGAGAAGAAATGGAATAGAGAAGATTTTGGAGCAAAGACATTTAGATCGGATATCTTCTGGAAAAAGGACAGTACTGCACGTCTTACATGTAGTTTCTACTGTAAGTCTGAAACAAGCTTAATTTATATAAAAGTAACTAGATAATTCCACGTGGAAGCAGAATATTCCTATCTTCACTGGGTATCCGGGTTTTAGCCAGGTAGGTTTTTTTTTTTTTTGTTTTTTTAGTGATTCGTTCACATAAGTTCGGAAAGCCTTAAAAATTCGGTAAAAATATATTCGATTTTGTTATTAAATAAATTGATTTCACTAAAAAAAATTGTAATTGAATTCACTCAATTTTAAAAGTAAGTAATTAAAGATAATTAATCATGACATTAAAGTTTTTCATATATAATTTTGTTTGTCATAATTATAAATTTAATTCTTAGTATTTACATATTTTATTAATTTAGTCTTGATTTTAAAAAGTTAACAACTTTAATATCAATATTTTTAAGGTCAAGATTAAATTTATAGAATATATAAATATCGATAGTTAAATTTGTTAAATCTAGATCAAATTGACAAATTATGTAAGCTTTAAAGGCCAAATTCATTATTATATAAATCAAAATTATATATGATTAACGAAAAATATTAACGTCGTGGCTAATTGTTCGAAGTTGTTCATTTTCGAAATTGATAAAAATTAAATTGTTTAAATTTTTAAAAAAAATTAATTTATTTAAAATCAAATTTGAGAGAAACAAATTTTCGAAAGTGATATGCACATGTTAGTATTGGACACGCATTCTAGAATTCAAATAATATAGCTTCTTCGTTAATTAAAAACGGGAAAGAAAACAAAAACCTACATTATAACTAGTTAACCAGGGTTATATGGCATCTTTGTCTGATCACGTTGTGAAAGATCTGACTTTTACCTATCATCAGTTTCTAAAATAACTTAAATTTTAAGAGCAATTGATTGGCAAGCGGGTCAAAACCAAAGATTAGTTTAGATTAGAAAAAATTGAATGACAGCGAAGTAGGGCATAAAATAATCACAAAATGCTATGTTGGGATTTCCACAAATAAAATGATGCACATTATAATTTTATACAAGCACAAATTTGACTGCCACTCCCAGTAACATCACTACTGATTAGGCAATATGCGTACTCCATTTTGTTAGTTCTTTAATGGGGGTTGGAACTTGGAAGCAGCGGATCATGTGATATTGAAATTGACTAGTATATTTCTCTGACTTCTCTGCAATCCTCAAGTATTAGAAAACATGATCTCATGTGACCACTCACATGATACCAAATCAATTGCATCCGTTGATCTCTGTTTATGTCTAACAAAAACAGCTAAAGTTAGCTGGTTAATATTGCTTTATGCTTAACCATCCTCGTAATTACGCTTTGCTAAGAAAAAAAAAATGACAAAGGTGGAAAATTGAATTGATAAAATAATCAGAAAGATTGAAAATATAATTTTTGTTTCTGTAGATGTGATTAGTAGGAAAGATAAAAAAATTTTTCTTTATATTCATTGTTCATTGTTTGATAGAGTTGAAAATAAAAATAATAAATAAATAAAATATTTAAAAAATATATAATTTTGAATTAACATATACTTCTCTTTTATTTTCTTTCTTCTCATTATTAATATTTAGAAAGATTAATTTTATATATTAAGTTAAAAAGAATTATTTTCTTTTCTATACACTTAAATTTTATTTTTCAAGTTTTTCACTCTTTCTTTTCATCTCTCCATTTTTTGTACCAATCAAGTAAACCCTTAATCTTTAAGCTAAGATTTAGTCTAATTTAAACTACTTTTAGGAAGTGGCATGTTGCAAATCAAGAGCGGCTCAAATTGGGATCTTTTCTAATTTTACGGAGAGCAAGGATAGCAACTTGGTCACGTTTACAAGTTAGTCTACAGCTGCCAGACATTTTGACAAATGTAAAGCATGCCCAAATCATCTTTGTTTCCATATTTCGCACGTTTCCCCCGGAAAAAAAAAACGGAAAAGAAAAGAAAAAAAAACATATGCTTTCGCATCAATAATTAGTCAGCACTCAAAATTATATTTGAGATATTATCGATGAGTTTTAATTCAGTTAATATTAATATTATTACCGATGTAGAAGAATATAAATTTAAACGTGCTGAAATTCAATATCCTTCTATTTAAAAATTAAAAAGAAGTTATGTGTAATTATAAACTTTGTATAAAAATGTTGCAAACTATTTCCTTATCAATTATCACAGAGAATATAGAAAACCTTTTGTTACTCCCAAAAGTGGGCCTAGGAAAAATAGGATAAAATTTATACTGCTATTTATTTTTTTTAAAAACAGGGTAAGGGAATTAGAATGCTTTAAATTTATTTTTTGTTAGAAAATTAATAAGAATTAGTTTGTTGGTTCAAGTGGTAAGGTTTTAGTTTACTCATAAGTCCCAAGTTTAAACCTCTTAGTGAGCATTCAACTAAAATATTTTTATTTTCTTGTTTTTGCTCCCAAAAGTGATGAATTTTTAAGCAACCCAGCCCAAAAACTTTTTTTTTTCAATTTAGTCCATATTTTAAATACTCTTGATCCTACATGAATTTGTAAACCTTCTTTCAATTAGGAAAAACAAGTTTCATAAATAGCTAATTTCAAAACAAACCTTAGAATTTACCTAGCAAATTTTCAAGAAAACATCCGTAAACACTTTTTCTCCCATATCAAACTTTCAAAGCCAAAGGAGTAAAAAAGATTCAAAATCATCCCTCAAGTGGATCTTCAATCTCCTCACCAAACTAAAAGTTTTTAAGGCTTCAAGACATGTGTGAGATCTAAACCTAAATCTTTGAGTATAATTAAATTTTAAAAAGTAGAGAACTAGCATGTACTAACCCTAGGAGAACCCCTAATGTGCAAACCCCTGTCATGCGAACCCTAGTATGTTCTCTATAAAATTGGATTCCGTTTTCAATATATGCATACCAAAACCCCGAATTAGGTAATTGTGTTTAAAAGAAAATTTGACAAAAAGGGTCTAGTAATTGTTTTGGGAAATTTCTCTTTGGAATAGTTCCAAGAGAGTTTTTCTATTCGTTTTAATGTCGGGTGGACTACGTAGAAGCCGAAACATTTTTGTTGTGGCTTGGAATCGACATCGAATCAATATACTTTTTATTTTTTATTTTTCCTAAGAACATGTCGAACCTTTTGACGCGAAGAGTGATGACAACCCAAGCACCAAACCCCGGTTACTCAGCCCAACGCATTCTTAAGAATTAATTCCAGTTAGTGGAGCTTTAACTATCACGTCACACAACCTTTTGACGCGAAGTGGAATGACAACCCAAGCACCCTACCCCGGTTACTCAGTCAGTCACGTTCTAAGCTGTACTCATAACCACGGAAAAATTTATTAACAATGAAATTAAAATTTTGAGAACTTCGGGAAAAACAATTTAAGTGTCAAGAACAAGTTTCAATAATCACCTAATAGCCATGAACATTAATTAAGCATGCAATCATTTTAAGTGTTCACTTTAGATTAAACTTGATCAATTTTACAAAAAGCAAGATAGAGTTAACTCTATTAATCACAATTGTTTTTAGCCTAATAAAAATAAAACAGTGGAGATGGCATCAATTATAGGAAAAACCATAACTTCCCTAGAAGGCAAGAATCATGCATGAAAGTCAAACAGTGGCAAAGTCATAGTTAAATTCTTGGGCATGAAAAGAGGCAAAATATTCCAAAAAAATAGTGAGCCAGCAACAATAGCAACAACCAAACCAGCAGCAACAACAAAAATTCAGCAGCTAAAACGACAGGAACAACTACCTCAAAATTTGATGCAGTCGTTGAGAGCACCAAAAATATCTTATTTCCAGTAAAATAATAAAAATAACAGTAAAGGGGAAGTAGGGTCGAATCCTCAGGGACCGGATTGTACGAATGCTCGTTTCTTGAAATCTTGGACAATTTCTTGGCCAAGAAACTTGCGTTCCTAAAAAAATAAAATAAAAAAAATAGAATTAAGAATTTCGATTTGGAAAAATAAAAATAGTATTTAAATTAAATTGAAATTGGGAAATTAAATAAATGACGGAAATTAAGATGGAGAATATATAAAAATAATAATGAGATTTAAAGGAAAAGAAATTCTTATTGGTAGATTCCAGCCTCCAGTTGTCTCATTCCGCCTTGGGTTCAATCCTCGGCTTTTAAATAATCCTTCTCAACTCAAGTAAGCCAGTTATAGTGGAAGAGGACACCTACAACCACCAGCTCCAAAGATTAGACTTACGATTTTTAGGGAACCTGACTCTAGCCAGTAATCTATGCTAGATCAACGCTTCTCAATGGCGAATCCCACGCCATTTTGTCTCTTTGGCTTGCCAACCTCTGACGCAGTAAGTTAACGAATCGACTGTGTAATCCTTCCAAAACATACAAAGCGACCACCTTTGCATATGCTGAAAAGCTTACTTCTTAAGGGTCATGGACGGAAGCATCAGCTTGTAGTGCGAAGAAACGATGAATACTTGGCGAGAAGGCTAAGTACGGATTCTAGGCCTCAAGAACCCTTTTTGGGGAATATTGACAACTTTTAGCTAGATAGGTTTTAGTGGCTCATGATAATGGTGGAAAAGGAAATAAATATAAAAATGGAAAAGGGGATTTTATTGAAAGAAAATATGAAGAAACAAAAGCCTAAACTTTCAGGGGGAGAGTGTTTATAGAAAAGGATGAACCCCAAATAGAGTCACTTCACCCCCTATTTATAGTGTTAGGGAGATAGTCTAATTAAACTTAAATTCTAAAAAGATAAATACATTTAATTAAAGATAAATAAATATAATTAAAATAAAATCCTAAATTTGAATAATCCTAATAATTATCTTAATATTAATTATCCTAATACAAATAAAATGGAGTCTTATAGAATAAAATCTCTTCTTTTTGCGTTTTTAGTCCTTGTGTCTTCCACGCTCGCACTTTTGGCACAATCTTTTTCCTGTGTCGCATAATAGCCTAACGTGTCTCCAAATTCGCACTTTTGTCCCTTAATTTTGCTTTTGCCTCCAAATCAGTCCCTAAAAGATAAAAAGACATAAATAGCTCAAATTAGTAGGATCAAGCTCAAAATAAACACATGATTAATACATAAAAATACATTATTCTAGAGCATTATCAAATTCCCCCTACTTAGCCCATGCTTGCCCTCAAGTATGGTTCCTATCCACTGTGAAAGTTAGATTCTGCCATAAAAGAAATACCACTCCAAAGTTTTATAAGAATTAGTTAAAAATGCATATAAAAAATAAAGAAAACCCTAAGCTTGCTTTAGGTAAAATAGAAAAAGTTTTCCAATTAATACACACAGAAATTAAAATCGATTTGAATTATTTCATGGAAATTAGGTGAATTACTAAACCTACCAAGACACCCTCTTTGTTTCTTCCTTAGTCCCAAACTTTATTTATTTACATATATTTTCTTTTTTTCTTTTTTTTTTTACTTTTTATTTTATTTTATTTAAGTATGTGTGTATGTATGTTGAACCCTTTGACGCGAATAGTGATGACAGCCAAGCACCAAACCCCGGTTACTCAGCCCAACATAGTTTTTATTTTTTATTTTTCCTAAGAACATGTCGAACCTTTTGACGCGAAGAGTGATGACAACCCAAGCACCAAACCCCGGTTACTCAGCCCAATGCATTCTTAAGAATTAATTCCGGTTAGCAGAGCTTTAACTATCACGTCACACAACCTTTTGACGGAAGTAGAATGACAACCCAAAGCACCCTACCCCGGTCACTCAATCAGTCACGTTCTAAGCTGTACTCATAACCACGGAAAATTTATTAACAATGAAATTAAAATTTTGAGAACTTCGGGAAAAACAATTTAAGTGTCAAGAACAAGTTTCAATAATCACCTAATAGCCATGAACATTAATTAAGCATGCAATCATTTTAAGTGTTGTTCACTTTAGATTAAACTTGATCAATTTTACAAAAAGCAAGATAGAGTTAACTCCATTAATCACAATTGTTTTTATCCTAATAAAAATAAAACAGTGGAGATGGCATCAATTATAGGAAAAATCAAAACTTCCCTAGAAGGCAAGAATAATGTATGAAAGTCAAACAGTGGCAAAGTCATGGTTAAATTCTTGGGCATGAAAAGAGGCAAGATATTCCAAAAAAATAGTGAGCCAGCAACAATAGCAACAACGAAACTAGCAGCAACAACAAAAATTCAGCAGCTAAAACGACAAGAACAACTACCTCCCCCTACTTAAACCACATAGTCCTCGATGTGGAATAAATAAATAAATAGGTAGAAGAAAAGTTTAGAAGAACTCCCTGTAGTTACCGCTGTCACAAGATTATGGTAATGAGTTCTCCCTATTGTTGCTTCAGTTTACCTAGACAAAAGAAGAGAATTTTATTAATATCTAAAAATAATAAATAATAAAATAATAAGATAAAATAAATAAAATAAAAATAAAAATAAAAATAAAAATGAAAATAAAAATAAAAATAAAAATAAAAATAAAAAAATAAAAATTGGGTTGCCTCCCAACAAGCGCTTGTTTAATGTCGTTAGCTCGACGCCTTGAATGATGGTTCTAACTGAATTTTCTCGACCGTGTGGGCCTGGAAATTCTCGTAAAATGGCTTCAGCCGTTGACCATTGACTGTGAACCACTTTCTTGATTCTTCACTTTCTATTTCAACTGCGCCATGCGTAAATACTTCAGTCACAATAAAAGGTCATTGCCACCGAGATCGAAGCTTACCTGGGAATAGCTTTAATACAGAGTTATAAAGCAAAACTCTTTGTCCTACCGAGAAATGCTTCTGAACTATATTTTTGTCATGAAGTAGCTTTGTTTTGTCTTTATAAATTCAAGCATTCTCGTAGGCATTATTGTGAATTTCCTCCAATTCTTGAATGTCCAATTTCCTTGCCTTCCCTGCAGGCTCTAACTCCATGTTACATTGTCGAATAGCCCAATAAGCTTTTTGCTCCAACTCTACTGGTAGATGACATGCTTTGCCAAAAACAAGTCGATACGGGGTCATGCCAGTTGGTCCCTTATACGTCGTCCGATAGGCCCAAAGCCCATCATTGAGCCAAAAACTCCAATCCTTACGGCTGGGTCGAACCATTTTTTCCAAAATTGACTTGATCTCCCTGTTTGAAACCTCTGCTAGGTCGTTCGTTTGGGGATGGTAGGTTGTTGCTATACGATGATGAGCTCCATATTTTGATAATAGTGCCTCTATGACCTTGTTGTAAAAGTGGGTACCACGATCACTGATCAAAGCTCGAGGTGTGCCAAACCTAGAAAAAATAGTTCGTTTTAGAAACTCCACAATAGTTTTAGCATTATCATTGCGAGTAGGCTTTGCTTCTATCCACTTAGAAACATAGTCTACTGCAAGAAGTATATATACGTTTCCAAACGAAGAAATAAAGGGGCCCATTAAATCAATGCCCCATACATAAAAAATCCCACATACATGAATCGGGGATAGGGGCATTTGATTTCGTTTAGTGATATTACTTGTATGCTGGCATTTATCCCAAGACTTACAAAAGTTAAATGCGTCGCGAAAGATTGTGGGCCAATATAGGCCACACTCTAATACCTTGTGAGCTGTCCGCTTAGGGCCAAAGTGACATCCACAAGCTTCTGTATGATAAAAAGTAAGGATAGAGGTTACCTCGGTTTCTAGAACACATCGTATCTGATCTGAGCAATGTTTCCACAAGTATGGGTCATCCCATGTGTAATTCCGAGCTTCGCGTCTAATCTTGTTTTTTACGGATCGAGCTAACTCAGTGGGTAACGATCCTGTGGTTAAGAGATTAACTATGTCTGCATACCACGGATAGTGAGCCTCAGTTGAGAATAAGCTTTCATCAGAGAACTCATCCTTTATGGGAACATCATCAAACGGAGTTTTTATCCTACTCAAGTAGTCAGCCACCAGGTTTTCACACCCCTTTTTGTCACGAATCTCGATGTCAAATTCTTGGAGCAGTAAAATCCACCTAATGAGCCTTGACTTTGCTTCCTTCTTTACGATCAAGTACCTAAGAGCTGCATGGTCAGAAAAAATAATCACCTTAGATCCTAGTAAATGTGATCAAAATTTATCTAAAGCAAACACAATAGCTAAAAGTTCCTTTTTAGTGGTTGTGTAGTTGTTTTGTGCAGCATCTAGAGTCTTTGAGGCGTAGCAGATGACATGAGGCTCCTTGACTACCTTTTGTCCCAATACGGCTCCCACGCTGCATTCGCTTGCATCGCACATAATTTCAAAGGGATAGTTCCAGTTTGGTGCTTGTACTATAGGGGTGGTTACCAACTTTCGCTTAAGTGTATCAAAAGCCTCTTTGCATTTTGGGTCAAACTCAAATTTCTTGTCTTTCTGCAACAGCTCGCACAATGGTTCAGCTATTTTTGAGAAGTTTTTTTTATAAAACACTTCTAAAATCCTGCATGGCCAAGAAAAGAACGTATCTCTCTAACAATAGAGGGATATGGCAGAGAATTTATAATGTCAATTTTGGCCTTATCAACCTCAATTCCCTTAGATGAGACTATATGGCCTAGAATCAAACCTTTGTCTACCATAAAATGACACTTTTCATAGTTCAAGACAAGATTAAATTCTATGCACCTGTTCAAAATTATCGTAAGGTTTTTAAGGCATTCAGCAAAACAGTTTCTATACACGGTAAAATCATCCATAAAAACTTTAATAATTTTTTCTACATATTCAGAAAATATACTCATCATGCATCTCTGGAAAGTAGCTAGTGTGTTGCAAAGTCCAAATGGCATCCTTCTGTATGCAAATGCGCCAAAAGGGCATGTAAAAGTGGTCTTCTCCTGGTCCTCTGGCGCAACAGGGATTTGGAAGAAACCTGAATATCCATCAAGACAACAAAAATGAGTTTTACGAGCTAAACGTGAAGCATTTGATCTATAAAAAGAAGAGGGAAATGATCTTTTCTAGTATAAGCGTTCAACTTCCTGTAATCGATGCAGACACGCCATCTGTTTTGCACTCGGACCGCTACTAAGTCACCTCAACATTTTCTTTATCACACGCCTGCTTTTCTTAGGCACGACTTGTACGGACTTACCCATCTCATCGTCGAAATAGGGAAGATGATGTCAAGATCCAAAGAACTTAATTATTTCTTTTTTTACCACCTCTATCATATTCGGGTTTAAACGTCTTTGTGCCTCTCTCCTTGGTTTCGTGTTCTCCTCCAAGTAAATCTTGTGGGTGCATGTCAAAGGGCTTATCCCTTTCAAGTTAGCAATGGTCCAGCCAATCACCTCCTTATGACTCTTTAGTACCTGGATCAAACTTTTCTCCTCGAGTTTAGAGAGTTTATTTGAAATTATAATGGGTAAGGTATTACTTTTTCCTAAAAATGCATACTTAAGATGCGCGGGAAGCGGTTTCAATTCCAAATCTAGAGTCTGCACAACAGAAGGTAGAAGTTTAGTTTTTGATAGGGACAATAATGTATTAACAAATTCATAATCATCAGATCTATATTCAGATTTGTCTTCATAAGTTGACTTAAAAGTTTCGTCTACTAATGAGTCAATCATGTCGACACGGTTTACGTTCAAGATTTCACTTGGATGGCTAATGGCATCGTAAACATTAAATTTCACGATCTCCCCATCAAATTCCATCGTAAGAGTGCCGCTTCAGACATCGATCTTGGTGCTAGCAGTACTAAGGAAGGGTCGGCCCAACAGGAGGTCCGAAGATCTAGTAGTGTTGTCCTCCTCCATCTTTATTACGTAAAAATCTGCAGGGAAAATAAGTTCATTAACTTTTACCAAGACGTCCTCGAGGACTCCTTCGGGATGCACAATAGACCTGTCCGCCAATTGAATAATAACACCTGTCTTTGTCAAAAAAACCCGCGTTAAGTGATTCATAAATAGAATAAGGCATTACATTTATGGAGGCCCCTAAATCACACATAGCCTTTTTAATTCCTAAATGGCCAATTTTGCATGGAATAGCGAACATACCCTATCTTTGCATTTAACCGGATTTTCCATCAGAGCAATCGCTAAAACATTCTCACCAACACTTCCCTTTTCATTACCTGTTAGTTTTCGTTTTTTGGTGCAAAGCTCTTTGAGGAACTTGGCATACCGCGAAATCTGTCTGATGGCATCTAATAGTGGTAAATTGATCTCGACATTTCTGAATGTTTCGAGGATCTCCTTGTCTTCCTTACTTTTTCGACAATGATTTAATCGTCTTGGGAATGGAGGTTGGATTTTCGGCAGTGGGGGTTTCGCTAGGACCTGTTCATCGTTTTCGGGTTTTCCTGGGCACTTTCTTGGCCAAGATTTCTGCTAGGAATTGGTTCTAGCACCTTTCCACTTCTCAGCGTTACTGCATTTGCATTTTACCTCGGGTTTGGTTCTGTTTAATGGCCGCTTCCCTTGAGAGTTCATCTTCTCAATTGACATAGTCAATTCTCTTATAGACGCTTCAATTTTCTATTAAAAATCAAGCATGTTAGCTGCTAATTTATTGATCAAAGTTTCTAGAGAATTACCTAAATCTGGTGGCTGTTGTGGAACTCGGTTCTGGTATGGTTGGTTATATCGTGAGTTGGCCCCATAACTTAAGTTAGGGTGATCCCTCCATCCTAGGTTGTAGGTATTTACGTAAGGGTTGTATCGCCTTTGTGGTGGCCCAGGAAAATTTCCCACAGCATCTAAATGGGCCATAGTATCATCATTCAAACTAGGACATGCATCAGTTGTATGTTCAGGGGTAGCACATATTTCGCAAAACCGGGCTGTCTTTGCTTTTTCTACAACAAGAGAATTCAAAATATTAGTAATTCTATCAACTTTATCTTCTAAGGTTGGATTACTTAGCTGATGAACCCTTCTAGGGGGTTCAGGATTAGCTCAGAATTGCTGAGAATTTGCAGCCATCGTGGAGATCAAGTCTCTTCCTTGTTATGGAGTCATATTGACCAACGCTCCTCCATTCGCGACGTCTACCATATTCATTTCCATAGGTTTTAGGCCTTCATAAAAGCACTGGAGCAAAGACTGTTCCATTATATCGTGTTGTGGGCAACTTGCACACAACTTCTTAAATCGCTCCCAATAGTCGTACAGAGTCTTTGCGTCTTTTTGCCTTATGCCCATGATTTCTCTTCTTAACTCAGTCGCTGGTGATGCAGGGAAAAACCTGTTAAGAAATAAGCGAGATAGATCAGCCTAAGTTGTAATGGATCTAAGAGGTAAATAAAATAACCATTCCCTAGCTAAATCTGCTAGGGAAAAAGGGAAAGCGCGCAATTTAATTTGATCCTCAGTTACCCCCTAAAGTTTCATACTCAAAGAAACCATATAGAATTCTTTTAAATGCTTGTGGGGGTTTTCATTTTGTAACCCAAGGAAAGTTGGCAGTAGCTGAATTAAGCCTGACTTTAATTCAAAATCAGTATCCATAGTAGGATACACGATGTATAGTAGCGGTTGTTCTGTCGGCGCTTCGACCAGTTGCCGAATTGTCTGAGCCATAGGTTGAGGTGCTAGGGTTTTCGTCAACCCTAGTGTTAAACACTTCTTCAGGGGAATCGACATCGACTTTTTCGCTTTCAAAAGTTTGAGTAAGGTTTTCGTTAACCCTAGACTCTATTTCGTCGTCGATTCTGATTTCTGGCGGTGGATTGCTTTGAGTTCTAACCACCGTTGACTGCTTTTTTCTTAGCTTTGTTTCCTTGCGATTAGCTCTCGCAGTCTTTTCAATCTCTGAATCAAACGCAAGAGTTCCTGGAGCAGATCTGGTCATAAGAAACAAAAAACAAGATTAGTACATTACCGATCCCCAGCAACGGAGCCAAAATTTGATACGGTCGTTGAGAGCACCAAAAATATCCTATTCCCTGTAAAATAATAAAAATAACAGTAAAGGGGAAGTAGGGTCGAATCCTTAGGGACCGGATTGTACGAATGCTCGCTTTCTTGAAATCTTGGACAATTTCTTGGCCAAGAAACTTATGCTTCTGAAAAATAAAAAAATAGAATTAAGAATTTCGATTTGGAAAAATAAAATAATATTTAAATTAAATTGAAATTGCAAAATTAAATAAATGACGGAAATTGAGATGGAGAATATATAAAAATAATAATGAGATTTAAAGGAAAAGAAATTTTTATTGGTAGATTCCAGCCTCCAGTTGTCTCATTCCGCTTTGGGTTCAATCCTCGATTTTTAAATAACCCGTCTCAACTCAAGTAAGCCAGTTATAGTGGAAGAGGACGCCTACGACCACCAGCTCCAAAGATTAGACTTACGATTTTTAGGGAACCTGACTCTAGCCAGTAACCTATGCTAGATCAACGCTTCTCAATGGCGAATCCCACGCCATTTTGTCTCTTTGGCTTGCCAACCTCTGATGCAGTAAGTTAACGAACCGACTGTGTAATCCTTCCAAAATATACAAAGCGGCCGCCTTACGATGAATACTTGGCGAGAAGGCTAAGTACGGATTCTAGGCCTCAAGAACCCTTTTTGGGGAATATTGACAACTTTCGACTAGTTAGGTTTTAGTGGCTCATGATAATGGTGGAAAAGGAAATAAATATAAAAATGGAAAAGGGGATTTTATTGAAAGAAATTATGAAGAAACAAAAGCCTAGACTTTCAGGGGGAGAGTGTTTACAGAAAAGGATGAACCCCAAATAGAGTCACGTCACCCCCTATTTATAGTGCTAAGGAGATAGTCTAATTGAACTTAAATTCTAAAAAGATAAATACATTTAATTAAAGATAATTAAAGATAATTAAAATAAAATCCTAAATTTGAATAATCCTAATAATTATCTTAATATTAATTATCCTAATATAAATAAAATGGAGTCTTATAGAATAAAATCTCTTCTTTTTGCGTTTTTAGTCCTTGTGTCTTCCACGCTCGCACTTTTGGCACAATCTTTTTCCTGTGTCGCATATCAGCCCAATGTGTCTCCAAATTCGCACTTTTGTCCCTTAATTTTGCTTTTGCCTCCAAATCAGTCCCTAAAAGATAAAAAGACATAAATAGTTCAAATTAGTAGGATCAAGCTCATAATAAACACATGATTAATACATAAAAATACGTTATTCTAGAGCATTATCACCAGTGGTCCCAATATTCATGGCCTGTGCATACACTGAAGTGAGCCCTACCAATAAAAGACCCCTCTCTCTTCATATTCAATTGGTAGAACTTTTAAAAACACCCAACAATGGTAGCTCATTATGTTTGTAGAAATTAATATAGAAAGCCACCAATGTCCACCAAGAAAGGATTTATAACTACTTGGGTGCAATGCCATATTCGATTAGTACAACACAAAAGAAATGGTTTAATGGCAAATGGAAACCAACTTCGCGTTTGATCAGAGATTATACATGATATTATGAGAGTCCACGTCGCAACATCGAGTGATGATTGTCGCGATGAGCTCTAGACTTCAAGCCATGGTGTGACAAAGAACCCTATTGTCACAATAAGACCAAGTCAATATATCATGTCACAAAGAGGAACTCCCTCATGTTAAGATGTCGATCTGAAATTTTGAAACTTTACAATTTGGTCTTATTTCATGTTCGGGCCAACAAAAGAGCTTTTTGTATGCTCGATTGAGACTAAAAAAAGATTGTATATCATGATTAGATGTTTGAATGATTTTTTTATATAATATTTGACGGCAATTATCCCGACAATGAATATGGCATTCTGTAGCTTGGACATAGTGATTGGGTCGGGCGAGGGGTGTTACACTAGATCTTACAATATCATGTATAATCTCTGATCAAACACGATGCCTAAAAACCATTGTAAAGAAAGAAGAAAATTATGTTTCCTTTATCGACATTCACTTATGCGAATTTTCAATACGAAAAGCTTTCACTATTTTGCTTAATATATGGTTGTTTAGGTCACAGTGATAAGTTTTTCCCTGTTAGATTAAAACTTAAAGGAGAAATCATAGAGTTTAGATGGAGCATCTCTTTGAAGGCAATGACACAAAGGGTCATTACTGCAAGTAGTGTTTGCCTTCAAGAGGAAAGGGATGATGCATCTAAGGAAAGAAACCAAACATGACATGAATTAGGGAGTAATCAGAAGGATGAATGAAGGAATGGATTTGGAAATCATATCAATCCGATTCTGGGATTTAGCTTGAAAGGTTTTCCTAATATTGATTTCTCAAATCAGAGTGGTTATTCTAGTCAAATGGGTTGAATCAATATGGTCTATGATGTTAAAGATGACCCAATAGTGCCTATTGATCGGAAGAAATGACCTAGGACTGAAGAAATAGTTCCTAATGTTTCTATTTCTACTTATTCATTTGGAGGTTTAGTTGAGGGTAATAATGCTCACCAAAATCAAATATTGGTGGCTAGTAAGGGGCAAGCCGACCGGACACCATGAAACTTTTATCATAGAATGTTTGCGGATTGGGGAGTTCGCGAGTTATCCGAAGGCTTCAATTTATGTTGAAATCTATTAATCCTCAAATTGTTTTCTTAATGGAGACTAACTAGATATGAAGAGAATGGAGAAAGTGTAAATGAGATGTAGATTCACAAATGGGATTGATGTTCAAGCGGAAGGTACTAGAGGGGGTCTTAATATTGCATGGAATGGAAATACGTTGGTTAGTATTCAGAGTTTCTCTATATCTCATCTTGATGCAAATATTCAAGAGGAAGGTGGAAGTTTGAAATGGATATTTACGGGTTTTTACAGAGCCGTAATTGTAAGACATAAAGAAGATAGTTGGAATCTACTTCGGTGCATTGGAGAAAATTGTGTTACACCTTGCTGGTTTGTGGGGACTTTAATGATATTCTATATGCTCATGAGAAGGTGGGAGGAATTTCAATAGATGAAAGGCATATGAAGAACTTTCGAAAGGTGCTTGAGGATTTCCAGTTAGTGGATGGTGGTTTTTCAGGTTCCTGTATACTTGGGAGAGAGGTAATTTATTAGAAATAAATATTAGGGAACAGTTAGGTAGATGAGTGATGAATATAGATTGGCTAAGTTTATTCCCTAATTATTCTATTGATCATTTATCCCACTCCTTTTCGAACCATTGTCCATTGTTAGTTAAAACAAACCAGGGAGGAAATGAAGGCGTAGAAAATTTAGATTTGAAGCATTATGGGCCTTGGAGGATTCATGTGAAACAATTATTCATAGGGTGTGGGAGTCTGAATCTGATGATATTTTAACTAAATTGGATGTTTTAAAAGAAGCATTGTAGAAATAGAAGAGGGATATAAAAATGAAATGGGTGAGGAAGCAAAAAACCTGAACAATAGGTTGGAATTACTCATGGAAGCAAAATGAACAATGAAACATTTGCAGAACTTATTGATATTAAAATGCAATTAAATTGGGAGATAGAGAAACAAGAAATTTGCTGGAGACAAAGGGCCCAAGCAAATTGGTTGAAAATAGGTGACAAGAACACAACGTTTTTTCACATATTTGCATCTCAAAGGAAACATGCTAATTGAAGTAGGGTTTTGGAAAATAAAAGGGCATGATCTAACATGAAGAAGAGGAAATTTGATTTCTCGTAATTATTTTAACGAGTTATTCTCTTCAAAATGAGTGGGAAATATGGCATATATCCTTTCAGGAATGGAGCAAAAAATTACAGCGGAAATGAACCAGATGTTAACAGAAGCTTATACAAAAAAGAAGATTTTTACTACTGTGAAAAGTATGGGACCAACGAAATTATCGGGTAGTAACGGCTTTCTGGTAATTTTTTATCAACAATTTTGGCACATTATTGGACGGGATGTGAGCGATTTTTGCCTAAGTATTTTTAATGAAGGTATGTCCCTCGAATCTTACAATGCTACTAATATTGTTCTCATTTCGAAAATTGTTCAACTCACGAACTTATCAAACTTTAGACCTGTAAGTCTATGCTTGGTTCTGTATAAGATAATTTTTAAAATGGTAGTAAATCACTTCCAAAAAGTTCTAGATTATTGTATAGATGATGCTCAAAGTGCCTTTGTCCAAGCATATTGATCACTGAAAACATACTACTTGCATATGAGGTTCTACATATGTACAAGAAAAAAAGAGTAGGGAGGAAAGGTTTTTTTGGCGTTAAAATTGGACATGAGTAATGCATATAATAACGTTGAATGATCTTTTTTATGTCAAATGCCATTGAAGATGGGCTTTGCTAGTTCGTGGGTAGATTTTATTATGCACTGCATCGATTCCATCTCCTATTTGATTGTGATAAATTGGTGTGAAGGTGAAAATTTCAAGCCAACAAAGAGGGTTAAGGCAAGGGGATCCTTTAGGCCCTATCTTTTCTTGGCGTGTAGTGAGGGGTTATCGACTGTAATGTGATTGACTAAAAGGGATGGGATGGTGAAGGGAGCTAGAGTAAGTCGAAGGGGTCCAAATATTTCTTATTTACTTTTTATGAATAACAGTATATTGTTTGGGGAGGCTTCAAATCAAGAGGTTCAAACTTTAAGAAGATTTTGCAAGAGTATGAAGAGGTTTTGGGTCAATGCCTAAATTATGATAAGTTTACAATTTTTTACAGTACAAACACAATTAATCAACTAAGGAATTCACTTGCACAATTATTGAACGTTAGAATTTCTTCTAATCTAGAAAAATATCTAGGTCCTCCCAAATATGGTAGGGCAGGGAAAAATTGATGTTTCAAGGTTTAAAAGGTCGCATAAAGCAGAAAATTACTAATTGGAGCACTAAATTTCTATCACAAGGTGGTAAAAGAATTTTCATAAAATTCATTCTTGAAGCTATTCCTACATATTCTATGGCTTGTTTTTTATTGCCTAATCGTTATGTTTCAAGATGAAGAATATTTGCACACATTTTGGTGGAAAAAGAGCCATGGAAAGCGGGGGATTCGTTGGTGTACTTGGAGACAACTATGTGAGCTTAAAGAGAATGTTGATTTAGAGTTTCATCATTTGGATAAATTTAATCTTTTGTTACTTGCTAAACAGGGTTAGCGATTGATTAATTATTCCAATTCATTAATTGTGTGCACTCTGAAAGAGAAGAATTATCCAAACTACAATTTTGAGAGTGCAAGTTTAAAGAATATACCTTTCGATCCCTATAAGAGTATTTGTGTTACGAAGGAAGTGCTCCAGAAGGGGTTGGGTTGGAGAGCAGGTAGTGGGATCAAAATTCTAGTCCAGGATTCAGCATGGGTACTACAGTTGTATACTACAAAATCCAAAACAGTGTATGCTATTAGGATCCTCTTTTGGTAATGGATCTGATTGATAATGTTAATAGAGAATGGAAAGTAGATTTCATAAGGGATACCTTTAGTGACAATGATGCTAAAAGAATCCTCAATATCCCACTATCCAAATTTTAACATGAAGATTACCATGTGTGGAGATGGGAGGCGTCTGAAAAATTTACAGTCTGAAGCGCATACAAAGCCCTATTACAACAAGACACAAAAGCTAACCATGTATACAACCAGGAAAAAATTGGAAACTTTTACAAAAAAAAAACTGTGGGACTTAAAATTGCTCTCTAGGTTGAAAATCACAATCTGGCTAATCTCAAAGAACTCTCTGCCTACCCTAAATATTCTACACTATAAAAGAATGACTAATTCTAGTCTCTATCCATGATGTGCAGGTGAAATTGAAACCAGTACCCATGCCCTGTGGGGCTGCCCTATGACAAAAGATATATAGCATCATTTAGGTTGGATTTGGCATGAAACAATGCTAACTATGAAGTTACTGGAGTGGGTTACCTGGTTTTTTAAACATAACACCAATACACAGTAGACTGTTTACATATGCTCACTAGGCTATTTGGACAGAAAGAAATAAGTGGATTCATGAGGGTTAGAGAAGATTTGGAAATTATATAGCAGATTCAATAAGGAATCATATTCGATAGAGCAATGGGTTACAAGTTCCCTCACCTATTTGACCGATAGAGTCGGAAAGTTGGCAATCATCAAAACCCCCGTCGTGAAAATCAATTTTGATGCGGCCTGCAAAAAACAAGAGGAAAAATCATGCTTTGGGATTGTGATATGAAACTCGAAGGGACAAGTTCAGAGCTAAAAAATGGTTATTAATGAAAACGTATTTTCTGTCTTCGCGGCTGAAAGGCCTGCATGCATTCAAAGTATCCAAGAGAGATTGAGGCTAGGTTTAATGGACATGGAGGTTGAAGGAAATGCATTGTCTGTCATAAAGAAATTATTAACTGAAAGGGAGGATAGATCATAAATTGGAGCCTTAATCAGAGATGGAAAACTTTTGGGAAGCAGTTTCAAACATATATTTTCAAATATTGTTCTTGAACGGTAAATGGAGTTGCACACGGATACACGCATGGGAGTGTCTGATGAAGAATCTATTGGAACAAAATTAAAGTCATCTATGTGAATACCAATTGGGTTGAAAGATGAGGAGAATTCAAGAAGAAATCCAATTGAAATTCCCGTTGGGCCTATGGCTCGGGCTAGATCCAATAAGCTCAAAGAGGCGATGTTAGGGTTAATTCAGCAAGTTTGGGTCGAGCATGAGAAGTCCAATTTTTATTGAATTCAAGATAACGATCCAATCTCATGCAATATGTTGTATGTGACAGTTTGATTAGTTTGAACAAACTCTTCAATATTTAACTATGTTTTGTTTGTTAAATGCAACTTTGTTTAATGATCTGCTTCATTATGTGTTTTATTTGTTAAATGCATCTTTATTTAATGTTTTGCATTAATACATCTACATCTTTTAAACTATGCATTATTTTTCTTGTTTATTGAATGTGTCTTTGGTTAATGCTTTGGATTAATACATTGGCATCATTTAAGACTTCCATTTTCATATTTAATAAGTCATGCATTAAATCATCTCATTTGTTAATTTACTTCAAGTATGGTTTAAGTTGCATGTTCATTTAATTTGTATACATGAGAGTTATTAAATATGTTGTTTTTATTAGTGTTTTAAGTTATTATTTAATTTTAAATATCTATTTTCTATGTGACTTTTCATATGATTAAAGACTCTTCAAAGTTGGACAGTTTCGAAGCTTTTAAAAGAGCATTAAGAAGGCTGTTTCATGGACCAAAAAAGACTCTTCAGGTCTGAATGTTTTTGGAGTCTTAAGTCTTCATCATGGTGCCATTTAAGATAATGTTACACAAGCTTTTATCATGTGGTTACAAAGGAGCTGAAGGGACATCAATCAAACACATTAAGGATACTTTAAGTTTTATTAAGGAGAATTGACATACCTTTTCAACTACATAAGATTCCAATGAAGAGACATGACTCATTGGCTTCCCTCCATGAGTTTAAAATGAAATTAATACTTCTAATAACCTTACTTAATTGTTGAAGATGAAAGGTCTCACATAGGCATTTGAACAGTCACAAAAGTGCCTATAAATTTCCTGTAAATAGAACTTGAATGTAATTTTGAATTTTTCTGAGTTTTGTGTGAGAATTCTATCTCTTTGTTCTTGGTCTAACTTACTTGGACTTATCAAGGTTTTCCTTGTGGCGTCAAACCCTTTTTTTTCGAACTTATCACTTCCATCATTTCTTTCTTTGTTCTGAAGTATGGTCTTCTAACATACTGTTGGTTCCTATTTTGCTAAATAGTGGGTCACAGTTTACTTCTTCTTCAAAGACTTGTTTGTTTTTTAACTATATAGAAATTGGGTCACGATCATTTATATCGTTGGTTCTTTTCTAAGTGTTTAATTCGTACAAGTCATCCTTTCGAAACCTTCTTTATTGTTTTCATTTAACATATTTTTCGTTACTCGCAATTTCATTTTGAATTTCAACTTGAAACGATATTGCAATTAGATGATAAGAAAATTCAACGTCTTGTAATTGAATTCATGAATACAAGCACGCATCATTTGGTATCAGAGTTATAGAAATCTAATCCAGGTATCGTATTAGAAACATCAAAAAAAAGAAAAAAAAGTGAAAAGAATATGAAAAACAAAAGTGAAAAAAATTTGAAAAAGAAACAACAATTTGAAGTTGAAAAAAATTTAAGTTGAAAAAAAATTTAAAAAAATTATATCATGGAGTATATCTTATATTTTTCGACAAGTTTTCACACTACTGAAATCTTTTGAATAAAAAAAACTTGTTACCTTTTCCCTTTCTATTTTTTTTAATCTATCCTACCACATATCAACCGTTTGTTGTTAACCTACTGTTGCAAGTGTTCTTTGATCAGGTCCTAACTAATTCGATCCAAAACTTTGAGAAGAACTTGAGAAGAAAAAAGCACGAGTGGTGAGATTAAAAGAGGTTTGATTTGGTGAGGAATGTTTCATTATCAACATTGTTTTGTGGTTAGAAATCATGTCAAGGAGTCCTGTAAGGAATAATCCTAATGGAGGAGAGGGAGTTCCAAACTTGTCTTATCAAGCATTGCAAAGAGAGAAGGAACACATGATGCAAAATCAATTAGGGCCCATCCAATAGCAACTTGATCAGTTAGAGGGGAGACCACAACGAGGTCGTTCACCTCCACAATGAGGCCGTTCACCTCTACCTCGAGATCGATCACCTCATGTTCCTAATGCTCAATGGCAACAATCACCTGTAAAAAATTACCGAGATGACTACTATGGCGATAGTGAAGTGGAAAGTGATCAAGTGTCAGAACGAAGTGTGAAACGAAATGATCGTAAAAATCAAGAGCCAAGGAGGAGAGAGTAAGTTGATAACAATCTTGAAAATATTAAGGTGCAGATTCCTTCATTCCAAGGAAGAACCGATCCTGAAGCTTATTTGGAATGAGAAAAAAAAAGATAGAGTTGGTATTTGAGTGCCATAATTATTCAAAACTACAAAAGGTAAAAATCACAGCCATCGAATTTTCAGATTATGCTATTATATGGTGGGATCAACTAACCATGAATAGGAGACGAAATGGAGAACGACCCGTGGAAACATGGACTGAAATGAAGGCACTCATGCGAAAAAGATTTCTACCTAGTCATTACTAGCGGGACTTGTTCCAAAAACTCCAAAACCTTTCATAAGGAAATCAGAGTATGAAAGAATATTTCAGGGAGATGGAGATAGCTATGATTCGAGCCAATGTTGATAAAGACCTAGAGGCAACCATGGCGAGGTTTTTTTCCAGCTTAAATCAAGAAATAGCTAATCTTGTTGAACTACAACATTATGTTGAATTGACTGATATGGTTCATATGGCCACAAAAATTGAGCGGCAACTCAAGAAGAAATGAGTGTTTCGAATGGCATCCAACACTCGTTCTGCTTCAAAATGAGGCCAAACATCTTTTAAAAAGGATGTAACCATGCCAGCAAAAAATAAATCCGGACCACCCAAATTCCAAAAGCCAAGTGACGTTGCATATAAAGGAAAGGTAAAAATGCAGCAAAATCGTTTGCGAGAAGTTAAGTGCTTCAAGAGTCTGGGCCGAGGGCATATTGCTAGCCATTGTCCCAATCAAAGTACGATGGTTCTTAGAGATAACGGAGAAATTGAGAATGAAAATGAATTTGATGATGATGAGTCTTTACCGTCACTAGATCATGCAAATGAAATTGAATATGTTGTTGGTAGTGAACTTCTTATGGTAAAAAGGAGTTTGAATATTCATGCCTCGAAAGATGAACAGCAACGAGAATATATATTTCACACCCAATGCCATGTTCAAGAAAAGGTATGTAGTGTAATCTTTGATGGTTGCACTAATATTGTAAGTACTGCAATGGTGGAAAAACTTGGATTGCCAACACTTAAACATCGTCAGCCATATAAGTTGTAATGGTTGAACGATGGCGGGGAGATCAAGGTGACCAAGCAAGTTGTAGTTCCTTTTTTCATTGGCAAGTATAGCAATGAAGTCCTTTGTGATGTTGTTTCCATGTATGCTAGACGTCTTTTGCTAGGGAGGCCCTGGTAATATGATCGACGAGTGGTTCATGATAGCTACACCAACTGCTATTCATTCAAGCACAACGAGAAAGCTATTACCTTAGCTCCAATGACACCAAAGCAAGTCTACGAAGATCAGATTCGTTTGAAAGAAGAGAGTGAAAAAGCAAAATCAAAAGAAAAAGAAAAGAATGATGAGAGTGAAAAAGAAAAGAGCAACAAAAAGAAAAAAGAGTCTGAGGTAAAATCAAAAGAAATTAAGAAAAAAAAGGAGAAAGAAACTGAAAAAGTGAGTTTTTATGTCAATGAGAGAGAGGTTAGGAGAACTTTAGTTCTTAGACATCCACTGCTTGTACTTGTGTATAATGAAGCCCTGTTTAATACTAATGAACTCGATAAGACTTTTCCATCTTCTATTGTTTCATTGTTACATGAATTCCAAGATGTCTTTCCTGGTGATCTAACGAATAGATTACCACCTCTTCAAGGAATTGAACACCAAATTGACTTTATTCCAGGTGCCATTATACCAAATCGACTGGCATATCGAAGCAATCCTGAAGAACTAAGAAGTTGCAAAGACAAGTTGAAGCATTAATGGAGAAAGGTTACGTTCGTGAGAGTCTAAGTCTTTGTACCGTACCTGTGTTGCTGGTTTTAAAGAAAGATGGTACGTAGCGTATGTGTGTTGATTACTGAGCTATCAATAAGATAACTATTAAATATAGGCATCCGATACCCTAGCTCGATGACATGTTAAACGAGTTGAGTGGGTCGCGTATTTTTTCAATGATTGATTTGAAGAGCAGTTACCACCAGATTCGAATGCAAGAAGGTAATGAGTGAAAGACAACCTTTAAAATGAAATATGGTTTGTATAAATGGTTAGTCATGCCATTTGGCTTAACTAACTCACAAACACTTTCATGAGGTTGATGAATAATGTGTTACGACATTTCATTGGTAAATTCTGTGTTGTTTATTTTGATGATATTTTGATTTATAGTAAGAATTTAAATGATCATTTGCAGTACTTAGGTTCTATTTTAGAGGTTTACGCAAGGAGAAGTTATTTGCTAATCTTAAGAAATGCTCAGTACTGAAAAACTTGTTTCCTTAGGTTTTGTAGTGACTTCCAAAGGCCTTGAAGTTGATTAAGAAAAAGTGAGTGCTATTCAAGACTGGCCAAGACCGACAAGTGTAAGTCAAGTTAGAAGCTTTCATAGACTAGCTAGCTTCTATTGAAGGGTTGTTAAGATTTTTAGTACTTTGGCTGCACCTTTAACTGGAATCATTAAAAATAATTTGAACTTCCAGTGGGGAGATGAGCAAGAAAAGTCCTTTAATTTGATAAAAAAAATGACTCACCAATGCTCCATTATTAGGTTTACATGATTTTACTAAAACCTTTGAAGTTGAGTGTGATGCTTCAGGTTTAAGCATTGGTGCTGTGTTGATGCAAGAAGGACATCCTATGGCGTACTTTAGCGAGAAGTTGAATAGTGCTACTTTGAATTACCCGACTTATGACAAAGAAATGTATATCTTAGTACGAGTGTTGGAAAACATAACAACATTACCTTTGGCCAAAAGAATTCGTTATTCACACTGATCAGGAGTCATTGAAGTATTTGAAAGGGTAGCATAAGTTGAACAAATGACAAGCGAAATGGGTAGAGTTTCTTGAAACTTTTCCCTATGTTATCAAGAACAAACAAAGTAAAGAAAATATTGTTGCTAATGCATTGTCACGTAGGTATACTCTGTTATCAACTCTGAATACAAAATTGCTTGGATTTGAGTATATTAAAGACTTATATGATTCTGATGTTGATTTTGGAAATGTATATCAAGCTTGTGAAAAAGGAGTTTTTGGAAAATTTTTCAGACATGACATTTTTCTTTTTAGAGAAAACAAGCTTTGTGTTCCACAAGGATCCATTCGTGAGCTGTTTATGAAGGAAGCACATGGAGGAGGACTTATGGGTCATTTTGGTGTGATTAAAACTTTAGATGTGTTGCAAGAACATTTCTTTTGGCCACACACGGGACGAGATGTTGAAAGAATTTGTGAACAGTGTATCACGTGCAAAAAGACTAAGTCTAGACTTAAAGTTCATGGTTTGTATACACCCTTGCCCATACCTATAGAACCTTGGGTTGATTTATCGATGGACTTTGTGTTAGGACTGCCTAGATCAAAAAATGGTAGAGATTCTATTTTTGTGGTGGTTGATAGATTTTCTAAAATGGCACATTTCATACCTTGCCGCAAAACTGATGATGCTATGAAAATAGCAAATTTGTTTTTCAGGGAGGTAGTTCGATTGCATGGAATTCCGAGAAGCATAGTTTCAGATCGAGATGCTAAGTTTTTGAGTTACTTTTAGAAGACCATGTGGAGTAAGTTAGGCATAAAGCTAATGTTCTCAACTACTTGTCATCCACAAACGGATGGAAAAATTGAAGTAGTTAAACGGACTTTGTCTACATTGTTAAGAGCGATCATAAAAAGGAACTTGAAGACGTGGGAAGATTGTCTACCCCATGTTGAGTTTGCTTATAACCGCACTGTTCATTCTGCTACGAAGTTTTCACCATTTGAGGTTGTATATGGTTTTAATCCTCTTACACCTTTAGATTTATTGCCTTTAACTTTTAATGAGATTGTTAATTTAGATGGTAAAAATAAAGAAGAAATTGTTAAAGAATTGCATCAAAAGGTGAAAGACATTATCGAGAGAAAAACTAGGCAATATGAGACGAAGGCAAACAATGGCCGACAGAAAATTTTGTTTGAACTCAGGGATTGGGTCTAGGTGCACATGCTCAAAGAAAGATTTCCAGCCCAACGACAGTTAAAACTCCTTCCAAGAGGAGACGGACCTTTCCAAGTTATAGAGAGGATTAATGATAACTCTTATAAGCTAGACCTACCGAGTGAGTTCCATATTAGTGCTAGCTTTAATATATCTGATTTATCTCCTTATGATACAGGTGACGATTTGAGGACAAATCGTTTTGAAGAGGGAGGGGATGATTCATGCATGGGAGCGTCTGATGAAGAATCGATTGGAACAAAATTAAAGTCGTCTATGTCAATACCAATTGGGTTGAAAGATGAGGAGAATTAAGGAAGAAATCCAATGGAAATTCTCGTTGGGCCTATGACTCAGACTAGATCCAAGATGCTCAAAGAGGCGATGTCAGGGTTAATTCGGCAAGTTTGGGCCGAGCATGAGAAGTTCAATTTTTATTGGACTAAAGATAATGATCCAATTTTATACAATGTGTTGACAGTTTGATTAGTTTGAACAAACTCTTCAATTTTTAACTACGTGTTTTGTTTTTTAAATGCATTTTTGTTTATAATCTGCTTCATTATGTGTTTTGTTTGTTAAATGCATCTTTATTTAATGTTTTGCACTAATACATCTACATCTTTTAAAATGTGCATTATGTTTCTTGTTTATTGAATGTGTCTTTACTTAATACTTTGCATTAATACATTGGCATCATTTAAGACTAACATCTTCATATTTAAGAAGTCATGCACTAAATCATCTCATTTGTTAATTTACTTCAAGTATGGTTTAAGTTGCATGTTCATTTAATTTGTGTGCATGAGAGTTATTAAATATGTTGTTTTTATTAGTGTTTTAAGTTATTATTTAATTTTAAATATCTATTTTGTAGGTGACTTTTCATATGATTAAAGACTCTTCAAAGTTGGACAGTTTAAAAACTTTTAAAAGAATATTAAGGAGGTTGTTTAATGGACCAAAAGAGACTCTTCAAGTCTGAACGTTTTTGGAGTTTTAAGTCTTCATCATAGTGCCATTTAAGAGGATGTTACACAAGCTTTTATCATGTGGTTACAAGGGAGCTGAAGGGACATCAATTAAACACATTAAGGATACTTTAAGTCTTCATTAAGGAGAATTGAAATACCTTTTCAACTACATAAGATTCCAATGAAGAGACATGACTCATTGGCTTCCCTACATGATTTTAAAAAAAAATTAATACTTGTAATAAAATTACTTAGTTCCTGAAGATGAAAGGTCTCACATAGGCATTTGAACAGTCACAAAAGTGCCTATAAATTTCTTGTAAACAGAACTTTGAATGTAATTTTGAATTTTCTGAGTTTTGTGTGAGAATTCTATCTCTTTGCTCTTGGTCTAACTTACTTGGACTTATCAATGTTCTCCTTGTGGCGTCAAACCCTTTCTTTTTCAAACTTATAACTTCCATCATTTCTTTCTTTGTTCTGAAGTATGGCGTTCTAACATATTTTTAGTTCCTATTTTGCTAAATAGCGGGTCACAGTTTTCTTCTTCTTCAACGACTTGTTTGTTTTTTCACAATATAGAAATTAGGTCACGATCATTTATATTGTTGGTTCTTTTCTAAGTGTTTAATTTGTACAAGTCATCTTTTAGAAACCTTCTTTATTGTTTTCATTCAACCTTTTTTCCACTACTCACAATTTCATTTTGAATTTCAACTTGAAACAATACTAAAATTAGATGATTGAGAAATTCAGCGTCTTGTAATTGAATTCATGAATATGAACACGCGTCACACACTTAGTAGTTGTTGAAGGCTTTAAGACAGGAGAACAGTGGAGCTGATGAGATGATGTCCCTGAGTTTATAAGAGGAGCAATAGAGAGGGATATGAGAGGTTTGATTTTCTGAAGAGATTTGGGAACTATGTTGTTTTTAAGAAGAAGAAGGGTTTTTGCAGGGGAAAGGCTATTAAAATATTAGAAATGATGAAGAACTTTTTTCAACGATTAGTTTCCCTATGTTTTGTTGCTTTTTAGGAGGTGGGACTGTTGGTTTTCTCGGTTGAAATGTAGAAGTTTCTAAAGCGCCCTATTTCTTTATCTAGGTTTGGGCTAGAGGTGATCATGGATTGGGCTACCCGGCTCGGCCCGAAGGCTCGGCCGAAGAATGGGAGGGTTCAGGTAAAAATATAGACCCGAAATATGGGTTTGGGCAAAAAAACGAGGTTCGTTTAGAAAACGGGCCGGGCCTCGGGTAAAACTTTTTTAGCCGAGGCCCAGTCCGAATTATATACTAAATAATTTTTTTATTTTTAATCATATTTAATTTTTTATTTTCAATTTTAATATAACAACTTTTTATTATATTTTCAATTTGTGTATTGTTTTAAGAATTATTTTAGTCTCATTTTTATTTGTTTCTTGTTTTAATATTTGTTTTAATATTTTTAAATGTATTTGATTTATTATATTTTTAATTTTTTTATTTAATGAAATAAGCTAAAAAAATTAATATGGGCCAGGCCGAGCTCGGGTTTAACAATTTTATTTTGGGCCGGGCTTGGACAAATTTTTAGGCCCATATTCTGGGTCGGGCCGAGCCCAGGCTTAGAAAACAGGCCTAAAATTTTGTCTGAGCCTGGCCTGAACCTAGCCTGAACCTGGGCCGGCCCGACCCATGATCACCTGTAGTTTGGGCTCATTTGATTGAGCCTTTTTTTTTTTAATTTTGTCTTTCTTCTTTTATTTTTTTCTGAAACTTTAGTCGTCTTTTTTGGGCTTTTTATCTTTGAATAAAAATCCAACTGCTAATCCAAAAAAAAAAAAGAAAAGAAAGCTACTTTAAAATAATATAAATTTATAACTATAAATTCTTAATTTTTTTTTCTTTTAAGAAAATGAAGCATGATTTCGTTTAGAGCTGCTCATGGGCTGGGTTGAGTCGGGCCTAAGTATGATATTAACATAGTTTATACTTGCTTAAGCCCGACCTGACCCAAAATATGAGCCTAAAATTTTGTCCAAACCCAACCATATTTGCAAAAGATTAATCCAAATCCATTTTAGGCCCGTCCATATTATTTTTAAAAAATATTTATATTTATATTTATATTAATTTAATATTTATTAATTTATTGAAATTTTTTTATAGTCATCTTAATATTATTTTAATGTTTACAATAAAATAGTATTATATATTTAATATATTTTTATTTTTTAAATGTGTTTAAAATTACATAATATAAATTATTATAAATTTTAAATGGGTTAAATGAAATGGGCTCGAGCCTTGAATGTTCAGCCCGAGCCCAATTCATATTTTAAATAGGTGTAATTTTTTTGCCCAAGCCCATTATTGGGCTTAATATTTTTCCCCAGCCCTTTTTAAATTTCAAGCGAATTTTTGACTTGGACGGATAATTTGAACTATTAATAGATCTAATCTTATTTTACCGGGTTATATTCTTCATTATTATAAAAATTAAGACAAAAATTTATTATACAAAAACTAATTTAATAAAGAAAGTAATTGATACTTGTTAATTTTATAGATGGTAAAAATAAAGTTTAAAAGTTTGTTATATAACAACCTTAAATGTTATCATAGAAAGTATATTTATAGACAACTAAAGGTAAGATATATATCTTGCTAACTCGTTAGTCAACTTTATCCCAGCTGTCAAAAGGGTCGTCACTTTTGAATTTTCTTTTTTAACCATATGGTGCAGAATTCTAAGTTCAGAGGTGTTTGGTACAACACTAATAAATGCCATAGAAAAATGCTTCATTATCATTATAATCCAAGTAGTCCTGTTTTACTTTTCAAACCTTTGGTATTCTTTTGCTGAATGTAATTGATAAACTGCCATGTGTTTTCAATGTAAACAAATAATTGATTGGAAAAAATTTGTTACGACTGACAATCACAAATTTTAAATATAAATAATATAATTGCTATACATAATATTTAAAAAATATGTAATACATTATTTAACATCCAGAAAACGGTGAAAGCGTTTGTAGTCAATCTCATTCATCTTTGCTTGAATTGCTCATTCTCATTTTCATCGTAAGCTTATTCGTCAAATGTTACAGCAAAGCATTAACTTATTATACAACAGCATACATATACGGGAGAAAAGAGAGGCCTTGTAGTTGCAGATGAGTATATGCATCAAATTTGACAACTGTGACTAGTTAATGGAGATGTAAATGGAGGAGCAGGCACCTGAATTATTCCCTCAAGCATCAGCAAAACTTTCTTCATGGTGGGTCTGAAAGAGATGTCTTCTTGAATGCACCAAAGAGCCACCATTACAAACCTCTCCAGCTTCATCTTGTCACTTAAGGCCTCTGCATCAGAGTCGACAAGGGCATCGACAGCGCCTTCCAAAAAGCAGTCACAAGCCCAATCTGTCAAAATTGCTCTCTCTACTTCAACATCCATTGCTACATTTCTTCTACAACAAATGATTTCTAGCAGCAAGACACCAAAGCTATAGACATCAACCTTCACACTTACGGGCACGGTCTTGAACCATTCAGGTGCTACATACCCTTTTGTGCCCCTAATATTAGTATTAGTAAAGGATTGCTCCGTGCCTAAAAGCTTTGACAGCCCAAAGTCAGAGATCCGAGCTTCATAGTAATCATCAAGAAGTATGTTTTGAGGCTTTATATCACAATGGATTATTTGGGGGCTACACTCCTCGTGCAAGTAACACAGTCCTCTAGCAATTCCCACAGCAATTTCTGTCCTTTGGTTCCAGCTTGGTTTTATATCCCCAAAGAGAGAGCTTGCTAGTGTCCCATTGCTTAAGTACTCGTATACCAGCATTCGATGTTGACTCTCGTCACAATATCCCAGCAACTTGACAAGATTCCTATGGTGTGTTTGAGCAATCACATTCACTTCAGTTCTGAATTCCTTGTCTGTGTCTTGAACCACCCTGTCTAACTTCTTAACTGCAACTCCAGTCTGATGTTGAGAATCTGTGTCTATTACCCCTTTATAAACGATGCCGAATGATCCCCTTCCCAGCTCCTCCTTGAATCCATTTGTAGCGTCTTCCATCTCCTCATAATTAAAATACCTTAAGCTGCTTTGTATGATAGTTTTGTTTCTCTGATTTCTTGAAATCTTTTTTTGGTACAAGAAAAATGATCCCATACATAATATCCCAACAAGTAGGAAGTTGACAAACACAGAGCTACCTAAGAGCACTGAAATCAGAATTATCAGCGAATTCTGGTTCCCCTTTTTGTCTGGCATCGTCGGAGGGGTTTTATGGGCAAAATTATCTTTTCTTACTTTGAGAAAGGAGATGGAAGTCACTTGCGTATCTTGTCTCCCGTATGGAAGTGGCAGAGACTTCTTCCAACAGCCATTCTCATTGTACACAGCCACAATACACAGACAATCCTGCAAACAGTAAGCTTTACAGTCATTTACACTGCAAGGATTAATCCGCTCATAATCGGAAGTCGGCCAATCTGTATTCTGCAGTTCCACTAATTTGTATAAATCTTGTGAGGAATTTTGTGCATCTGCTGCACAACCCTGCATGAAATCTGCTTGGCAGTTACCGTACTCTTCATTTGCATCGGATAAAGAATATCCTGGTGGGCATTTACATTCTGGCCTTTTGTCGGGTTTAAGTGTGCAGATACTATTGAAGCCACAAGTTCCACTACCCAACTCCGCAAAATTAGTTGTGCAAATATTATCTGGAATGGTCTTAAACACACTCCAGTTTCGACTGCTTCCCGTGTTCTTGGGATAACTAGACAGGGTCAAAACGCCATCAAAATTTAGAGTCGCTCTGTAGTGGTAATCTGCAGAAGGAGCTTCATCTCCTACGCTAAGTGAATGTGTCTGATTGTTTCCTCTCAGTACGTAAAAGGATCCATCTTGATCAAGCCTCACTTGAAAACCAGAATTGGATGAATTTTGTTGATCATAAGTGCCACTAATGTAGTATGCAACGTAAGTAAAGTTGGACTCCAAATTTATGGAATTGAGCACAGCATTTCCATCTGGAAGTAAACGAAACTGGAATCTACCCTTTGAGAAGTTGTTCTCTTTATGCCGAGACGAAAGCAAACCACCCCTGTCGATTACCTGAGTGGGTAACAGTGTATCAGTAGGGTTGTTGAAGCTCTCCCACAGTGATTCAGAATCACTATAAACTACAAAATTGCCTGTATCATTCATTGTAGCAAACGCAACTTCACCGGTGGCAAAATCAGATCTCCATATCAGTAGACCATTAGGATCGGTGAGAACTAGTCCTCGATCAGCAGTTAACTCCACCTTGGATCTTCTTGGAGCAGGTTTATCTCCATTTGCATACCAAACAATGGTACGGTTTGGTATTTTATAATACCATATAGCAAGTAGGAATTGATCTTTATTTTCAAGTTGGTGAAATCCCAAGGCGAAATGATTGGAAGAAGAAAGCCATGGGTTTGCATCATCAGTCGCTTCGATGAAGGTGCTAGGGCGGATGTCACCAGCACTACTTTGAGCAGCAACAAGAGGTAGGAGCAGCAATATGTATGCGGAAAACAAAGGATGAAAAACTGAGGCCATTGATTAACTTGTAATGAAACAGAGGATTGAGCCGCTCTAGGAAGGAACTAATGACGTATAATTATAAAGAGGTTAAGAATGACTATAAGTCCGACAGAATCTGGACTTGGAATTTTCTTTTCAGCATGTTAAAAGCTTCTATTAAGAACTCCGATCTGATATTAAAAGATATTCACTCATATAATCTACTCAAGTTCGAGCTTTGGAAAGTAAGTGATAAGTTTTTATTCATTAGTCTATAATTGTACCATAAAAAGACTGTTAAGCTTGTATGACAGAAGCAGTCAAGCTTGGAAAAGTTGATAACTACTAATTCTCTGTGTTGAATCATTCAACCCTTGAAATTTCTTTCTAGCATCTAAGAACGTATCAGAAAACCAATCAAAATTGATGTTGGTCAAAAATCAATTTACAAAAGCCTACTATTTACCATCATTGTTATTCAACATAAACTTTTCCCTCATAATACGGCAGAGCTTAGGCCAATAGCTGGAAACCCTTTCACCTTCGTGACGTAGCAGATGTTTGAAACTGTAGCCCGACCAATATGTAGCTTTTTTCCAAAAAAACGCGTTGACATGTACTTTGGAGATTAAAAAAAAAAATTGTGCTTCAAGGAATATTCACTTTCTTTATTTAAACTTTTTTTTTCTTAATGTATAACTTAAAATATAAATTTATTTTGTTTTTAGTCTATTTTGTAACCCTCGTTAAGCAATTTTGGCTTATGAAAAAAATAACACGTGGCATAGTTTTGGTCAATGAAAAAAAATGTCATGCCACATGACAACTAGATTTATTTAAAATAAAAATATAAAAATATAATGTTAAATATTTAAATATAAAAAAATTTGACTTTGATTGACCATTGATCAATGTTGGTCGGCTATTTAGCGCTATTAGAACATGTCACGTGTCTTTTTTTTAATATTATATATTATATTGATTAAAATGTAAAAAATTATATATATAATATTTTATAAAAATTAAAATAATTTTTATTAAAATTTTAAAACATATAATTATAAATTTTAAAATGTAAAAATCATATATACTATTTTGATTTTTAAAATACATAAAAAATTATTTTTGAGCTTTTTAAAATTCTATATATATTATATATAATTTTTACATTTTTAATCAATATAATATATAATATTAAAAAATAAAGAAAGGGACACGTGGTGTGTTCTAGTAGCGCCATGTGCTCAGTCATCAGTCGATCAATGCCAGTCAATGGTTGGTCAACGTTGATCAACGGTTGATTAAAGTCAAAAATATTTTTTAAATATTTAATATTATATTTTTTATTTTTAATTTAATTTTAAAAAAATGCGACAAATAGCATATTATATGTCAATGATGATGGCAACATCAATGTATCCACCACCTCCGACAATTCCACCATATTATTTGCAACCGGTGTATGCTACATCATACACTTATACACCGATAATGTCGCAAACACCCCCAACATCATTGTTCTACCAAGGTGACTCATCTTTGCAACCATCTATTCGTACAACGGATGACACACAATGGCAACCTAGGATGACATCGCACTCAACCACGGAGGAAGGAGATGAAGATAAACATGACGGTCAAGGTGAAGATAAAGACGAAGAGGAGGAGGAGTTGAAACCCCAACTTTGTACGAAGAAGAAATCCGAGTTCAACTAATTCATGTACAACTAATGCATTAATATCAAGAGCATAATATCAACTAATGCGTGCGAAGGTAAATCAAACAAAAAAAAATGTATTAGCAAAAATATCAAGAGCATAAAGATCCTCTCTGGCCAATTTAAATCAATGATACATAACTATCATAGACTATTGTGGCATGTACTTCTAGACTTGATATTAATCTTAGTTTAGTCCTAGAATCAACCAAACTCAATATTTGACACTACTAAATGTAACACCCCACTCGCAACCCCACCGTCAGGTTTGAGATATGAGACACCACGTTCCAATTTTGAAGCAGCTACACTTTCATTTCAAAATTAAATAAGACAATTTATACAAGATAGTTAACATTTAATACTTCTAAAGAAATCATTATTCAATTTTGAGTTATAAGTAGGCTTACGAAAGCTCTCATGATACCTCAGTAACAATTGAGCAACTAAATGTGAAAACTATTAAGACAAAAGGGTGTTGTCGCGACATTGTGGGTAGTAGCTTTATGTCACGACTTTAAAAGGGTTGATTCACAACCATGAAGGCAATAATTCGATTTCGTGACTTCAATAAGGGAAATATTGTAACATCGATAATTGTAGGGTTTAGTGTCACAACTATAGTGAAAGCGAGTTGTGACATTAAAGGTAGTGGGCTGAGGGTCGTGACTTCAAATATGGGTATTGTTGCGACTATGGGGATAGAGGCTTAATTTCACAATACCGAAGGGAGAGTGTCATGACTATTAGGACATATACGTTGAACTTCTTTATTTGATATATTATTTTAATGTAACAAATAAAAATATCTTTAAATAAAAAAAACTAACTTTAACGTTCACTGAATCATGCATTAAATGCTATTGGTATCGATACTCATACAAAAAGTATCAATACTTTTTGTTACAGGTGAATTTAATGATTTGATATTTTTCATCCTAACAACTTTATTTATTTTTCAACAACCATAACGGTTGGAAATGAATTAGAGGGTATAAATACCAGGTTTTAAAGGTCCTACAACAACTAAAAAGAATAATCCAGCTTAAAGATCAATCAAAACAACAAATGTGCCATATATTTCCATACTTTTCTTTAATACACTTGTAATCTTTATTTTCATTCTTTTTCTCAAGTGCTTTTCATTGTAATTGAGCCTAATTTTGCAAACATTCAAATCTTGTAAAGATTGTTTTTTTGTTTGCTACTTTGTATCTCTTTAAGAGGGTTAGTATCTTAAGATTTTGGTAGAAATCTTAAGGCAGTTGTAAGGTTAAATATTATCCTTAAAGCTTGATCAAATTAGTGAATTTTGGAAAATCCTTAGTTGTGGAAAACTAAGGTAGTGGAGTAGGCAATTGAGGTCGAACCACTCTAAATTCTTGTGTTCACTTTTCTATCTTTTCTCTTTAGCTTTCAGAAATTTTTTTAAAAAGCCAATTCACCCCCTTCTTGGAAATTTCGGTTGATCATTTGAGCTAACAATTGTATCCGAGTTAGCCTCTAAAAGATGATCTAACAACCAAGAGAAGATCCTTGAGGTAGCTTAACTTTCGACAATTCAAACCACACAAGATGACTTTTACTTCTGACTCCGTTTTTCTTGGTGAGTCTCAATCCATTTCTAAAAGCTTTCTACTTTATTAGTGTTAATTATTCCCATTGAAAGACTAGGATGATGTTGTTCATACAAGCCAATGATTGTTATATGGGACATCATCAAGGATGGCCCATCCATACGACTCAAGCAACAAGGAGAGATCTTAGCTCCTAAAAGCAAGAAGGAATAGAATGAAGAAGATAGGAGAAGCTTACAACTTAATGCCAAATCTATGCATACTTTCTTTTGTGCCTTTGGTCTGGATGGGTATAATAGAGTATTTTTATGTTCTAATTGTGACAGCCCAAAATTGACCCTAGTCGGGATGTGGTTTCGGGACCACAAAACCGAGGCATAAAAATAATTTAAAATTTATTTTGATGCCTATGATATGTGTTAAATTGTGTGTGACATTTTTGATGATTTGATTTAGTGTTATAAATGTGAATTTCACTAGAAAGGGCCTAGTAGTAAACTTTGAAAGTATGATGGGAAGATGTGGGATGACTAGTTGATCATGCATGCAAAAATAAGGGATTTGCATGTCAAATTTCCCCAAAAGAAGCATAGTGGCCAGCCAAGGTAGGTGTTGATGGGCAAGGGAAACATGTTTCCAACATGTTTGGCTAGTGAGTTATGTATGAAGAAATAAAATAAGAATTAGCATTAAAGAAATGAACAAAAAAAAAAAAAAGATGAGCATGGATGCCCCCCCTTGCCGTGAGTTGTAGAGAAGGAAAGAAAAAAATTTTTGTTCATCCATTTTTCACTTCTTTGGCCGAAAATACTAAGGAAAAAGGGAGGATTTTTGCTCCATTTTTGGTTTAGAAGAGATCTAGAAGGAGATTTGGCTATACTTGCATCAAGATTAAGGTATGTATGAGGTTGTGTCATGAGATTCATGCATGTTTTAGTTGCTAACTTGATGTTCATGTTAGCCATGGTTCAAATACTTGTTATGCCATAGAAATGGTATTTGGCCAAGGTTGATATTGTGTTGAAGCCATTGCATGCTAAATGTGAAGCTTGCTAATGATGCATGTAATGATGGATTGACTACTCTTGAAATTTCTTTTTAGTATTCTTGAGTAGGGCATTGAGTCCTTTGTTTAACCATGACCAAAAATTTAAAAGGAGTATGATGTGTGAGGTATTCGCCATGGCATGCTCATGAGCATGGTTTATGCTTCTTGCATGTTAGTTAAAATTTGTGTTTTGGATGGTTATGAACACCTTGAAATTGCCTTGCACCTATATGTGTATATGTGTTTGCACATGATGATTTGGTTATGAAGTAAATGATAAATATGTTTGTTTAAAGAAGAAATGGTTGAAGAATGTTTGTGAAATTTGCATGTATATTCGGCCTAGTACTTATATGGTGTGAAAATCTCAAATTTATTGTTGATTTTGTGCAAGTATGACTAAGTATAATCGGCCATATGAGCGCTTGATGCTATGTTATAATTATTGAGCTTAAGTATGTGGATGTAAGTGTGCGGCCTTATAAGGGCTAAGTACCTTGGATTCCCTTTTGATATTCAAAACGATTAAATCAATTTATTTGTTAACATAAAGCTCAAGAGCAAAGGGAACTAGCTCCAATAAAGGAAAAGAAAAGGTGATTGAATAGCCGTTGGAAGCGCTCGATAATCTCCAAGGTAAGTTTTCGAGTATCGAAACTTAGATTTTGATTTGATTGAACGAAGTAATAAGCAATCGAAATTGTGCCCTTGTATGTGGCCATTGAGCCGAAATGATATTCTTGATTAAGTAAATTGTGCATAAAAGTTTGTTATGAAATTGAAACAAAGATGTGTATGAATGTGCGAATTGTGATATCCGGGCTAAGCCCAAAGGCAATGGTGCGAGCTATGATATCCGGGCTAAGCCCGAAGGCAATTGTGCGAGTTGTGATATCCGGGCTAAGCCCGAAGGCAATTGTGCGGGTTACCATAACCGGGTTAAGTCCCGAAGGCATTTGTGCGGGTTACCATAACCGGGCTATGTCCTGAAGGCGTTTGAACGAGTAGCTATATTCGGTTAAACTCCGAAGGTATGTGATTTGAAAATTATAAGCTTGCTGGAAAATTTTCAGTTAATGCACTTGTGAAATTTCCAACAACAAGGTATGCGTTGTGTATGCTTTGCACACTAGGGGTAAGTGCGTATAAATATTTGCTCCAATGATAAACGAGTTATCGGCTTAACTAAGCCGTTATTTGTGTATGAATATAAGAGTTGGGATTGTGAAGTAAGCATGTCATTGAGAAATTGTGCATATGAATTATTGTTTAGCTACTTGAATGCTATGCTTTGGTTGTGTGTAAATTATGGCTCAAACTTACTAAGCATAAATTGCTTACTCCGTTCCTTTGTTTCTCTGTTTTATAGATTTTGCTCGTTAGCGATCGGATTTGGGATTATTGAAGTGAAGTCATCCACACTATCAAACCCCCTTTTTGGTACTCTTTTGGTTGAACTTTGGATATGGCATGTATAGGACTACCCTCGATTGTTTTTAAGTTCTTTGTGATGTATATGTGTACGGCCATGCGAAAATGGTTCGTAAAAGTGGAGGATGGAATTTGACCATTTGTGCTTTGTAATTATATTTGGTTTCATGATGTGATTATGGTTTGGAATGAGAGTGTTGGTCACATGATCAGCCATTGGAATGGCTAAATATGATCATATGTGGACCTATGTATGTCAAAATTATAGTTGGCCCATGGAAACCACAAGATAGGTAAAGTTTACCTTGAAAATAGATGCTGGCAGCAGCAGTGGTGTGGATTTGAAAAATCTCCAAAATTTGTAGGAATGGTATTAAATAGTGAATAAGTTATGTAAACGAACCTTGACGAGTCTATTTTCATATGAAAGTAACGAAACGATCATATGAACAGTATACCGAGAGATATTAAAGTTCTCGTGAGACAGGGCCAGAACGGTTTCTGGGTCCTCTGTCGCGACTTTGAAAATTTACTATAAATTATCCAGAAAGAATTAGAAGTCATGCCTTATATGTGCAGATTCTATTTTGAGTCTAGTTTCATTAGAAACAAACGGAACCAGTATTAAAGCCCTGTACAGAGAAATATTCTAGTTGTAACACGCGAAGATCAGTGTAGTCGACCCCCTGTAACATGGGTGACTTTAACTAATAAACTGTTCCAATTGGCCCAACAAAAAATTCTAGAAATAAATCCATGGATGGATATATGAGTCTAAATTCAGGGAAAATTTATGGAATCAGTTTCTGAGTTTTGAAACTCGAGATATGATTTTTAAGGCGACCGTGACGCAGTTTTCCAGCCTGTCTGGAAATGCCAAATTGGTTGGTACTTTAAGAGGATTTGTCTCGTTAACCCCTCGTGTCCGAAACCGGTGATGGTCTCGGGTTCGGGGTGTTACAATTTTATTGGTATCAGAGCCACGGTTTAGTCGATTCTAGGACTACCGTGATATGTTTGGGGTCTAGCTATACATGCCATTAAGTGATAATTGATAGTGTGGTGATTTACATTCGAATTTGTGTTTGTTTATAGCAATGGATCCCGATCCCAACCGAGCAATAGCTGATGATGTGGAGAGTGTGGCGCTGCTCCGCAAGAAGGGACAGCAATGGCGGACTCTCAACCTATGGCCAGCAATCCGAATGATGAGGCTAGGCAAGCCTTTTATAGCGTGATGAATGATTGGTTCAACCAATACATTCGAACTAACACAACTATTCCACAACCTCCATTCCCGACTAATGCAACCCCAAGACCTACAATACCTCCGTGAATCGACCAAATAAGGTCAAGTAAGCCCCAATGACGAGTGATTCAAAACATGGGGCCACTGAATTTAAAGCTACGGATGACGACAATGCCGAGCAAGCTGAATTTTGGTTGGACAACACTATCCGGTGCTCGATGAGCTATCTTGTACACCGATGAGTGCTTAAAGTGTACTATCTCCTTGCTACGCGATTCCGCCTACTATTGGTGGAGTACTCGACTTCGGTTGTGCCTAGGGAGCAAGTAACTTGAGAGTTTTTCCAAACCGAGTTCAAAGGAGTATATCGATCGAGATTCATCGACCAAAACGAAAGGAATTTCTTGATCTTAAGCAAGGCTCTATGTCCGCATCGACTACGAGCGAAAATTTGTTAGACTCAAGAGATACACTCGAATGTGTTTCGTCCGGCTATTATGTGTAAACGCTCGAGGATGGGCTGAATGATGATATAAGGATGTTTGTTGGCATTCTCGAAATACGAGTTCGTAGTACTTGTTGAGCGAGCTTGTAAAGTCAAGAGCTTAGAAAGGAGAATCAAAAGTTGATGTGGGAACCGGAGAATTTCAAAAGGTCTCGGAAAGTCTCTTCAACAGCATCAAGAGATTTCGAGAAGATGTGAGCCGGTCTAGAGGCGCTCGGCTTTATAGACGAGATCGTGATCGACCCCACATGGGTATACGAGGCACTTCGGTCTCCGTGTTGGGAATGATCGTCGAAACCGAATGAAGTGTCGATTGTGGCAAATGGCATTCGGGAGTCAGAGGTTCCGTGATCGCCTCGCTATAAGTGTGGATCGGCCGACCACTTTATCAAGGATTGCCCGAGGTTGCTTGAACAAAATGTAAGTCGAGTGGAAACCCGGTGCTACCACCGTCAAGTAGGCCATCCAGAAATACGGGAAATGCTAGTGGCGCCCAGAGAGGGTCGAGAGATGCTACAACAAGACTCGAGGCTCGTGCTCCTGCTAGGACTTATGCCATACGCGCACGCGAGGATGCTGCCTCACCAGATGTCATTACCGGTACTTTCACTCTTTTCGATACTAATGTGATTGCTTTGATTGACCCTGGTTCTACTCATTCTTATATATGAGAAACCTTAGCATCCAGTAAGACTTTGCCTATTGAGTTCATCGAGTTTGTAATTCGGTGTCAAACCCTTGGGTCATTACGTGCTTGTCAACAAAGTGTGTAAGAAAAGTCCCTAGTATTTCGAGGTTCTTGTTTTCCGCGGACTTGATGCTTTTGCCGCTCGACTAATTCGACGTTATTCTTGGTTTGGATTGGTTGACCATGCACGATGCGGTTGTAAATTGCAAAAGCAAGACTATCGATCCGAGGTGCGCGAATAACGAGATAATTCGGGTTGAGTCTACGGACTTAAAGGGTTGCCACCGTAATATCGCAATGTTGGCCCGTAAATATGTAAGAAAAGGGTGCGGCGTACCTTGCGTATGTGCTCGATGACAAGGAGTCGAAAAGAAACCCGAATCTGCGCGTGGTTTGTGAATACCCGGATGTTTTCCTCAAGAATTGCCGGTTTACCACCTGCTCGGAATTAGAGTTTGGCATCGAATTGGTACCGGTACCACTCCAATTTCGATAGCTCCGTGTCGTATGGCACCAATGGAATTAAAGGAGTTGAAAGCTCGGTTGCAAGAATTGGTGGATAGAGGTTTTGCTCGTCCGAGTTTTTCACCTTAAAAGCGCCGGTGTTGTTTGTGAAAAGAAGGATGGAACCATGAGGTCGTGCATCGACTATCGTCGACTTAATAAAGCGACGATAAAGAACAAATATCCGTTATCACAGACGACGATTTGTTCGATCAACTCAAGGGAGCCTCGGTGTTCTCGAAAATAGATTTGAGATCGGGCTATTATCGCCATGAATTCGATATTCGGACGCACTCCAAGACCGCCTTCGAGCGAGATATGGTCACTACGAGTTCCTAGTGATGCCGCTTGGGCTTACTAATGCCCTGCGGTATTTATGGATTTGATGAATCGGATCTTCGACCATATTTGGATCGGTTCGTAGTCGTGTTCATTGATGACATCTTGGTCTATTCAAGAAATGAGACCGAACATGCTGAACACCGAGGTTAGTGCTGCAAATTTTACGGATAAGCAATTATATGCTAAGTTCAAGAAGTGTGAGTTCGTTAAGAGAGGTTAGCTTCTTGGGGCATGTGGTATCTCATCGGGTATTCGATTCGACCAACAAAATTTCAGCCATACTTAACTGGAAGCCTCCGAGAAATATTACCGAGGTTCGAGCTTTTGGGGCTTGCGGTTATTACCGACGATTTGTAAAGGTTTTTCAACGATAGCCACGCCAATGACGGCTACTCCAAAAGGATGTTAAGTTCGAATGGACGGAGAAATGTCGAAAAGTTTCGATCAATCGAAAACTTATTTGATGAAGCCCCAATTCTAGTGCAACCCGAATCGGCAAAGAGTTTGTCATCTATAGTGACGCCTCCCTACTTGGGTTAGGTTGCGTATTGATGCAAGAAGGTCGAGTTGTGGCCTATCGCGCCGAGGCAATTAAAGCCACATGAGAAAAATTATCCGACCAATGATCTCGAATTGGTCGCCATCGTATTCGCCTTAAAGATATGGCGACATTACTTAGTTGGTGAGAAGTGCCATATGTATTCGGATCACAAAAGTCTCAAATATTTAATGACTCAAAGAGACTTAAATCTGCGACAAAGACGTTGGCTCGAGCTGTTAAAGGATTATGAGTTGGTCATTGACTATCACCCGGGAAAGGCGAATGTGGTTGCGGATGCCTTAAGTCGTAAATCATTATTCGCTTTACGAGCGATGAATGTGCACTTGTCCGTTCGATCCGACAATGTGTTAGTAGCTGAATTGAAAGCCAAACCATTATTGATACATCAAATTTGTGAAGCTCAAAAAGTCGACGATGAGTTGGTTGCAAAACGGGCTGAGTGTGTTCCGAACAAGGAATCGGAGTTTCAGATCGATGATGATGATTGTTTGAGGTTCAGGGGTCGTCTGTGTGTTCCAAAGAATTCGGAACTTATTTCGATAATTCTGAACGAAGCCCATTGTAGCCGAATGGCAATCCACCCGGGGAGTACGAAGGTGTACAACGATTTGAAACGTCGGTTTTGGTGGCATGGTATGAAACGAGACATCTCTGACTTTGTTTCGAGATGTTTAATATGTCAACAAGTGAAAGCGGAACATCAAGTGTCTTCGAGATTACTTCACCGATCACGATACCCGAGTGGAAATGGGATCGAGTCACAATGGACTTTGTATCCGGACCGCCATTGTCGTGAAAAGAAGGATGCGGTTTGGGTCGTGGTAGATAGATTGACTAAGTCGGCTCACTTTGTCCCCGTCGTCTGGATTTTTCAATGGACAAACTAGTGAATTATACGCTTTCTCGATTGTGAGATTACACGGTGCCTATTTCCATCGTGTCGGATAGAGATCCGAGATTTACCTCGCGATTTTGGAAGAAGTTGCAAGAAGCTTTGGGTACCAAGTTGCATTTCAAGACCGCCTTTCACCCCCAAACCGATGGTCAATCCGGCGGATAATTCAAATACTTGAGGATATGTTGAGATGTTGCATCCTCGAGTTCGATGGTTCATGGGAACGGTATTTGCCTTTGATTGAATTCGCTACAACAATAGTTTTCAATCAAGTATTAAGATGGCACCCTACGAGGCTTTGTACGGTCGTAAATGCCGTACACCATTGTTTTGGACCGAGCTCGGTGAAAGCAAAATTTTCGGGTGGATTTGATTAGAGATGCCGAATGAAAGTGAAAGTAATCCGTGAAAGTCGAAGATAGCCTCCGATCGTCGAAGTCGTATGCGGATCTGAAGCGTAAAGACATCGAGCATCGTGGGGATAAAGTGTTTCTTAAGGTTTCGCTTGGAAAAAGATACTCAAATTCGGTAGTAAGGGCAAGTTGAGCCCGAGGTTCATTGGGCCATATGAGATATCCGAGCGAAGTCGGTCCGATTGCATATCGTTTGATTTTGCCCCGAACTCGAAAAGATTCACGATGTCTTTCATGTTTCGATGCTTCGACGCTATAGATCCGATCCATCGCACGTGATTAGTCCATCAGAGGTTGAAATTCAAGCCAATATGAGTTATGAGGAAGAACCGATTCGTATCCTATCACGTGAAGTGAAAGAGTTACGAAACAAGCAGGTTCCGCTAGTGAAAGTGTTATGGCTCAAACACGGGATAGAAGAAGCTACTTGGGAAACCGAGAACTCTATAAAAGAGAGATACCCAACCCTATTTACCGGTAAGATTTTCGGGGACGAAAATTTCTTAAGTGGGGGAGAGTTGTGACAGCCCAAAATTGACCCTAGTCGGGACGTGGTTTCGGGACCACAAAACCGAGGCATAAAAATAATTTAAAATTTATTTTGATGCCTATGATATGTGTTAAATTGTGTGTGACATTTTTGATGATTTGATTTAGTGTTATAAATGTGAATTTCACTAGAAAGGGCCTAGTAGTAAACTTTGAAAGTATGATGGGAAGATGTGGGATGACTAGTTGATCATGCATGCAAAAATAAGGGATTTGCATGTCAAATTTCCCCAAAAGAAGCATAGTGGCCGCCAAGGTAGGTGTTGATGGGCAAGGAAACATGTTTCCAACATGTTTGGTTAGTGAGTTATGTATGAAGAAATAAAATAAGAATTAGCATTAAAGAAATGAACAAAAAAAAAAGATGAGCATGGATGCCCCCTTGCCGTGAGTTGTAGAGAAAGAAAGAAAAAATTTTTGTTCATCCATTTTTCACTTCTTTGGCGAAAATACTAAGGAAAAGGAGGATTTTTCCTCCATTTTTGGTTTAGAAGAGATCTAGAAGGAGATTTGGCTATACTTGCATCAAGATTAAGGTATGTATGAGGTTGTGTCATGAGATTCATGCATGTTTTAGTTGCTAACTTGATGTTCATGTTAGCCATGGTTCAAATACTTGTTATGCCATAGAAATGGTATTTGGCCAAGGTTGATATTGTGTTGAAGCCATTGCATGCTAAATGTGAAGCTTGCTAATGATGCATGTAATGATGGATTGACTACTCTTGAAATTTCTTTTTAGTATTCTTGAGTAGGGCATTGAGTCCTTTGTTTAACCATGACCAAAAATTTAAAAGGAGTATGGTGTGTGAGGTATTCGGCCATGGCATGCTCATGAGCATGGTTTATGCTTCTTGCATGTTAGTTAAAATTTGTGTTTTGGATGGTTATGAACACCTTGAAATTGCCTTGCACCTATATGTGTATATGTGTTTGCACATGATGATTTGGTTATGAAGTAAATGATAAATATGTTTGTTTAAAGAAGAAATGGTTGAAGAATGTTTGTGAAATTTGCATGTATATTCGGCCTAGTACTTATATGGTGTGAAAATCTCAAATTTATTGTTGATTTTGTGCAAGTATGACTAAGTATAATCGGCCATATGAGTGCTTGATGCTATGTTATAATTATTGAGCTTAAGTATGTGGATGTAAGTGTAAAAGCGGCCTTATAAGGGCTAAGTACCTTGGATTCCCTTTGATATTCAAAACGATTAAATCAATTTATTTGTTAACATAAAGCTCAAGAGCAAAGGGGAACTAGCTCCAATAAAGGAAAAGAAAAGGTGATTGAATAGCCGTTGGAAGCGCTCGATAATCTCCAAGGTAAGTTTTCGAGTATCGAAACTTAGATTTTGATTTGATTGAACGAAGTAATAAGCAATCGAAATTGTGCCCTTGTATGAGGCCATTGAGCCGAAATGATATTCTTGATTAAGTAAATTGTGCATAAAAGTTTGTTATGAAATTGAAACAAAGATGTGTATGAATGTGCGAATTGTGATATCCGGGCTAAGCCCGAAGGCAATGGTGCGAGCTATGATATCCGGGCTAAGCCCGAAGGCAATTGTGCAAGTTGTGATATCCGGGCTAAGCCCGAAGGCAATTGTGCGGGTTACCATAACCGGGTTAAGTCCCGAAGGCATTTGTGCGGGTTACCATAACCGGGCTATGTCCCGAAGGCGTTTGAACGAGTAGCTATATCCGGTTAAACTCCGAAGGTATGTGATTTGAAAATTATAAGCTTGCTGGAAAATTTTCAGTTAATGCACTTGTGAAATTTCCAACAACAAGGTATGCGTTGTGTATGCTTTGCACACTAGGAGTAAGTGCGTATGAATATTTGCTCCAATGATAAACGAGTTATCGGCCTTAACTAAGCCGTTATTTGTGTATGAATATAAGAGTTGGGATTGTGAAGTAAGCATGTCATTGAGAAATTGTGCATATGAATTATTGTTTAGCTACTTGAATGCTATGCTTTGGTTGTGTGTAAATTATGGCTCGAAACTTACTAAGCATAAATTGCTTACTCCGTTCCTTTGTTTCTCTGTTTTATAGATTTTGCTCGTTAGCGATCGGATTTGGGATCATTGAAGTGAAGTCATCCACACTATCAAACCCCCTTTTTGGTACTCTTTTGGTTGAACTTTGGATATGGCATGTATAGGACTACCTCGATTGTTTTTAAGTTCTTTATGATGTATATGTACGGCCATGCGAAAATGGTTCGTAAAAGTGGAGGATGGAATTTGACCATTTGTGCTTTGTAATTATATTTGGTTTCATGATGTGATTATGGTTTGAATGAGAGTGTTGGTCACATGATCAGCCATTGGAATGGCTAAATATGATCATATGTGGACCTATGTATGTCAAAATTATAGTTGGCCCATGGAAACCACAAGATAGGTAAAGTTTACCTTGAAAATAGATGCTGGCAGCAGCAGTGGTGCGGATTTGAAAAATCTCCAAAATTTGTAGGAATGGTATTAAATAGTGAATAAGTTATGTAAACGAACCTTGACGAGTCTATTTTCATATGAAAGTAACGAAACGATCATATGAACAGTATACCGAGAGATATTAAAGTTCTCGTGAGACAGGGCCAGAACGGTTTCTGGATCCCCTGTCGCAACTTTGAAAATTTACTATAAATTATCCAGAAAGAATTAGAAGTCATGCCTTATATGTGCAGATTCTATTTTTAGTCTAGTTTCATTAGAAACAAACGGAACCAGTATTAAAGCCCTGTACAGAGAAATATTCTAGTTGTAACACGCGAAGGTCAGTGTAGTCGACCCCCTGTAACATGGGTGACTTTAACTAATAAACTGTTCCAATTGGCCCAACCAAAAATTCTAGAAATAAATTCATGGATGGATATATGAGTCTAAATTCAGGGAAAATTTACGGAATCAGTTTCTGAGTTTTGAAACTCGAGATATGATTTTTAAGGTGACAGTGACGCAGTTTTCCAGCCTGTCTGGAAATGCCAAATTGGTCGGTACTTTAAGAGGATTTGTCTCGTTAACCCCTCATGTCCGACACCGGCGATGGTCTCTGGTTCGGGGTGTTACACTAATGCTAAGGAAATTTGGGACAAATCGGAGGTCACTCATGAAGGTTCAAGCCATGTCAAGAAATCAAAGGTGGAAATTCTTACCCTCAATTATGAGATGTTCAAGAAAAAGCTCAAGAAAGACATCAAAGCTATGTTTGATAGATTCACTATCATCATCAATGAGATCAAATCCTACAGGACCTATCCCAATGAAGAAGTAGTGCGAAAAATGCTTAAATGCTTATCGATGTCTTGGGAATCCAAAGTTACAGCCATAGAGGAAGCAAAAATTTTGGAGACTCTTTTATTAGATGAGCAGATCGGTTCTTTGCTCATTCATGAAATAAGACTCAAGAAAGGGAATAAAAAAGAGAAAGTCAAAAAAAAAAAGAAGGTTGGAGTAGCTCTAAAATCCACCATTGAAGAAGATAGTGATTATAGTGAAGAGGTGGATGAAGATAAAGAGATGACAATGTTTGCTAGATGATTCAAGAGGTTTATTGTAAAACCCCTAACTAGAATCTGTCACTGGAATAGGGTTATGGAGCATTACCGAAGTTTACAAATTAATTTTTAGACAATTCATTTCATCTAGCATTCTGATCGCGTGATTCGTAACAAGTAATAAATATTTATAATGAAGATCAAACCTAGACTAACTATTATCACGACGAAAAGGCAAGCGCACCTATCGAATAATAGTATAGTAATGGCAAGACCGGGATATCGTACCCAAGGGAACCAAAAGTACTAGTAATAACTATCTTTTTATTATCTAGCCTTAAAATAAAAGGGTTTGTTTCTTAAACTATTTATCTAAACTAATTAACTAATTTAATTAAAGTAAAGAGAAAATTTGGAAAAAGACTTGAAGAGAAGAAATTGATAAAGACGACACCCAAGGAGGAATCCACCTAGATTTCACTTGTTATTTGACTCTGAACCAGACGATTTATTCACTTGACTTGATCCGTGAGATTCCCTAACCTATGTTATTATCCCTTTCGAGAATAATAACGTCTAACCCTTAGTTGAATTAATCAAAATTTCTTTCTTAATTAAAACCCTTAGGGAAGCAGTAAATGTAACACCCCTATCCCGTAACCGTCGCCGGAATAGGTAAGGGGCATTACCGGACTTGTAACTCATATCGAACAGTAAAATTTTGAACTCTTTCTTGAAATAAAGATCATTCATTTAAATAAGTACTAAGCACGACCAGGATAAAATTCAAACTTCTAAGTAAACATTCAAAAGATGCCATTTTCGCATGGCTTATATACATTAACCAAAAATATTCTTCCGCTACTAGTCTATTCTATACATGCCATAAAATAACTCAAAACATAACAAGAACAAGCGGTGGATAGTGATAGTGTGACTAGTTGTTTGCGATCCCCGAGCCTCGTAGCTTCAAGTGAGATCTATAAAACAGAGAAAACAAAGTAAGCGGAGTAAGCATTACAATGCTTAGTAAGTTTTAAGCAAGGTCAACAGATAACAATCAAATTATAACATAGTTGTTTGTATTTATATTTCACTCTTCCTTCGGGCATACCATCCCTTTACCGAATATGCACATCTCATCATATACAATTGGCAGATAAACTTTCACATAAAAGTGAGCTCATGTGACATAGATATACTGCAAAATTTCACATAACCTCTCACACTGATCCGATGTCACATAATCATAGGAATAGTCTAATAGATTGCTCACGTATGCATCACATAACTACCTTATGATTTAGTTCAAATCCAGCTCACATATAAACTTGGAGTACATACCTGTTTAACCTTTCGCATTGAATATATTTATAAGCAATTCTTATTACGAAGTCTTATAGCTTTAACCTCTACTCGGATTATCGGCAAGACCTTTAGCTCAGATGAAATCTCCACACAAAGTTATCGGGTCTTACCCGGACAAAATCTCCACACGTAGTCTTCGGGTCTTACCCGGACAAAATCTCCACACGTAGTCTTCGGGTCTTACCCAGAATATATTTCCAAGTTTCATGTACATTTAATCACATGTTATAACATTCACATCGACTGTCATATTTGTAATTCATTTGCCTCATCAAATATCTAATAATACACACCTTTCACATTTGGTCATTCGGGCTTTACCACATATACATATCTCATACATATTTCACATTAGCCATTCGGCTTTACCACATATACATATCTCATACATATTTCACATTAGCCATTCGGCTTTACCACATATACATATCTCATACATATTTCACATTAGCCATTCGGCTTTACCACATATACATATATTTATCTTCTGCATCAATTTCAGCAATAGCTTATAAACAACTCAAATAGTTTCATCAATGTTTTCAACAAATTCACATATTCACTACAAGCTGTTTTTCTGAGCAATAGTCACTAAATTATTTATAACTGGAGCTACAAAACTCAAAATCAATTGCCGTTAATTTTCCCTGAATATAGACTCATATATCTTCGATCCATAAAATTTTCAGAATTTTAGGTTTGGCCAATCAATACCATATTTTTCTTAAAGTTTCCCCTATTTCACTGTTTGACTAATCTGACCACTCTTAACTACGAATCAAATTTCTCATTGTACAGAATTCAAAATATGTTCCATTTGATTTCATCTGAAACTAGACTCATTAAGGAGTCTAAGCATATAAATTTTATCTTATAGCCATTTTTGTACAAATTATAATGATTTTCTAAAAACAGAATAGGGGATTTCGGAGTCATTCCGATACTATCTTACACAACTTTAAATATCTCTTTATAGGAAGTTTCTTTGCTCACACGGTCTCTTTTACAAGAAACTAGACTAATTAAGCTTTGATTACATATTTTATTCAGCCTATAATTCCACACCAACAATTTATGGTGATTTTCTAAAACCACGCTACTGCTGCTGTCCAAAGCAAATTATTACAATTTGCTCTTAAATTTCCAAGTCCAAACACTTATGAACTTACCATTTGAATTTAAGACATATCATGGCCACATCATATTTTATTAAATCAACTCATTATGTCCTATTATGATTGAATTTACTCAACGTTTAATCACTTAAAACTTACCTCGGAAGTTGCCGAATGATTACGACGGCTATTCGATCACTTTTTCCTTCCCTTTATCGGATTTAGGTTCCCCTTTGCTCTTGAGCTTAATTTAACAAATAAATTGATTTAATCATTTGAACATCAAAAAAGAGAAACTCAAGGTACTTAACCCATATATACATTAGACATTAGAGTCATATATATATGAAATCATGAATCAACTCAACGTATTAGCCCACACTCTCTTTTAGCCGATTATCTAAGCCAAGATAAAAGCATCAATATGCTTGCCTTTAACCGAATACATGCAACACCAATCTACCTCATGTGGCCGAATATGCATGTCTATGTTGAGGCTGATTATATGCTTAATACATTCTACAAATATGGTCACTTGTATTGACTAATTACCATTTTGTTTCAAGTTCAAAGCTCGGCTAAAACACCTATATACACTAGTAATCAAATACTAACATTTGCACTTCACCTTAATAGCTAACTTAGCAACCCTTAATTTAACATATAATTGTTCATAACAAAATTAGAGCGTCCTCTCCATTCCATCAATTCAAAACACATACATTACTCAATAATATTCAAAGTCACATTCGGCCTTAGCACACAACTCCTCTACTTCATCTAACATGAACAACAACTACATTTCTCTTCCACTTCTTACCATGGCCGAATGCTTCATGAAGTTGCTAAGACCTACCTTTTTCAAATTCTCACACACACTCACATCCAATCCTTTTCCTTGAGCACTCAAACTCTATCATCTCCCTCACATAGCAAAGATTTAAACCATGGGCTAGGTAGAACTCAAGCTAACAACCAAAAATATACATGAATCTCATGGAGCAACATCAAACATACCTTAGCCTAGTTACATGCATGGCCAAACCTCTTCAACCTTTCTTCTTCCTTTCTCCTTAGAATTGTCAGCCAAGGATGTTAAAGGATGAACATTTTTTTTTCTTTTCTTTGTCTAGTCACGGCAATGGGGAGTAAGGGGGGGACAACTTTGGTTTCTCCTCCCACTCACCTCATGTTTTATCATTCTTAATTCACTATTTTATTTTCTAAACCCATAATGCTAATAGGAAATTCATATTATCATCTATGACCCATCCATGGCCGGCCACTACTCAAAATAAATGGATATTTGACATGCAAACCCTTCATTCTTATAACATGCATTAATAGGCCACTTACATTTGCCTAGCACATTTCTGAATTTTCTCACATAAGTCCCATTAACTAAATTCACATGTAATCGACTAAATCGAAGCTTAAAACTTTCACACATTCATATTCACATATTCTAGACAATAAATATCACATTCAAATGCTTCGGTGACTCGGTTTAGCGATCCCGAAACCACTTTCCGACTAGGGTCACTTTAGGGGTGTCACAGTAAATCACTCTATGGACTCCCATATTAGGTTTCACCCTAATCCGGTAAAATCTCATAACCCTATTTCTAGGCGTTCAATCAACTCCGCTTAATTATGTCAAATCTACTCTTAGGCATGGTCTATTCCTCCTCTGCATAAGCACATCAAATCATGAATTAATACCCGAAATATTAACTCAAGCATTAAGAACACATAATTAAGAATAAATCAAGTATTTATCATACAGTTCAGATAATAATAACAAGATCCATCATAGGTTTTATCCCCCTTAGGTATCTAAGGGGTTTAGTTCATAATAAAATAAGAGTACATCTCAAAAGTATAAAAATAACAAAACATGAAGAAAACTCTAAAACCCCTAAAGGAATTCTGAGAGAGATCTTCAGTCTTGGAGTAGTTCCGGCTTTTGGAATGGGTCGTCTGGCTTCCTTCAAGTAATTCCTGGCGTATGGTTCTGTATTCCAGAAAAGTTCTGGAAGAGGCCCCCTTATTAGGTCACACTTAGGGTGTTTATATAGGCTTTAGATTAGCTTTCTTCCTCCCTAAGTATCCTTTTCCGTGTAAAATACAACTCTTTGAAAAAGGGACACGCCTGTGTGCCACGGCCGTGTGACGTGATTGCGAGGCCATGTTCGATCCGTTAAATTGCACACGGCCGTGTGGGCTCAATGGCCAGGCCGTGTAAATCATGAAAACCGTGGTCGACACCCCCAAAGGCCACGGGCGTGTGAGATGCCGTGTGGCAAGGCTTAGGCCGTGTCATCTTCTCGATTTGGTCCGTTTTGTACCCTTTTTTGCTCGTTTTTGGCTCCTTTTGACTCTTGGTGCTCTCCTGAGTTCAAAACATGAAATAACCAGATTTAGAGCACCAAAATCCACAAATCTAGTAATAAACATCCATAAATATGCTAAGTATTTGGGGTATAAATATGTATAATTTGGCGTTTATCACATTCATATTAGAAACCAATTAAAATCATACATATTGTCCCTTAAACTAGCCCTCGAGGCCCAAAATTACGCATTAGAAACAAAAAGGGATTAAGTCGAAAACTCAAAATTTTTTTTGAAAATATTTAAAATTTTCAACATTACAGGGGTCACACGGCCGTGTGACTTACATGGTTTGTAGACACACTCGTGTCTTAGGCCATGTGGGCATTCGAAACAAGGACAAACGGTCGTGTCTCAGCCCGTGTCCCAGCCTGTGTGAGTATATTGACTTGGGTCACACGGCCAAGTCACACGCCTGTGTGCTAGACCGTGTGAGCATTTTGGTTTGTGCAAATTTAAGATGCAGGGGACACACGGCCGTGTCACCTGGCCGTGTGTCACACACGGTTGAGACACATACCCGTGTCTCTACCTGTGTGGACTAAAATAGGCCATTTTACAAGCCATATTTCTCACCCAAATTTTATGTCAATCTATAATCAACATTACACATATCAACAAGCCAAAATAAGTGGCTAAACCCAACAAATTACATATAGACCATCATTAAGCAAAATACCTATACATACCATTATAACCAAAATCAAAACGTTCGAAAATACCAATAGAACCGATGGATAGTGTGTTACAACTCTGATAAGCTTCCAACCCAATCGAGCTTCCGATAATTTGAAAAGTAAAGGAAAACAAATACATAAGAAATGAATGCTTAGTAAACTCATATAAACTTTAATCATAATACTTTTTTTCAAATATGAAATTTATACATATCAAGAATAATTAAAAATTGATACCGCAATGCTCATGAAGCTATATTCATCCATACACAAGGTGAATAAATCCACAACATCACTTATACATATTATCCCAAGCTTAGTAGGATTTTAAATAACTTTAATGTTTCAAAATTTCTTAATTTTCATTTGCATTTCTTTACTTTCCACACTTATTCCATATACATGACACATAAGTCATAAACATATCATTCAACCATGGTCACAAGCTAGTGCATTTAACCAAAGCCTTTTTTCAAATTGATCACATGATAAGTCATTTCGTAAGAAATTGCACAATTTAAAACTTACCACTTTTTCATGAGCACTAGCATATTTTCTCTTAAGTACTTACCACTTCAATGCATCATATAAATAAACATTTTACCATTCAACCAATAGCTTGACACTTGTTTAAGCATCAAACAACAACACTTGTTAGTGTACTTGCACATATTTCATATAAATTCAACATTCATATACTTATTTTCTCGACATGTCACACTTGAGTTTATTACTCGTCTCAACTTACATAATTTTCTTATCTCAACATATAAAAGATAATCATATATGTACATGTCATGATACATATCATTCTCTTACCGTTTCTTCATAAACATATATCATTCATTTCATTATATCAATATTTCATATACCATCATTTCCATGTATTTCATGTACATTTATTCGGTATGTGTCCATATAACATATACAAATCATTATATATATTTTAAGTATATACGGGTAATAATTCATTTCGTACTCATATTGTTTCATATCAGAATTTTGCCCATTGAATCATTTAAAATATCGATGGATACACGGGTAGTACAGACAAGTGTACACAACTGTAATCCGTCAATTCATATTTGTTAATGCTTATTAGAGCACATAATAGGAGAGCACATAATGGGAAGCACTCTCTCGAGCCATATAACGGGAAGTTCATGTGAGCCATGTAACGGGAAGCTTATCCGGACTATATAATGGGAAGCTCATAAGAGCCATAATTAGGAAGCTCATGCGAGCCAATAACGGGTAGCTCCGTAGAGCCATTAACGGGAAGCTCCGAATAGCCATATATCGGGAAGTTCAAGAGATCCAATATTGGGAAGCTCGGGAGAGCCATTAATCAGGAAGCTTACAAAGAGCCAATCAACGGGAAGCTCACGAAAAGCCATATATGGAGACACTCATAAGAGTTGTGGTGTGCCCACAAAACATGTAGGATCATAACTGATCGGGATGCTCCGAAGAGCTATTAACGGGAAGCTCAAGAGCACTAATAATGGGACGCTCTTTCGAGATATGGTGTGTCCGCAACATATGCAAGACCATAACCAATACGAGAACCCTGTATCTATCGAATTTTATTTATTCAATCAGGACTTATTTTTTATCAGATATTGCCTGATATGTGGTAAATTTCATGTATATGGCATTTACACTATTCACAAATACAACTTCCAATTCAAACATATAAATATACATAATTTAGTTACACGAACTTACCGAATTGAATTATAATAATTACGGAGTTTAGGGATTATTATGCTATTTTTGCTTTTTCATGAGTATCTATAGAATCTTGATCTAAAATATAAAATTATTCATTCATATATTTTAGTTCCAATTTATTTCACAATCTATACCCTTCAATTTTTTGAATTTACGCAATTACCCTAATTGTACAACTTTTACAATTTAGTCCCTTAACTAATTAATTTATCAAATCAAATAATATTTCTCAATTAATAATTTATCCAAATATTCTAGGCTATCATACAACCCTTAATAAAATATAAACTTAATATTATACCTTAATATTTTAACTATTTTCACCATTTGATACTAACATTAATATTTAACAAAATCACTTTATAATTTCATCATACAACAAAATTAAAGCTTTAAACTCACTTGATATTAATAATTTATTTCAATATATTAATTTAGACAATAAAATAATTCATGTCATGCAATTTGATCATTTTGACATTTTACAAAATTGCCCCTAAAATTTTATTTTTATTCAATTTAGTCTTTGAGCCTAAAACATGCAAATTAGCCATTTTTAATGTAAACCCATGCTAGATGAATATTCATATATATTTTCCTCCTCCTCTCCATTCCACATCCTTAATGTATATATAATTTCACTATTTACTTATATGTTCATATCAAAGCTGTCCACTTGAGTCATAGTCACTAAATTATTTATATCTTGAGCTACAAAATTCTAAATTAAGATCCACTTGATGCTTTTGAAACTAGACTCAAATATATTTCTACCAAAAAATTTAAGAATTTATAATTTAGCCAATAAGTTTAGTAAAATCTTCAAATTTATCCTCGTTCTACTGTTTGACAACTTTGACCTTTCTTTACTAAAATTAATTATCTCTTTGTACGGGTTTGGATGATATTTCCATTTGTTTCTATTGAAAATAGACTCATTATGAATTTAAAAATATAAATTTAAACCCTTAATTATTGTTTTACAATTTTTGATGATTTTCCAAAGTCAGAACAGGGGAACCCGAAATCAATTTGACATTGTCTCACAAAAATTCATATATCTCATAATATGAAATTCTTTTTCTTACAACGTTTCTTCTATGTAAAAATAGACTAAATAGGCTTTAATTTAATACAAACTAGACTAAATAGGCTTTAATTTAATACTTTAATTAACCTCTAATTCAATTTTTACAATTTTTGGTGAATTTTCAAAGTCAAACTACTACTGCTGTCAAAAATTGTTTTAGTGCAAAATGTTGATAACTAAGTTTATAACACCTCCTTTCCTTTCTCTACAATATTTCTCATCACTTCCTCTTATTTCCCTTCACTAACAAATCAAAAACATAGAACCTTATATAAGAAAACTCTACTTTAACATCATTTTCATACTTTTTCAATAGTATCAAACTTAAAAATATATTAAAATCTTGATGTTCTTACCTTATCCTATTGATTTCAATCTTTAACTTTATTTTCTCTCTCCTCCAGCTTTTATTTCTTGAATCTAACTTGATATTCTAGCTCCACATAGTCTCCTTATTATTTCTCTCTTGGTAGCTATGAAAATTCTTTTGATTTCTAAGTAAAAATGGTGAATTTTTGGTAAAAGAAACAAATTGTAAAGAAAAGAAAATTTCTTTCTTTCTTTCTTCTTCTCATGTTAGTTGCATGGAAAGATAAAAGAATTCTTCATCTTTCTTCCTTATATACTAAAAAAATAAAAAATAAAATTAAAATCAAATCAAAATATTAATAAACTAATATTTATTTATTTATTTATTTATTTATTTTAAAATATCACCAACATCATTACTCTTCAAAGTTATCTTCCTTGCTAAATGACCATTTTGCCCTTATGATTTTTCAAAATTCCTCCATTGACTCATCACTTAATTTGGTAAAATTATAATTTAACCCCTCATACTTTTTTCACTTATTCAATTTGGTCCTAATTCGTCCATTTCCTTAGTTTCTAGATCATTCCACCTTTAAAATATTTGCACTATTGGTTCTTCAAAATTTTCATATTTACACTTTAACCCCTCAAATTTTGAGTATTTACTCTTGGGCGCCACAAAACTTTTCTCACCTTTGCGATTTAGTCCTTTCTTGAATTAATATATCATAATATACTTCCCAAACAGATTTTGTTGACATAACTCAAAATTCCCCTTTTTTGTCACTTTATTTCCTTATTTTATTATATCAAGGACAATATTTCACTTTCTTACTGTAGTAACTTTCGGGGTATTACATTTATGAGATCCAGTAGTGGTAAAAAGTTCAAAAAGAAATAATGACTCAAACTTGAATCTTCTAAGGAGAAGGAATCAATAATTTGCTATAAGTGCAAGAAACTGAGACATATTAAGTTTGATTGTGCTCAATGGAAGAAGAAGGGATCAAGCAAACAAAAACTCAAGGCTCATATTGCTATTTGGAGTTATGTGGATTCATCTGATAATGGTGATAAAAAAGTAGCCAATCTTTTCCTTATGGTCATCGATGAACCAAAGGTAAGTTCTAACTTATCTATTTCAATTTCCTATTCCTTTGATGAGTTACAAGATGCCTATGATAAACTAGGCTTGGAATTTGAAACTATGGTTTCAAAATATAAGAAAACTATTTCCAAATTAAAAGATGAAAATAGTTCATTCTCTAAGACCAATCATGAACTTGAAAGTAAAAGTCATGATATGCAAGCAATCATAAATGATTTTGAGAAAAGGAACCAAGATTTGCATAATTTGTTTTCAAAGGTTCATGATGATCATCAAAAGCAACTTGAGTTGCTTAAGAGTGAAAAAGCTCACTCTAACAAAGTTTTTCCAAAAAGATTTTTAAAAGGAGAAAGTTCAAAACAAAAATTTGTCAAAACTAGCTTTAATTTCTCTAAACATAGAGGTCCTCAAAGTTCTTACAAAGGAAAAATTATTAAAAGTATATGGGTCACTCAAGGACTCATAAATACTCAAGATAGAGACCTCATTTCAAAATGGATACCTAAAGTGACTAAAATTATAAGAACTAATACTTATAGACCCAAAAGAATTTGGGTACAATCAATGTTTAATTATATGTTTGTAGGAAGAGGAGCATTGCTTCAAGGTGGAAGATTCATTCATAAACTTATGGTACCTTGATAGTGGATGATCAAAGAACATAACCGGTGACAAGAGTCATTTTATCAATTTGAAGCCAAAAATTGGAGGAGTAGTTAGATTTGGTGACAACTTTAAAGGACAAGTAGAAGGAATCAACTATATTAGTAAAAACTCTTCAATTCTTATGGAAAATATTCTCTAAGTCAATGGTCTTAAGCATAATCTTCTTAGTATTAGTCAATTATGTGATAATGGTATCAATGTTTTTTTGATTCTAATGGGTGTAAAATAGTTGACATATAATAAGATTATGCTTGTAGGATGATAACTTTTAAAAAGATTTATATTTTAGGCCTTTAGACTTGGTTAATTGCTTGTACTTAGGTGAATTTAGTTGCATTTTAGGATATTATATTAGTATATTTTTAGACCATTGCATCATGGAGCTTAGACTGGTCTTAAATGTTATTATATGTTACTTTTACTTGTAGGTGGAAAGGATTTATATGTTGTTTGAGTGGCTGGTGCATAATGAGGAAAATGAAGTAAATGAGTGAAGTTTTGTCATGGCAAAAGGTTGGTCAGTTTGCCAACACTAATGCCATGGCAATGCCAGTAAGATGCCGAGTCAGCACTCAATGTGTACCAGCTCCACTAGAAAATCTACTTGAAAAGAAGATGTAAAAAAGCATTGGCTAAAGAACCTACTAGAAAAACAAAAATATAAAACAAAAGGAAAGAACTCTAGGGAAAAGAGAAGGTTTTTAGATAGTCTTTTTTTAGGGAAAGATCTTGAAGAGAAACCGAGGGTAGCAATAGAGGCTGAGCAGCAGAGTAGAACATGAGGGAGAAGAAGAAGACAGTCAACCTGACCTATGCAAGACATTGTGCCACTAGATTTGAGGCTAGATTAGCGAAATCTTCCTGAAGTTCGTCCTTTATTTTCTTAAATTGATTCTTTGGACAATTAATTGTTGAAAATGTTGAATGATATTTGGAATTCTGATTTGATTAACCAACCCATTAATGTTGAAGCTTGGATTTGATCTATTTTACTGTTTAATTGAATTTTTCTTTTGAATTGATTGCATGCAGTCTCTAGACATAAATGAATGCACAGTATGTTTATAAACTTAATCTAATTCTGAAAAGGTTAGGTTAGTTTGACCATAATTGATTGATACGAGTAGATATTTGACAGAATGCCCATAGCAATCTCTAGACATAGAGCAACATTTGTATAGAGTGAAGAATAGTTAGTAATGGGAATCACATATGAGGTCGATAAACATATATTTCACTAGGTGAGGTATCCTTAGGTTTTGCTCTTGAAAGAAGCAGACCATTTTAAATCCATTCTAAGTAGTAAGTTGATTAAGAAATTTTCGAGGCATTATTGGCTTATAAGGGTAGATTCCTAGTAATCCCAACTTTTTTATTCAACAACATAGACCCTTTCACTTTTGTCTTGGTATCTTTGCCATAACATATTTTTAAATATTTATTTGTTTACATATTGTGCACATCATCATTACTTTGATTACCATTGCATTTCTATCATTGTTTTGCCTTAGTGTAATTCACATACTTCATAACATTAACTTAACCAAGTTAATCCTATTCGATCCCTGTGGAGATGATCTTACTTATCATTATATTACATTATTTGATGTGTATACTTGCACATTATATTTACACGTAACAAGTTTTTTGTGCCGTTACCGAGAGTCGACAATTTGGTGAAATTTGGTTTTGTTATTGCTTATCTAATTCCATTATTTTTATCTAACTTAATTGTCTTTAATTTTTGCAGATTTTCATCAATATATGAGAAGAGGAATTCTTGCTAACAAAGAATATTCTTTTGACCTAGAGATCGAGAGAACTTTGAGAAGAAGGAGACGAGAATTGTAAGATATGGTTAGGAACAAAACTAATTCTGGTATGGAAGATCCATTACATTTGAATGGCCGGGACATTAATCTTCCTATTTATCGTATGATAGATGACCGAGATAGGCCAATTTATGAGCATATTTTTCCAATTCTAGATGATTTGGATTCAGAGATAGTTAGACCGCACATACAAGCCCAACATTTCAAGTTGAAACCAGTGATGTTTCAGATGTTGCAAATAGTAGGACAGTTCATTGGATTGTCTACTGAAGATGCAAGAGTGCATTTAAGACTTTTCCTAGAAGTTTGTGATTCGTTTAGACAACAGGGTGTTCCTAAAGACTCCTTGAGGCTTAAATTGTTTCTGTACTCCTTGAGAGATCATGCCAAAGCATGGATGAATTCTTTGCTGTTAGGGATAGTGGAATCTTGGAAATGGTATATTCTGCCAAACATGAATGCCAATTTGAGAAATGATATCACATCTTTACGACAATCAGAGGATGAAACATTATACAAAGCTTGGGAAAGATTTAAGATTACTTCAGAAATTTTTGATGCATAGATTCCAACACTAGACCCAGATGGAAATATTTTATAATGGATTGAATGCGTATACGAGGATGGTAGTTGATGCTTCTGCTAATGTTACTTTGTTGAATAAATCCTATAATGAAACATATGAGATTTTGGAGTGAATCGCCAATAATGATTATCAATATCCTACTACTCAAGTTGGGACCAGCAAGTGAGCTATCGGTACCATGGAGCTCGATGCAATCACTTCATTAACAGTTCAGGAGATGAAATCAACCGAGCTATCGTGTGTATACTATGGTGAAAACCATGTTTTTGATGAATGCCCATCAAATCTAGTCTCGGTATATTACATAGGTAATTCCAATCAGAGTAATAACCCCTATTCCAACACCTACAATATAAGGTGGAAGCAACATCAAAATTTTAGTTGGAATAATTAAGGAGTGGGGAATTCCAACAATGTTGTGAGATAGACTGCCACAAGTGCACCGCCTGGTTATAGTCAACCTATGTCACGAAAAAAATGTTGAACAAGGTTTAACATCATATTCTTCATCTATTAAAGCTTTTTTTTGAAAGAATATATGGCCAAGAATGATGTTGTGATCCAGAGTCAAGGTGCATCCCTTTGAGCTCTTAAGAACCAATTAGGGCAGACCGTAAATGCTTTAAATTCGAAACCATAAGAAGCATTGCCAACTTATATTGAAAATTCAAGATCACTAGGGAAAGAGCATTGTAAGACAATCACTCTTAGAAATGGGACTCAACTGAATGGAGTGGTTAAAGATGCTATTGCAAACGAGGACAATTTAAATTTCCACAATAAAAAAATTCAGAACAATCTGATAAGCCTCCTACAATTGAAAGGGCTAAACCAAAGAATGTTGCAGCAGAATCATATCATGTTGTCAATAAAATGCCACAGCAAAATAATATCAGCAACCTGAAGGAAGGCCACCTCCAACTTTTCCTCAGCAATTCCAGAATTCCAAGCAAGATTTTTAGTTCAATAAATTTTTGAATGTCCTAAAGCAACTCCATATCAACATACCGTTAATAGAAGCTTTGGAGAAAATGCTAAATTATGTGAAATTCATGAAAGATATATTGTCAAGGAAGCGACGCTTGGGAGAATTCAAACCTGTTGCTCTCACTAAAAGGTGCACAACGATGTTGATGAATAAATTGCATCCAAAATTGAAAGAGCTAGGGAATTTTACTATCCCTTATTCAATTGGAAATCATTATGTTTGTAAGGAATTATGTGATTTAGGAGCAAGTATAAATTTAATGCCTATGTCAGTCTTTATGAAACTAGGAATTGGGAAGGCTAGACCCATGATAGTCACGCTGCAGCTAGCTGATCAGTCTTACGTACATCTTGAAGGTAAAATTGAAGACGTACTGGTAAGAGTAGATAAGTTTATTTTTCAAGCCAATTTCATCATTTTAGAATGTGAAGCTGACACAGATGTTCCTGTTATTCTTGGAAGACCTTTTCTTGTTATAGGTAGAACTCTTATTGATGTACAAAAAGATGAATTGACCATGAGGGTAAATGACCAGAAAATCACCTTCAATGTATTCGATGCCTTGAAATGTGCTGAAATGCCATGCCATTGGGTTAATAGAAACAACAGTGATGGAGGAGTTTGCAAAATTTTGCCACGGAATGTAACAACCCAATTTTAGGGCTAGTCGGAATAGTGATCTAGAACCACTAAAATGAGGTCGATAAAATTATTTTAAATATCATTTTATGTATTGTAGCATGATTAGATAAGTACATGAAAATTTTGGTGAATTAATTTTAGTGATTGCTTGCCTAATTGTGAAAAAGGACTAAATCGCATAAAGTGTAAAAATCCTATTTTTGTTAGATAAGAGTGTCAATTAGCTAAAGAACCTAAATTGAGGGCCTTAAAGAGAAATTATACCCTTAGATAATAGGGTGGCCGGCCATAGGGGGGACAAATTTATGGGAAAGTCAAAATTATGTAGTGTTTTGGTCACCAATTTTGACTAGTTTTAAATAAAATAAAACAAAAAGGGCTTCATCTTTTTCTTTTCTTCTTCAACTGATTTTTATCTTCAAAAAGGAGGGTTTTGAGAGATCAAAATATCATCCATTAACATCTCTTACAAGTAAGTCATTTATAAGGTCATTCTTGATGATTTTTGTATTTTTGGGCTCCTTGTAACATAAGGTTTCTATGAAGGGGATTATTTCGTAAAATAGTTGAGAGATTAGGGTTTTTCCATGAAAGCATATGCGTAGTTTTCTAAAATTTTATGGAAGAATATGAGTATTAGATGTGTAATAAACAACTTTTATGAAGGGATTTTTCATGAAAACCCTATAGGAACTATTTTGCATAAGTTGGAAATTTGTTGATAAATGTGAGAAATAATGGAAATTTTGGATTACTTCTAGTATAAAAAGTAATCAGCTAGGCTTATAATATGAAGAAATTTGATAAAAAATGATTTTCAAGCATAAGGGTAAAATGGTTATTTTGTGAAAGTCTAGGGGCAAAATAGTTATTTTTCCCAATTATGAACTTTCGGGCGTCTAAATTGATATGTTGATGAAATAAATGAATTTTATTAATTTAGATCAAGAGAAACATGATTCGGGTCTTGATCGGGGTAAGAACAAAGTTTACGAGGATTAAGCTCGTCTTCATCATTTTGTATCGAGGTAAGTACATATGTACATAATGTGTTATTGAAGCTTAGTTTGGTATATTTTAATAATATACATGTGTTATTAGCTTATTATTGTTATGTTTAAATGACATGTTTTGCGAGTAAATTACAATGTGAGCAAATACGATGCTATTCGATTAGATATAAAGCCTCGTTGAACCTTCGACATAGCATACGATACAATGGGGTATGTTATGAGAATTATGTGGTCTGAACTCATGAGTTAAGTCTAAGTTCATGAGATAAATGCTATAGGTAACGTGGGTCCGGGTATTGACTTTGTGTATAGACCCGTGAGTGGCTCAATGAGTATACGTTACATGATAGCTATGGGGTCCGGGTCCTGACTTGATAAAAAGGCCCGTGAGTAGTTCAAATGTGAGCATTTCATAGCACGAGGTAGCCCTAATTTCTTATATGGCATTTAGATGCAAATTCCTCGTGTATCTATATGTATTTCGAGAGTTTAACGGGTAACCCAAAGATTTAGTTGGTGAATACTTTGATGAGGTATGTATATCGAACTCATGGTTAGGTCCTGAGTAAAGAACTAGGTGTATTAAGTATACATGAATGAAAAGAAGAGTAAGATAGAGACGTTAAGTGATTTATATCTTTTAAGCATGACATGCTACCGTTGGATGAATATGATTTTCTTATAATTACACTTTATTTGCATGTATGTACTTACTAAGCTCCCACGCTTACCCTCCTTTCTTTTCTTTCCTTATAGTGTCGCCAAGTTAGCATCGGGGATCCAGTGACATCAAAAGCTCCGATCACACATCACTCAAGACCTTGGTAGAGCTAGTTTTATTATTTTGTTTTCTGGCATGTATAGGGACTCGAGTCTTTGTTTAGTGTTTTGTTAGTTGGCCATAATGTGTTGGCTCATATGATAAATATGATACTCATTTTGTATAAAGTCATGGATGATGGTCAATACTCATTTTGATTTATAAATAGAAGATGATATTTTCATGGATGAGTAAATTATGTAAATGAAATGTTGTCCATTGTGGTTTTTTTGGCTATATGATGTGCCATTATGTTAGTATAGAGTGATTTTTGTGTAGGTTACATAAGTAAGGGTGACAAAAAGTCTTGGTAAATAGTCTTATTTTGTCTATACAGGTAGGCACACGGGCGTGTGTCTAGGCCGTGTGTGACATATGGTTCACCACATGGGCTAGTGATATGGCCGTGTGTCTCCAGCAAGTAAGAATTGTAAGTCAATATGCATGGTAGTAAACACACGGGCAGAGACACGACCGTGTGTCTCAGCCGTGTGAAGGGCACGGCTTAGCACACGGGTGTGTGTCTTGGCCGTGTGGCCCTTAAAGATTGCTGACGTTAGAAATAGAATGTCCAAGCTTTTACACAAGGGCTAGGACACGGGCGTGTCATGGCCGTGTGAAAGATACGGGCCAAAGACACGGACATGTTCCAGGCCGTGTAAAAACCCTGTAGGTGTGCATTTAGAATTAATTCCACACGGGTATAGGACATGGGCGTGTCGCTATAATGCTTAGGCCGTGTGAGCCACACGAGCTAATAGCACGACCAAGTTGAAATGTCACATGGGCGTGTTGCCCCTCCCATACGGGCGTGTGCCCCTGTGTTAAGAATTAATTTCAGAGTTCTTTAAAGGACTCAGATTGTTTCCGAATGGATTCCAATGGAAGTTTTGGGCTTAGTAGGCTCTTATTAAAGAGTTTATAAATAAAATTGAAAAAGTTTTAATTTGACCATGTTTTGGTGTTATGAAAATGTCTATATACATAAGTTTAGGTTAGGTAATGCCTCATATTCCGACTGGGCGTGAGGCACGGGTGTGGGGTGTTACACGGAAAGTTTGATGAGGAAAAATATTCACCTGAGTTGAGTGAAGTAGAAATTTTTGAAGATCTTGGTGACTTTATGGAGACCAAGCAACTTATGGACAGACCAAAGAGGAATTTTGAATTCTTGGATTTATACAATAGTTCTTTCAAACTTTTTAAACCTTCTGTAGAGGAACCTCCCATATTGGAGTTAAAGTCTTTGCCGTTGCATTTAATGTACGCATATTTTGGAGACAACAACATTTTGCCAATAATTATCTCTATAGAGTTGACACTTGATCAAGAGACCATGTTGTTAAATGTTCTCTGGTGAGCTAAGAAGGCATTAGGATGGACATTTGCTAACATGAAGAGAATCAGACCTACTGTTTACATGCATAAAATTTTGCTAGAAGATTGACATAGCACTTCTATTGAACAGCAGAGAAGGTTGACCCCCATCATGAAAGAGCTTGTCAAAAAGGAGAATATCAGATGGCTTGATGTTGGGATTATATACCCTATTTTCGATAGCTCATGGGTGAGTCATGTACTATATGTACCCAAGAAAAGAGGTGTCATAGTGGTTAGCAATGATAACAACAAGCTCATACCAACTCGTACAGTTACGAGATGGAGAGTATGAATGAACTATCGTAAGCTTAACAAGGCAACTGAGAATGACCATTTTCCCTTACCTTTCATCAATCAAATGTTGGATAGATTAGCTGTGAAAGCCTTCTACTATTTCTTGGATGGTTATTTAGGGTATAACCAGATCATAATAGATCCCAATGACCAAGAGAAGACCACTTTCACCTGTCCATATGGAAATTTTGCGTCTAGACGAATGCCATTCGGGTTTTGTAATGCCTCGGTCATTGTATGATGGCAAATTTTCTCTGACATGGTTGAAAACTTTCTTGAAGTCTTTATGGACGATTTTTCTGTGCTTGGCAATACCTTTAAAGGATGCTTAAAAAATTTGGAACTAGTTCTTTGTCCTTGTGAAAAAAACAAATCTAGTCTTAAGCAAAAATCAATGTGATAGATAAATTGCCACCTCCCACCAATGTAAAAGGTATCCGGAGTTTCTTAGGCCATTTCGGGTTTTATAGAGGATTTATTATGGATTTCTCGAAAATATCTAAATCCATGTGTGCATTGCTAGAGCACAATAGACCCTTCACTCTTAATGAAACTTGTTTGTGAGCTTTCAAAGAATTAAAGAAGCGACTGGTAATAGCACCAATTGTAATAGCTCTGGACTGGACACGACCATTTGAAGTTATGTGTTACACCATCGATTTTGCTGTAGGTGCAGTGTTGGGGCAAAAGAAGGTCATGGCATTCCATGCTATATACTACGCAAGTAGGACCCTGACTAACGCGTAGCTTAGTTACACTACCATTGAAAAATAGTTATTGGCTATGGTATTTGCATTTGATAAATTCAGATCGTATCTAGTTGGTACCAAGGTCACAGTCTACACGGGCCACTTTGCTATCAAGTATTTAGTGGCCAAGAAAGATGCCAAGCCAATGTTGATCCGGTGGATACTATTGCTCCAGGAATTAGATTGAGAAATCAGATATAAAAAAGGGATTGAGAATCAAGTGGCTGATCACTTGTCCCGGTTAGAAGCTAAACTTGAAGATGGCAATGTTCAACTTATTAAGGAAGATTTTCCAAACGAGCAAATGTTGGTTGCCACGACATTACCTTAGTATGCCGATATTGTGAATTTCCTAGTGAGTGGGTTGATGCCCCCTAATTTCAACAGCCAAAGAAGACGAAAATTTCTTCATGATGCTAGACATTACTATTGGGATGAGCCTTTCCTATTCAAGCATTGTGCTGACCAGATTATTCAAAAATATGTTCCTGATGATAAGATTCATACCATCTTGTAACATTGTCACACCACTCCTTATAGGGACATTTTGGAGGAATGAGAACTACTGCCAAGATTCTCCAATCTATTTCTTATTTGTCGAGTCTATTCAAAGATGATCATGCATTCTATAAGAACGAAAAATGTAACAGCCCAGTTTTCACCCTATTCAGAACGGTAGTTTCGGGACCACGAATCTAAGTTAGAAAAATATTTTTGGTGTTTATAATGTGTGAATTTGTGTGTGCTGAATTTTGGTTTTAAAATTTTATCCTTTGGGTGCCCGATTGAAAAAAAAAGGCTTAATCGCATAAAGTGAAAATTTAATGGTTTAATGTGTAAGGGCTGAAATGTGTTTGTCTTTGTAAATAGAGGTAGTTATGTGGTAATTAACCCATGATAACATGCAATGTACGGTAATGGCCTTATTATACCATGATTTTATATTTAATTCAAAGGTTAATTAGGTAAATTAATTAATAAGTTAATATATTATAAACATATCATAAAATAAGCCATGTTCATTTTATGCTGTTTTGACTGAAACCAAAAATAAGAAAGAGAAAGAAAAGAAAACCTAGTTCAGCCATAAACAAGCTTGATTAAGGTATGGGTAACATCCCAAAATAAGGCCTAGTCGGAACAGTGGTTTCGAGACCACAAATCTGACGTTGAAATATTTATTTTATGATTATCATGAGGTCTAGAATATGAAAATATGCATGTGCTAAAGTTTCATGAAGAAAGTCTATGAGTAAGGTGTCCAATTGGAAAATAAGGACCAAAATGAATAAAGTGCAAAACTTGGATTCTAGAAGTAATTTGCATGAAATTGCTTTAGATTATTAATTAAAAGTCCTTAATGATAATTTTCCCAATTTCTAGGTTTTTGGACAAAAATGGGCATGTATGGATAAAATTTTAAAGAAAGGGCTTAAGGGCATTTTGGTCATTTGGCTAATTAATGAAATAAAATGGGAAAATGAAGCCAAAAATCAGGTAATCTTCTCCACCTTGCTACTGAAACTTGAGAGCCACCATAGTTAGGGTTTTTAACATTTTCAAGCTCAATAGTAAGTGCTTCTAATCTCCGTTTTCAATGTTCTTCGTATTTTTGAAATCCTGGTAGCTTACTCTCTCCATTTCTACCCATATTTTGAGTTAGGGTTCATGTATGTAAAGTGACCCATGTGTGACATGTTTATTCTTTGATGTTTTATGTAGGAATATGAAAGTTGGATGTATGTTAAACATATTTTTCTTGGTGATTTTCGTGAAAAACCCCCAAAAGGACCTTTTTGCAAAAGGTGTAAAATATGTGGTAGAAATGTGAAATAATGGAAAAATGTGGACTACCATAAGAGGAAAGAACATTCAGCTAGGCTTGGGTAATGTAAAAAATTCATGCATTTCATCATATGAGCCTAGGGACTAAATCGTAAATAATGTGAAAGGTCAGGGGCAAAACGATCATTTTGTCCTGGGGTGAAATTTAGACTCGAAAACAATAATGTAAGGTATTAATGATTCATTTTGATTGTTATAGACCCTGAGGAACAAATTTCGGAGGTCGATCGAGGAAAATGAAAAGTTTCGGAATAACCGAAAGGCGAAACCGAAACGAGTACCAGGTAAGTTTGAATAACTTTAAGTAAACTATTAATATGTCTAATTGCATGTTTTATGAATGTATGATAATTTGTTATAATAATGATATGACTTGAGATCCTGCATGTGTTGCAGGAAAGGATTGCAGAAAAGGATTTACCCGAACGGATAATCCATTGATCTCAAATATAGAAAGGATCTAGCCCGGACGGGTTTTCCTTGAGTGATCAAGCCTCTCGAAGAATATGTGTGCATTGTGGATTTAGCCTGGACGGGTAATCCAATAAGGGTCTGAATTTAGGCTGGACTGGTAATTCAGATCCGAGCTCATTAAGAGTGTTTGTCACTATAAGGGATTTAGCCTGAACTAGTAATCCCGCCATAAGATGTGAGGTTCGTGGGAGCGCGTACTTGAGATGATCGCTGATAAACGCCAAATTATACATATTTATACCCCAAATACTTAGCATGTTTATGGATGTCTATTACTAGATTTGTGGATTTTGGTGCTCTTAATCCTGTTATTTCATGTTTTGTACTCAAGAGAGCACCAAGAGTCAAAAGGAGCCAAAAATGAGCAAAAAAAGGGACAAAACAGACCAAATCAAGAAGATGACACGGCCTAAGCCTTGACATACGGGCATCTCACACGCCCGTGGCCTTCGGGGGTGTCGACCAAGGTTTTCACGATTCACACGGCTTGGCTATTGAGCCCACACGGTCATGTGCAATTTAATGGATCGAACACGGCCTGGCAATCACGTCACACGGCTGTGGCACACGGGCGTGTCCCTTTTTCAAAGAGTTGTATTTTACATGGAAAAGGATACTTAGGGTGGAAGAAAGCTAATCCAAAGCCTATATAAACACCCTAAGTGTGACCTAATAAGTGGGGCCTCTTCCAGAACTTTTCTGGAATACAGAACCACACGCCTTGAAGGAAGCCAGATGATCTATCCCAAAAGCCGGAACTACTCCAAGACTGAAGATCTCTCTTAGAATTCCTTCAGGGGTTTTAGAGTTTTCTTCATGTTTTGTTATTTTTATACTTTTGAGATGTACCTTATTTTTTTATGAGCTAAACCCCTTAGATACCTAAGGGGGATAAAACCTATGATGGATCTTGTTATTATTATCTGAACTGTATGATAAATACTTGATTTGTTCTTAATTATGTATTCTTAATCCTTGAGTTAATATTCCAGGTATTAATTCATGATTTGATGTGCTTATGCAGAGGAGGAGTAGACCCTGCCTAAGAGTAGATTTGGCATAATTAAGCGGAGTTGATCGAACGCCTAGAAATAGGGTTACGAGATTTTGCCAGATTAGGGTGAAAGCTAATATGGGAGTCCATAAAGTGATTTACTACTTCCCTAGGGATTTTAATTAAGAAAGAAAATTTGATTAATTCAACTGAGGGTTAGACATTATTAGTCTCGAAAGGGATAATAACATAGGTTAGGGAATCTCACGGATTAAGTCAAGTGAATTAATCGTCTGGTTCAGAGTCAGATAACAAGTGAAATCTAGGTGGATCCCTCCTTGGGTGTCGTCTTTATCAATTGCTTCTCTTCAAGTCTTTTACCAAATTTTCTCTTTGCTTTAATTAAATTAGTTAATTAGTTTAGATAAATAGTTTAATAAACAAACCCTTTTATTTTTAGGCTAGATAATAAAAAGATAGTTATTACTAGTACTTTTGGTTCTCTTGGATATGATATCTCGGTTTTGCCATTACTATACTATTGTTCGATAGGTGCGCTTGCCTTTTCGTCGTGATAATAGTTAGTCTAGGTTTGATCCTCATTATAAATATTTATTACTTGTTATGAGTCACGCGATCAAGTTTTTGGCGCCGTTGCCGGGGACTCAAAATATTAGGAACGCTAAATTTTACTCGCAATTTAATTTTAGTTTATTATTATTATTTATTTATTTACTTAATTTTTTTCTCTTGGAAGGTTTTTATAGTTTATAACTAGATGATAATGCTCTAGAATAACGTATTTTTATGTATTAATCATGTGTTTATTCTGAGCTTGATCCTACTAATTTAAGCTATTTATGTCTTTTTATCTTTTAGGGACTGATTTGGAGGCAAAAGCAAAATTAAGGGACAAAAGTGCGAATTTGGAGACACATTGGGTTGATATACGACACAAGGAAAAGATTGTGCCAAAAATGCAAGCATGGGAGACACAAGGACTAAAAACGCAAAAAGATGAGATTTTCTTTTATACGACTCCATTTTATTTATATTAGGATAATTAAATATTAAGATAATTATTAGGATTATTTAAATTTTAGGATTTTATTTTATTTATCTTTATTTATCTTTGATTAAATATATTTATTTTTTTAGAATTTAAGTTTAATTAGACTATCTTTCTAGCACTATAAATAGGGGGTGAAGTGACTCTATTTGTGTAACACCCCCTAACCCCGAACCGTCGCCGGAACAGAGTTTCGAGGCATTACAGGACGTATCAGACAACTTATGAATAATTCACAAGTACAATAACATTCAGAGCATAATTTAATTAATAAATTCCTATATTGAACTCTCAAAGTCTAAAGCATACATTTACGTGAAACGAGACTTGTTTAAGTACTCCAATTTTTTTTATTATAAATTTCGACAACATTTCTGCTTATTTTTACATAAATCCCCCTGCAATTAAAACCATATCCATTTCAAGCATAACTAATTCAACCAAATTATTTCACACATTCATTTTCTATTCTAAATACCTCTAATCAACTTACTCAACATAATATCAATTTAAATTTATCATTGTACTAATTAAATAGAAATGGATAAACTTTTTCATTATAATTCTTAGACTTGTAAAACTAATATTTTAAAACATTTATATTCAAAACATAATAACCTTTATACACATCCTATGTACATGCCACATTACCAAAAGAAAATATACATCACCAAAAGTTTGCTGAAGTCGGGTCTGGCTTTGGATGCTGGTTCAGTACTTGACTTCTACAACCTGCGCACGGAAACAACCGTACGCTGAGTATGCATATACTCAGTGGTATCACTATAATTCAGTTTATAATTAAATACATTAAATCACACACATACTTTTACATTACAATTATCATCACTTAATGAACAATTCAACCTTTCATGTTATCATTCAATTATATATATACCATTCTTATTTCTTTATTTCAATTCTCAAGTTTCACATATGCCATATTATTCAAATTTAGTTTTATCAGTAGATTTATTTCATTTGCCCCTATTAACTTGACTTGGACTCGGCGGATACACGAATTCCAACCAACACACCAGTACGGCACAATGTGCCTTAACGGTTACGATGCCTAATCGAGAATCGATAACGGTAGCGATGAAGATATTGATAATGATATTCAACACACAAAGTGCTGAATCAGTAATAAGATATGATAACGATTCGACACACAAAGTGTCGAATCGGTAACAGTAACGGTAGTCGGCACATAAGTGCCTGATCAGTAACCCGGCAAAAACCCGTACTCTTCCATATCCTATGGCATGCCAACTATATCCGACTAGCCCGACTAGTTAATAGGGTATTTAAATCATTTTTCAGTATAATTTCCATTTCGATTCAATATTAATTATAATTTATTATTTTGATCAATTTTCACAGTAATTCAGTAATTCACTTCATTAGAAATTTTACAGTTCAATGCAATATACGTAAAATTATTCAGTAATTTCACAATTCAATTCGGTATTCAAAACAATATTCAGAATCCCATAATTCAGTTCAATATCAATATCAATTTTAATACCCAATCACAAATTTTATCAGTTCATTAAATACTTACCTTAAAATATTTACCACATATTCATATTAAATTAAACATATATTAATTATAAAGCTTGAGTTATAGTGATACAAACCAGAATTCTTTTCGGATTTAATCCTTGACGATCTTTCCTTTTTCTTTTTGGGCCGATGCTTCAGGCTCGATATTAGCTACGAACAATTAAAATAATTTCACAATTATTAGCATAACACAATTTAAATGCTGAATTTTTTATCTAACTTTTACTTTAATTCCACTTTAATCCCAACTAAACCTATATATTTTTCTTTCTCAATTCATACCTTTTTACTACTCAATTTCTTACCAAACTCACATCTAACCACTTAATTTTTATCATATTTTCATAATTTCTAATTTATTTCAATTTAATCCCTAAAACTCAAAGCTTATAGCTTAGTTTACAATTCAATCCTTTATTCAATTCTAACTTAAAATTCATTCAATTAAATCCCTAATTCATTATTTTGCTCAACATGAACTATGTTCAAGAACCTAAAAAATTTCAAAACCTTAACTTAATTTCAACAAAACTTTGTTCTAAAGCTTCTAAAACATCAAAATTAACTAAAAAGGACTTAATTGACTTACCAATCAAAGTTTCAAGCTTCAAATCTCTAGTTTTTCCTTTTTCTTTTTCTTGCCCTTTTTCTTTCTCTTTTTCTCCCCTGTTTTCGAATGCTTCTGTTTTCTATTCCGTTTGTTTGGTTTCTATTTATTTTTATGCTTTATCTTTTTATTTAATTTATATTATATTTAATTAATAAATATCTATTTAATAGCAATTATATATATAACAATTGTACACACACATGTTTTACATTTGTCCAATATCACCACCCTACATTTGTCATAATTTTATTTAATTATCACATAAAAATCTTATTTTACAATTATTTAATTAATAAATATCTCTTAATTATAATAATAATAAATAATAAATATCTACTAATTTAAATAAAATATTATAATTGTATAAATATTATCATTACATATGTATATTTTTATCACCTTACACTTGTCATAATCATACTTTATTTAACATAAAAAAATCTTATGATATAATTATTTAATTATCAATAATTTAATTTAATCTAATTATCTATTAGTTTAATATTAAGTAAACAAATTATTTTATAACAAGTACACATGTATCTATTTATTACAAATATACAAATATTTTTTTACCGTACAATTCTCTACTATTTAATTTATTTAATAATATGATAATATAAAACCATAAGAATTAATAATTATAATAATCAATTATATAATATAATATAATATATATATAATCTAAATAAAATCTTAGATTTTTAATACGTTTATGCCGCCTCAACCATTACTTAATGGCATATTTGCCATTTTGGCCCTTTTACTTTCTATTGCTTTAGAATTAAACTTTTACCTCTTATTCAATTTAATTCTTTTTACTAATTACTCTAAATTAAGCTAAATTTACTTAATTAAAACCTAATTAGACACACCACTAGACTCATAAATATTTTTAATAATTATTTTTGAACTTATTTCACTAAGACGGAGGCCCGATAACACACTTTTCCGGTGCCCACGGATTTTGGGTCGTTACATTTCCTCCCCCTTAAAAAAATTTCATCCTCGAAATTTTACTTGAAAATAAGTGAGGATACTGTGATCTCATAGTTTCCTCCGGCTCCCATGTTGCTTCTTCTACGCTATGGCTTCTCCACAGTACTTTTACCAGAGGAACTCGTTTGTTTCTTAACTCTTTCACTTCTCGAGCTAGTATTTGAACTGGTTCCTCTTCATATGACAAATCTGGTCTAATCTCAATGTTTTCAGTAGAGATAATATGAGATGGATCCGATCGATACCTTCGTAACATGGAAACATGAAAAACATCATGAATTTGTTGTAATTCCGGAGGTAAAGCCAATCGGTAAGCAACTGGTCCAACTCTCTTTATAACTTCATATGGTCTGATAAACCGAGGACTTAACTTCCCTTTTCGGCCAAATCTTAATACTTTCTTCCAAGGAGAAACTTTGAGAAACACTTTATCCCCGACTGAGTATTCAATGTCCCAACGTTTCAGATCAGCATAAGATTTTTGTCTGTCAAAAGCTGCTTTTAATCTCTATTGAATCTTCCTGACTGTTTCTTCTGTTTCACGAATCAATTCAGGTCCAATTATCTTCTTTTCATTTAATTCCGTCCAACATACAGGTGATCGACATTTTCTACCATATAGAGCTTCATACGGAGCCATCTGAATACTGGACTGAAAACTGTTATTATAAACAAATTCAGCTAACGGCAAGTAACGTTCCCAACCAGATTCAAAATCAATAACACAAGCTCATAGCATGTCTTCCAAAATCTGAATTACTCGCTCAGATTTTCCATCAGTCTGTGGATGAAATGCTGTACTGAAATTAAGTTTAGTACCCAAAGACTCATGTAACTGTTTCCAGAATCTCGATGTAAATCAAGGATCTCGATTAGAAATTATAGAAGCCGGTATACCATGCAACTTAATAATTTCCCGAATATAGACCTCTACAAGTTTCTGAAGTGACCAATCCGTTTTGACAACTATAAAATAAGTTGATTTTGTGAGTCGGTCAACTATTACCCATATAGCATTTTTCTTACTTACAGACAATGGCAATCCTGTAATAAAATCCATCGTAACACGATCCCATTTCCATTCTGGAATAGTAATCGGCTGTAATACTCCAGTAGGAACCCGATGCTCTGCTTTCACCCGCTGACAAACCAAGCATTTACTGACTTATTCAACTATATCTTTTTTCATTCCTGGCCACCAGTACAATTCTGTAAATCACGGTACATCTTTGTGCCTCCAGGGTGTAGAGCAAATGGACCGTCATGTGCTTCTCGAAGAATTAATTCTTTAATCTCTTAATTGATTGGAATACAAATCCGATCTTGGTATCTCAAACAATCATGCTCATCAATACTAAAATTCCTTGCTGTGTCGCTCTGAACCATTTCTTTTTTCTTCATTAGCTTATCATCTTCTAATTGAGTTGACTTGATTAGTTCAAACATCACTGGTTTAATTCTTAATTCAGCTAATAAACCTCCATCATCACTAATACTGAGCTGTGCAAACATCGCTCGCAATTCAATTGCTGCCTTCCTACTCAATGCATCAGCTACCACGTTAGCTTTACCTGGATGATAATCAATAGCACAATCATAATCTTTTAGAAGTTCCATCCATCGACGCTGCCTCAAATTCAACTCTTTCTGTGATAGAAGATACTTGAGACTTTTATGATCTGTATAAATGTAACATTTTTCACCATATAAATAATGTCTCCATATTTTCAAAGCAAATATCACGGCTGCTAATTCCAGATCATGTGTCGGATAATTACGTTATGTGGTTTCAATTGCCGAGAAACATAAGCTATCACTTTCTCATTTTACATCAGTACACACCCGAGCCCATTTAAAGAAGCATCGCTATACACAATAAAATCTTTTCCTGATTCTGGTAAAGTTAAAACTGGTGCCTCTGTCAGCATCTGCTTCAATTTCATAAAGCTTTCTTGACATTGATCATTCCAAACAAACGGAACATTCTTTTGCAATAATTTTGTCATCGGTAAAGCTATTTTTGAAAATCCATTCACAAACCTTCGATAATACCCCGCTAATCCAAGAAAACTACGTACCTCTGACACATTTTTGGGAGTCTTCCACTGAACGATTGCTTCAATATTCTTTGGATCCACTCTAATTCCATTTGCTGATACCACGTGACCAAGAAATACCACCTCTGATAACCAAAATTCATATTTACTCAATTTCTCATACAACTGTTTCTCTCGTAACGTTTGCAAAACAATTCGGAGATGCTGCTCGTGTTCAGATTCGAACTTTGAATATACCAAAATATCATCAATAAAAACTACCATGAACTGATCTAAGTATGGCTGAAAAATTCGATTCATAAGATCCATAAAAGCAGCTGGGGCATTTGTTAACCCAAATGGCATCACTAAGAACTCGTAATGACCATATCTTGTACAGAATGCTGTCTTTGGTACATCACTTTCTTTCACCTTTAACTGATAATAGCCCGATCTTAAATCAATCTTTGAAAATACTGAAGCTCCTTTCAATTGATCAAATAAATCATCAATACATGGTAATGGATATTTATTTTTGATTATCACCTTGTTCAATTGTCGATAATCAATACACAATCGCATCGAACCATCTTTCTTTTTAACAAATAACACTGGAGCTCCCCACAGTGAGGTACTAGGTGGTATAAAACCTCTTTCCAGTAAATCTTACAGTTGTATCTTCAACTCCTTCAATTCAGTAGGTGACATACGATATGGAGGTATCGACACTGGATCTGTACCCGGGTATACTTCAATTGCAAATTCTACTTCTCTGTCAGGTGGCAATCCCGGTAACTCTTCAGGGAATACATTTGGAAATTCACATACAGTTCTAATCTGACTACACTGACTTCCGACTGAATCAGAATTAATAACATATGCCAGATATGCTGTACAACCCTGATGAAGCAACTTATTAACTTTAATTGCTGATATGATTCGAGCTAACCCACTGGTACGAATTCCATTTACCTCTACACTATCACCATCTTCAGTCTGAACACTAAATTTCTTTTTATAACAATCCAAAATTACCCCATGTTCAGCTAACCAGTCCATACCCAGTATAACATCAAAATCCTCAAAAGGCATTATTAATAAATCCACCGGAAAAGCTTTATCATATATCATTAGCGGGCATCTCGGGCACACCTGATTAACTAATATTGTTTGCCCCAATGGACTTGATACTTCTATTGAGACTTTAGACATTTCTGTTTTTAATTTCCCCGACTCTACTAATTTTGAATTAATATATAAGTGTGAAGATCCAGGATAAAGTATAAATAGGTTCAGAATACAGTAAAAATATACCTGTCACTATATCATGAGCATTGCCTTCTTTCCGGGTTCTGATTACATAAGCTCTAACTGGAGCTCTGGCTTCAGATTGCTGTGTAGCTATATCACTGCTTCTATCAACTCCTCCTCTCCTCGAAACAGAACCTCCTCTGGACATTCCTCTACCTCTGGTAATTGATACCGATCTCTGAGATGTGGCAGGTGTACTACTCTGAGTTCTCAGACAATCTTTAACAAAGTGTTCAGTAGAGCCACAACGGAAACATCCTCCGGTTTTCTTCCAGCATTCACCAAAATGTCTTTTCCCACAATAATCGCATTCAAGATTTTCACTTTCCCAGGGCGGAGCTTTTACACTACCGGTGGAGATAGTAATATGTTTTCCACTGTTTCTGTCACCCCTATCAGACCGAAAGCTTGATCTCCAACCACTTCTTGATTCTCTGAATCTCTTCGGTAATAGATTAGAACTGGTAGTTCCCATACGTTTCCCAGTTGATTTACCAATTTCTGACTTTTTATCCAAGCCCAGTACTTGTTCTATCATTTTTGCTCGCTCAACCAGATCAACAAGTTCAGTGATTCTGAGACTTACCAATTGAATCTTGATTTCATCTCGTAGTCCCCGTAGAAATCGTTTACAACTATCAGCCTCGGTTGGAACATATTCTGAAGCATACCTGCTCAATCTAGAGAACTCTCGCTCATAATCCAGTACTGACATATTCCCCTGTTTCAATACTAAAAACTCTTGCTTTTTCTCTTCGATGTACAATTCCCCAATATACTTTTTCTGAAATTCTTTTTGAAACAAGTCCCAGGTTACCTGATCATCCGACAAATGTCTAACCACAGATTCCCACCAGAGATAGGCTTCTCCTTGTAACAGTGATACAACACATATCAGACTCTCTCGGGGGGTGCAGTCTAATTGTTGCAAAACTCTTTTTATTATTTCCATCCAATTTTCAGTAGCGGACGGATTAACTCCTTTTAATCCCTGAAATTCCGTGGCACCATATTTTCGTAGCTCTTTAATCGGGGCCTGTCTGACAGTAGGTACAGATGTAGTAGCAGGTATAGTTCTCACTATATGCTGTAATGCATCAGCTATATCTCTTAACAGTTGTGAGGCATCTCTTTCTCTTCCTACGTTAGGAGGTTGATTATCTAACGGATTCACACTAGGTGTAGCAGATTCAGTTTCTTCAAATTCTTGACTTCCAGTATACATTTCCTGTTCAACATTATCCATCCTTTCATCTGACATTTTATCTATAAAATAAAATCAAATAAATATATTAGCATCCAAAAACTCGACTCAGTTTCGACTTAAATGTGGCATATACTTCTTGACTCATTTACGAGCTTGATTTAGTCCAAGAATCGGCTAAACCTTAGCTCTGATAGCAACAATTGTAACACCCCCTAACCCCGAACCATCGCCGGAACAGAGTTACGAGGCATTACAGGACGTATTAGACAACTTATGAATAATTCACAAGTAAAATAACATTCATAGCATAATTTAATTACTAAATTCCTATATTGAACTCTCAAAGTCTAAAGCATACATTTACGTGAAACGAGACTTGTTTAAGTACTCCAATTTTTTTTATTATAAATTTCGACAGCATTTCTGCTTATTTTTACATAAATCCCCCTGCAATTAAAACCATATCCATTTCAAGCATAACTAATTCAACCAAATTATTTCACACATTCATTTTCTATTCTAAATACCTCTAATCAACTTACTCAACATAATATCAATTTAAATTTATCATTGTACTAATTAAATAGAAATGGATAAACTTTTTCATTATAATTCTTAGACTTGTAATACTAATATTTTAAAACATTTATATTCAAAACATAATAACCTTTATACACATCCTATGTACATGCCACATTACCAAAAGAAAATATAAATCACCAAAAGTTTGTTTGAAGTCGGTCCGGCTTTGGATCTTTGGTTCAAGATTGACTTCTAAAACTCACAGCACGGAAACAACTGTCTGTTGAGTATGCATATACTCAGTGGTATCACTATAATTTAGTTTATAATTAAATACATTAAATCACACACATACTTTTACATTACAATTATCATCACTTAATGAACAATTCAACCTTTCATGTTATCATTCAATTATATATATACCATTCTTATTTCTTTATTTCAATTCTCAACTTTCACATATGCCATATTATTCAAATTTAGTTTTATCAAGAGATTTATTTCATTTGCCCTATTAACTTGACTCGGACTCGGCGGATACAGGATTCCAACCAACACACTAGTACGGCACAATGTGCCTTAACGATACGATACCTAATCAAGAATCGATGAATTGATAGCGATGGCGATATTGATATGATATTCAACACACAAAGTGCTGAATGCATAAGATATGATAACGATTCGACACACAAAGTGTCGAATCGATAAGATAACGGTAGTCGGCACATAAGTGCCTGATCAGTAAGCCGGCAAAACCCGTACTCTTCCATATCCTATGGCATGCCAACTATATCCGACTAGCCCGACTAGTTAATAGGGTATTTAAATCATTTTTCAGTACAATTTCCATTTCGATTCAATATTAATTATAATTTATTATTTTGATCAATTTTCACGATAATTCAAGAATTCACTTCATTAGAAAATTTACAGTTCAATGCAATATACGTAACATTATTCATAATTTCACAATTCAATTCGGTATTCAAAATAATATTGAAATCCCATAATTCAGTTCAATATCAATATCAATTTTAATACCCAATCACAAATTTTATCAGTTCATTAAATACTTACCTTAAAATATTTACTACATATTCATATTAAATTAAACATATATTAATTATAAAGCTTGAGTTATAGTGATACAAACGAAATTCTCTTCGGATTTAATCCTCGACGATCTTTCCTTTTCCTTTTTGGGCCGATGCTTCAGGCTCGATATTAGCTACTAACAATTAAAATAATTTCACAATTATTAGCATAACACAATTTAAATGCTGAAATTTTTATCTAACTTTTACTTTAATTCCACTTTAATCCCAAGTAAACCTATATTTTTTTTTCTCAATACATACCTTTTTACTACTCAATTTCTTACGAAACTCACATCTAACCACTTAATTTTTATCATATTTTCATAATTTCGAATTTATTTCAATTTAATCCCTAAAACTCAAAACTTATAGCTTAGTTTACAATTCAATCCTTTATTCAATTCTAACTTAAAATTCATTCAATTAAATCTCTAATTCATTATTTTGCTCAACATGAACTATGTTCAAGAACCTAAAAACTTTCAAAACCTTAACTTAATTTCAATAAAACTTTGTTCTAAAGCTTCTAAAACATCAAAATTAACTAAAAAGGACTTAATTGACTTACCAATCAAAGTTTCAAGCTTCAAATCTCTAGTTTTTCCTTTTTCTTTTTCTTTTTCTTTCCCTTTTTCTTTCTCTTTTTCTTCCCTGTTTTCGAATGCTTCTGTTTTCTATTCTGTTTGTTTGGTTTCTATTTATTTTTATGCTTTATCTTTTTTATTTAACTTATATTATATTTAATTAATAAATATCTATTTAATAGCAATTATATATATAACAATTGTACACACACATGTTTTACATTTGTCCAATATCACCACCTTACATTTGTCGTAATTTTATTTAATTATCACATAAAAATCTTATTTTACAATTATTTAATTAATAAATATCTCTTAATTATAATAATAATAAATAATAAATATCTACTAATTTAAATAAAATATTATAATTGTATAAATATTATCATTACATATGTATATTTTTATCACCTTACACTTGTCATAATCATACTTTATTTAACATAAAAAAATCTTATGATATAATTAGTTAATTATCAATAATTTAATTGAATCTAATTATCTATTACTTTAATATTAAGTAAACAAATTATTTTATAACAAGTACACATGTATCTATTTATTACAAATATACAAATATTTTTTTACCATACAATTCTCTACTATTTAATTTATTTAATAATAATAATAAAATATAAAACCATAACAATTAATAATTATAATAATCAATTATATAATATAATATAATATATATAATCTAAATAAAATCTTAGATTTTTAATACGTTTATGCCGCCTCAACCATTACTTAATGGCATATTTTCCATTTTGGCCCTTTTTACTTTTTATTGCTTTAGAATTAAACTTTTACCTCTTATTCAATTTAATCCTTTTTACTAATTACTCTAAATTAAGCTAAATTTACTTAATTAAAACCTAATTAGACACACCACTAGACTTATAAATATTTTTAATAATTATTTTCGAACTTATTTCACTAAGTCGGAGGCCCGATAACACACTTTTCCGGTGCCCATGGATTTTGGGTCGTTACAATTTGTGTTCATCTTTTTCTGTAAACACTCTCCCCCTGAAAGTCTAGGCTTTTGTTTCTTCATATTTTCTTTCAACAAAATTCCCTTTTTCATTTTTATATTTATTTCCTTTTCCACCATTATCATGAGCCACTAAAACCTATCTAGCCGAAAGTTGTCATATTCCCCAGAAAGGGTTCTTGAGGCCTAGAATCCGTACTTAGCCTTCTCGCCAAGTATTCATCGTTTCTCCGCACTATGGGCTGATGCTTCCGTCCATAGCCCTTAAGAAGTAAGCTTTTCAGCATATGCAAAGGCGGCCACTTTGTATGTTTTGGAAGGATTGCATAGTCAGTTCGTTAACTTACTGCGTCAGAGGTTGGCGAGCCAAAGAGACAAAATGGTGTGGGATTCGCCATTAAGAAGCGCTGATCTAGCATAGATTACTGGTTAGAGTCAGGTGCCCTAAAAATCGTAGGTCTAATCTTTGGAGCTGGTGGTCGTAGGCATCCTCTTCCACTATAACTGGCTTACTTGAGTTGAGAAGGGTCATTTAAAAGCCAAGGATCGAACCTAAGGCGGAATGAGACAACTCGAGGCTGGAATCTATCAATGAGAATTTCTTTTCCTTTAACTCTCTTTATTATTTTTATTATTTTCGTAATCACAATTTCAGTCAACTTTAGATTTTGTTTTTCATTCTTTTCCAAATCAAATCTTTAATTTTGTTATTTTTATTTTTTTCTGCCATGCAGGTTTTCTTGGGCACGATTCTGCCCAGGATTTCGAGAAACAAGCATTCGTATAATCCGATCCCTGAGGATTCGACCCTACTTCCCCTTTACTATTCTTTTTCATTATTTTACAAGGAATAGGATATTTTTGGTGCTCTCAATGACTCATCACTAAAAGAAACCCGTCAGGACCATTACTTTTTGACGAGGAAATCAATCACACAGTTCATAGAAATCAAAGAGAAATAAGGCGTAGCTTACGATACACAGAGAACGAGCGAGAAGGCGATACTCAACCCTTAACCGACGAGATGGCTGAAAACGAAGGCAATCAGCTACCTCCTGTAATTGCGGCTAATCAAAATCCTGCTCCACGTACTATGTATGATTATGCTAAACATTCTTTAACAGGAACTGAATCTAGCATAGTTAGACCTGCTATAGCTGCAAATAGTTTTGAATTAAAACCTAACACTATTCAGATGATACAACAGTTAGCTCAGTTTGATGGTTTGCAGGATGAAGATCCCAACGCTCACTTAGCGAACTTTCTGGAATTTTGCGATACATTTAAAATCAATGGCGTTTCTGATGATGCCATACGTCTTCGGTTGTTTCCCTTTTCACTGAGAAACAAAGCTAAACAGTGGTTGAACTCGTTACCACAAGGGTCTATCACTACTTGGGAACAAATGACCGAGAAATTTTTACTAAAATATTTTTCACCGACTAAAACGGCTAAATTATGTAATGATATCTCTTCTTTTGTGCAGATGGATTTAGAAACACTTTACGATGCATGGGAGAGATACAAGTACTTACTGAGAAGGTGCCCTCACCATGGGTTACCGCTTTGGCTTCAAGTACAAACATTCCACAATGGCCTGAATCCCTCAACTCGGCAAATGGTTGACGGCAGCTGCTAGCGGAACCATCAACAATAAAACACCGGAAGATGTCTATGAATTTATAGTGGAGATGTCACTGAATAACTATCAGTGGCAAGTTATGAGGACAAAGCCAACAAAAACAGCCGGCGTTTATAACATCGACTCAGTCAGCATGCTCTCTAATCAGGTAGAACTTCTCAATAAAAAGATTGATGGTTTACTTGGTTCTACATAGGTACATCCAGTAATGAGGTGTGACTCAAGTGGCGGAGTTGTGCATACAGAATACCAATCCTTCAATCCTACAACTGAAGAAGAACAAGTCAACTATATGGGTAACAATAATTTCCTATCTCAAAATAACCCATACAGTAATACTTATAATGCAGGTTGGAGGAACCACCCAAATTTCTCCTGGGGTGGTCAAGGGAATCAAAAGCCACAAAATCTTTAAGGTTTTTAACAGCCACCTTATCAACAAGAGAAGAAACCAAACCTTGAAGAGATGCTTTCTAAATTCATCTCGGTGTCAGAAAGCTATTTCCAAAATACCGAGATAGCACTTAAGAATCAACAAGTATCGATCCAAGGACTAGAAACTCAGATAGGCCAGCTATCCAAACTAATCTCCGAACGACCACAAGGTAGCTTACCAAGTAATACTGAACCTAATCTGAGGGAACACCTCAATGCAATTAGTACTCAAAATAAGGAAGGATTCATTGCACTGGAGCCAGAATTATAACAAGACAATGCGATGAACAAAGGTCGAGAAGAGGTAAAAGATGATGATCCTAAACAGGTAAGTACGAATTATAAACCTCATGTGCCATATCCTAAAGCGATGATGAAAGACAGAACAGAAGAACAATTCGGTAAGTTTGTCAAACTCTTAAAGAAATTACATATTAACTTACCCTTTATTGAAGTTCTGTCGTAGATGCCCACCTCAGTAAAATTTTTAAAGGAACTTCTGAGCAATAAAAGAAAATTAGACGCTACATCACATATGGAACTCAATGCAGTCTGCTCAGCTATTCTAAAGAATAAGCTACCTAACAAATTGAAAGATCCAGAGAGTTTTACAATTCCTTGCTTAATTGGTAGTTTATCTGTGAATAATGCTTTAGCTGATCTAGGGGAAAGTATAAATGTTATGCCATATAAAATGTTTAAACGACTAGGTCTCAGTAAACCCAAACAGACTAGGATAAGCATACAATTGGCTGACAAAACAGTTAGATTTCCTAAAGATATTATTGAAGATGTTCTTGTTAAAATTGATAAATTTATTTACCTAGTAGACTTTGTCGTCTTAGATATGGATGAGGATAACAAGGTACCTTTAATTTTAAGACGACCCTTTTTAGCAACTACCAGAACCATTATTAATGTAGGCACAGGAGAGCTAACACTTTGTAGAGGAGACGACGCAGTAACACTCCAAGCACGCGATTCAGTCAAAACTTCTAAGACTTAAGATAACGCTATGAAACTTGTCGATGATAAAACTAATATTCAATTATCCTTGCAGGAACCTCCTCAAACCAAGACAACGGAGATAGAGCACTATTATCAAGTAGTGAATAAAGGCACCCATGAGGAACAAAGGCTTCAAATAGAGGAGCTAGATGAATGGCGAGCACACAAACCGAGAACACATGATAAACCAAAACTATGCCAAAACAAGCCCGATACCTCTCCTAATCAACTTAAGGTCGGTGATAAAGTCTTGCTAGATCCCATAGATCCCCACATTGTCATTACCATACCAAATGAAGAAATCCCTCTTACGGTGCTCAGTATTTTTCCATTCGGTACGGTGGAGGTGAGTCATCCCAAGTTCGGCACTTTTAAGGTAAACAACACCCGATTAAAACTTTATTTTAAGATTGACAGCAGGAATGAGGAATATGAACTCCTCAAATCACCATGATCATTCAACGGAGAGGTAAGTCGAGCTTAAACTATAAATAAGCACTTCTCGGGAGGCAACCCAAGCACTAACATATTTTGATTTCTTTATTTTTAATTTCTAACACTTTGAATCATTAACTTAATCTTTGAATTGCAAAGTTTTTCAGCACACACGGCCAGTCATATGGGCGTGCCTAAAGCTTTGGCCAAACAGGGGAAGAGACACGACCGTGCAATACGGCCGTGTGGAAGCAGGACATGATTTCCCCAAAACACGGGGTGCGATAAATCCCCACGGCCGTGCGGCATGGCCGTGGGTGAACTTGATAGGATACCACGGGCGTGGGAATGGAAAACCACGGGCGTGCCAGGGACAAGGGTCAATTCTGTTTCTTCGACACTGGCGTGCGACACGCCCGTGCCGTTTAGCCATGTACAACAATACACGAGCGTGCTACCATAACACACGGACATGGGAGAAGCGAACAAAGCTAGGCACAGCCGTGCGACATGGCCGTGTTCAACACACCCCCAAGACACACTAGCGTGGGATAGTAGCCAGGCACGACCTAAATCGCAAAATTCGAAAAACACGGGCTCACCCTCAAAGTACACGGGCGTGGCCCTAGGCCGTGTGAACCTCCCCTATGTAAGCAAACCACTGTTTATCTTCTTCCCCTTTTCAAAACCCTAGCCGAAATCTACCCTTCCCTATTTCCTAATCCCTATTCCAGTGACCATTCCCCAGATTCTTACTTCTCCAACCCCTAAACCACCCTCAAATCCACTCCCCTTGTATTAATCCCCACTTTCCCCTCTTTATACCCTCCATTTTTCCTCCACACGGCTATATCCCCCCGTCACACACCCGTGCTCGCCACCAACACACCCGTGCACCGCCCTACAGCAACCTTTGGTTTACTTTCTCAACCTTATTTCTCCAATTTGTGTTGCTACATTAGTATTCTACATGCTTTATGGCTAAATGTTGAATTGAGGTAATGAGTATACTTGTTTGATGGTTCGGTATTTGTGTATATATATATGTGTGTGAATCATGGTTGATACATGTGGTAATGGTGATAAGGTTATGTCAAAGTAAATGTAAATGGTAAATTTGATTTGAAGGGAAATTGTAGATGTATATTTTGTTGAGTAAATTACATGATTTATAAGTGGGATATATTAGGTAAATAATTATGTTTTGAAGTGTTGATATTCGGTTGTGAAATGAAATAGATATAGTTATTAGTTTATTTTCTTTGATCATTAATTATAAATGAGATGTTAAACATAATGAATAGCTTGTAAAATGACCATGTTTAAATTTGGCAAACAGGGTAAATTAGCTTTAGGTGGACATTAGATAATTGGGGTAAAATGTATTTGTGATTAAAAGTGGTTTGATTCGACTATATATATGTTTATATATGTACATAGCCGAATATGATAATAATAAATTAGTTTAAAATATAACTTTTGTTACTATATATAATAAATTATAATAGCATGTTAAAATTGGTTTTGATATGCTAGAATGTTGGACAAATATTTTTGTGTATTATATATTTATATATATTTGAGGTGTTCATGTGAAAGATAAATTAATATGCTTGATTATTTGGTTTAAATCTTTGATATGTTTCATGCTTGTTAAGTGTTATAAAAGAAAGAAAAAAAGGAAGTTGACATGAAATAGGTATATGTATTTAGTATGTTATATATATATTCGGCTAAAGCTTTAGTAAATGACTTATTGAATGATAACTTAAGTTATTTTTTTAAACAAGATGATTTGATATGTGAATATACATAAGCTTAATAATAGGTGTACTTTTCATTAGTATATGTGTTTTTTCCGGCAATACCTCATAATTCCATTCTGGCGACTAATACGGGTTAGGAGTGTTACAATAAATTACATGGTTAAAAGATTTTCCAAAACACGGTAAATAATGAGTTTTTTAGGGAAAATTTCTTACTGATTTTTAATCCGCAAGAAATTTTCCAGAAAATCTTCCTCCACTCTCACCATATTCTTTCTCCTTCTTCCGTTCTTCATCTAGTTCTCTTCTTCATTCGTTCTGTAAGTTTTTCTGTTGAAGAATTTCTTCTTCTTCTTTTTTTATGGTTTTTTTTAAGCTGTAGTAATTATAATTGTAGATTGCCTCATACAGAAGGACCTTTAACAACGGCTTGTCTTCCATAATCCTCAACTCCAAGATCCTCTTCCATAATCCTCAACTCCTTGAATTGGCTTAAGTTGTAGTAATTATGATTGCAGATTTTTTTTTGGAATTTTTGCTTAATTTTGCATCTTGTTAAGTTTTCTCTAAACTCCAAAGGCAAATACATCTGCTTATGTTCTCTTAATCGTCAATGTTGTATATGATTTTTGATTCATCCAATTATCTTTGATCAATCCCTCTCTCGAACATCTATAGCCATAGCTTCTTTACTCCTGCATTTCTCTAGTTTCTTTTCCATTTGATTTTAGTTCTGCTATAATTCTTTCCTTTTTTAATAAAAAATTTTGATTTAAATTTTGCAGGTTCAGGGTTCGTATATACAAATAATTCTTTTGGGCTGTGCTTACTCATTTCTTGAAGGGTCTTTTTCTTTTGTTTGTTTGTTAAATTTTTGTTATTTTTTATTATATTTATTTGACACTATGGATGCAGGATCTTTGAATCCTTTTTTTCAAAATTGAGGGGACTATCTAGATGCCCACTTCAGGAACAGATTATCCAGAGAATAAATTCTAAAGAAAATATAAGTATCTCAACTTAATACTTTTTTGTTTAATTATTGCAAAACAGGGTTTTCTTGCCCTTGATTTACATAGGTTTTCAATTTCACAAAGGGATATGAGTAAATCTTGGTCTTGAATGATTTTAAGAAACACGTTTGTTTAAATTAAGACTTCAATTTTACAGCTTGATAAATTAGACTTTGTGATAACATGCAATTTGAATGCTTTCTTGTCCTTGATTTATATGGTTTTCCAATCACACAAAAGAATATAAGTAAATAGTAATGAAACCTTGGGTCTTAAATTTTGATTCTAGGAAACAGATTTGTTTAAATAAGACTTCAATTTTACAGCATGATAAATTAGATTTTGTGATGACATTCACATGAATGCTTTCTTGTCCTTTATTTATATGATTTTCCAATTTCACAATGGAATATACGTAAATAGTAATGAAACCTTGGTCTTAAAATTTTATTTTAGGAAACTGATTTGCTTAAGATTATATCTTGATAAATTACACTTTGTAATGACATTCAAATTGGATGTTTTCTTTGTACTGGCAGCTCGATAGATTCATACCAAATCGTTCAGTAATGGACTATGATTATGCACATTACATGCTGACTGAAGGGAGGAAGATCAAAGAGAACCAAATAGTTTTCTCACCAACCAGGGACGCCTATAGGATGCAGCTAGCTGAGGCCTTGAACATGAATAGGACTCGAATCTTGGCTTTCAAGAACAAGCCACCAACACCTGTTGAACTCTTCCCTTCCGGCCACACAACTTCTTTTGCTCACCCAGAGAAACATTTGAAACCCCGAAGACACATTCCCCAGGCAAGTAGAACATGCTACATATGCAATTTAACTAGTTTGGACATTGGACATTAGGTTTTGGTTCCACAGATGCTAATGCATTGTGATCATCATTTGGTTCTTCAGAGCCCTGAGAGAACATTGGATGCTCTTGACCTTATGGATGACTTTTACTTGAATTTATTGGACTGGGGTAGCAGCAATGTTCTTGTAATAACACTTGGAAACACTGTTTATTTTTGGGATGCTTCAGATAGTTCTACCTCAAAACTTGTTACCATTGATGATGACAATGGCCCGGTAACAAGTGTGAGTTGGGCTCTTGATGGTCGGCATATTGCCATTGGCTTGAACAAATCTGAAGTACAGTTACAGGATTCTGCTTCAAACAGACAGGTTTGTATAATCTCTAAATATTAGCAGTTTCTTTTTGTTTCCCAAATTTGTCATTTATTCCGTCACAATCCTTTATTTTCTAATGCTTGCAGTTGCGCACTCTGAGAGGTTGTCACTGATCAAGAGTGGGTTCAATGGTATGGAACAGTCACATTCTTACAACTGGAGGAATGGATGGTATGTAGTTAACAATGATGTAAGGAATTAGATCCCATGTTGTTAAAGCCTACAAAGGACATCGACAAGAAGCTTGTGGGCTGAAATGGTCAGCTTCTGGACAACAACTGGCCAGTGGAGGCAATGATAATCTTGTTCACATATGGGATATGTCCAAGGCATCTTCAAATTCACCGACACAATGGATACACAGGCTAGAGGATCATACATATGAGATATGAGATATGTCCAAGGCACAAGAGTTGGCAAAAGAGAAAGCTGATATTGCAATCAAGAGTCTCCAATGTCTTCCACAAAGTGATTTCCGGTTAGGGCTTGAAGATACGGTGATGTTTAATCTAGAAAGGATTGATTAGTTTAACTAATCCAAAACAAGCAGCATCATACATGACAGATAAACATGGCATGAAGTTGAAGCCAGTACCAATATAGAACAGCTTTCTTAGGATATTAATTGGTTCCTTGTGACTGGTTGTATATTTATACAAGGATTTGAGCTTTGACTTGAGCTCCTAGTTTCAATGTTTTCAAATTATACATTTGTTTAGAAAAAATAATTTCTCTGTTAAATTAAATTGATGAACAATAAAGTTTTTGTGGTCATCAATATTAAGCTAATAAACTTCCATTATGTATACAAGGAAAACTTATGTTACAGGGGTTTCTCTTTTTCTTCTTAAAGTATTTGTGTTTGACGTTTATCTGAAAAAGTGTGAATAGACTTTGGTTATTTTTAATTTATGACGGTTAATATTCTAGTTATTTATTTATAAATAAATCATTGCAATATATGTAAAAATAATTTAAAATATAAATTTATTAATATATGTAAAAACAGCTTTTCCGGAAAATATTTTTAGGAAATCTACCAAACAATAGAAAATATTTTACACAAATTCATCCAAACACTAGAAAAGTAAATCATTTCTAGAAAAGTAAATTATTTTCCAGAAATTATTTTCCAAAAAATATTTTACTGACAAACAAACGGAACCTAAGCATGATTATGAGATTTAAATTTGTATATATTATATGCAACTTTTTTATTTATTAAAAAACCTTGAGACTCACTGAAAAGATATAATATCTCCTTTAAAATTACTTATGCTTTATTTCACTATTTTCTTAAAAAATTTGATCAGATATGCATACTAATATCATAAGCCTTTCACGTGAATATATGCGTTTTCAGTTTTATTATTTATTTTTATAATATTAAAAAGTATATACTTACAATGTATAAAAGATCACATATCGCAGATCTATACTTTTTTATTTTTACAATTTTGATATAAATAAAATAATAACATATTGTTTATTGATTAAATTAAATAGTCTAAATTAAAATAAAAATATAATTAAAGATGAATTACTTCAACCTTATTGTGAGTGTTTTTTTTACAAAACATTTATTATAAGTTTGAACAAAGGTAAAAGGGCAATTTTATCTTAAAAATTTATGTAAGAGATAATTTAAATTTTGACCCGTGATCTTGATAACTAGGTTTACTTTGGTATTTTTACTTTTTTTTTTTCCAATTTTGTATTTGAACTTGACAACTGAGTTCATTTTAATCCTTGTGTAGCAGGCCCATTTTGCCTGGGGCCCAAAACCAGAAACATAACCCAAAAACAATTAAAACCAAAATAAATTAAACAGTCCGCAATATATTAACGACCTAAACACAACAAAATTAGATGCCCAAAAATAAAACCCTAACCTAATTTCTTTAGCCCACAACCTTAACTTTCAGAAGAAAAAAAAAAAGAGAAAAAGAAACTCTAGCCGCAAGCCTCCACGTCGGCTTCCGTACACAACTAGCCTCCTCCACCTGCAAAAGGACAAAAAAGGACAGCAGCAAGATAGGAAGCAAAAAAAATGATGGCAAAATTTTGTACTTTCTTTTTTCTTTCTTTTTCGACTATAAAAGCCATGAAGAATCAATGTTTTTTTTACAACATAGAATTGAATACACACGAAATCAATAAAAAAAAAGAGCAATCGGAAACAAAATTTGGAAAAGGTAGTCCTTTTGTTTTTATATTTACTTATTTTTTCTTTTCTACTAATTTTCTACTAGTTTTTAAGGAAAATAAAAAAAAGAAAGGAATCAAATCTTACCTTCTTTTTTGCATTTGCGCTGCCGTAGGAGGTTGAGGTCCGTCGATTCCGATGAAAATCGACGATTAATAGGCTCGGTAAGTCGAAAGCTCAAAAAAATGGCTTTTTTTTATTTTTCGGCCACCGTGGATTGCAGCGTCGTCGTCGGTGACCGGCGGCTGTCATGGTGGTCCGATGCCGAAGCAATGGCCGGACTTGGAGGGGAGAGAGAGAATTTGAGAGAGGTTTGGAAGTTTTTTTTGGAGAAACTGTAACACCCCTTACCCGTGTCCGACACCGGGACAATGTACAAGACATTACCAGACTTAAACATACACATACCTGCAAAAATTGGGCCATAAAATTTCTTTTTAATTCAAAACTTTTCATACATATGCATAAAGTCCCATACACGGGCCTACGATGCCCTAAACATGCATTGAAAGTAGTTAGGGACTAAAACGAGAACCTTAGAAAGTTTTGAAAAAACTTAAAAAATTTCTTTCCATGAAATAGGGTCACACGCCCGTGTGAGCACAGGGACACACCCGTGTGCCCAGGACACGCCCGTGTCCTCAAGCCGTGTAACTCTCTGACTATGATGTTAGCAACCAAAATTTAACCACACGACCAAGCCACACATCCGTGTGCTAGGCCGTGTCATCCACACAGCTGAGACACACGGCTGAGGCACACGGTCGTGTCTTTGCCAGTGTGGCTAACACTTAGGCTATTTTCCAAGCCTTTTGTTACCATTAATCCTCACATCTTTACACACATCAAAGTTATACATCATGGCATCATTTTAATGATTTAGTAGACTTCACTAAGGTGTATTCTTAACTTTAACATGCTATCATTCACAAGTTTCACATACTCCTATAATATCAAGCCTAGACACATTAATCCATATTCCTTGACCTTGTTAAGTGACCTTATTTAAATATTAAGCATTCATGTTCAATCATCATCATCTTATTTCTATACCATACAATTACTTCATGGCTATAACCATTTTGATTGGTCTTGAAGCATTTATCGTGCACACATGTATTAACACCAATCGTGCATGTCCCACAAGCATAAAAACATCATTGCATCGCAAGCAGTAGAACTTATCATGAATAACTAGGCTTACAAACCACAATAATTATAAGCCACATCTCATGGATATATACAATGAATCAATATAAGTCAATACATTTGGCTAATCATAACAACATCTATCATAAAAAAAATAATTAAGTCCCTATACATGCCACTCACTTGAAGGTGCTTAATACACATATGTCAATACTCCAAAGGTGACTTGATAGTGTGATGCTGCCTTCGACGATCTCCAACTCCGAGCTAACCTGACAGCACTAAGGAAATGAAAAGGAGAGGGTAAGATTTATAGCTTAGTAAGATCGTATGAAAATAATAAACAATTTATCAACTTGCTTCTCAAGGTAATACAACCCTATTTGCATTTTTACTTATGTTCCAGTCAAACTATTTTCTCGAGTCATAGTTATTAAATTATTTATATCTAGAGCTACAGAACTCCAAATTAAGATCCGATAATTTTTCCTGAAACTAGACTTACATATATTCTTACCATAAAATTTTTAGAATTGTTGGTCCAACCAATAAGTACAGTTTATTCCTTAAAGTTACCCTTTTTTTCTGTCTGATAGCTCTGACCCCTCTTCACTAAAAATTAATTATCTCATAATACGGGACTCGGATGAAGTTTTCATCTATTTATATTGAAAATAGACTCATTAAGAATTCTAAAAATATAAACTATAACCTATAAATGTTTTTTAAAAATTTCCAATGATTTTCTCAAATCAGAACAGGGGATTTCGAAATCATTCTAACTCTGTCTCATAACAATTTAAATATTTGATAATATGAAACTCTTTTGCTTATAACATTTTTTCTATGTGAAACTAGACTCGTTAAGATTTAATTTCATATTTTATTCAACCTCTAACTCAATTTCCACAATTTTTTTGGATTTTCAAATTCATACAACTGCTGTTGTCCAACACTGTTTTGGTGCAATATAATGATAACTATCATAAGTTCACTTTCGACTGATCATGAACTCACCATTTCATGAATTCCATGTTCAAATGCACAATATAAGTTAGCATGATATTGCAAAAAAAATTATAATCATAATTCATACATCTTAGCTCACCGATGTCTCAACATTTCAAAGCCTCAATAACCATAAGCTTAGTGTACATACCTGTACTCATCGTAATATATCATATAACTATACCTCTTTAACATGCCCTCCTCGGGATTTTCATCACATCTATTGCATTACCAGTTGAACCCTCAGGAATACTATTGGATACACGGAAAACTTGCACATAAGTGCCACATATACATATGTAGCCAAAGCTACCTCATAACACGTAACGCTCACAATGGAGCTACTCACGGGTTTGCTCATAAAAGCTATCGGTCAAGGTGTAGCTACACGGGCTGCTCACACAAGTTTTCAGGTATCTAACCAACTCAAGGATTACCTAGCCACCAGCAGGACACACAAGACCATTGCCTGGAACCCAATTACATGTATCGCATCCATTATGAACTTGGACCAATTCAACGAGTTCGGATGCTCGCATCCATAATGAACTTGATCAACTCAACGAGCTCAGATGCCTTATATATATCACGAACTTGGACTAACTCAACAAGTTCAGATTTCTTAATTCCTAGTGATATGTCACTTGTACCCTAGACTATTCCTAAGGTTCAGACGGGATTTTTCGATACTCCATCTCTGTCGAGCTTACTCAAAGTGTCGATCTCACTATCCATAGTATCAATTGCCCTTTCATAGCATAATAAGGCATAACTCAAATAGCAAATAAGCTTTTAAGAATTTACATAACATATATCACATATTTCATATATCAATTGTCATGGATCATCATTTTCTTGCATTTTATGCAATATTCTTCCATATCATATTTCCACATCATATACACCATTTCATAAACTTTTCCAATATATTTATTAAATCATACAATATATGCAATAATAGTAAAGAATTATAATTCAAACATAATATTGCACTATTATTTTCATACGAACTTACCTCGAATGTAAATTTCAGTCAATTACTTCATTTTAGTCCATACCATCGTACTTTCTGATTTAAGCCCAAATCTCGATTTCCTTGATCTAACATAATTAAATTCACTCATTTAATCATTACGTTAATTAAAGCATCCTATAATTCACAATTTGGCAAAATGACCGTTTTGCCCTTAGACTTTACAAAAATTACAATTTTGCCCTTAGGCTCGTAAATTGATTTTTATCAAATTTCCTCCTTTACCAAGCCTAGCCAAATTCTTTTTATAACTATAGCAACTCACAATTTCAATTATTTCACATATTTACAACTTATTTTACAACTTTACAAAATAGCCCTTTTTAGGTGTTTTCATGCAAACTTCTTTCACAAAAGTTGTTTATTACACAACCAAGACTCATTTTCTTCCATAAAAATTCAGCAAGCAACATAAATGGTCTTATGGAAAAACCCTAGACTTTCAACCATTTTGTAAAATAGTCCCCCCATTAGCTAGTTCATGCTACAAGGGTCCCAAAAGTGTAAAATTCATCGAGAAAAGTCATCAAAATCACTTACTTGCAAGAGAACTAAGTAGCTGAAAGCTTAAGCTTTTGAAACCCCTTTGTTTGCTGCCATTTTCTGTGGGTAAGAAGAAAGATAGAAAGATGATACCTTTTTGTTTTATTTTATTCTATTTTTGGTCAAAATTAAGTCACCAACCACACTAAATTTTGACTTTTCTACTTTCTTTCTCTATATGGTTGGCCAAGCACCCTTTTTAAGGACTATTTTCACTTTAAACACCCCAAATTTTGGTTCTCTAGCTATTTAACATATTTAGCTTGTAAAACAAAACTTTCGCCATTTATGCGATTTAGTCCTTTTTTCTTAATTAAGCTAGCAATCGCTAAAATTATTTCACGAAAATTTTTATGCACTCATATAATCATGCTATAACACATAAAAGAACATTAAAAATAATTTCTCCGGCCTCGGAATAGTGGTTCTGAAACCACTATTCTGACTAGGCCCAAAATCGAGCTGTTATAGAAACAAATTTTTTCTAAATTTTTTTACTTATATAGCCCCTCCAAACGACGTCGTTTTGGGCTTAAGTCACAAACGCCAAAACGACATCATTTTGCTTATGACCCAATTTCGATCTGACCCAGAGCCTAGGATCCGCGTGTTTTCAAGAAAATTAGGCTATTTGCTACTTTAATCCTTCCGCATTTTTGTTACTATTCAATTTCGTCTTGTTACTTTTTTATTTTTAATTTGACCCTTTTATTTTATTTTTTGTGCAATTTGGTCCCTCGATTGGTCAAAAAGGAAAGGCGCTTTCAGAATTTTAAGAATAATTTCCCTTTTAGCCCCTTCTTCTTGACGCGCGTTTTATTTTAGTCCAGACTTTTTTTTTATTTTAAAATTCTATCCCCTATATCCTATTAAATTTTTTTTATCTAGTCTTTTATTACTATTATTATTATTACTATTATTGTTATAATTTTAAAAAAAATTATTTTATTTAATATTTCTTTATTCTTTACTTATTTGCTTATTTTCAATTTTTTGTTTTTATTTGTTTATTACGATTTAGACTCATGATTTCGTTTTAGTTCGATTTAATCCTTTATCTAGTTTTAGCCTTTTTCATGAACTTATTTTATTTTATTTTAATCTTATTTATTTATTATTGTTTAGCTTTCATTTTAAAATCTATATTGTTTATATTGGTACATATTGTTATATTGTCATCTCATTTTTACTTTATTTTATTTTTATTTTATCTCCTTTATATGTTATTTTATTATTTTTTATTACTCTTGTTTTTTTAAAGTCCTGTCTTTTTAATCATGCTTTTCTCGTTTATTTTATTTTACATTAATTTATCTATTTATTTGGACTATGGTATTATCATTAAAATATATTCTTCTTCATTTATACTTTATTATTTCAATATTTTGTCTATATGGTCATTTTATATTGATTCGTCTTCACTACATCATGCGATAGGTTTAGATAATTAGTTGTCTTTATGCTATACTTTAAATAAGATAAATACACATTATTTAAATATTACACCTATTATTATTCAAAATAAAATTTTCAAAAATAAGGCAATGTTTCGAATTTTGGTAATACGAGAGAATTGTACCCTAACTTACAGGGTTTCGATTTTTCTCGTCGAACCTAAATAGCCAAATATTCTTTTAAATTTTAAAATACATGAATTTTAAATAAAAATAAAGGCAATATTCTGTATTTAGAAACTCGAGGAAGTCATGCCCTAACTTACAGGGTTTCAATTTTTCTCGTTGGATCTAAATAACCGAATATTCTTCGAAATTAAAACACGTGAGATTTTAAAAATAAAAAATAATAAAGACAAGCTTATTCTCAAAGGTTCAAAGTGTCGTATCCTAACTTACAGGATGTGACATTTTGCTACCTCAAGACAAGAAGGTATTTAATACTCGTAGCGATTTATCCAAGCAAATTTTTCGTAAAATTAATATTAGTACAAAGAGGGATCATATTTTTAAATTCTTTCGGGTTTTCAATTTTCGACACTAAGATATTAACTAATCAACTAGGTACCTATTTTGGGCGTTACGAGGGTGCTAATCCTTCCTCGTGCGTAACCGACTCCCAAACTCGTCTTTCTGAATTTCGTAGACCAAAAGCGTTGTTTTAATAAATCAAAACCATTTATTAAAGCCAACCACTTTACGAGGTGACCCGATCACACCTCATCAAAAAGTGTGACACCCCTAACGTGACCCTAGTCGGAGAGTGGTTTCGGGACCACAAAACCGAGTCACAAGAATAATTAGGTGTTATATTCTGTGCTTATTGTATGTGGAATTTATGCGTAAATATTTCGTGCCTTGATTTTATTAATTAGGTGCTAATTCATAAGAAAGGACCCATGTGTTAGGACTTGAAAATGTGATAGGTGAATTTTTAAGTGGCCAAATAATGCATGAAGTAAAGACATGAGGGATTTGCATGTCAATTTAGCCAACTATAGGAAGTGGCCGGCCATGGTAATGAAGATGGGCTAAAGAAAACATGTCTTGAACATGTTTTGTTAATGGTGGATGTTAGAAATAATAAAATAAAGAGCATGGGCAAAGGGAACATGTTCCAAACATGTCTAGTTAATGGATCATGTTAGAAAGAATAAAGAAATGGAGAAAAAAGGGGAAATAATGAACAAAAAAAAAAAAAAGAGTGTGGATGCCCCCCTTTGTTGCCGTGAGTTGTAGAGAAAGAAAGAAAGAAATTTTTGTTCATCCATTTTTCTCTTCTTTGGCCGAAAATACTAAGGAAAAAGGAAGGATTTTTGCTTCATGCTTGGTTTAGAAGAGAACCAGAAGGAGATTTGGCTATACTTGCATCAAGATTAAGGTATGTTTGAGGTTGTGTCATGAGATTCATGCTTGTTTTGGTTGCTAACTTGATGTGCATGTTAGCCATGGTTCAAATCCTTGTTATGCCATGAAAATGGTATTTGGCCAAGGTGGATATTGTGTTAAAGCCATTGCATGCTAAATGTGAAGCTTGCTAATGATGCATGTGGTGATGGATTGACTACTCTTGAAATTTCTTTGTAGCAATCTTGAGTAAAACATTGAATTTTTTTGTTTAACCATGATGAAGTTGAAAGGGTATGGTTGTGATGTATTCGCCATGGTGCATTCATGAGCATGATTTATGCTTGTTACTTGAGTGGTAAAATTTGTGTTTTGAATGGATATGAACACCTTGAGATTCGACCTTGCACCTATAAGTGTACATATGTTTGCACATGATGTATTGGTATGACATACATACTATCTCAAAGTATGTATTTTCTTGTGATTATGTTTTGGTTATGAAGTAAATGATAGATGTGTATTGAGCTACAATATGTAAAGCATTAGCTAGTAAAATGTGTGCCATTCATGTGTGGTATTAAACATGTAATTGGTCTCAACATCAACATGCATAATCGGCCATGAATGAGTGCCTAAGAGGTTGTGTTGTTCGGCCATGAGTAAGCATGTTGAAGGCTTGTGTGTTGAGTTGATTCATGAATTCCGTACTTATGTGACTTTAATGTCTAGTGAATATATGTGGGCTAAGTGCCTTGAGTTCCTCTTTTCGATACTCAAATGATTGAATCAATTTAATTGTTAAATTAAGCTCAAGAGCAAAGAGGGACCAAATCCGATAAAGGGAAGGAAAAAGTAGTCGAATAGCCATCGGAATCATTTGACAACATCCGAGGTAAGTTTTCGAGTATCGAAACTTAGATTTTGATTCGATTGAATGAAGTAATAAGCAATCAAATCGTGCCTTGTATATGGCCATTGAGCCGAAATGATATTTTGATTAAGTAAAATGTGCATAAAAGTTTGTTATGAAATTGAAACAAAGATGCGAAGGCAATTGTGCGACCAGTGATATCCGGGCTAAGCCCAAGGCAATTGTGCGACCAGATATCCGGGCTAAGCCCAAGGCAATTGTGCGAGCTATGATATCCGGGCTAAGCCGAAGGCAATTGTGCGAGTTGTGATATCCGGTTAAGTCCCAAGGCATTTGTGCGGTTACCATAACCGGGCTATGTCCCGAAGGTGTTTTGAACAGTAGCTATATCCGGATAAACTCCAAAGGTATGTGATTTGAAATTTATAAGCTGCTGGAAAATTTTCAGTTATTGCATTTGTGAAATTCCCAACAAGGTATGTTTTGTGTGTGCTTTGCACACTATGAGTAAATGCGTACGAATATTCGCTCTAATGATAAATGAGCTATTGGCATTAACTAGGCCGTTATTTGTGTATGAATATAAGAGTTGGGATTGTGAAGTAAGCATGTCATTGAGAAATTGTACATATGAATTATTGCTTAGCTACTTGAATGCTATGCTTTGGTTGTGTGTATATTATGGCTCGAAACTTACTAAGCATAAATTGCTTTCTCCGTTTCTTTGTTTCTCTGTTTATAGATTTTGCTCGTTAGCGATCGGATTCGGGATCATAGAAGTTGAAGTCAACCACACTATCAAAGCCCTTTTTGGTACTCCTTTAGTTGAGTTTTGGATATGGCATGTATAGGACTACCCTCGGTTGTTTTTAAGTACTTTGTGATGTATATGTGTGCGGCCATGCGAAAATGGTTCGTAAAAGTGGAGTATGGAATTTGACCATATGTGGTTTGTAATTATATTTGGTTTCATGATGTGATTATGGTTTGGAATGAGAGAGTTGGTCACATGATCAGCCATTGGAATGGCTAAATATGATCATATGTGGACCTAAGTATGACTAGACTATAGTTGGTCCATGGGAACTACAATATAGGTAAAGCCTACCTTAAAAACAGAGGCTGCCAGCTGCAGTGATGTGGATGTGAAAAATCACCAAAATTTGTAGGAATGGTTTTAAATAGTGAATAAATTATGTGATCGAACCTTGACGAGTCTATTTTCATATGAAAGTAACAAAACGATCATATGATCAGTATACCGAGAGATATTAAAGTTCTCGTGAGACAGGGCCAGAAAGGTTTCTGGGTCCCCTGTCGCGACTTTGAAAATTTTCCATAAATTATCCAGAATGAATTAGAAGTCATGCCTTATATATACAGATTCCTTTTTGAGTATAGTTTCATTAGAAACAAACAGCATCAGTATTGAAACCCTTTACAGAGAGATATTCAAGTTGTAACGCGCGAAGGTCAATGTAGTCGACCCCTGTAACATGGGTGACTTTAACTAATAAACTGTACCAATTGGCCCGACCAAAAATTCTAGAAATAAATCCATGAATGGATATATGAGTCTAAATTTAGGGAAAATTTACGGAATCAGTTTATGAATTGTGAAACTCGAGATATGCTTTTTAAGGCGACAGCGATGCAGTTTTCCAGCTTGCCTGGGAACGTCGAATTGGTCGGTGCCATAAGTGGTTTTGGCTTGTTAACCCCTCGTGTCCGACACCGGCGACGGTCTCGGGTTCGGGGTGTTACAAAAAGGATTGGTGGCGACTCCCATTTTCGTTTTTTTTTCAAAATCAAAGTTGACCCCATTTTTCAAAAAAAATGGTTTCGACATCTTGGTGACTCTATTGGGGACAAATAAGAGAGTCAAGTCACAATTTGATTATTTTCTATCTTTTTTTCAAAAATTGAAAATCTGATTTAAAATCACGATCCTTTTGTTACATTTCTTCTATCATTTTTGTGGTCTTCATCATTTTGTTATATAATAATGTGTTTACCTTTTGGTTCGAGTCACTTAATATGTTTTTGCATATCGCATTGCATAATTGTCCGATTTTGCCCTTCTTAAGTGAGAGTGCAAAACTATTCCTTCGTGAGGTCTTCACCTTCGTATAGGATAGTGGGTCGCTTTCGGAATACATCTGTACCTATGTCTTTGTGAGATTTTCATCTTTGTATAACTATAGGGAAATGTATTCCCCTAAACTGAACTCAGTCCGTATGAGCCTATAATGGGTGAGGATCGAGGAATCTGCCGGTTCGGGTACCTTTACTTTAGAACCAAACCGCATATAGTGAGCCTGAAGAGCCTACCCTAGGTAGAACAACACCAAACCCCTAGAGGTCATCCAAATAGGTGCTCTATTTGTTATTTATGTATTTGTACTGACGTGTTTTCTTTTGTTTTGGTAATGAGTGCATTGCATTTTCATCATAGAAAAGAGGTGTTGATTCATGTTCAATTGCTAAATAGAGAGCTTGTTATGGAAAATGGATTTCTTGATAAAGTGGAATACAATACGGTCGTCCGAATATGGTCTAAGTAAACACAACGAGAGAAGGGTGATAGTCCGTGGAGGAATACATGACTTTGCTTCGTTGCCTGAGGATCCAAGCCAACCAAGATTATTTGAGAGCTGTCAATGTCTCGACTTTCGTAAAGAAGCTAACGAGAATTGCAGGGATAAGTGAGTAATGGGTCGCGACCCAGATCAAGCAAAAAGGAGATAATAGAGACATCTTTGGGAAGATTCGCAAGATTCGATCTTAACATCTAGTTATGAAGAAAACGATCGATGTCTTTGCTTGGAGTATGAAGGCAAGGCCGTATATGTATCCATTTTATGTAAAGATATTTGTCTTCTAGTAAAGTTATTCTAACAGAATTGAATTAGAATCAATGCCTTTTTTTTCTGCACTTATCCTATGCATTTGCATTTCATCGCATCATATGCAATAAAACTCACAAAAGACCCTAAAATCATAGCAGTTACCTTGGAACATCGTTACAGTACACAAGGAAAAACGGAAGCAATGGACCAAAGGTTGAAGAGATTAGAGCAAATAAAAACACTGATGCAAGAGCAATTGGCCAAAATTCAACAAGATATTAAGGATCAGATGCTAGAATCCCAAAGACACATGATGACCCAGTTAACTAGTTGCTGGCTGGAGGGTTAGAAAAAGGAAAGAGCCCTATGGTCAATACCAGGACGATAACGAGGACCCTGCTTATCCTCTAGGCTTTACCCCTACAAACACCCAATCACAACCAAACACGTATCCAAAAAGGGTATCGTTAACATCAGACCCCAATACTAGACTGGTACCTCGGCACCGATAAACTCCCAGACAGGTTCAGGTTCTAACCTGGGGGTAATCTAACCAATCCTATTGTCCTTGATCTAGATGATATAGCGAAAATAGAAAAGGCGAGAGTGGAGATCCCAAAGTAATTTGAAGATCGTTGCAAACCAAAAAGGTAAAAGTGGAGCCCCCAAATCAATACTTTAAAGGCACTGAGGAAGAGAGAAAATGAGGTGAATAATGCGAGTATATATAACAAGGGCTATTTAAAGCCAATCACCGTAAGCCAGCGAAGGACGGAAACTACTAGCCATTATATCCCCTTAAGGTAAGAACCCAATCCAAGACCAAACTCAGATAAACTCCGGTTCACGCCCATACAAATCACGTATAGGGAGTTGTACCAAATTTTGTTTGATGCACATATAATATCCCCTTTCTACCTAAAACCTATGCGCCTCCATACCCTAAATAGCATAACGCGAACGCCTAATACGAGTACCACGCAGGGATCACAGGACACTCAATCAAGAACTGCACCGCTTTTAAAAAGATAATTGAAAGACTCATCAAAATGGGTATTGTGAAATTCGATGATCCATCTAGTGTAGAAAATCCGTTACCCAACCATTTTGACAAAGGGGAAAATGCAATAATCAAGAGTGTAGAGAGGAGAATCAATATAGATGTAGCAGAAGTAAAAACCCCACTGAGGGAGGTTTGGAAGAAAATGGTAGAAGGAGGATTAATCACATAGGATTTACGGGAGAAACCTGGAGAAGCAAGGAACTACTGTGAGTTCCATGATGAAAAGTGTTACGAGATTCAAAAGTGCAATAAATTCAGAGCCTTGGTGCAAGACCTGATGGATAATAAAGAGCTAAAATTCTTTGAATATACTGAAGGCCCGGAAGGAATATTCAGAAATTGGAGCATCAGTGCTATATCCGAAGAAGGAATTGAAAGAGAAAATTTACCAGACATTTGCCCTTATGAGCCAGGAAGTGTTCTGAACAACTAGACTGCGTAAGAGATTCTTGTAGTTTTTAGAGCTGATTTAGGGTAATGTGCAAAACACGCTTGTTGCTTTAAACATAGAAGCAATAAGAATCCTTTTGTGAAATAGGCTCATTCCAACAACTTTATTTTCAATGTAAAATGCATTTTTGTGTTACACTTTGAGCAAATATTCTTTTATTCCTTCATTTCATTCATACTCATTAATAACTATTTTTAGATTCATTTATTCTTTGCAATATTCTTTCGTACCTACAACAGGTCTCCAGATATCAACGATATGAGTGATGCTACTACTGACCTAGAATTTCCTTTTGAGTGAGATATGTGTCTAGAGGGATCTCAGGACTTTGAAGATGACAGAGATTGTAACCTATCTCCTGATCTGTTAAGGATAGTAGAACAAGATTAAAAATAGATCCTACATTACAAAGAGTCGGTGGACATTGTGAGCCTAGGAGAAGAGAAAGAGGTGAAAATCAGAGCCTGTATCACCACAAAGAGAAAGCTAGACATCATTGAGTTATCCTAAGAATTCCAAAATGTTTTAACATGATCGTATCAAGAAATGCCTGAGCTACTAAGACGTGTGGATGTTGTTAAGGCTAAGAAAATCTTAAAAGAGGTCCATAAGGGTGTCTGAAGAACACATGCTAATGGCTTTACTGTAACACCCCTTACCCGTATCTGATGTCGGGACAAGGTACGAGGCATTACAGGACCTAAACATACACATACATGAAAAAATCGAGCCATAAAATTTCTTTTAATTCAAACTTTTCAAACACATGCATGTCGTCTCTTAATTGGGTCTATGAAGCCCAAAACATACATCGGGATTAATTTGGGACTAAACCGAAAGCTCTGAGAAGATTCGGGAAAACTTAGGAAATTTTCCCAAGAAACAGGGTTACACGTCCGTGTGGACATAGGGACACCCCCGTGTCCTCAGGACGTGTAACTTTCTTTTTATGACATTAGCATACAAATCGAACCACACGGTCGGGCCACACGCTCGTGTCTCCAAGCCGTGTCCTTCACACTGTTGAGACATATGACCGTGTCTCAACCCGTGTGGCTAACATTTAGGCTATTTTCCAAGCCATATTTCTCAACCATTTAATCATTTATTTCCACCAATATTTTAATACATTTATGAATCAATTTAAGGTATTCAACCAAGCCTTATAATTATCATCGTTTGTTCATTGCGTAGCCATATCAATCATGATAAAATCATAATAATTAGAATCTCAAACTTACTAAATACAAGCCATACCAATGGCTAGTTATAGTTATACCATTCATAAGCCAACATTGACTAATCAATTAATATATATCAGCCATATCTTTGTAATTTAAATATATTTTCATAACAACTTATCTTGATTTCATACTATTTCAGATTTGAGCTTAAATAACCAAAGTATTTGAAATGTCATCTTTATTCAAATAGTACGCATGAGATACATAATTCCATAATTATGAATGAACACATTTATCAAACATATTCCATATTCATATATCAATGCCTCATGTCTCTATATATCAATAACCGTCATTTTCATGAATTTTGAGTTCAATTTCATAATTATTTGTCTCATGTTTAGGTTATTCCATGTCAAAAATTTATTCATTAAATCATTTGAAATATCAATACATATGGACAGTACACTCAAGATGAGCAATTATATAATCACAAATGAATTCATTCATCAACCAAGTTCTATACTCATGTCATATCAGCTCGTACTTCCTTATATCACATAGTTCCATATAACACTTACCAAACTTTTTCAAATTAGTGAACGTCTTACAAAATTGAGTACTTCATTTTCTCGATGCCATAGTTCAACTATGGTCTTACACATCTTCACATAATGATGCCATAGCCCAGCTATTGTCTTACACATATTCATATATCGATGCCATAGCCCAGCTATGGTCTTACACGTAATCACATATCACATATCGATGCCATAGGCCAGCTATGGTCTTACATGAATCACATATCTCACTGATGCCATATCCCAGATATGGTCTTATATAGTAGCATATATCACACCGATGCCATATCCCAGATATGGTCTTATACGGAAGCACATAATCACATCTCTACGATGCCATAGCCAGCTATGGTCTTATACGAAAATCACATATCACATGTTGCCATGGTCCAACCATGGTCTTTTCTGTCAATTCATTTTAGCCACTAAACGAAAGTACTCAACCCTGCGTTCCACTTAATTTGAACATTTAGTTCAATTTTCATACTTTTTCAATATTTACAAATTTAATAATGAATATATGAAATAAAACATTATATCATTATTAATTCAACGTTTGTTGTTTATAATTGGGCATGTAATCAATTTATACACAAGTCATTCATATATTTTTCCTCCTCCTCCTCTCCATCCACATCCTTGGTATAAATAACACACTTGTAAGTAACCTTATCCATAATTTTCACTAATTACTTATGCAAATATTCAAGTTATCCACTCGTGTCATAGTCACTAAATAATTTATATCTGGAGCTACGGAACTCCAAATTAAGATATGCTAATTTTTCATGAAACTAGACTCAATATCTTCTTACCATAAAATTTTAAAAATTTTTGGTTTATCCAATAAGTAAATTTTATTCTTTAAAATCACCCCTATTCTGTTGTCTGACAGTTCTGACCCTTATTCACTAAAAATTAATTATCTCTTCATAAAGGATTCGAATGATATTCTCATTTGTTTTTCTTGAAAATAGACTCATTCAGGATTCTATAAATATAAATTTAAGCCCATAATTATTTTTATTAAATTTTTTATGATTTTTCAAAGTCAGAACAGGGAAACCCAAATTCATTCTGACCTTTTCTCACAAAATTCATTATATCTCATGATTTAAAAAAGATATTACTTACATCGTTTCTTCTATGAGAAACTAGACTCAATAAGATTTAATTTCATATTTTTTTAATCTTCTAATTCGATTTCTAAAATTTATGGTGATTTTTCAAATTTAGTCTACTGCTGCTATCCAATATTGTTTTAGTGCAAGTTGTTTATTACCATTTTTCCCCTAAGCTTTTAATAAATAACAATTTCGTCCCTACTCAATTAGCCTCTCAATTGAGCTGATTTTTCTCAATTAACACTTTATTCTATCACTTTAAACTACTTTACAACTTTTGGAAATCATAATTTCAGCACTAGACTTTAATTCCGAACATTTTTCACAATTAGGTCCTAAAATCAATTTCCATCAATTTTACTTGATAAAATTATCATATATCAAAATTAAAGCTTCAATTCTATGTTTATTCATCATATGCTTCCAGCACTCATCCATAACAACTTTAAAAATTAGCCATGAAATCAAAAACTAATGAAATAGTAAGTTGGACCCAATTGTAAAAGTCCAAAAACATAGAAATTTCAAGGAGAAAGCAAGAATTAAACTTACATGAAGCTAGAGTATGAAAACCAGCTTGAACCCTCTTCCATGACTATTTTTCAGCTGATGAAAATGAAGAGAATTGAAGAAAATTCTAGATATTCCCATTTGGTCCCATTTTTATTTAGTTAATTTTGGCAATTTTCCAATTTTGCCCTTAATTCACCCATTTCTGATTTTTCTCATTATTGCCTTAAAATTTCTCCTATGGGCTTATTTTCACTTTAGGTCCTTCCTCATTTGACAATTGAGCTATTTAATCCTTTTAGCAACTTTTACACATTTTCAATTTAGTTCTTTTATTTAATTAACCACAAAACGTTAAAATTTTCGTGCGAAATTTTAGTACTACCTTATTGATACTCCATAAATATTTATAAAAATATTTATGACTCGATTTATAAAATTGAGATCTCGATACATGTTTTCTTCAATTTCTTAACTTAATAAATCTTTATAAAACACAAATTACTAATTTAAAAATCTCTCAAAAATCACATTTGGCTCATAATTATTAAATAAATAAATTTACAAGATTATTTTTCAAATTTAGTGGTCTCGAACCACTATTCCCGACATCATTGAAAGTCGGCTATTACATTTACAGTATCCAGGCAAACCATGAGGTTTGGGTACTGCTAGTCCACGATGGAAAGGGATGCATCAGTTATACCAAGAAATGCCGTAAGTGTCAAATTTATGGAGACAAGATTCATGTGCCTCATTCATCTCTTCATGTTATGACTTCTGCATAGAATTTCTCTATGCGGGGCATGGATGTTATTGGGTCGATCTCATCAAAAGCTCCTAGCAGGCATTGATTCATCTTTGGGGTCGTCGATTACTTCACTAAGTGGGTGAAAGTTGCTTTATATGCCAATGTCACAAAGTCGACAGTTAGCAAATTCTTAAAAAAAGAAATTATATGTTAATATGGAATGCCAAAAAGGATCATAACTGGAAATGCACTAAATAACAGCACGATATCAAAAGTTTGCAGTCTGTTCAAGATTAACATCACATCGCCCCAAAACGAACGGTGCAGTGGAGGCAACAAAAAAAAAACAAAAAAAGAGTTCGTGAGGAAAATGATTGAGACTCATAAAGATTAGTCTGAGAAATTACCATCTATGCTTATCGAACGACTATCAGGACCTCCACCGGAGCAACACCATTCTCATTGATTTATGGAAGGAATGTGGTTTTACCCATTGAAGTTGAGATTCCTTCCTTTCGAGTCTTATCAGAGCTGAAGTTGGATGAGGCAGAATGAGTCCAATCTCAATATGATTAGCTAAATTTGATCGAAGAGAAGAGGTTGAAAGTCATCCGGTATGGTCAAATGCACCTAAAACGAATGATGCGAGCTTATGCAAAAAAAGGTTCGCCCAAGAGAATTTCATCAGGGGGACCGGGTATTGAAAAAGATCATTCCCATATAAAAGGAGTTTAGAGGGGAATGGATGCCAAAGTAGAAAGGACCCTATGTGGTAAAGAAGGTCTTTTCTGGAGGAGCACTGATTTTGACCGAGATGGACGGGAAAAACTTCCTTAATACTATAAATTCAGATTTGGTCAATAAGTACTTCACCTAAAAAGGGGGGAGAGACTAATGTAAAAACCCGCAACGGGCGCTTTGAGACCTTCGACAAAAAAAAAGGGGAGAAGCCAAGGCGAAAACTCGCAAAGGGCGCCTTGAGACAAAAGGAGTTTTGAGTTGAAAACCCTAAAAAGGGCAACTCAAATTTTGATCGAAGATGGGGCAGTTAGTAGTCTTTTCCTCTCAGAATTAACAAGGAGAAGGAACTTTACATCTTGGGGCATCAACAAAGTACTCTAGGTCTCCTACACACATCTCAAGCTCAAAATGGTCATCAAGAAGTTTGTGCAGAGAAGCTCATGCTACGATATTTGGGGCACTTGTTTTCATCTTACTCATTTTTAATTTTAGCAAAGTTTGCTATCTTTGATTAATTTATTCATTTCGAGCTATGCTCTCAATCAATTTCTTTCTTATTGCATTTTCCATCTTTGATTAACTTATTTGTCTTGAGCTATGCTCTCAATCAATTTCCTTCTTGTCCATCATTATGATCTTTTCAAGCATTTTGCATTGAAATAACGATTAATGGACTAATAATACTTTCACAAAAGGAGTTACTCTGGAAACTTCTAAACAGTACAAGAACTAGAAACAAGACTATTATTTAGAACTCACCAAGCCTAAGGGTTAGAAATATTTGAGAAATAAGAGTCTAAAGTGTGACTATTTCTTCAGATTTTCTGTCAAAGATATCAGCTGAGTAAGAAGACAGGACATTATGTCAGTGATACAACCTTGATGAACAACGAGCAATGACAACTCAAACATTAATAAGGGATCATTCTCATGACATTCTGCATTCATACAAATATCATTCATACGCATCTTGTTAGGAGCATTTAATTTATTCTGATCATGACATCCTAATTATTTGGCATAAGCATAGGCCCATGAAATCGATTCTACAGGTTATGTCCTGTAACACCCCATACCCGAGACCGTCGCCGGAGTCGAACACGAGGTGTTAATGGACTTAATTCATTACTTAAACAGTTCAAACAATTTATTTTTAAAATTTTCAGTCAAGCTAACAATCTGCGTCATAGTCGCTTAAAAATTCATATCTCGAGTTACAAAACTCAAAATCCAATTCCGTAAATTTCCCCTGATACTAGAATCACATATATATTTACGAATTTTTTTATAGAATTTTTGGTCAAGCAAATTAGTACAGTTTATTAGTTAAAGTTTCCCCTGTTTCAGAGTTTGACTGCTCTGACCTCTGTGTATTACGAATCAGATATCTCCCTATACAGAGTTTCAATGACTATGCCGTTTCTTTCTAATAAAACTAGACTAAATAAGGAATCTGTAAATATAAATCATGACTTCTAATTATTTTTGAAAAATTTATGGTGAATTTCCAAAGTCATAACAGGGGATCCAGAAATTGCACTGGCCCTGTTTCACAAAAATTTAAACATCTCATAAAATATAACTCATATACCTGTTTTGTTCAATCCATATGAAAATAGACTCATAATTCTTCAATTCCATATATTATTCATCATCTAATTGTATCTCTACTATTTTTAGTGATTTTTCAAACTCACGTCACTGCTGCTGTCTGAATCTATTTTATGGTAAATTTTACCTATTTCATGGTTTCCATGGATTAGCTAGCAATTTAGCATACATAACACCAAATATGATCATGATAAGCCATTCCAATGGCTAATCATTACCAAGCATTCCATACCACTCAATAACCATATCATAAGACTATATACACAAAATGATTATAATGCTATACATGCCATACTCAAAATACACAAGCCATTATGCCAAGATGGTATACTTGACAAAGTGGCGTGCCTCCGACCGTTTCCGATTTTCGAGCTGGCTTGTCAACACTACAAGGAATGAAAAGGAGGGAGTAAGCATAAATGCTTAGTAAGTTCACATGCAAATAGCAAGTAACATAACCATATAAGCAAACATAAAACATCATTTGCATAATCATCACCAAGACATTCATATCACATTTTCATTTATCATCTTACCATATTGTTGTTATATCGAGTTTTCAACCCGAGGGTTAAGTACATACCTGTTCAAAGTATCCATTTCACAACACTTACCAATACGTCCCTTTCATCTTGAGTATTCCTCCATTTGAGTAGAACTTTACCCGTTGAACACATCGAAATATAATCCGGATACATGGAAAGTTTGCACATAAGTGCCACATATGTAGCCAAGCTACCATGTAACCCGCCCATAAGTGTAACACCCTATTCCCGATACCGTTGCCGGAGTCGGACACGAGGGGTTCTCAGACCAACTCTCATGTGTCACACAGACTATTTTTCACATTTCCAGTCCAGCTGGCAAACTGCGTCCCTGTCACCTTAAAAATCATATCTCGAGTTCCAGAACTCGAAAACCAGTTCCGTAAATTTTCCCGAATTTAGACTCATATATCCATCCATGGATTTATTTATAGAATTTTTGGTCTGGCCAATTAGTACAGTTTATTAGTTAAAGTCACCCCTGTTTCAGGGTTTGACTACACTGACCTTTGCGCATTACGACCTGGATATAATCTCGTACAGAGCTCCAATGCTCATGCTGTTTGTTTCTAATGAAACTAGACTCAAAGGGGAATCTATGCATATAAGGCATGACTCATAATTGTTTCTGAATAATTTATGGTAAATTTTCAAAGTCGAAACAGAGGATCCAGAAACCGTTCTGGCCCTGTCTCACGAAATCTTGAATATCTCTTAAAATACGGCTCATATGGTCGTTTCGTTTCATCCATATGAAAATAGACCCATCAAGCTTCGAGTACGTAATTTTTTTAGCAATTAATTCCACTTCTACTATTTTTGGTGATTTTTTGATCTCATATCACTGCTGCTGTCCTCAACAGTTACTGCAGTAGACTATGCCAATTTCATGAATCTTTCCTTGGCCTTACTAATCATTCATCATACATGACACAAACTATGGCCACCTTATCAAAATTAAGGTTTCTAAGACCCGTGGCTATAGGTTCTAGCATCCCACTCAAACGACCACATAGGCCATTTTCACATGGCTTAAAGTTTACAACCCAAAATTCAACAAGACAAAATAGCCCATGCATGCCAAATGTTCTCCTAGGTTGACTAAGAAGACAATACCAAAATTGCTCGCCGGTGTGATGACTTCGTTGACGGTTCCGAGCACCCAAAAGGAGACGAGTCCAAGAGACCTAAAATGGTGACAAGAAAACACCGAGTGAGTTTATAACTCAGTAAGTCATAAGCATTCCATAACCATCCATTAATAAAATTATCACCACATGAAACAATGAACGAAGCTAGGTACTCCATCCATATCGAAACTATACCATAGTTCCTTGGACCTTTCGGTTCAATCTCATACCAATTCACCCAATGACATTTTATATACTATTCAATAGAGTAATTGAGGCATTTCCATACATCATCTCATTTCCGCAACAATCATGCAATCAAATGAACTTTCATCTATTCCACGATACCTTATTTACGGGAATGCAATTGAAATCATCACATAGATTTAAAACTTACCAACTCCATCCCGAGCATGAACATAGCATCTATTAGCCATGAACTCAAGGTACTTACTCTTTCCGCTGTCCATACTCGACTCGATAAAGTCACACCTCCATATAAATATTCAATCGGAGATATATATAGAGTTCGCACACATAATGCTTAATACTCGATCACGCACACTTAGTGCCATGTGATTTAAGCCCGCACACATAGTGCCATATAGTCCAAACTCGCACACTTAGTGCCATACATTTCAAGCTCGCACACTCAGTGCCAATCTCGTCATCGTACACATTTACTTCTCGCACACTTAGTGCCGAAAGCAAACTTTCTACACATTTCACTATCTCTTTTACATTCAACAATATCATCTTGTATATATATATATTTCATCTCATTAAACGCAATTGCATAGAATTCTTACAATCATTTAAGCAATATCAAACATACGCTTAATGACTTACTTTGTGTTGGGCAAATAACTCTAAGTCGGCTACTCGTTGACCTTCGATTTCCCCTTGTTGGACGCCTCTCCTTTAGGATCTTGAGCTTAAACAAATAAATTAACTCATTCAATCGCTTTGGTACATATGTTGGTATCCACATTCTAATGATCATATAACATACGGAACGACATGGTAAAATTTTTATCTTGCTACCTTATGTTCTTGGCTATTCGGCCAATAGCCTTATGCAATTTACTATTCTATCAATAATCCAATCACACATACACATATACATATTCGTATATTAGATAACCACCCTTACTAACCACCCATTTTAGTTGATTTTATACAATCAAAGGCAATATCATAATTGGGTATACTTATATAGCCGAATGTGCTAAAATTGATCTAACATCACCTATACCCTTGATTGAATGGCCGAATACTTATACTATCAATTATAGTATCGATTTTATTCTTTCAAACACATTGTCCCCATTCGGCCCTAACCATTTACTTAACGTATGTGTACAAATTCCATCTCAAAATTAGGAGTTGCAACTACAACTAGGTTACAACAATGCTCATCAATGATCGAATGCCTAAGCACAACTCTACTAAAAATTTATCCAACATCGTTAACTTTGCCCTTCACTATTTTTTTTTCTAAACATCAAATACAAAGTAACTTACATGTATATATTAAACCAACCTTGCTAGCACAATATCCCTTAACCGAATATCATAAACCCAAGCCACATATATAGTTCATCAAGGCCTTTCATTGGCCACATTCGGCACCCCCCTCCCCTATGAACAACCAAATTTCAACCTCCATTAAAAGTATATGTACCAAGAGCTTCAACTACTTGGCCAACTACCAAACCTCCAAACACCCAAATTTAATCCATGGAATGAATAGAACTTGAACTAATCACCTCATTTATATCTAAATTTCCAAGGATTTCAAAGTGCTTACCTCTTCCTAAGCATCAACCAAGCCGAATCATGCACAAAAGAATTCCCTTCTTCTTCCTCCTTCAAGTCACGGCAATGGAGAATAGAATGAGCAAATTTTTTTTTTGTTTTCCTTGTTCAATACACGGCAATGGGGAGGGGTAACCACACATACATTTTTTTTTTGTTTCTCTTCCTACTAACACCAATATAATAACAATTCTAACATCAACCATTAGCAAAACATGTTGGAAACATGTTCCCTTGCCCATAACCTTGTCATGGCCGGCCACTCACCTTAGGAAGTGGGTTATTTGACATGCAAGGACAACCATTTTCCCACATGTATTAATAGGCCACCTTACATTTGCCTAGCACATTTCTAAATTTTCTCACATAAGTCCTATTTGATAAAATTCACTTACAATTAACAAAATCCAAACATTAAATTTTCACACAAGCATATGTACATATAATGAGCATCAACTATGACGGTTAATTATTTTTATAACTCGGTTTAGTGGTCCCGAAACCACCTTCCGACTAGGGTCAATTTAAGGCTGTCATAATAAGTGAACTCGGACTCAACTCAACGAGCTCGGATGCCTAGTTACATCTCTCAAACTCGGACTCAACTCAACGAGTTCAGACATTCGCATCCATAAGTGAACTCGGACTCAACTCAACGAGTTTGGATGCTCAACCATCCTAGTGACATGTCACTTGTATCCTAATCTATTCCTAAGGTTCAAATGGGCTTTTTCCCTCGATCTCACATTTGTCGTCTTCCATGGAATATCAGAACCGATACTCGGTAGCAATTCATATTTATCAAGTAGTAAACATAATTTGCACATTACTAAACATTAACCACAAAGCATAATATTTCACGATAAAAAAAAATCAGCATATCATATAATTAAAATCAATAAATTAAAAATAACAATTATGCTACATTATTTACACATGAACTTGCCTCGTATGCGAAAATGGCTGCTTTTACCATTTCGTCCACAACTTGGTATTTTTCCATTTTAGCCCGAATTGTAGTTTTCCTTGCTCTATCATTTAAAATATAGTCTAATTAGGACTCACATTATTCAAATTGACCCAAAATCATATTTTGGAAAAATTACAATTTTGCCCCTAAACTTTTGCATATTTACACTTTTACCCCAAAGCTCGTAAATTAAACTTCAGCCTATTTTCTTATGTTTTATGACATGCTGATCATTTTTCCCTTCTATGGCAACATCAAATTCTCACTCTAACATGTACTTATGACTATTAGGTATTTTTACCGATTAAGCCCTTTTGCTAGTTTTCGCTTAAAACCGAGTAGCACAAGTTGTCTAACATAATTTAAAACCTCATATTCTATCATAAAACACCAAAATACACAAATTTCACTTATGGGTATTTTTCCAAATATGAACCCTAGGTTGAATAATTGCTAGCATAAGCTTAATCGAGCTACCGAGACTCCAAAAACGTAAAAATCATTAAAAACGAGGCTAGAACGGACTTACAATCGATCTTGGAAGCTTGAAAAACCCTAGCCATGGTTTCTCCTTGCTATATTCGGCCATGGGGTTGAAGATGAGCAAAATTGGCTTTTAATTTTGTATTTTAATTCATTTTACCCCTAAATGACCAAAATGCCCTTACTACTAAACTTTCCAAAAATTCCATCCATGTCCAATTTTTGTCCATAGACTTAGAAATCGGTAAAATTTCTATTTAGACCTCCTAATTAATTATTCAAAACAATTTCATACTAGAAACTTCTAGAATGCAAGTTTTACAAATTATTCGATTTAGTCCCTAATTTCAATTTAAGCACTTTATGCATAAAATTTCTTCACAAAATTTTCACACAATCATGCAATCATATCATAGACCTCAAAATAATCATAAAATAATTATTTCTATCTCGGATTTTGTGGTCACGAAACCACTATTCTGACTAGGCCCAAAATCAGGATATTACAACTCTCCCCCCCTTTAGGGATTTTCGTCCCCGAAAATCTTACTAGAAAAGTGGTCTTCACTTTTAATCTCATATTCAATGCCAAAGAACTTTCACTTAGACTGTACCTCCAATACATCTCTTTAATTTCTCATATGATCTGAAAGCTTACAGTCTCAACTCTCAACTGTTCTTAAATTTTCAACCCTTCTCAGTTTCCCATGATATCATGACATAAAACTCGGATCTTAACTTGATTAATGGAGACCGGAATTCTAAGAAATCCAACAATCAAAGAGACCTAAAATTCCATGAATCTGATGAGTAGGAATTCATTCAATACAGATATGATTTATAGATCTCGCTAAACATTTAACAATAGGATACATTACATTTTCCTCTTTCTGCTATGGAATTAATTCTGATATGGCCTCAAGAATAATCTTTCTCATTTCCATCCCAATGTCAACACTGACAAGGATAATTTTGATAGATTCCAATGCTCGGCTTTAACCCCTTTAACAACTCGATTTTATGTAACATCGAATGCTCTAAACTATCACATTACCTCACCGTCTTGAAACACATCACAATTCATACAACAAGACATTCTTGAAAGTCGAAGTCTTTACTCAATGTAGACTAGTCTAGTTCAGACGCTTTGGTTACCAATATTCTCATCTATCCGAACTCTGTCAACATGTAATAAACTTTTCAGCTTTCACAAGACGAAAACCTTATCATTCGTAGTGACTTTAACTAATATCCAACTCTTTCTAATAAATATACACTTCTCGTTCAGACTATTTACTCTTTTATCTGTACAAAATGAAATTCTATTATCAGACTTGAGAAAAATAATCCTGACATAATTGTCACATGAAATCTTTCAAATAAATAATTCACCATACCGACTGAAACTCGCGCTTTTATCACCTATGCCTTTACTGATGTCAAATCCTTACACAGAAATTAGAAAAAATCCCAATACTAAAATCACCATATTACCAAGATCAAATTAGAAGTATAGTCATATTTGACATGATTATCACGAGTTGAAGAGCGCACTTCGAACACGAGTCATAATTGACAAATTATGGAACAAAGATAACAAGGAAACCGAATAAAGAAATCCAAGATAGAGAAATCCAAAATAAAGAAACCCAAGATACGATACTATGCCGGAGAATCGAAAACCAAACTCATAGAGAAAATACAGAATACCCCGATAATTCTTCAAAGAAAGAAAGTCTAGAAGAAAACATCATTTAATCCCACTGAAATCAAATATAACAAGATCAATATATCTTCCCATACATATATATCGATGAAGCATCAAGTAGAAGAAAGCAGAATCATAATATCATATGTATTCTCTCATCAATTCTTATCGATTTAAATGAAATAGAATACCCGATGAAATAGAGCAATATAAATTATAAACTAGTCGACTACCAATGCTTTCATCCAACACCGAGATTAAAAGACATTCCCATATAACAAGAATTTCTTCAAGATCAATAGCCATAGAAATATTTACGAGAACGGGTAAACACATAGAACATCTCAAAAGAGATCGCTAAATCTGTCCGGTCATAATGTCACACTCGGATAGTTCACATTTCAATTATCATTTCTCCAACTAGTTCTGCGTCACAAATTTCATATTAAACCATTCACTAAAGAATGCCGATTCGAATAAATTTCAATTTACACTTTTCTTGACCTTGCACTGAGTAATTCGATTTACCAAAGAGAATTCCTTCTCTAACTGAGACAAGGCATAATTCCAATAATCTTTATATCAATCCGATACTTTCTTGGCTCGACTTTACTTATCACTCATTTTCAATCTCTGATCATACTTATAATTATTCTATCACTGAACTCTTTGGGTTCTCAACCTGAAACTTATTCAATACAAATCTCATGAAATTCCATTATAAGTACCACTTTGGTAAGGGGGAGGGCTTGTAGGACCTCTGACTCGACTTTCTTATACATACACATATGACACAACTCCCATCATCATAGCAACATCATCAAAATCATGTCATTCATTCATGTTGGCTTACACCAATTTTCCTATTGTCCCATTTAGACAATATACTTATGCATACATTCTATGTTTTCTAGATAGCTTTACTTATCCATTCATTTAATTAATTTAATTCATGCTCATGACATCATATAAGGCCAAACAAACATAAATATTTGTATCACAATCACAACTTTCATTTCGTGCATCATCGTGTACATATCATTACAATCATATAATTTAGTCCAACAATTTAACATAGATAAGTTCATTTCATTATAATCCTTTATCTCATAAAAAATTGTATATCATTAACATTCATCAACATTCAACGTCCAATCAAGACAAGGACATTTTCATTCGTATTATGATATTATGACCTTTATTCATACCTCTACTACTTTCTATTTATTCCGTTCATCTTATCAAGTAAGCCACATACACTACATCGTATGAGCATTAAGCAAATATGGATATTTATCACAACATGAACTTTCATCTCACATATTATCACATATGTATCATAAACTTTTATTCATACTTTTCTGAACCGAGACTTATCATAATCATAACCTTACTCAAATACCTTCGTATAACATTGAACATGGTCAGCGCAGCTTGGTTGGAGAGTACCTTGTCTAAATAAGACGGTACTCATACGCGTCGGAAGACATCACACTATCACAGATCAGTGGCATGTATAGCTAAACTTTTACACATGCTAGGTTAGTCCGAGAACCGACTAAACCTACTCTGATACCACTAAATGTAACGCCCCATACCCGAGACCATCGCCGGAGTCGAACACGAGGTGTTAATAGACTTAATTCATTACTTAAACAGTTCAAACAATTTATTTTTAAAATTTTTAGTCAAGCTAACAATCTGCGTCATAGTCGCTTAAAAATTCATATCTCGAGTTACAAAACTCAAAATCCAATTCTGTAAATTTTACCTGATACTAGAATCACATATATATTTACGAATTTTTTTATAGAATTTTTGGTCAAGCAAATTAGTACAGTTTATTAGTTAAAGTCTCCCATGTTTCAGAGTTTGACTGCTCTGACCTTTGTGTATTACGAATCAGATATCTCCCTTTACAGAGTTTCAATAACTATTCCGTTTCTTTCTAATAAAACTAGACTAAATAAGGAATCTGTCATATAAATCATGACTTCTAATTATTTTTGAAAAATTTATGGTGAATTTCCAAAGTCATAACAGGGGATCCAGAAATTGCACTAGCCCTGTTTCACAAAAATTTAAACATCTCATAAAATATAACTCATATACCTGTTTTGTTCCATCCATATGAAAATAGACTCATAATTCTTCAATTCCATATATTATTCATCATCTAATTGTATCTCTACTATTTTTAGTGATTTTTCAAACTCACGTCACTGCTGCTGTCTGAATCTATTTTATGGTAAATTTTACCTATTTCATGGTTTCCATGGATTAGCTAGCAATTTAGCATACATAACACCAAATATGATCATGATTAGCCATTCCAATGGCTAATCATTACCAAGCATTTCCATACCACTCAATGACCATATCATAAGACTATATACACAAAATGATTATAATGCTATACATGCCATACTCAAAATATACAAGCCATTATGCCAAGATGGTATACGGATAGTGTGGCGTGCCTCCGACCGTTTCCGATTTTCGAGTGGCTTGTCAACACTACAAGGAATGAAAAGGAGGAGTAAGCATAAATGCTTAGTAAGTTCACATGCAAATAGCAAGTAACATAACCATATAAGCAAACATAAAACATCATTTGCATAATCATCACCAAGACATTCATATCACATTTTCATTTATCATCTTACCATATTGTTGTTATATCGAGTTTTCAACCCGAGGGTTAAGTACATACCTGTTCAAAGTATCCATTTCACAACACTTACCAATACGTCCCTTTCATCTTGAGTATTCCTCCATTTGAGTAGAACTTTACCCGTTGAACACATCGAAATATAATCCGGATACATGGAAAGTTTGCACATAAGTGCCACATATGTAGCCAAGCTACCATGTAACCCGCCCATAAGTGAACTCGGACTCAACTCAACTAGCTCGGATGCCTAGTTACATCTCTCGAACTCGGACTCAACTCAACGAGTTCGGACATTCGCAACCATAAGTGAACTCGGACTCAACTCAACGAGTTTGGATGCTCAACCATCCTAGTGACATGTCACTTGTATCCTAATCTATTCCTAATGTTCAAACGGGCTTTTTCCCTCGATCTCACATTTGTCGTCTTCCATGGAATATCGGAACCGATACTCGATAGCAATTCATATTTATCAAGTAGTAAACATAATTTGCATATTACTCAACATTAACCACAAAGCATAATATTTCACGATAAAAAAAATCATCATATCATATAATTAACATTAATAACTTAAAAATAACAATTATGATACATTATTTACACATGAACTTACCTCGTATACGAAAATGGCTACTTTTACCATTTCGTCCACAACTTGGTATTTTTCCATTTTAGCCTGAATTTCAGTTTTCCTTGCTCTATCATTTAAAATATAGTCTAATTAGGACTCACATTATTCAAATTGACCCAAAATCATATTTTGGAAAAATTACAATTTTGCCCCTAAACTTTTGCATATTTACACTTTTACCCCAAAGCTCGTAAATTAAACTTCAGCCTATTTTCTTATGTTTTATGACATGCTGATCATTTTTACCTTCTATGGCAACATCAAATTCTCACTCTAACATGTACTTATGACTATTAGGTATTTTTACCGATTAAGCCCTTTTGCTAGTTTTCGCTTAAAACCGAGTAGCACAAGTTGTCTAACATAATTTAAAACCTCATATTCTATCATAAAACACCAAAATACACAAATTTCACTTATGGGTATTTTTCCAAATATGAACCCTAGGTTGAATAATTGCTAGCATAAGCTTAATTGAGCTACCGGGACTCCAAAAACGTAAAAATCATTAAAAGCGAGGCTAAAACGGACTTACAATTGAGCTTGGAAGCTTGAAAAACCCTAGCCATGGTTTCTCCTTGATATATTCGGCCATGGGGTTGAAGATGAGCAAAATTGGCTTTTAATTTTGTATTTTAATTCATTTTACCCCTAAATGACCAAAATGCCCTTACTACTAAACTTTCCAAAAATTCCATCCATGTCCAATTTTTGTCCATAGACTTAGAAATTGGTAAAATTTCCATTTAAGACCTCCTAATTAATATTTCAAAACAATTTACTAGAAACTTCTAGAATGCAAGTTTTACAAATTATTCGATTTAGTCCCTAATTTCAATTTAAGCACTTTATGCATAAAATTTCTTCACAAAATTTTCACACAATCATGCAATCATATCATAGACCTCAAAATAATCATAAAATAATTATTTCTATCTCGGATTTTGTGGTCACGAAACCACTATTCCGACTAGGCCCAAAATCAAGATATTACATGTCCCCTAGAGGACAGTGTAGCAAGATCGGTGAATCCACAAATCTTATCTCTCTGAAGTAGCAGTAGAGTAGGTCAAAGTCATAAGCCTTATCTCTCTGAAGTTGCAGCGGAGTAGACTGAAGACAGCAAATCTTATTTCCCTGAAGTTGTAGTGGAACAGATTGAAGCTACAAATTATGGTAGATCTTATCTTTCTGAAGTTGCAATGGAGCAGATTGAAGCCACTAGCCTTATCTCCCTGAAGTTACTGTGGAGCAGACTGAAGACAGAGAATCTTATTTACCTGACGTTGTAGTGGAACAGATTAAAGCTACAATTTATGCCGAATCCTATCTTCCTGAAGTTGTATTGGAGCATATTGAAGTCACCAGTCTTATCTCCCTGAAATTACAGTGGAACAGATTGAAGACAGCAAATCTTATTTCCCTGAAGTTACAGTGGAACAGATTGAAGCTACAAATTATGACAGATCTTATCTTCCTGAAGTTGTAGTGGAGCAGATTGAAGCCACCAACCTTATCTCCCTAAAGTTGCAGCGAAGCAGACTGAAGACAGCGAATCTTATTTCCCTGACGTTGCAGTGGAACAGATTAAAGCTACAAATTATGGTGGATCTTATCTTCTTGAAGTTGTATTGGAGCAGATTGAAACCACCAGCCTTATCTCCCTAAATTTATAGCGGAGCAGACTAAAAACAGCGAATCTTATTTCCTTGACGTTGCAGTGGAATAGATTAAAGCTACAAATTATGGTAGATCTTATCTTCCTAAAGTTGCAGTGGAGCAGATTGAAGCCACCAGCCTTATCTCCCTGAAGTTGCAGAGGAGCAGACTAAAGATATCAGATCTTATTTCCCTAAAGTTACAGTGGAGCAGATTGAAGCTAAAAGTTGCGAGTCTTATCTCCTTGAAGTTGTAGTAGGAGTAGACTAAAGATAGCAAATCTCATTTCCCTAAAGTTGTAGTGGAACAGATTAAAGCTAGAAATTACAAATCAGATCTCCCTGAAGTTACAGTGGAGCAGATTAAAGTTACAAGCCTAATCTCCCTGAAGTTGCAGTGGAGTGGATCGAAGCGACAATTCCTATACCCTTGAAATTGCAGAGGGTTAAAACGAGGCTACTTTAAGAAGATGAGCACCAAAAAGTCAAGATTCGGCGAGACCGGGCAAAATTGGCCCTTCTTAAAAGTCTTTGCTCTATTCCCGTTACACGATAATGAGTAAAAAGGGGGCAACTGTAGTAGGCGCATTTTGCTCGGGGCCCAAAACCAGAAACATAACCCAAAAACAATTAAAACCAAAATAAATTGAACAGTCCACAATATATTAACGGGCCAAACACAACAAAAATAGAGGCCCAAAAATAAAACCCGTAACCCAATTTCTTTAACCACAACCTTAACTTTTAGAAAAAAAAGAGAAAAAGAAACCCTAGCTGCAAGTCTTCACGTCAGCTTTCGTACACAGCTGGCCGCTTACACCTGCAAAAGGATAAAAAAGGACAGCAGCAAGATAGCAAGCAAAAAAAACGATGGCAAAATTTTGTAATTTTTTTTCTTTCTTTTTCAGCTATAAAATTCATGAAGAATCAATGTTTTTTTTACAACACAGAATTTAATACACACGAAATCAATAAAAAAAGAGCAATCAGAAACAAAATTTGGAAAAGGTAGTTCTTTTGTTTTTATATTTACTTATTTTTTTCTTTTCTACTGATTTTCTACTAGTTTTTAAGGAAAATAAAAAAAGAAAGGAATCAAATCTTACATTTTTTTGCATTTGCGCCGCCGTAGGCTGTTAAGGTCCGTTGATTCCGATGAAAATAACGATTAATAGGCTCGGGAAGTCGAAAGCTCAGAAAAATGGCTTTTTTTTATTTTTCCTGCCACCGTGGGCGGCAGCACCGTCATCGGTGACCGGCAGCCGCCACGGTGGTCCGACGCTAGAGCAATGGCCAAACTCGAAGGGGAAGGAGAGAATTTGAGAGAGGTTTGGATTGTTTTTTTTTTTTTGGAGAAACAAGGAAAAATGATTTTTTTAAACTTTTTGACTTATATAGCCCCTCCAAACGACATCGTTTTGCTTATGACCTAATTTCGACCCGACCTAAAGCTTAGGATCTGCGTGCTTTCAAGAAAATTGGACTATTTGCTGCTTTAATCCTTCCTCATTTTTGTTACTATTCAATTTCGTCCTGTTACTTTTTGTTTTTAATTTGACCCTTTTATCTTATTTTTTGCGCAATTTGGTCCCTCGATTGGTCAAAAGGGAAAGGCGCGTTCAGAATTTTAGGAGTAATTTTCCTTTTAGCCCCTTCTTCTTGCCATGCGTTTTATTTTAGTCCTACCTTTTGTTATTTTAAAAATCTATCCCCTAAATCCTATTAAAATTTTTTTATCTAGTCTATTATTATTATTATTATTATTATTATTATTATTATTATTATTATTATCATCTTTTTTTAAAAAAATTGTTTTATTTAATATTTCTTTATTCTTTACTTATTTGCTTATTTTCATTTTTTTGTTATTTATTTATTTATTATGATTTAGACTCACGATTTCGTTTTAGTTCGATTTAATCCTTTATTTAGTTTTAGCCTTTTCATAAGCTTATTTTATTTTAATTTTATTTATTTATTTATTTATTATTGTTTAACTTTCATTTTAAAATCTATATTGTTTATATTGGTACATATTGTTATATTGTCATCTCTTTTTATTTTATTTTTTATTTTATCTCTTATTTTATTATTCTTTCATTACTCTTTTTTTAAAGTCGTGTCTTTTTAATCATGTTTTTCTCGTTTATTTTATTTTACATTATTTTATCTATTTATTTGGATGTGGCATTATCATTAAAATATACTCTTCTTCATTTATATTTTAATATTTCAATATTCCGTCTATATGGTCATTTTATATTGATTCGTCATCACTACATCATGCATTATGTTTAGATAATTAGTTGTCTTTATGATATACTTTAAATAAGATAAATACACATCATTTAAATATTACACCTATTATTATTCAAAATAAAATTTTCAAAAATAAGAAAATGTTTGAATTTTGGTAATACGATAGAATCGTACCCTAACTTACAGGTTTTCAATTTTTCTCGTCGAACCTAAATAGCCAAATATTCTTTTAAATTTTAAAATACATGAATTTTAAATAAAAATAAAGCCAATATTTTGTATTTAGAAACTCAAAAAAGTCGTGCCCTAACTTACGGGGTTTCGATTTTTCTCATTGGATCTAAATAACCGAATATTCTTCTAAATTAAAACACGTGAGATTTCAAAAATAAAAAATAATAAAGACAAGCTTATTCTCAAAGGTTCAATGTGACGTGTCCTAAATACTCGCTATGATTTATCCAAGCAAATTTTTCGTAAAATTAATATTAGTACAAAGAGGGATCATATTTTTAAATTCTTTTCAGGTTTTCAATTTTCGACATTAAGACATTAACTAATCAACTAGGTACCAATTTTGGGCGTTATGAGGGTGCTAATCCTTCCTCGTGTGTAACCGACTCCGGAACCTGTCTTTCTGAATTTCATAGACCAAAAGCATTGTTTTAATATATCAAAATCATTTATTAAAACCAACCACTTTACGAGGTGACTCAATCACACCTCATCAAAAAGGATTGGTGGCGACTCCAATTTTCGTTTTCATTTTCAAAATCAAAGTCGATCCCGTTTTTCAAAAAAAAAATGGTTTCGACACATTGAACTTGAAAAAATATAAAAGTTAAAGATCGTACCACATCATTACTTCAAAATTCATATATTTTTTTTAATTTTCAAGTGATGATGTGGCACAGTCTTAACGTGTTACATTCAATGTTTTAATAACTGAACTGATTGTTGAATAAGTTAGACCACTGATTCATTTTTCAACTAGTTAGATCGGTTTGACCGTTAGACCAACAATAATTAAATAAATAATTTAAAATTCATAAAAATATTAAAATAATTTAAAATACAAAAATTATTATATCAGTTCAACTATCTTTTTTCATCCCAGTTTTCTATTTTTACCAATTTCAACCAGTTTTTGATTTAGTAGGTTCAACCCCTTCGTTTGAACCGTCATATCGATCGGTTCTTGATCCATTTGCTTCGATCTGGTTCTAGTAACGCTGATCACATCATCAAATCTTGATATAATCCAAGTTTAGGGGCCAAAATAGATCTAGTTGTCAAGTTTAAGGATCAAAGTGGACCTAAAGAAAAGTACAAGTACCAATGTGGACCTAATTGCCAAGTTAATAGACAAAAAATTTATATTATCCTTTATGTAAATATATTAAAATAAATTTCAAAAATAAAAAAAATTTGAAAATTGATATCAACGTTTATTTTAATTTATGTGTGTACAATAAAATTAATTATAGTTTTAATATATTAAAATTATCGAATTAATTATTAATTTTTAAAATTTATTAACTATTTTAATGATTTCCCCTCTCATTATTAGTTCTTATCCCGCCCTCAAATTTTATTTATTTAATTTTATTTTATTTTTCCAGTTCTCTTTTACATTTTTTTCTTATCCATATATTTTCCCATTCAAGTAAACATGTTCTTAAACTTCCTTTTCTTTTCCAATTCAAAATTTCAATATTTTTTAACATTAATCTAGTTAATATTCTTATAACATCTATTCTTTTGATACGACACATAAAATTATTCATAATCCTCCATCCTTTAAATAGGAGAATAATGCGCTTTAATGCACTCAAATTCACGTTGTAATATCTTAATACTTAATTGAATGCTTCATATTTTTAATTAAAATTTTTATTTATAATATATATTTATTTCTTTTTAATTAAATTAAAATCTTTTATGTAAATTTGGAATTGAATCTGAACTTGAAGTTGAGCATAAAATTGAGTTTTTATTTTTTTTAGTTTGTGGTATGGTCTCTAATAGTTCATCTTTATGTTGAATTCCATTTCAAAGTCAGAAAATGAATCCAATAAAATTTGATCAAGATTGATGGACAAAATTATATCCCTAGTTTAATACATGATTATTATATAAAATTAATAAAGTAATATATAACCACACGAGAATGGATTGTATGAAACTGTGATTCCACGTCATTCCTATCCTTTTCTAATAGGAGAATGACAAATTAGATTTTTTCTCTTGATTTTTTTTTCTTCCTGAAAAAATTTAAATCCAACTAAAAATATTAAAACCCAGGAGGAAAATCAGATTTTTCCTCTTGATTTCCTTTTCCTCCTGAAAAATTTCAAAGCCAACTAAAAATATTAAAAATCGGGAGGAAAAATCTAATTTGTCATTCTCCTATTAAAAAGGGATAAGAATAACGTGAAATCACAGTTTCATACAATTTTTTCTAATATCCACATATCCAAATATTATAATAACCCCTATTTTTTTTCTCAGCTAAAAATAAAATAAGACCTATTTTCACCTCATTGGAGGCAATCAAATCCCTCTTAAAAAATTTAAAAACCACCAAACCATGAGTATATCCAAACAATCAAACCTATATTCAATCTATTTGTCACATTAAATATATCTATAATTTCCATGGTTAAGATGAATCCCCACACCCCGACCTTAACGCTTAAACACCACCGCTCATGGCTCCAACAAAACATCAATTAATTCTGACAAACACCAAACATCTAAACCTCATCTATACACCCCAAAAGGCTAAGTTGTTTTTTCAAAATAAGAAGGCTTTGGATTAATAGTAAGATTGGGATATTTTGAAAATATGAGATTCATCCAATGTAAAGGTATGAGTACTCCTTTAAATTTATTTAAATTATGGCTAGTTCATTAATTATTGAATTAATTATTTAGTTTAGTACTTGTAATTAGTTTTAATTGAAATTAATATAATTGTAACTTTTAGGAAAAAAACTCAAAAATAAAACAATTCAAACACCTAAACCTGTTAAGTGCTTTCGCCCAAAAAGGAAAAAAATACACTACACAATATATATGGAGTGGATCCTAATTTGGAATTTTGTAAATTCAAATTAAGAATTAAAGGTTTGTTCGAAACTTGTAAGAGTTCGGATAAAAATATTATAACTGAATAATGAATTTAAACAAAAAAATTAGACTTACTTAAAATATAACTAATTTAAGCTCAATATTCAAAGCCTGAACACAGCCCAAACTAATTAGTTTTCAAGTTTATGATATATTATTTTATTTTATTTTATATATTTATGTAATATATTCTCTGAAAATTAAATATAAATATTAAAAATAATTTTAAATTGTGTATATTTAGATCTAATAAAAGAAAAAAAATATAGCGTCAATAATATAACATAATTACTAAATATTAAATAAAAATTATATTTAAAAATAATATAACATAATTTGGATTAATCATTTAAAAATATAAATGAACTTCAGTGAAATTTGAGATCCATATTTCAAATTGAATCAATTTAAATAGTTATACATAATATTGATATCATGTATAAATTCAACCCGATTTTAGCCATAAACATCGACAAACTTGTTATTATTAAGTTGAACCGCAGGTGTTATTACTAGATTTTATCCATTTTATATTGGTTTTATCTTGTTAAATATTTCTTGTTTATCTGTTTTATTTGAGTAATTAACCATGCATATTTATAGTTGTAACTATTAAAAATGCTTTCATAGATCAAAAACGCAGTTGTATGATAAGGTAACATTTGGGGTTTCATTAATTATAGTGTAAAACTAAAACATTTCATGACTTCCTGAAATATTTTAATAATTTAACTTGAATTTATTGTTATATACACAAAGTTATGATATATTTATCATATCAATTAATAATAGCATCATTATCAATACATAACAATTGAAAGTATTTTATATTAAAGAAATAATTTACTCAGATTTATATGATTTATGTTAGTAAAACATGAAATATAACAATCAGGTTGTTAAAATTTTTATCTTAATCATACAATAAGATATTAAACCATGTGAAGCTACTTTAATTATGTGTGAAGCAGTCATATTTACTATCGGAGACTTTAAATGGATTGAAGAAACTAAGAGAGAAAGAACTTATGTATTTACGAGGCAATGGCACGGAAGAATGCAAAAAATTTGAAAGGATATATGATTACGATGTTTACAATGATTTGGGTGACCCGGATCATAACCTCAAGCATAAAAGATTTGTTCTGGGTGGTAAACATTTTCCCTACCCTCGACGCTGTAGAACTGGAAGATCCCGTTGTGAAACAGGTAACAAACACATACCAATACTAGTAAAATTGTACAAGCCACCAACCAACTTGTAAATCACATATCTGCACGCGTATTATGTGGTTTCATGCTCACAATGTGGAACTATTTTCTTTGAGCACCCATAACCTATATTCCTCGGCTTCATATTTTATATGAACATGTATGGTTAGCTTTTTTTTAATCTTTTTCATTTATTTGTGAAATTTTGAAAGGTTATATTTTCACATTTATGTGCCAAACACTAAATATGGAGCATGAATTAAAAAAGAAAAGAAAAGAAAAAAAAAGTCTAAACAATAGTACCCATAACTTCCTTTATATGATATTAGTGTTGTAAAATAGACTCGTATGTAGTAGGTCTTAGGGAGATAGGTTTGGGTGACAAAATTTTAACGGGAAAGAAATGAGAATACTTGATCGGTTGGTGTGATTTATATTTTCTTTTATCCTTAGTATATATATTTTTAATAAATCTTATTCATTGAAGAAATTATATATATTTGAATAGTAGAATATAAATGATGAAATCCAAGAAATTTGGAGAAGTAGCGTAACATAAATTTATTGTATATTTTCATAGAAAAGAGCTCAATGGTAGGTTTCAATAAAATTAAAATAAATTAACAAATTTGACATTCGATTATCATATAATGAAAACTTCGCCTTAATATCTTCTTTTCCACTTGTATTCCTTTGTCCCACTCCTACATTTTTTTTTATTCTATTTTCGTGTTTATATACATAACACCTTTGATTTTTTTTTTTCTTCTTAAAGAATTTTCATCATTCAATATAAATTAATTAATCATTCGCATCCATATTATCATTTTGTTTCAAGAAATTCTGTCAATTTATCCGTTCTCAACTTTAAAATTATTTTGTTATATTCATGGATACCTGCTAAGTTAGAGCTGGACTTGAAAGGCTAAGAAGGTTAACTAATTAAACTTTTTGATGTTACATTGTAGCCATGTATAAACTAATACTACAAGGGTGATGATGCAGATCCATTTTCAGAGAAAAGAAATGGTCATTTCTATGTGCCGATGAATGCTTCTCAGAGATAAAGCAGTTAACCTTTTCAGCAAAGACTGTATACTCATTGATGCATTGCTTGATACCAACAGTTCAGAGCACAATTGCTAACCCCAATAAGCCATTTCCACACATTGGGGCAGTCGACTCACTTTTCAGCGACGTAATAAACTTGCCTCCTCTCAAGGAACAACGCCTTTGGAATACTGTCCTTCCTAGACTTTTCACGGCTATCACTGAGGGAAGTGAAGATGTGCTACCGTTTAAGGCTCCTGATACCATGGCTAGTGAGAACTCTCTCTACTACTCATGTATATCTTCATAGACTAGTTATATTGATTGCAGAGCTAATATGTTGTTTGTTGTTGCAGGGACAAATTCACATAGCATTCAACTAGTTACGGTATGACTACAAAACATTGTATATGTACGACAGTCTTCTGTGATGCATACATACATTGCTCTTTCAACACATCTTCACTTGTTGTAGGAATGGCCATTGAAGAGAAAACTGGGTATCCTTCAATTTATGACCCGGTAGAGTCTGCAATCACCAATGAAATGTCAATCAAGAAATCGGAGGTATCATGACGGTGGAACTGGTGCAAGACAAGACTCGGCCACCAATGGATGGAAAACCGCAGTGGAAGCAAGTGTATGTACCGTCTTGGGATTCCACAACCCGTTGGCTCTGGCGGCTTGCGAAAACACATGTCCTTGCACATGATGCATGCTATCATCAACTTGTTAGTCATTGGTAGGTATATTTCTTTCCTTTGAATGGGATATCTTTATCTACTCACGGAATTGCAAGTCTTTAGGTATCTATATGCAGGTTAAGGACTCATTGTGTTACCAAGCCTTATATTATTGCATCCAATAGGCAACTCAGCGTAATGCACCCAATATACAGGCTGTTACATCCTCACTTTCGATACACAATAGAGATTAATGCACTAGCTCGAGAATCACTGATCAATGTTGATGGGATGATTGAGAACTCATTCTCGCCCGGCAAGTACCCGTTGGAGCTTTGTGCTGTTGCCTATGACTTGGAGTGGCGATTTGATCATCAAGCTCTACCGGCAGATCTAATTAGCAGGTAATCAATTGCAAATTCAGGTGCCTAACAATATTTCTCAAATGTTTATTTATCTCATCATAATCGTTTCGTTGATGGTAGAGGGATGGCTGAGGAAGATCCAAATGCTCCTCATGGTCTAAGACTAACCATCAACGACTACCCTTTCGCCAATGATGGTCTACTTATATGGGATGCCCTCAAGAAATGGGTTTCTGCTTATGTCACCCATTATTATCCAAATTCAAGTGTTGTGGAGTCGGATAAAGTGCTTCAAGAATGGTGGGAAGAAATTCTTACAGTGGGTCATGGTGACAAAAAAAATGAACCATGGTGGCCTACTCTCCGAACCCACCAAGACCTTATTGATATTATCACAACTATAATTTGGGTAGCATCGGGACACCACGTAGCAGTGAATTTTGGGCAATATGCATATGCAGGCTATTTCCCTAACAAACCTACCATTGCTAGAACCAAAATGCCGAGCGAGGGCCCTTCAGACCAAGAATGGAAGTTATTATCGAAAATTTGTAAAAAGTTTTTCAATGATAGCTTCCCCGATGACTCGTTTGCTACAAATAGATGTAAAGTTCAAGTGCATTGATAAATGCCAGCAGAGTTTTGTTAGATTAAAAGCTTTATTGATAGAAGCACTAGTGTTAGTTCAGCCAGAATCAGTAAGGAATTTACTGTTTACAGTGATGCGTCATTGAAAGGTTTAGGCCGTGCTTTGATGCAAGACGGTAAGGTAGTAGCCTATGCTTCACGACAGCTAAAACCACATGAAAGGAACTACCCGACACATGATCTTGAATTGGCAGCCATAGTGTTTGCATTGAAAATCCGACGGCATTACTTGTTTGGGGAAAAATATCACATATTTACTGATCATAAAAATCTGAAATACTTGATGTCACATAAAGATTTAAATTTGAGACAGCACAGATGGCTTGAGTTATTGAAAGATTATGGTCTTGTTATTGACTACCATCCGAGAAAAGCCAACGTAGTGGCGGATGCTTTAAGCATAAAATCTCTGTGTACTTTGCGAGCAATGAATACCCGATTATCGTTGTCTGATGATGGTTCAATCTTAGCTGAGTTAAAAGCTAGACCAACGTATTTGTGACAGATCTCTGAAGCTTAGAAAAATGATAATTAGTTGTAAGCAAAACAGGTACAAAGTGAATTGACTCTTGACTTAGAATTTTAGATCGGGACTGATGGTTGTTTATTATTCAGAGGTAGAGTATGTGTACCGCAAAGTTTAGAACTAGTACAGAAAATTTTGAATGAAGCTTACAGTGGTAACATGTCTATTCATCCTGGTAGTAATAAAATGTATAATGATTTGAAAAATATGTATTAGTGGTCGGGAATGAAACGAGATATTTCTAAGTCTGTATCTAAATGTTTGATATGTCGACAAGTAAAAGTTGAACACTAGTTGCCTTCTAGACTATTATAGCCAGTTACAATACCGGAATGGAAATGGGAAAAAATTACTATGGACTTTGTAACGGGACTACCCCTATCTCCAAAGAGGAAAGATGTCACTTGGGTAATTGTTAATTGGTTGACAAAGTCTGCACACTTTATTTCGATATGTATGGATTATTCCTTGGATAGATTGGCTAAATTGTAAGCTTCTGAGATTATCAAATTGAGTGGAGTGCCTGTCTCCATTATTTTAGATAAAGATCCTCAGTTTACATCTCGATTCTAGAGTAAATTGCAAGAAGCTCTGGGTACTTAGTTACACTTTAGTATTGCATTTTATTCTCAAACAGATGGTCAATCTGAATGGGTAATACAAATCTTGGAAGATATGCTTTGGTATTGTATACTTGAGTTTGAAGGCAATTGGGAAAGGTATTTGCCTTTGGTTGAATTTGTTTATAATAACAGTTATCAGTCTAGTATTAAAATGGCACTGTATAAAGCCTTATATGGTCGTAAATGTAGTACTCCATTGTAGTAGATAGAACTCAGTGAGAAGAAGTTACACGGAATTGACTTGGTCCAAGAGATCAAGGAAAAAGTGAGTAATTCGAGACAGCTTGAAAGCTGCCTCTGATCGTCAAAAGTCTTATGCTGATTTGAAGCGAAAAGAAATAGTATTTCAAGTCAGTGGCAAAGTATTCTTGAAAGTGTCACCTTGGAGGAAATGTCTCTGGTTTGGTCGCAAAGGAAAACTGAGTCTACGGTTCATTGGACCATATGAGATTACTGAAAGAATTAGACCAGTTGCATATCGGTTAGCTTTACCGCCAGAGCTTTATCAGATTCATAATGTTTTTCATGTGTCTATGCTATGGTGGTATCGATCTGATCCTTCACATGTTATCTCTCCGACAGAGGTAGATATCCAGCCTGATATGACATACAGTGAAGAACCAATCAAAATCTTAGCTCGGGAAACAAAAGACTTAAGAAATAAAAAGGTAGTTTTAGTAAAAGTTCTTTGGCAATGACACGGTATAGAAGAGGCTACATGGGAGCTCAAGAATACTATAATGAAGCAATACCCGAATCTTTTTACTGTTAAGATTTTCAAGGATAAAAATCCCTAAATGGGGGAGAGTTGTAACAACCTATTTTTCACTAAAATCGGAACAATGGTTTTTGGACCACAAATTCGACCCAAAAATATTATTTATTTTTATTTTATTATATGGTCCTTATTATAATAGGCATGTCGTGTGAAATTGTTTATAGGAAAATTTTATCCATAAAGTGTTTAATTACGAGAATGACTAAATTGCATAAAATGCAAAAGTTAAATTCTAGTAGTTATAAGGATCAAATAGCTATGAAATTTAAAGCCTAAGGTCCTTATATGGTAATTAGACCATTAAAAAAAGTATGTAGATTTTTCTTCGTGACTCATCCATGGAATTATAGAAAAAGGGCAAGGACTAAATTGAAAATAACAAAATACTTAATTAATTAAAAAGATGATAAAAGAAATCATATTTTTTTATGTCATCTTCAACCTAAAACACATGGAAACCCTAGGAGAGAAAAAAAAAACTTTCAAGGCCTAATTGGGTAAGTTCTCTTGTCCCGTTTTTAGTAATTTTGGTATTTTTAAAACTAGGATAGCTCAATCTCTCTATTTGAGGGATTAATTTGAAAAGTTATCAAGGTATGAAAATGGGTCATGGGTGAATATGCTAAAAATTAGAAATTTATGGTAGAAAATGAAAGATTATTGATAGATAAACAACTTTTACAACATAATTTTTGATGAAAACATGATTTAGGGACTAAAATGAAAAGTTGTAAAATTTGATGAAAAATTTTGAAATTTTATGAATACATGTGTTGGAAAATTTGTAATGGGGCCTTGGTTAGGCTTGGAATAGGGAGTAATTTGCACAATTTTTATTTTCCAGACTAGGGACAAAATTGAAATTTATAGAAAAGTTAAGGGCAAAATGGTAATTTTGCCTAGGACATAAATTGAGTCCATTTAAATATGAAATGTGTGAATTGATGGTTAAATTCATTTATATAAATTCCTACAACACTAATTCGAGGTTAGATCGAGGAAAAGAAAAGGTTTTGGATTAGTAGATTTCTAACGCGAATAAGTGTCGAGGTAAGTTCGTGTAACTTAATCGAGCATGTACTTATGTTAATTGAATGTTGTGTTTGTATGTAATGTGATTTATATTGATGTACTTTAATTGTATACTATGATGACACAAGGGTAGACACACCGGCCTGTGTTTAGACCGTGTGTGACACACGGCCTGGTTACATGGACATGTGGTTAGGCTGTGTGTCCCTTGCAACTTAATTTTGAGAAACAGAATGCTCAGAATTGGGCACACGGGTAGAGACACGGGTGTGTGTCTCAGCCGTGTGTACCACACGACCTAGAACAAGGGCGTGTGTCTCAGCCGTGTAGTACACGAGTATGTGTTTTGGCCGAGTGAAACCTACACCTAATTTCGAATTAAATTAATTAACCACACGGCCAAGCACACGAGCATGTGGCATAGCCATGTGTGCAAGTTAAAGAGTTACACGAGGTCGAACACAGCCTCCAATACGGGCGTGTCCCATGGACCACACTGGTGTGTGAGCCCTACACCTTGGAAAATTTTTATAATTTCGCGAAAATCTTAGAGGACCCGATTAAGTCCCAACTCGATTCTAATGCTCATATTGGGCCTTGAAGGCCCGATCAAGGGACGTTATGGTTGGTCTCGATAAATGAATAGTAACTTACATAGATTAATGGGAAAATGTTCTGAATGTTCTGGTAAAGCTCTGAAATCCTGTTCCGGGGATGGATATGGGTTAGGGGTGTTACAGATGTATTGAACTGGGCTGCACTCTCAACACAATTTCCAATCAAACTTCACAATATTCTCTTGAACCTCTCCTAAACTTGACTAAGTATCACCATGCTTGTTTAAATTCGAACAACCTCTCATAAGCAATAAACACAATAGTCATCGGAATATTCCACTTCTAAAATAGTTGAAAAAAATTCTTCCTAAGAAGTGATGGTGTTCGGAGGTAACATATCCAACCATTCTTTCCCTTTTCCTCTAAGAGCAAATAGAATCATCAACAATTGTATTGTCTCATTCAGAATCCCTTTCATAACTAAAAGTTTTGCGTATGGGCTCAAGTTTACGGAAAAAAACCATTTGGATATTCGTGTATTGTGTCACACCTTGGTTCGACGAACTAGATTGGTTCTAGAGACTACACTGACAAACATTGTCTAAGTTGCGAAACTTAGACCAGATGGTAAAGTTCTTCGTAAAACTTCGCCAACACTATGAAATTCCACTTTGTGGGTTAACGAGTTCTAACTATGGCAATAACCTGATTAGGCGGACTTTCTCACTAATAAGATCGACACTTGTGTTTTTAGTGTCGCTACTAAAGTAAATATGATAGCTTGTGGGATACATTTAAGTCACTTGGTATTTTAGTGAAGGCAACATGTCAGAAATTTGGACACTTGGAGAGCCTCGTAGGATGTGATTAATTAGTGGAAATGTGTGAGAATGAGTAATAATTGAGATAATCCTGATAGAGATTTGGACGTGAGTTATCTATAAATAGGATAATGTGATAATGGAGAGAAGATTTCTGATTCATGTTCTCTATTAGACATTGTTATCATTGAAGAAACTAGGAGAGTTTTTCTTTGCTAATGAAGGTGTTGACTGTTAAAGCTTAAGAGAGCTTCTGTGCTAGTTGTCTACTGGTAAATTATTAAATGTTTCTTTGAACTTTACCAGATAGATAGGAGCTAACTTAATAGAGGTTTGGTAGGATTTCTTTGGATACTAGGTAAAAAAGAAACTTCTATCCAAAAATTGTTTTCATGTCTATAGATTCTTGCTATATCACAAAGTTTTGGTCATTTTTTATGTTTAAAGAAGTTGTTTTGTTGTTTTATTGTTTTAGTTAAATAAATAGGGGAATTCACAGTAGTAAATGGAATGAACCAGTAGAGTAGATAAAGCTCTAAGTAAAGTATTTTTGTGAGTTTCTTCGTACATTGAGTTTGGTATCTGTGTTAATTTGTTTTAATCCTTTTCACAGTACAATCAGGTAAGTGGCTTTGTCCTTTGTTTCTAGTGTTCTCATCTTAGAAAACATATTCAAAGAGTCAATGCATGGATGGTTATATACGATTAAACAGACCAAGAAAACCTGATATATACATGGTATGAATACTCTTTCCTTGGTGTACAAGCTTCGTATCCAGACTGGTGTAAGGAGGCAATTGAGGGATGTTGTGTATAATGATAAAGAAAACATATGATAAAATGTTTTCCCTCTAGTATGACATTTTGATGCAAATTGTGATTGGTGAAAACTCTTCCTTGCGGGAGAACACCTATGTGTTCAAACAAGGAGGTAAGTTATGAGCATACGGAGGTGATGTTTATTAAATAGCTCTGATGAGTGGATATGAAGATACAGGAAAAATGGGCTCTTTGGAACCAGGATTAGAAGCTAGCATAAGAAAGGGAGTACGTGAGAAAAAAGGTGCATGTGGTAATGCACGTTGCATGAAAAGTAAATAGTAAGCCTTTCATTCATGAAAGAGTAGTCCATGCCGGAGGCATATCCGCGGAGCAGTTATACCCGTGCCTGTCATATTTGAGTTTAGAAACCAATGTTATCTGCCAAAAGATTGAGTTTGATCACAATAGTATCCGTTACATGATCTACGAATTCAAGTAATCTATCCGCCAAATATGACAAACTAATCTGTCACATTAAGTCCCATTTATTAATGTTTGATAGTAATTATAGTGGGATTTTTTTTCAGGAACTCACTAAGTTCTCACAAACTTACCCAGTTTCTTCTTACTTTCTGGTTCTCAGGTTGAGCGTGGTGATCAAAGGGATATAGCCAGATTTAGGGTCATTTGTGAGCCTCCTATTTTAATGGTTAACATGTATTTGATGGGGGTGCTATGACAACTTTTAGATACCGTTATTTTGAAACTATTAATATGTACTTGAAATGTTATTTTGAATATTTTGAATGTTGATCGGTAGCCTCTTTGGCATATCGTTATTTGTGTTTTATAAATGTTATTTAAGCAGCTGCCAAAGGCTATTTCTTGTATCTTTAAACCCTTAAGTGTAACAGGATACCATTTTATAATTTTTCTCCCAAATAAATATAGTTTTAAATTAACGGAACACCGTGCTAGTAAAAAAGGGTACCTGCCAAAATGAATAGTTATATTAAAATGAGGAATAGCGTGTTTCCAATGGGTCGACCTGTGGCGCTTCATACCTGGATCCGACATCAAGTCAGGTGTGAGGTGTTACATATTGAGTCCAACTATATGTATTTCCAAGACTTTTAACCCAGAACTTTATAAATTAATCCAACCCAATATTTGTTTTCTATTCCCAAAATAAATATTATTTAATCAATTAATTAAACTAACTAAATTAATTTTCTAATTAAATAATTTTCTTATCCAAATTCTAATTACATTAAAGTCATGATGACTTTATCGTAAAAAATCGATGAAGGAATATATTTAATTTTCATATTCAATGAATTCATAATGACTAATTAATTTAATTCCATTTTAAAATGTAATTATTTAATTATAATTAATAATTTGAAACCTTAAATTAATTCTCAAGTCATTTCTATACTTAGTGAAAAAACGCATTCATTTGTGAATACGACCCATTTCTCTAACTTCATCATTTCTGTTCATTTGGTTCTACATGTAATTCATTTATGGTTTCAACAAGCTAGCGGAGGGACCACCTAGACATAAATAATTAGGACTTAAATAATTTTTAATTAAGTTCCAGTTTTTTGCCTATTAATTATAAACTTATTTAGTCATAAAGTCATTCCACTATAATATCGTGATTGAGCTCTCCCTAATTACATACAATTATGAAAGCTACTTAATCACTATTCGTCCAATGACCTTGTCATTAGTGTGATACCCTAAATATCCTTAATCTTTTTGGTATACATTTGTTCTCCTAATATGCTCCTATTTTATCTTATGGTAACCATTGCATCTGCCTTCACAAAAAGTCAATTACTACCAAATAATAATTAAGTCATTTATCACAAAGACAAACGACCCATAGCCATATTTACTTTTCATCTATCACGTAATGTTGATGAGAGGATATCATTTACCTATTAGTTGAGCTATGAATTATACTATTGTGAATGATACTACATACTTTAGAAGTCATATACCTAACAAACCAACTTTTGGTTCTTTATCTATTTGAACTCAGGCTTTTACTTAAATTAAAGTATACGAGTCAAGCATATATAGTCCATGTAACACCCCTAACCTGTATCCATCACCAAAATAGAGTTACGGAGCACTACCAATGTTTACAATTTAAACCAACAGAAAAATTCAAACATTTCATAACATATCAATAAGCGTATTAAAACCAAGTCAAATCATACATATTGTCCTTTATACGAGCCTTCGAGGCCCTAAATACGTGTTAGAAACAAGTCAGGACTAAATTGGGAACTTAGAGAATTTTTTAGAAAATAGTAAAAATTTTCAATACTGCAAAGATCAAACAGCTGTGTGGCCAGGCCGTGTGGGCATTTGAAATAGGGACATACGGCCATGTCCTAGCCTGTGTCTGTGCTCGTGTAACTCACTGACTTGGATCACACGGCTATGTATCAGGCCATGTGCTAGGCCATGTAACAGCCGGACTTGTACCCCTTTGAAAGTTATAGAAGACACATGGCTGAGACACACACCCGTGTCTCTGCCCGTGTGGATGAACATAGGCCATTTTACAAGACATTTTTCTTACCCAATTTGTCATGTACTTATAACCAACTTTGCATAAATAACCAAGCCATAATAAGGCAACCAAATCAAGCATAAACAAGATATATACATATGATATAGTTTCATATAACCAATATGCCCTTAGGCACCTCAAATGACAACATGTAAATATGTTCAATCATGCACTCTATTTATCCAAAACACTCAACTAACTTATAGAAACATTAGCATCAATACATTATATTTGGTTACCATTACCAACGCATACCAAGTGGTACAAATAACCAATCAACTACTAGCCTTAACATACATCTATGTTTTCTATAGCAAAATACCAATCCATAACAAATTATAAGACATATATAATATGCACATTCAACTATCATTTCCCTTTTCATCATTCCAACACATTAAGCAAATTATCAACCATATTAAGGCTAATATTTACATGCCAAAACTAAGCTTATAACACCATCAAGTGCCAAATCACAAGCCAAACCAAATGGCCATATTCACAACGAAACATATAGGCCAACATTAGCCAAAATACCTATACATGCCATTATAAATACCTATACATGCCATTATAACAAAAATCAATCATCCGAATGTACCAAAAGAGCCGATGGATAGTGTGATATAGCTCTGATAAGCTTTCAACCCGAACGAGCTTTTGATTTACTAAAAAAAACAGAAAAAACACAGAGTAAGCATTTAAGCTTAGTAAGTTTGTATAATATAGAATATAACTTGGTAAGTAAACAAAGCATATCCCAACACAAATTTGGCCAATTGCCTAAGCACATATATACCAACCATGTTAGCCATGGAAATACATATATAAGCCAATACACATGGATGAACACAAGAATTTATCAATTTCTATATACATGTATCATCCATTTCATGTTTCTATATATCATGTAATAAGATTTCCATGTAATTCATGTGTCTCAGTAATGGTCTGTATTGCAATCTTACCATTTCGTATCAAAATATTTCCCGTTGAATCATTTAGAATATTGTTGGATACCCAGGATACCTCACACATAGTGTGCTAGCTCATATAACTGTAATTCGTCAATTCGTGTACATGTATGCTCCTACGAGCTGTAAATCGGTATGCTCATTTGAGCTATAGATCGATATGCTCTCACGAGCTATAAATCGGTATGTTCTCATGAGCTATTGAGTATTCGCAACATATGCACGACCTCAGCTAAATTGGTAACCATAACGACATGTCATTTGTATCTTACGGATTCCTAAGGTTCAAACAGGACTCGAAATTTTTCGAACTTCGTTAGATATGCAACCATGTAAATTTATAACAATTCACAATTCATAAATAATTCAATACAAAACATCTAAGCATAGTTTAATCACACGAACTTACCTCAACGAGTATACGTAGATACAGAGGCGACTAATTCGAGATTTTCTCTTTGCCCCTATCTAACTTCGTACGAGGTCTAACTGGATCTATATGGATAAATTTCACTCAATTCAACATATAATTCATTCAAGTCAATCCAAAATATTTTTTTAAAATTACTATTTTACCCCTATACTTTTATTTTCTTTGCAATTTAATCCCTAGGCTCGGGAAATGAAATTCATGCAATTTTACCCTTACCCAAGCCTAGCTGATTATAATACAAACTTATAGCAGCCCACATATTTCATAAATTCACAAATTATGCCATGAATATATCACATTTTTCAATTTAATTTCTAATTGACAATTTAATCAAAAATCACTTAACTAAAGTTGTTTATCTAACAACAACCAATCATTTTATTCCAAAAATAATCAAAAATCATACACATTCATTAATGGTAAGACCCTAATACTTTAACAGTTTCACAAATTAGTTCCCGAACTAGCTAGATTGAGCTACAACGACTCCAAAAACATAAAAATCATTAAAAACGGGACGAAAAATACTCACATGCAAAGGAATGAATATTGGCCGAATGTTGAAGCTTTTTAATGGCTTCCTTAGGTGAAATTTTGGCAATGATGAAAGAAAGATAGATGATATCTTTCTTTTACTTATTTTATTATAAGTTGTTTTATTAAATTACAAAATTAACCTTAGTAATTAACTTTTAAACCATTAAAAAGATGATCATCTTTGTCCACTATTAATATTAATGGTCTAATTACCATATACGGACTTCCACTTTAAAGTTCTATAGCTATTTAATACATTTAGCTATTAGAACTCAACTTTTGCACTTTACGCTACTTAGTCCTTTTTATCAGATTGAGCATGTAAACGGTAAAATTTCTTAACGAAATTTTTATACGGTATCACTATCATACTGTAGGAAATAAAATAATAATAAAATAAATTTTTGACTTTGAATTTGTGGTCTCGAAACTACTATTTTGATTTAACTAAAAACGGGTTGCTACAGTCCATCATCCATTCAGGGTTAAGGTATGACACACTATAAATGTCACAAGTGAATAAATCTATAAATGGATTTAGGATCCATTCTACTTGGGTCTTGCCCGATATATAGTCAGTCCAGTCAATCACATCTATGTCTCTGCCTTTTAGGAGTCATCTGCTTCAACACTCAAGATAAAGTATTTCCCCAATTTGACTTGATAGATGACATATTAGTGTTTCAATAGTTTTGCTCATTTCCAATTAGACTAAGGACATGTTTAGATTTATCTACTAATATAATTTGTATTTTTTATATTACGATCTAATCATCTATACCATTTAGTATCAGTTAAACATTAGATAACTAAGGAACCAATATTTTCTTCCATTTTGCTTCACATGCAAAAACATTGAGTATAATATACAATGGGTATTAATGTAATTAATGAATGTTATTAATAAACCAACTTATTCAAAAAATATAAGTATACAAAATAAATGTGCTACACTTAAAGCATTATATCCAACACCATGTTCAAAGTTGCAATTCTCTTTATCTTGTCATTCTCATTCTTTGTCACATCCCATGTTTTATTTTGTTTTTTTTTTCTGTTAAGTTGAGAATAGGGAATAAATATGGCCTAGTGTTTAGGAGTTTTAAAAATATCCTAAGGGTCTAAGGTTCAAGTCTCCAAACTCTCCACTTTTTAATTTAATTTTTTTTTGACAATTTTAGCATGTGTCAACCCCTCTTGCCGTCCACACATGTTGCCTTGCATGGAGAAGATTCTTTCCCTTTTTGTCAAGTCAACATGCCTTAATTTTTAAAGCATGATCCCCTTTTTGATCCTTTTTCCCCTCAATATACCTTCTTCACCACCCTTACATTATATGATGTTCATTGAACCGAGACAAGATGAGTAAACACCTTTTTGTTTCATCTTTCATCTTTGTTTTGGTCACCCTTCCTCCACCTTTGCTTTTAGTTCTTCTTTTCTCCTCCACCAGTCCTTTGCATTGAACCACCATCATCACACCACCGAACCTTCTCCTTGTTGTCGCTCCTCTTCTTTGTTTTGCTCCAATGCTACCCTATCACTACCGTGGCCACCACCTTGCATCACTACTGATTTTTCCATCTTCCTCTCTTCATTTATTTATTATTTTTTCTTATTTTTCTTTAAATATTATCCTCCTCTCAAGTGTCACATCCCTTATGTACTCACTTTCTCCATGTTGGGAAATGTGCTCATATTTTGCATACATAGTGAAATTGTGACAAGCAAATTGTAACGGCCTAATTTTCAGTGGTGTCGGAAATGGTGATTTGAGATCACTAAATTCGACAAATAAGATTGAACAAGATAGTAATTTAATATTTATGAGTCAAGTAAGAATTTAGAAGAATTTGTGAAATGGTGAAATTAGTGAATTAAAAGAATTTATTAGGTCAAACGGGTCAAAATGAGGTATTGAGACCTCAAAGTTGAAAATCGAGCTATAAATATTTTTATAAATATTTATGGAGTGTCATTGAGTTAGTATTAAAGTTTCGTTAGAAAATTTTAACGCTTGGATGGCTAATTAATTGAAAAGGATTAAATTGAAAATAGCACAAAATTTGTTAAATTGTGAGTAAATAGCTTAAGTATTTAAAAGATGGATTTAAAGAGCAATTAGACCCAAAGGTTAATGGCTGGACGGTTTGGGTATGAAATAAGCAAGAAAACAATGTGAACAAGGGCAAAATTGGAAATAGATAAAAGTTAATAGTTAAATAATGATGTAATTGAAAAATCTAGACATTTTCTTCATAATTTCTCAGCCAAAACGCCATAGAAGGTCTGGAGAAAGCTGGTTTTCATATTTTTACATCATGTGAGTCTAATTTTGCTTTTTCTTGATAATTTTATGTTTTTATGACTTTTACAATTAGGTCCACTTGTAGAATTCATTAGTTTTTGATTTTATGGGTGAAATTGGAAGTTACCCTGGATGGATAAGGGAATTTTATGATGAATTATTATGAAATTTAAGTTCTAATTTCATATTAAGGTGGTTTAATTAAGTGATTTTGATAGGAAATGATATTTAGGACCTAATTGTGAAAAAGTTGTGAATTGAAGGTTGCTGTTGAAATTCAGAATATAAAAGGTTTTGAAATAGTTTATAATGATAAAATAAAGTGTTAATTGAGAAAAATTAGTTCAATTGATGGGTGAATTGAGTAGGGACTAAATTGTGAAAACTGAAATTTTGGGGTAAAAGTGCAATTTCGAAATTTGAACAGCATAAATTGTGAAGTGAAATAGAAATCAAATAAATGCTAATGAGTAGAAATATTTTATATTATAGATCAAGAATCCAAAGAAGAACGAGGAAAAGAAAAAGTTGCGAATAGTCCCTAAATTTCAATATCTTCTACAAGTTAGCCGGGTAAGTTCATATGGTTGAAATTAGATGTTTATTTGTGAACGATTGAAGTATATAATGTGTTATTATATACTAATTTGTTGTGGGATTGTGTAGATTTTGTTAATGAAAGAATAAATGTGGAAATGCAAATTAGGAAAAACGCAGGATTGAGTACGCTCAGTATCGTGACGTGTGATGAATTGACGGATAAGACCATGGTTGTTCCATGGCAAAGTGTGAAATGTAGGTATGGTATCATCCATACTGAGTTGTGAAATGTAGGTATGGTATTATCCATACTGAAATGTGAAAATGTAGGTATGGTATTATCAAATCCATACTTGAGTTAAGAAATGTAGGTATGGCATTTCCCATACCGAGTTAAAAATGTAGGTATGGCATTTCAATGAGGAAAACCATACTGAGTTGTGAATCGTAGCATTGAGCAACGACGTACTCAATTTCGTAAGCCGCTTTCCTAATTTGATTATAAGAAATAAAAGAGAAGTGATCCAAATGAAAGAGATTGAGTAGTTGTTCTTGTTGAGCTCAACTATGTGAATTATTATAACAATGGTTGTGAATCGCAGGAAACTTTAGTAAATGTTTTGGTATTGTTTGGAAATATTATGTTTGGTAAGCATTACTTTTAACCTATGAACTTACTAAGCTTCAATAAGCTTACTTGTGTGTGTTTAATATTTTTATGTAGATTGACTTGAAGTGAAGTGGGTAGATCGGATCAACACAACAAAGCACACTATCCGCATCAATTCCGGTAGCTTTTGTTTTATGTTTGAAGATTTATATGGCATGTATAGAGTTTGAATGAATTGAAGTAAAGATGTTATAAACTAGTTAACAATATTTGTACTAAAATAGTTTTCGTAAGTAGCAGTAGTTTGACTTTGAAAAATCACTAAAAATAGTAGAAATGGAATTAAATAATGAATAAATTATGGAATCGAATCTTGATGAGTCTATTTTCATATGGAAGAAGCAAAACAGGTATATGAGCTATATTTTATGAGATGTTTAAATTTTTGTGAAACAGGGCCAGAGCAATTTCTGGATCCCCTATTCTGACTTTGGAAATTCACCATAAATTTTACAAAGATAATTAGAAGTCATACTTTATATTTACAGATTCTTTATTGAGTCTAGTTTTATTAGAGACAAACGGCATAGTCATTGAAGCTCTGTACAGAGAGATATCTGATTCGTAATACACAAAGGTCAGAGTAGTCAAACCCTGAAACAGGGAGATTTTAAATAATAAACTGTACTAATTGGCTTGACCAAAAATTCTAGAAAAAAATTGGTAAGTAGATATATGAGTATAAATTCTGAGAAAATTTATGGATTTGGATTTCGAGTTTTATAACTCGAGATATGAATTATTTAGCAACTATGACACAGTTGGACAGCTTGTCTGGAAAGTGTGATATAAATTGTTTGAATTTGTTTAAGTGCTCAAATAAGTTTAGTAATGCCTCGTGCTCGACTCCGGCGACGGTCTCGGGTAAAGGGGGCGTTACATTTATTTGTATCAGAGCCAGGTTTAGTCGATTCTCGGAACGAATTTGATGTGTAAAGTGTTTAAAAATACATGCCATATAAATCTGTGATAGTGTGATGTGAATGATCCGATCTAATTACTAATTTTTGTTATAGATTGTAAAGATGTCTGATAGACCCGATGGTGCTAGTCAGGAAGAGGAAGTTAATTGTAGAATTCAGACTTCTGAGCAGGGAACAAGTGGTAATGTCCTGATTTCTTTGATGATAGAGGAAGAACTTAAAAATATGATTTACGGATTAATGAATCGGTGGTATCATGAAACAATACAAGGAAGAAGTCGGGCACAACAACCTCCTCCTCCCTCTCTTGTACCACCGCCACAACCCCGTTGCTCCTCCTTTAATAGATGAATCTAGCAAAGAACACCAATTGAAAAACTCGAAAGTTTGGAGTGAAGAATTTCGAGGAGATCGGACGATGATCCGGTTAAAGCAGTATTGGTTAAAGAGTTTGGAGAGTTTTTAAACAGATGATGTGTTCTCCGGAGGACTATTTGGGATGTCGATTTAGCTATTGAAAGAAGAAGCGTATAATTGGTGGGAAACCATTGAGGCGATGGTACTGCAGATAAACTTACCTGGGAATTCTTCCAAAACGAATTTAAGAAGAAGTATGTGGGAAAGAGATATTTAGATAAGAAGAAGAGAGAATTTCTTGATCTTCGACAAGGGAATAAAATAGTGGTCGAATATGAAAGAGAATTTGTGTATCTCAGTAGATATGCTCGGGATGTTGTACCGACAGAGGAAGAAATGTGCATTAGATTTGAAGAAGGGCTTAATGATGAAATCAGAATGATGATTGGAGGTACAGAGATTCGAATTTGTGATTCATCGATCGAGCTCAAAAGATGGAAGAAGTGTATAACGAAAAGATGCAAAGAGAAAGAAGAGGTAAAGAGGTATACAAAAGAAGTTTCTCTAGACCAACTTCGACTTTTTCGCCAAAAGTTCGAAATGATTCGTCGACTGTTATAATCCGAACGATCGAATAACGGAAAACGACTCAACAAGATGTCGGAGTAACTAAGAAACCAGCAGCTAGTGTTAGTAGTGTGCAAAATATTCGAGACTTAGATGTAAAAATTGTGGTAGATTTCATATTGGTGAGTGTTGGGGAAGAGCCGAGCTTGCTATAAATGTGGTGGAACTGATCATTTTATTCGGGACTGTCCTCAATTATTAAAAGAAGATAGAGAACAAGGGGAGAAGCAAGCAAATACTCCTCGAAAGGTAAACGTTCAGGTCAAAGTAGTGCTCTGGACTGTTCATTCGGGAACGAGAGATCTGCACCCGATCGAGACAAGAGTACCTGACGTACATATGCTATCCGGCAAGGGAAGAAGCTTCGCTCCGGATGTGATAGCTGGTAATTTCTATCTTTTGATGATTCTGTATGCTTTAATTGATCCCGGATCTACACATTCATATATTTGCACCGCATTAGTGTCGAAAAAGAAAATGACCGTTGAGTCCACCGACCTTGAATTGCAAGTCACTAATCCACTAGGGCAAAGTGTGTTGGTTAATTTAATATGTCGGAATTGTCCACTTGAAAATACAAGGTGTGAATTCTCTGTTGATTTAATGTTGTTACCTTTCCGAGAATTTGATGTTATTCTTGGAATGGATTGGTTGATTGGACACGATGCCATAGTGAATTGTAGAGAAAACGGATTGATTTAAAATGTCGATGTGGAAATAGTTTCACTGAGTTTGGGGATAAAAAGAATGATGTCGATTATTTCAGCCTTTTACAACTCGAAAATTGATTCGGAAAGGTAATAAAGCATTTCTAGCTTATATTCTTGATACTCGGGTTCGAATTGAAGATGGAACAATTGTCGATTGTTAATGAGTTTCTTGATGTGTTTCGAGGAATTACCCGGTTTACCCCGGATCGTGAGGTTGAATTCACAATTGATGTAATTCCGCATAGCTCAATATCAATAACACCGTATAGAATGGCACCAATGAGTTAAAAGAGTTGAAGACACAGTTGCAAGAGTTATTGGATAAAGGGTTCATCGAATCGAGTACATCACCTTGGGCGCACTTGTCTTATTTGTGAAAAAGAAAGATGGTTCGTTGAGATTGTGTATTGATTACGAGCGGTTGAATAAGGTAACAATTAAAATAAATATCCATTACCTCGTATCGATGATTTGTTTGATCAACTGAAAGGTGCTGCAGTTGTTCTCAAAATAGACCTTAGATCCGGGTATTATCACCGAAGGTTAAAGAGTGTGATGTGCCAAAGACGCTTTTGAACTCGGTATGGTCACTACGAATTTTTGGTAATGCCTTTTGGTTTAACGAATGCCCTGTTGCATTTATGGATTTAATGAATCGAATTTTTCAGTCTTATTTGGATAGATTTGTGGTGGTATTTATTGATGACATATTGGTCTATTCAAAGACAGAATCCGAACATGCACAGCACTTGAGAATTGTACTGCAGACTTTGAGAGAAAAACAATTATATGCGAAATTTAGTAAATGTGAGTTTGGCTTCATGAGGTTGGATTTGGGTCATATTATATCACCAAGGAATTCGTGTGGATCCAAGTAAAGTTTCGGCAGTGATGAATTGGAAAACACCAAGAATGTAACGAAGTGCGAAGTTTTCGGGATTAGCGGGATACTATCGCCGTTTTGTAAAGAATTTTTCCATGATTGCTTCACCAATGACTCGTTTATTACGAAGAATGTTGAGTTTATGTGGTCGATGAATGTCGAGAGCTTTGATCGCTTAAAGAAAATGTTAATGAAGCTCCGGTCTTAACTCAACCGAATCGTATACCGTATGTTGTGTCTGATGATGCATCTTTAAGTGGTTTGGGTTGTGTGTTAATGCGATGGGAAAGGTAGTGGCTTATGCTTCACGGCAATTAAAACCACATGAAAAGAATTACCCTACACATGATCTTGAGTTAGCTGCAATTGTTTTTGCCTTAAAAATTTGGAGACACTATTTATATGGTGAGAAGTGTTATATGTATACGGATCACAAAAGTTTGAAATACTTAATGACTCAAAAGGAACTGAACTTAAGACAGAGACGGTGGTTAGAGTTGCTGAAAGACTATGATTTGGTTATTGACTATCATCCGTGGAAAGCTAATGTAGTTCTTGATGCCTTCGAGTCGAAAGTCATCCTTGTTTGCACTTCGACAATGAATGCTCATTTGGCTCTTAATGAAGAAGGTGTTGTATTAGTAGAATTGAAGGTAAAACCAATGTTTCTTCAACAATTCGAAGTCAGAATGAAGATCCAAAATTGGTGCTTGAAACGACAAATGGTTCGGGATAATTTAGATTCGAGTTCAAGATTGATGATGAAGGTATATTGCGCTATCATAATAGGATTTGTGTTCCCAATAATTCGATTTAAAGAATGATATTCTTTCTCAAGCACATAATAGTATGTATCCTATTCATCCGGTAGTACAAAATGTATGGTGATCTGAAAAAGACATATTGGTGGCTGGTATGAAAAGAGAAATTTCAAATTTATTGCAAAATGTTTGATTTGCCGCAAGTTAAAGCGAGCATCAAGTGCCAACGGGTTTATTACAACCCATTATGATTCCCGAATGGAAGTGGGAGCATATTTCAATGAATTTTGTGTCGATTGCTGTGACTCGAGAAAGAAAGATTCGATATGGGTGATTGTTGATAGATTGACAAAGTCAAGACACTTTATTCCATCGAATAGATTTTTCACTTAATAAGTTAGCGTAATTGTATGTGTCGAGATTGTGAGACTACATGGAGTTCCAATATCTATCATTTCGCATCGGATCCGAGGTTTACTTCAAGATTTTGGAATAAATTGCAAGAAGCCTTAGGCACCAGATTGAATTTTAGTACAACATTTCATCCTCAAACAGATGGACAATCGAGCGAGTGATTCAAATTTTAGAAGATATGTTAAGATGTTGTATACTCGAGTTTGGTGACAGTTGGGAAAGGTATTTACCGTTGGTATCGAGTTTGCTTACAACAATAGCTATCGGTCTAGTATAAAAATGACTCCATTTGAGGCTCTTTATGGTAGAAAATGCAAGACTCCATTGTGTTGGTCTGAATTGAGTGAATCAAAATAGTTGGGGTTGATTTGATTCGAGAAACCAAGAGAAAGTCCGGATTATTCGAGATAGTCTAAAAGTCGCTTGGATCGTCGAAGTCATATGCGGATTTAAAACGAAGAGACATAGAATATGCAATGGGTGATCGAGTATTTTAAAAGTTTCACCATGGAAAAGGGTGTTACGATTTGGTAAAAGGGAAAATTAAGTCCGAGATTCAAAGGGCCATATGAAATTGTGGAAAGGGTTGGTCCTGTGGCTTATCGTTTGGCTTTACCTCCGAACTTGAGAAGATTCATAATGTGTTTCATGTGTCTATGCTAAGGCAAGATAGGTCGATCCTTCACACGTAATTCCCCATCTTGAAATTGAACTTCAACCAGATATGACTTATTCGGAAGAACCAAGAAGATTTTGGCTCGTGAACTTAAGGAATTGCGGAACAAAAGAGTACCATTGGTTAAAGTATTATGGCATCGACATGGTATGGAGGAGGCAACCTGGAAACAGAGGAGTCAATAAGATCGCAGATCCAAATCTATTTTGGTAACAAATTTCGAGGACGAAATTTTTAAAGGGAGAGTTGTAACGGCCTAATTTTCAAGTGGTGTCGGAAATGGTGATTTGAGATCACTAAATTCGACAAATAAGATTGAACAAGATAGTAATTTAATATTTATGAGTCAAGTAAGAATTTAGAAGAATTTGTGAAATGGTGAAATTAGTGAATTAAAAGAATTTATTAGGTCAAGCGGGTCAAAAATGAGGTATTGAGACCTCAAAGTTGAAAATCGAGCTATAAATATTTTTATAAATATTTATGGAGTGTCATTGAGTTAGTATTAAAGTTTCATAGAAAATTTTAACGTTTGGATGGCTAATTAATTGAAAAGGATTAAATTGAAAATAGCACAAAATTTGTTAAATTGTGAGTAAATAGCTTAAGTATTTAAAAGATGGATTTAAAGAGCAATTAGACCCAAAGGTTAATGGCTGGACGGTTTGGGTATGAAATAAGCAAGAAAACAATGTGAACAAGGGCAAAATTGGAAATAGATAAAAGTTAATAGTTAAATAATGATGTAATTGAAAATCTAGACATTTTCTTCATAATTTCTCAGCCAAAACGCCATAGAAGGTCTGGAGAAAGCTGGTTTTCATATTTTTACATCATGTGAGTCTAATTCTTGCTTTTTCTTGATAATTTTATGTTTTATGACTTTTACAATTAGGTCCACTTGTAGAATTCATTAGTTTTTGATTTTATGGGTGAAATTGGAAGTTACCCTGGATGGATAAGGGAATTTTATGATGAATTATTATGAAATTTAAGTTCTAATTTCATATTAAGGTGGTTTAATTAAGTGATTTTGATAGGAAATGATATTTAGGACCTAATTGTGAAAAAGTTGTGAATTGAAGGTTGCTGTTGAAATTCAGAATATAAAAGGTTTTGAAATAGTTTATAATGATAAAATAAAGTGTTAATTGAGAAAAATTAGTTCAATTGATGGGTGAATTGAGTAGGGACTAAATTGTGAAAAGCTGTAAATTTTGGGGTAAAAGTGCAATTTCGAAATTTGAACAGCATAAATTGTGAAGTGAAATAGAAATCAAATAAATGCTAATGAGTAGAAATATTTTATATTATAGATCAAGAATCCAAAGAAGAACGAGGAAAAGAAAAAGTTGCGAATAGTCCCTAAATTTCAATATCTTCTACAAATTAGCCGGGTAAGTTCATATGGTTGAAATTAGATGTTTATTTGTGAACGATTGAAGTATATAATGTGTTATTATATACGAATTTGTTGTGGGATTGTGTAGATTTTGTTAATGAAAGAATAAATGTGGAAATGCAAATTAGGAAAAACGCAGGATTGAGTAATGCGTTAGATCGTGACGTGTGATGAATTGATTGGATAAGACCATGGTTGTTCCATGGCAAAGTGTGAAATGTAGGTATGGTATCATCCATACTGAGTTGTGAAATGTAGGTATGGTATTATCCATACCGAAATGTGAAATGTAGGTATGGTATTATCAAATCCATACCTTGAGTTAAGAAATGTAGGTATGGCATTTCCCATACCGAGTTAAAAAATGTAGGTATGGCATTTCAATGAGGAAAACCATACTGAGTTGTGAATCGTAGCATTGAGCAACGACGTACTCAATTTCGTAAGCCGTTTCCTAATTTGATTATAAGAAATAAAGAGAAGTGATCCAAATGAAAGAGATTGAGTAGTTATTCTTGTTGAGCTCAACTATGTGAATTATTATAACAATGGTTGTGAATCGCAGAAACTTTAGTAAATGTTTTGGTATTGTTTGGAAATATTATGTTTGGTAAGCATTACTTTTAACCTATGAACTTACTAAGCTTCAATAAGCTTACTTGTGTGTGTTTAATATTTTATGTAGATTGACTTGAAGTGAAGTGGGTAGATCGGATCAACACAACAAAGCACACTATCCGGATCAATTCCGGTAGCTTTTGTTTTATGTTTGAAGATTTATATGGCATGTATAGAGTTTGAATGAATTGAAGTAAAGATGTTATAAACTAGTTAACAATATTTGTACTAAAATAGTTTTCGGTAAGTAGCAGTAGTTTGACTTTGAAAAATCACTAAAAATAGTAGAAATGGAATTAAATAATGAATAAATTATGGAATCGAATCTTGATGAGTCTATTTTCATATGGAAGAAGCAAAACAGGTATATGAGCTATATTTTATGAGATGTTTAAATTTTTGTGAAACAGGGCCAGAGCAATTTCTGGATCCCCTATTCTGACTTTGGAAATTCACCATAAATTTTACAAAGATAATTAGAAGTCATACTTTATATTTACAGATTCTTTATTGAGTCTAGTTTTATTAGAGACAAACGGCATAGTCATTGAAGCTCTGTACAGAGAGATATCTGATTCGTAATACACAAAGGTCAGAGTAGTCAAACCCTGAAACAGGGGAGATTTTAAATAATAAACTGTACTAATTGGCTTGACCAAAAATTCTAGAAAAAAATTGGTAAGTAGATATATGAGTATAAATTCAGAGAAAATTTATGGATTTGGATTTCGAGTTTTATAACTCGAGATATGAATTATTTAGCAACTATGACACAGTTGGACAGCTTGTCTGGAAAGTGTGATATAAATTGTTTGAATTTGTTTAAGTGCTCAAATAAGTTTAGTAATGCCTCGTGCTCGACTCCGGCGACGGTCTCGGGTAAAGGGGGCGTTACACAAATATTAACTCATTGATTATCTAAGGTCAAACTGAAGATAAGTGGAAATAAAGAACATTTACATTGCAAGAAAGACAACTTATTTTAGTTGATAATCTAAATAAGTTTGTAATCTCGTAAAAGAATTGAAATGAACATTTGATTAAAATGCTGAGAAGGATTATTATGTTGTCTACAATTTCAATTGGGGAGATGGCTAATCTTGGCTATCGGAGTAGTTGGCTCTACGGGTAGAGGCATAGATGTATTCATTGGTAGAATGATACATTGGACTGGACCTAAGATAAATTAATTCTAAATTTGTTTGTGAATTAATTCACTTGTGACGTTTATGGTGTGATTTACCTAAATCTTGAGTTAATCACTGACCGTGCATATGCAACTCATGTGCTTTGATATAAGTGCAGTCTTATGCTCTAACATAGTAGGTATGTTGGGTACATGACTTGTGTATGGCGTGACTTTATTAGCAATAGTGGAATTCATAGCTCAATTAAATACTTAATGATATCCTCTCATTGGCATTATGTGGATTGATAAATATGAAACGTGGTCACGAGTTGCTTGTTCTCGAACGAGCAATTTATCACAGTCATTTGTTGGCAGTGATCATATTAATCATTAAGAAGACAAAATGGTGACAATGAGATAAAATAGGATTGTAATGAGTGAACAGATTTAACTCAAATGAATCAATGATATCATATGAGGGTAACACACACATAAGGAGGTCGTTGGACAAACAGATGGATGAATTATTTTTGTAAAGAGTATACAATAAGGAGTTTTCAATCATGGTACTTCTTATGGAGTGGATCCATGATTAAGTAATTGTGAATTATTAGAATGATGTTTCTGGACATAATTGCAATTACTAGAGCTTAATTGTATACGTTCGATTGGTTCTTCCACTAGCTTAACAAAAGCTCAATCGGGCTACATTTGAATTAGAAGAAAATTCTAGGACTTTAGAAATAATTCACTAACACTTCCTGCCAATCACAATTTCAAATGATGAATTCACTTGATTTAGCTCAATATCAACTACTTAAATTCTATTACTTTAATCCATATGATACTTACCAATCTTTGTCAAATTAGAGAACGTCTTACGGAATTGAGTATATCGTTTTCTTGATGTTATAGTCCAGCTATGGTTTTACACGTATATTGCCATGCCCTTACCATGGTCTTACACTCGTAATGCCATAACCCAGTTATGGTCTTATCATCAGTGTAACGCCTCAATTTTGGGGAATTTTGTGAATGTTGGCATAGGTTTAATTATGTTAGTGGGCCTCTAGAAGGCCCAAGCTTAAGATAGAACCTGGTAATTTTAGTTAATTTTTGTTCCATAAGAAAAAGGGGGTGAAATTATGAAATAGGACCTATGTGAAAATGTTTGAAAATGCTATAGGCTAAATTGAAGTGGCCAAATAAATAGGAGTGCAAAATAGGAGGATTTGCATGACAAACCTCCCATTTTACATGAAGTGGCCAGCCATCATGTTGTTGTAGACAATATAAGCACTTGATATCCATAATTCATGGTACAAATTGATAATGGGTTAGGTAAATGTTCCATGATAATGGATTAGGTAAATATTCCATGATAATGGGTTAGGTAAATGTTCCATGATAATGGTTTAGGTAAATGTTTCATGATGGGCATTTCATGTCTTTTGTATTAAAGAATTAAATGGATGAAATATGAAATTTTATTAAAAGAAAAAGGGTGAAAAGAACAAATTTTGTCCATCTTTGTTCATCATAGCGAAAGTTAGAGAAGAGAAAGGAGAGGAGAAAGCTCTTGAATGTTCGGTCACTTGGGGAAGAAAATTGAAGGTAAGTTCATGGTAGTTTGCTTCTATCTTGATGTTCATGAGTTCTTCTTGATTCTACCTTAACTCTTGAAGCATATTTTGGTTTTTAGTTGTGTTGTGAGCATTTAGTCATGAATTAAAATGAAGGAAATGGTTGTTGTTTCATGTTCTTTTGATGAAAAATGGAAGATAAGTGAAGTTGGGCCAAACAAATGAGCATGCATGTGCCTTAGATGCTAAAGGGAAAAATCGGCTAACATGTTGTGCTTTAAAATGATGAAATGGAGATTATACTTAAGTAAATTCATAGATATGTGATGATTGATTGGTGATATACATGTTTAAATAACATGCATGTAACGCCCCAATTTTCGGGAATCCTGTGAATGTTGGCATAGGTTTAATTATGTTAGTGGGCCTCTAGAAAGCCCAAACTTAAGATAGAACCCGACAATTTTAGTTAATTTTTGTTCCATAAGAAAAAGGGGGTGAAATTATGAAATAGGACCTATGTGAAAATGTTTGAAAATGCTATAGGCTAAATTGAAGTGGCCAAATAAATAGGAGTGCAAAATAGGAGGATTTGCATGACAAACCTCCCATTTTACATGAAGTGGCCACCATCATGTTGTTGTAGACAAAATGTACACTTGATATCCATAATTTATGGTACAAATTGATACAAATTGATAATAGGTTAGGTAAATGTTCCATGATAATGGGTTAGGTAAATGTTTCATGATAATAGGTTAGGTAAATGTTCCATGATAATGGGTTAGGTAAATGTTTCATGATAAGAATATCATGTCTTTTGTATTAAAGAATTAAATGGATGAAATATGAAGTTTTATTAAAAGAAAAGGGGTGAAAAGAACAAAGTTTTGTCCATCTTTGTTCATCATAGCTGAAAGTTAGAGAAGAGAAAGGAGAGGAGAAAGCTCTTGAGTATTCGGTCATTAGGAGGAGGAAAATTGAAGGTAAGTTCTTGGTACCTTGCTTCTATTTTGAGGTTCATGAGTTCTTCTTGATTCTACCTTAACTCTTGAAGTATATTTTGATTTTTAGTTGTGTTGTGAGCATTTGGTCATGAATTAAAATGAAGGAAATGGTTGTTGTTTCATGTTCTTTTGATGAAAAATGGAAGATATGTGAAGTTGAGCCAAACAAATGAGCATGCATGTGCCTTAGATGCTAAAGGAAAAATCGGCTAACATGTTGTGCTTTGAAATGATGAAATGGAGATTATGCTTAAGTAAAAATCATAGATATGTGATGATTGATTGGTGATATACATGTTTAAATAACATGCATGCAAGATAGGTGTATGAAAGAGTGATTTGGTAATAAATCTGCTTGGGACAGCAGCAGTAACGTGAATTTGGAAAATCACCATAAATTGTGGGAGATGAATTAGAAGCTAAATAAATTATGTAATTAAATCTTATTGAGTCTAGTTTCTAATGAAATAAACAAGAACATATTTTGAATTCTGTACAATGAGAAATTTGATTCGTAATGAAGAGTGGTCAGATTAGTCAAACAGTGAAACATGGGAAACTTTGAGAAAAATCTGGTATTGATTGGCTAAACCAAAAATTCTGAAAATTTTATGGATAGGATATATATGAGTCTATTTTCAAGGAAAATTAATGGAACTTGATTTGGAGTTTCGTAGATCCATTTATAAATGATTTAGTGACTGTTGCTCAGGAAGACAGCTTGCAGTGAAATTATGATTATGTGGTAAACATTGACAAAAATTTGTTAATGAGTTGCTTATTGTTTTCTTATAAGCTTACAATGATCTGTAGGTGTGGTTGGCGAATATTGTAAGGGGTTAATATGTAGTTTGTATTTGAATAGTTAGATTAACGTGTTAGTAATCCAATTGTAGGCGGTTCGTGTGTGGATCTCAATCAAGATATCGTCGCAAAGCAGTGTGTAATGACACCTCTCATAGACTAGATTGGCAAAAGTCGAAAAGCGAAATGCCGAAAAGTCGGTATTTTGGGAATTTTGATGTCTGAATGCTCGTAAGATAGTTGGGTTTGTATATTTGGTAATCTAAAGTAATAAACTGCGATGACGCGATTTCGTACATTTTGATAATTTGGGCTTAATGGGCCAAAGATCGAGTTCATGGGCCAACGGGCCCAATTCGGTAAGTATGCGCGGTAAGTGTTCTGATAGTACGTAAATAGTTAGGATATGCATGAAAATGCTAAAAGTAGCTATATTACTATAATACCCCTATGTATGGAAAATTACTGTTATACCCCTAGGTGTAAAATTACCGTTATACCCCTAGGGTTAATTTTGACTGAAAAGCATGACGATCTGATTCTGTATGATGTATGCCATGATTATATATCTGTTGCATGGGGACATGGGTTATATTATGGAGGAAGCATTCTGGTGGCTATGCCACAAATATCTGATCTGGTGGCTTTGCCACATATATCTGTTCTGGTGGCTCTGCCACGATTATCTCAGTGTTTGGTGACTCTGTCACATTATCTGCTCTCAGCGACCATGCTGCAAATTACGTGGTGTGTAGCGGTTGGGTGGGTCGAGTTGTCTCCCCACACGGTGTAAGGTTGGTATGGGGTGTATACGGTTGGATATGGTTGGGTTTCGCATAAACATGTAATATCATTACGTTACGCTATGGGCCTATGGGCTTTATTCTGAATTACATTGCGGGCTAAGGCCAACTTATTCTATTTCGTGGTTTAAGTGATATAGGCTATGGTTGGGTTAATTTACACACTGAGTTTCCCCAAACTCACCCTTTTATTTTCATCCACGCAGAAATCCCCAACCATAGTGGGCTTGGAGCCGTGAGGAATTGAGTGGCCACCGCTCAAAGTTTGATTTTCTTCCGTGAACTGGACATCCTTTTAATTACGTTTGAGGTTTTGGGCTTTTAAATGTAATAAGGCCGCTTATTTATTTTTGATGGTTTTATATGTTTTATTAAGATAAATAATATTTATTTTAACTGTTGAAATTGGATAGCTTTAGGCGCGTTTTCAAAAACAACAGTTGATTTCAAAATAACACGACAACAAGCGAAGCTTCCGCAATGAAAGTATTTTCCAAAATTAATCACTTTTCCTAAAATGACTTAATCAAATCGGTTTCCTAGAAATATCCATGACATTAAGGTGTGGCAATGGCGGTATGCATGTCTAGGATTGGATCCGAAGGAGCTTGGTATAGCGGTCCGATGGACTCACCACCTCTTTTCGGTTTCCTACCGGTGCACGACTTCCTTTCACTTTAACCCTTAATGAATTAATCTTTTGAACATCAAGTACGATTTTTTGGACTTAGAATGGAATTTTTTTTTTACGTTTTGATGTGGCATGCTGGATCCGGCCATAACTTCTGGGCCGGGTTTGGGGTGCTACAATGCATGCAAGTTATGTGTGAAAGAGTGAATTTGGTAATAAATTTGCTTGGGATAGAAGCAGTAATGTGACTTTGGAAAATCACCATAAATTGTGAGAGATGAATTAGAAGCTGAATAATTATGTAATTAAGTCTTAATGAGTCTAGTTTCAAATGAAATAGACTAGAACATATTTTGAATTATGTACAATGAGAAATTTGATTCGTAATGAAGAGTGGTCAGATTAGTCAAACAGTGAAACATGGGAAAACTTTGAGAAAAATATGGTATTTATTGGCTAAACCAAAAATTCTGAAAATTTTTTGGATAGAAGATATATGAGTATATTTTCAGGTAAAATTAACGGCACTTGATTTGGAGTTTCGTAGCTCCAGTTATAAATAATTTAGTGACTGTTGCTCAGGAAGACAGCTTGCAGTGAAATTATGATTATGTGGTAAACATTGACAAAAATTTGTTAATGAGTTGCTTATTGATTTCTTATAAGCTTACTATGATCTGTAGGTGTGGTTGGGCGAATATTGTAAGGGGTTAATACGTAGTTTGTATTTTAATAGTTAGATTAACGTGTTAGTAATCCAATTGTAGGCGGTTCGTGTGTGGATCTCAATCAAGATATCGTCAAAATGTGTGTAACTAACACCCTCTTATAGACTAGATCGGCACAAGCCGAAAAGCCGAAATGCCGAAAAGCCGGTATTTTGAGATCTTGCAAGTGTGTGAATGCTCATGAGATTAATAGTTTGATGTATATGGTAAATTAAAGTGATAAGACTGCAGAGTGCGCGATTCTATGCATTTCGATATTTTTGGGCTTAATGGGCCAAAAACGGGGTAATGGGCCAACGGGCCCAAATTTTTAAGAAAACGCGGTAAGTGTTTCTGATCGTACGTAAATGGCTATGTTATGTATGAAAACCTTAAGAATAGTTAAATTACTTGAATACCCCTATGTATGCAAAATTACCATTATACCCCTAGGGTTACTTTTGACTGAAAAGCATGACGATCTGATTCTGTATGATGTATGCCATGATTATATATCTGTTGCATGGGGACTTGGGTTATACTATGGAGGAAGCGTCTTGGTGGCTATGCCACAATTATCTAATCTGGTGGCTCTGCCACATATATCTGTCCTGGTGGCTATGCCACAATTATCTGATCTGGTGGCTCTGCCACATATATCTGTTCTGGTGGCTCTGCCACAATATCTGTATCTGGTGACTTCGTCACAATATCTGGCAGCCTCGTTGCGATTTCTGTGGTGTGTAGCGGTTGGGTGGGTCGAGTAGTCTCCCCACATGGTGTAAGGCTGGTACGGGGGTGTTATGGATGAATCTGGGTTGGGTTTCTGCATAAACATGTAATATCTATTCGTTACATTATGGGCCTATGGGCTTTATTCAATTTCATTCAGGCTAAGGCAAACTTATTTTATTTACGTGGGTTGAGTGATTTAGACTATGGTTGGGTTATTTTACACATGAGTTTTCCCAAACTCACCCTTATTTTTCATCCACGTAGGTAAACCCCAACCATAGTGGGCTTGGAGTCGTGAGGGAATTGAGTGGCCACACGTTCGCAAATTCTGTTTTCTTCCTGAATTGGACATCTTTTATTTTATTTTTATGATTTGGGTTTTAAGTTGTAATAAGGCCGCTTAATTATTTTTGATGGTTTTAATATGTATTACTAAGATAGGTATTACTTATTTTAACTGTTGAAATTGGATAGCTTTAGGGCGCGTTTTCAAAAACAACAATTGAGTTCAAAATAACACGATAACAAGCAAAGCTTCCGCAATGAAAGTATTTTCCAAAATTAATCACTTTTCCTAAAAATGACTTAATCAAATCGGTTTCCTAGAAATATCCATGACGTTAAGGTGTGAAAATGGCGGTATGCATGTCTAGGATTGGATCCGAAGGGAGCTTGGCACTTAACCAGTCTGATGGACTCACCACCTCTTTTCCGGTTTCCTACCTGGTACACAGCTTCCATTCACTTTGACCTATAATGAAATTATCTTTTAAAACACTAAGTAAGTTTTTCTGGATCAACAATATAAAATGTTTTGAACGCTTTGGTGTGGCATGTCGGATCCGATCATAACGTCTGGGCCGGGTTTGGGGTGTTACAATCAGGATGCCATAGCCCAACTACGTTCTTACACTTATACATATACTACCATAGTTCAACCATGGTCTTACGTTCACGGTGCCACAACCCAGTTATGGTCTTTTCACTAAAATGCCATAGCCTAGATATGATCTTATATTTAAACATTGCCATGGTCCAACCATGGTCTTATCCATCAATCGTCTTTTGTCGTGGAACGATCGTACTCAATCCTGCGTTTCACTTAATTTGAACATTCAATTCGATTTTCATATTATTACAATAATCATAAATCAATAAAAAAGATATGAAATAATACATTATATCATTATTAAATCAACATTTTTCATGAAATTTCAACCATATGAACTTACCTGGGGTAGATTGTACAAGTTGTAAAAATTCAAGGACTAATCTGTTAATTTCTCTTTTCCACATTTATCTTCGGGTTCTTGATCTATAATATAAAAATAATCATTCATCAGCATCTAGTTCAATTATAATTCACTTCACAATTTATGCCCTTCAATTTTTGAAATTACATATTTACCTCAAATTTTACAATTTTTACAATTTAGTCCCGATCAATTAACCCATCAATTGAGCTAATTTTTCTCAATTAACACTCTACCTAAATATTATAGGTTATTTCACATCCTTTAAGATTCAAAATTTCAGCATCAAACCCTAGTTCATCACCTTTTCACAATTTAGTCCTAAAAATCAATTTCTATTAAAATCACTTGATAAAATCATCATATAATAAAATTAAAGCTTCCAATCCATATTAATTCATCATAAACTTCCAGCGCTCATCAATGGTAATTTTTAAAATTGCCCATGAAATCAAAAACAAAACATATAGTTGGACCTAGTTGTAAAAGTCTCAAAAACATAAAAATCTCAAGAAAAGAACAAGAATTGACCTTACATGTAGTAAAATAAATAAATCAGCTTAAAACCTTCTCCTATGGAGTTTTTGGCTGAAGAAAAGTGAAGAGATATCTAGAAATTTTAATTTGGTCATTGTTTTATTTTGTTAATTTGTTAAATTTCCAATTTTGCCCTTATTTCACTCAATTTCCTGATTTTTTTCTTGCACATGTTGTTTCAGCCTTTTAATAGGGGTTTAATTGTCCTTTTGGTCCTCTCTTATTCATCACTTAAGCTATTTAATCACTTTAACAAATTTTACACATTTTTCAATTTAGTCTTTTTTAATTAATTAACTATCAAAATGTAAAAATTTTCTAACAAAACTCTAATACTAACTCACTAAGACTCGATCCGTAAATATTTATAAAAATATTTATGTCTCGATTTATGAAATCGAGGTCTTAGTACCTCATTTTCGACCTAATTTACCTAATAAATTCTTTTAAATCAAAAAATTTACTAATTATAGAATATTTCTAAAATCACACTTGACTCATAAATATTAATTTATTAGATTTTCAAACTCACTCGTCGAATTTAGTGATCTCGAATCACTGTTTCTGACACCGCTGAAAATTGGGCTGTTACACAATATATAAAACCAGGCCAATAGTCCAACTGGTGGATGGACTAGACTTATTGGATAGTCACTGACCCGGACCGAACCGACAGTAACTGAACCAGCTTAGGGTGTCGTAAAGGTGTTGCACCTGCACCACCATACACAACAGTACCAGCAGCTGTGACGGCGGTGTCTCAGTGGCTGACGACAATTGGTTTTTGATGGTTAAGCAATGGAAGAGTTACACTCCTACTGGGACTAACAGAGAATTTGATTTCAGATCAACTATTTCAAAAATAATATTATTTTAATAATTTAATTGTTTAATATTAAATTAAATTTAATACTTATCTTAATAGTATTTTATTAATTTAATATTAAAGTGATTATCTTAATATTAAATTTAATTTAATGTTTATCTTATAGATAAATATTTTATTAATTTAATAAGATTTAAATTAAATTTAATCTAATATTTATCTTGATAAATATTATATTAATTTAATATGAAAGTTATTAAGTTTAATTATAATTGAACTCTCTAAAGTCTCCCTAGGGTGAGCAAAATTGTTTTGATTCTAAAAATCAAAAAAAAAATTTGAATTTCGAATTATTCGAATCGAGTTAATCGAATCAACTCGATTTTTTTTTGAATTTTGAGTTTGAGTTGAGTTAATTTTTCGAATTCGAAAAACCGAATATAAACTATATATTTTTAATTTTTTTAAAATTTTAGGCTTTTACTTAAACCCAATTTCCCCAAGCCCAAACATTTTATATTTTCCATTTCCCCAAGCCCGTCTGCCCAAGCTCCAAAGATTTATTTTCCCAAATCCCAATTCCTCCCCCAAATCAAACCCCCAACAAATTCCAAATCCCAAATTATTTTTCTTCTTCTCTCCATTTTCATTCAATTCAAACCCTAAAATCTATATTTCTCAAAAAAACCCTAAAATAAACCCTCCTTCCTTTTTCTTCTTCTTAATTACTCACTTATTTATTCACTTATTTATTTCAATTTTTTGTTGTATGAAAAAATATTTTTTTGAAAAATTACATAAAGATAAACAACACTAAAGTCATTTTTTTTAAATTTAACTCGAACAAATATATTCGATTCGATTTGATTCGAATTCCATCTCACTCGACTCGATTCGAGAAAACTCCAAATTAAGTTAGGATGATAGAATAAGATTCAAAAATTCGATTAACTCAAAAATTTTTGATTCGATTCAATCGAATGCTCACCCTTAACTCTCCCTATATAAATAGAGCCTTGGGTCATTGTTTTACACACACTTGAATTCAAGAGAAAATTGTAGAGAAAAAAATTCTCTGAAGAAATTATTTCAGAATTTTCTAGAGATATTTTTCTAATTTACAACTTGACCCAAAAGTTTAGAGAAATTGCGAAATTACCCCACTGGTAATTTTTGTGAATTTTTTTTCTGATTCGAAGCAAGCCTGCACTCGGTAGACATGAGCTTGAGGATAGCGGAAAAGACTACTTGGTCGAAGTGCTCATCCTAGACGAATGAAAAAGGTACAATTTTGGTTAACTGTTTATTACTTTATATATCCCAACCAAGATCTCGTTTTGGAAAAACTTTTAAAACTCTGTTTTCCTTAAATTTATTTTTCGCTACATTTTTCAAACTCATTTTTCTCAACGCTCTACCGAATTCTCGTCGGACTTCCATCGCCACCACTGCGCGGCATTGGTGATTCCTTTTCTTTTCTTCACCATTTTTCAATCTCTGTCATCCTTTTAGTAATCGAAATCCTATATCCCTATTTCCCTTAGTTTTAAACTTTTATGTTGTATCTTGACTCACTCTTTCAAGTGATTTTTCTCTAGACTCAATCCCCTCTTTGACTTAAAACCCCGGTGATCCAACATCCCTTTCGATTTAATCAAGTTGGGGTAAGTATGGTAGTGGAATAAAATACCACTCATTCCTCTCTTCTTTTCCTTTAGGCTGAATGTATATAGAGGGCATAGTATATTTTCCTTCAAATGTTAACATATCATATACTACTCTATGTTGAAGGGTCAATCGATACTAACCTAGAGAATCATTAACGTTGGGAATGATATCATATTTCAATTGATTTCTATAAAAGTAAGTGTTGATCAGGGCGTTGTTAAATGGACTAATGCCATAAAATGTTTAAAACAACCTCCCTAATGAAAGATTACTTTTGTTGATAAGTAGGTAACTTATTGATTAGATCCAAGTGTGGGCGTTCTTAGAGTGGTGTATTGCTTTGGATTTACAATCAAGTGTGGGTTAACTTACTAGAAAAATTATATATAATATTTGTTGCCAAATAAAATATATTTATTTATAATTGAAACCTTATTAAAAATCTTCATAATATGAAATGTTGAGAATACACTATGTATTCAAAAAGGGATGCCAAATCCATAAAAACGGTGATACTCTAGTAAGTCCCTCAAACTGATCGTTTAGTGATCGTATATGTTAATTGATGTGATTGATGATTGTTGTGAAATTATGTACATATTCCCATTTCTCATGACATGTGATATGATGACATTATATGATAGGCGTAATATATAAATCATGCCACTGATATTGAAGTTGAGATTTAATTCCCGTGTTAAACATACCCTACATGATATTATCTAATTTGCATGTTTCAACATGCCCAATGTGCCAAGTGATATCTTGAAATGAGCAAAATGTTTATATATGTTCATTATGGACATATCACATACATGGGGTGGGATATTGTAAGGAGGAAGAATTGGTGGCTTCGTCCACAACCTACATGGCAGCTTGTCTGGGAATATTGGTGGCTTCATCCACATTGGAGTGCTTAGATGGATGAGTTCTGGGGAACTCTTTTTGGAGTGTAACAGTGATGGGTAGGATGTTTTATAAAAACTTGCATAATTGTTTTATAAAATTGCACGGCCATGATCATGTGCATCAAATTTGATTATGTTATATGATGAGTATGTGTTTACTATTATATAACTAATTGTTATTTAACTTGTTATAAGACCCACACTGGACTTTAAAAGCTTACCCCATTAGTTTTATAACCTTTTAGGTAATACACGAACTTAGGGTTTGGACTCGACATTCGGAGGAGCCTCTCGGTTGGATGTTTTTAATAATAGGTTTATGAACTATTTTTGGATGTTATTTTGGACTTTGGGACATTGGACTTTATAATTGAGTTGTTTCTTTATTTTACCATTTTAAACTGTCATGCATGCATGATTGATGAATTCACGATATTTGAAATTATTGAAATCCTTTAGATTATTTATGATTTTAATTGCTTTTAAACAAGTTTATAAATTTGTGATTTTTAAATATTTTCAAAAGTCTGCTACTAAAATTTTTTATCAAATATCATTTTAAAGAAACTATTAAAAATATTAGAAAACCTTTGCTCAAATGATTTAAGACGATATTTTGATATGATAATAAACTTCTCAGTTATTCATATTTTAATAAGTATTTTTTAAAAACAAAATTAGTCGATATTTAAATTTAGAGATTTTCGTAAAAACAACTGCAACCTAGTTGCATTCAACAAGTAAATGTTTTCAACATTTTTAATGTGACTTTCGTGATTCGACCATAATTTTTAAATCAGATTTAGGGTGTTATATTTTTCATCTCGTAAATCAGGGTTGTTGGCCTCTTTGATCATCATGCCAACGAAAGAAATCACGGCCAACAAATTTGTAATTTGAGCAACCATAGAACCTATGCCCAACATTCGGCCTCTTCCATGTGGTCCATCTTGGGCGCTTCAAACTGTTGTAGCATACTACTCCATGATATGTAGATTACATCAACATATGGTGAGATCGAGGGTTACAAATTGAGGATGAAGATCCTGACATTTTCCTAGTAGTTGAACCAAAATTGAATGAGAGAAGAAATTTGTTTAAACCAACCATATAAAAATATAAACCCAAAACATAACTCTAACCCCAATAGTGATTCCCAGCTAAATCAATACAAAAAGAAGGAATGATTGGTATGAAAAAAACTCTTGTTTCTTGGATTACAGTGGGTTTGTTAGTTGTTTTTGTTTCACAAGACTAATTGGAAGGGGAAAAAAATCAAACTTGTTTTTAGGTTTTCAGGAAGATGAAGACAAACCATTTTATTGGTTTTTTTTTTTCAATTTCAGAAATATTAGTAAAATCACATTTTAATGAGACAAGAAAAAAGGTGAAGACTAATCGCGTTCCGATATGTGAAATTTTAAATTCATTAGCAACACTTTAACGGGTTATGACAATTTTGAAACTCTAATTGATTGTACTTTTCTGAATTAATTTTTATAAAATTTTTAGTGCTCCACTTTTTCTAATACTAAACTAAACAGACTAGCCTTTAAAAACTCAGATTCTACATTCCTATTTTTCTTGAACAACGACTGTAATATGTACTAAAATTCCAAATGTATAATATGAGAAGAAAAGACAGCCGTATGTTTGCAATTGGTAGGTGAAAGGCAGAAAAATGCGTAGCAAGTGTAACGCCGCCAACCATACCAATTATAAATTTAGAAAAGGAATGACTTCCAAGTTCCATCGGGCTTGAATCATTCCAACTGCTTATTCTTGCCTTTCTGCGCTCTTGTTTCACATTTCTAGTTGAAATGTGTAAAGACCATAAACATATTTTGAATGTATTTTTTTTATTAATTTAAAATAATTTATTTGTTAAATTTCAATTGTTAATCTTCACTTCATAAGCAAAAAAAAAAGAAAAAAGAAAACAAAAAAAAAGGACAAGCCAATGCACAAACAAACCACATGATTCACTCCATCATTCTCCATTTCAATTACTCTTTAATTTTTCGCAAAATTCCAGCAAGAACAATTCTAGCCTGATAATTCATGGGAGGATCAAATCACCTAAATAAATGGCATGAACGACCAAACCGAGACCCATATTGTTGGCAGCCAAAAAACCTTCTCTTTGGGCCATCCTTTGAGCATGAAGTTGGCAATCCACAACAACAACAGTAATTATGTTGGGTTATTCACTTCTTGCCATTGATGATGACTACTCTTCCATACGTCCGTTCCTTCCTTGCGTTTTCCCTTCCCGATTTCTACTCTTCGTTGCTGCAACAGACAAAAGAAGCTTCAGCATTCAATTTGTTCCCCCAAATGTTAGAGTTTAGGGCTATTAATTCTAAATGATTTTTAGTGACAAAAATGAAAATAAATTATTTGAATGTAAAATAATAAGGTGGATATTAATATCCTAGGTGGAAAACAAAAAAAATATGCTTGAATGGCAGCTTAGAATTGTAGCGACGTAAAATTTTTTTCTTTTTATCGCTAATTGAGGTGATTTATTGGAAATTTGAAAACCAACTATCGATTTTATTAAAAAGGGAGTCGCCACCGATCTTTTTTCTAGGTGTGATCGGACACCTAATAAATCATCTTTTTTTGAAAAGAAAATTTATTCTTGAACAAAAATGAAGGCCAAATTTAGGTCTACGTCAAAAAAACCAAAGTAAAATTGGGTTCGGGAGTCAGTTACGCACGAGGAAGGTATTAGCACCCTCGCGACTCCCAAAATTGGTATCTTTATTAAACTCGTGTTGTCTTGATTTTCAAAAGTACGAATTCAATTTGACATTTACTCGTGATCCAATTGAAAAATGAGAATTTTTAGTTTTCGATTTTTTAGAAAGGGTGTCCCGTTTTTTAACAGGAGCCTACGAATTTCACCCAACATAGCGATAAAATCGATGGCTTAATGTTAAATCGGTACATTGCCTTATTTTTGAAATTAATTAAAACATATGAAAAAAATATTTCTAAAGTGAGAATTTAAAAATAGATAAACGACACAAACAATAATATCATTAATGAAAAATATTAACATGGAATACTAGAATATTAGAATAACAATAATAATGATTATTTACAAAAAAAGGAAAATAAAACAAATCATGTAATAATAATAAAATAAGAAAAATTATATATTTGGTAATAATAATATAAAATAATAATATGTACATAAAATACATGTATATATGCATATAATAAAAGTATGTAATAATAATAATATCTACAATAAAAGAAAATATTAAGAGACGTACATAAAATATATATAAAAAATATTTACAACAATAATATAAAATAATGATATGTACAAAAATATATATGTATATGTATATATAAGTCAATAATGATAATAATAATAATAAAAGAATATAAAAATAATTTAATAATATTAAAAATAAAATAATAGGTAATAATAGTAAAAAGGGTAAATATATATAGTAAACACAATATTAAAATAATACTATAAATATAAACGACATATATATAATGAAAACACACAATAATACTAATATTGATATATAATGATTGCAATTATAATACTAATGTAATAAATGTAATAGTGGTGATAATATAATAATGATAGTATGAATAATATATACAAAAATAATAATAAATAATAATAATATTAAAATACAAAAGCTACTATAATAACAATATTAAAATAAAGTAATAAAATCATCGCTACATATATATATATATACATAAGATATACACTAATATAATAATAATAATAACAATACTAGCAATAATAATAATTAGTAATAATAATATATACACAATATGCTATTAAAAAATATATATATATAATAGTATTTAAGAATATATACATAAGATGATATATAAATAATCTAAATAACATAATATTGAAAAATATACATATACATAATAAAATATATACTTAACATAGTATTAAAATATGTATACATAATATATATATTAAGAATAAAAGTAACATTAAAAAACAACTATAAATATATATGAAAGTGTATATATATATATATATACACGTAAGTATTAATTGAAACTAAAATAATGCTAATAATAGTAGAAATATAATAATAATAATAATAATAATAATAATAATAATAATAATAATAATAATAATAATAGTAATAGTAATAGTAATAGTAATAATATAAATATTATATGCATAAAAATGTAATAATAACAATAAATAACATAATAATAATAAATATAAAAAACAGAATGACAAAATTAATTATTAAAGTATCAAAATGATAAAAAGGGATTAAATCGAAAACAAAATAGAAAGCTCGGGATAGATTTTAAAATAAAAACAAAAGAGAAGGACTTATTTGAACACGCACAAGAACAAAGGGGGATCAAAAGCGCTATATTTCAAACCATTAAAACGCTGCGCAGTGAGAGGGACTAATGTATAAATCGGATTAAATTTTAGGGCCAATTTATAAACAAAAGATAACTTGATTGCGAAATATGAAAATGCGGAAGGACCGATTGCGCAAATAACCCCAAAAATGAAAACACGCGGATCCTGATAATGGGTCGGGTCGCCTGCGCGGGTTGAGGGCCAAACGGCGTCGTTTTGTGGTTTCCAAATCTCCATCGAAACTACGTCGTTTTACCCTTCTATATAAGTTAAAATTTTAACAAAAAATTTCATTTTCCCATTTCTCTTAAAAAAAAAACAAAGTCTTTCTCTCCTTTTCTCTCTGCCAGTCAAGGATCCAGCGAGGAACCGGTCGATCGCCGCCGTGTCGGGTGCTGGCGGTGGCCAGAAAATCGAAAATGTACCCTTTTTTATTTTTTTTATTTTTATGTGTGTTTTTTATATATGTATGTGTGAGAAAATAAACAAAACGAAAATAAATTTAAAATCACTTTAAGTTTCGATTGTAACTCTAGCGTTTTGGCTGCCCGATTTGATGTTATTCTGGTGTTTTTTTTTATTTTCTTTTGATCACTGCTTGTATGTGTGTCAAAAACTATTTTTGCATTGATAAAGAAATGGCCAAATAGATCTAGCCGAAAGAAAAAAGAAAGAAAAAAAAGCCCCCCTTGATTTTGGCTTTTAATTGGCTTATATAGCCATTTACACTGCTATTACTTTTTTTTCTGTCTTTTCTTGTTACTGCTTGCAGGGGATGGGCATGGGCGGTGGAGCAGGTGGCCATGGTAGACGGTCAGGGGGTGGTTGCGGCGCCAACGAGCTAGGGGGCTAGGGTTTTTTTTATTTGTTTTTTATTTGGGCTGTTTGGGGTTAGTTTGGGCTTAGGTTAATACTGGGTTTAAGGTTTGAGTTAAAATGGGCTGATGTAATTGGGATTTGGGTAAGGGTTGTTGATTTAGGTTGGGTTTTATGGTTAAAGTTTAGGTGGGTCAAAATTGGCCTGTAACAGCTACCCATCTTTGCAATTTTAACGAGAGTGATCAAAATAATCAAACTATATAATGTGAGTGTTTATTTTGTAATTTTTTCGAGTGTCTAAAATAAAAACTGTTAAAAGTTAGACGATCAACTGTGTAGTTTACCCTTAAAAATAGTTAAAAATGGTTGAATTACCCTATTTGCATTTAACTATTCTATTACCTAAATTTGATTTATTTAAAATTTTTTTTATCTAAATTAGTGTTCGATTGAATTGTAATACTAACTCATCAGGTGCCAAAATCATAACGCTATATTTGATAAGAGTATTGTTTTTTCTAGAAGTTTTAGTACATTAGTTAGCAACAAATTAATTTAAATTGATAATTTCTAACTATCACATGATTTGTTTGTGGCAAAGAGAATGATTTTTTTTTTTGTTGCTTCTTTTGAAAATGTCTTGTTTTTACAAGAAATTTGTTATCCTTAAATTTATACCAATTGTATTTTCATTTTATATATGACCATTTTAAAAATAAATACTAATTAAATCTCTGGTTGAAACCTCAAATACTAGAGGTTCAAATCCTGTGATGGTTATCCCTTCCTCCAATTTTATGTACTAAAAATATTAACTTGATTTATAATTAAGAATCATTTATAAAAATAAAATAAACATAAAAAACTATTTCTACTAATTTAATCAAATCTTAATGTATTAAATCAGTATAATATTTAATTCACTACATTCTCAATTTCTTTTTATACTAAATTAGACAAACAATCACTTATTAATTAAAAAACTCATAGATTCGACATTCATTTTTGTTTTATTGAACATGAGCTAAAATTCCAATAAAATTTTCCAATGTACCCCTAACCGTCCAACGAAATGGGCATCAACTAATTACTACAATACATTAGCGGAAGAAAAGACAGCTGTATGTTTGCAAATGATTGGCCAAAGGCAGACAAATGCAAAACAAGTGTAACGCCGCCAGTCACCCAGGGGAACGCTGCAAATTCTTTTATGGTCCGAAATTAAATTTTAATTTTAATAATAATAAAAATATAATTTTATTATTTAAATAGTTTATATCTTTATAATTTTTAAAGGTTTAAATTAAATTTTTATCATTTTTAGAAAGATCAAACTGTAATTTTATCTTTATTAATTTAAAATTTTAAAAAAATTAAAGAACTTAAATAGAAAATATTCTATTTTAGGAGAGTTGAGACCTCTGCGAACCCCCTAATTATACCGCTGCAGTCACCATAAGAGAATGTCTATCCCTGTAATTAGATATGGGAAAATTCAAACCGATTCATTTCGAATAGTGCACTTTTTTTATTTGAAAAGTGGATGCAATGTAGGATATGATGAATTTTCTTTTTTGAATAGTAGATTTGGAGTAATTATGATAATTGCTTGTCTCGCTCCACTATATACATTTACTATTTTATTCTTCTATATGTAAACTATTAAAAGGGTAAAATTGTAGTAATGTAATATAAAAAATTATATATTTTATGTTTAAATAATCACTTAATTTTAAAAGATTAAAAAATTAAAGATAAATAGCAACAATTAAATTAAAGTAAAGTGGAGTAAGGTGAAGATGAATGTATTTAACGTCTATAAAAGTGAAAATAAATTTTAAGATTATATATTTATAATAAAACATAAAACGAGATAAGTAGTAAAATAAAATATGCTACTTATAAAACGATAATGATTTTAAAAATATTCATCATATCGTGAGTCATTACCATCTTATATGTGACGGTAGCATGTATGTGTAGATGGCTTATAATCTCATTACCTACTAAACTCTCCCTCCCTTCTATTTCTCCTTTTATGGCTATGAGTGTATATGTATTTATATATATATGTGCGAATATTTGATTATAAATTTGGAACTTCCACGCGGCTTGAATTTTGATGGTTAGATCTCAACTTACAACTATTAACCACTCCAACTAATTCTCGCCCTTCTTTTCTCTTGTTTTACATCTCTTGCGAGAATATATTTTTAGGGGTGAAGTTAGAATAATCTTTTAAGAGTTGAATGAAATTTTAATTTTTATAGTTTATATCTTTATAAATTTTAAAGGATTAAATTAAATTTTATAATTTTATAGGGCCAAGAACAATTTTACCTTTACTAATTTAAATTTTTTTAAAAAATTTGAGGACTTGAATAACAATTTTACATTTTAAGGGGCCGGACCCATGCCAGTCTCCCTCTAGATTTGCCACCTATATCCTTCATTTGAAATTTTATATTTACTTTTATAAATTTATTTTTATTTTTTAGGTTTCAAAATTTAAATTTAAGTATTAATATTATTAAAATTTTCTATTAAATTTATTAATGTTATATTTTGAATTGAAAAATGATACTTACTTAATAATTATGTAAAAAAACCCGATGTTGTAATAAACTTGATTTTAACAGACAAAATTTAATGATGTTAACAAGTAGATTTGTATTTTAAATTTAAAAAAGTAAAAGGCTAAATTTAAATTAAAGTAGAGGACTAAAATACAAATGTATAAAAAGTACATGAACTTGGAGCATATTTTAGCCTAAACATATTATAAGATAAATCAGTTGTATTTTTAAACATCACAGATAAAGTACCATAGACGCCTCCATACTAAGAGTCAAATTACATTTTGGTCGAGTAAATTAATCATTATATGTTAGATTAAATAGTAAATTTGTCATTTTCATTAAAAATTTTATCTCTTCGTACTGTTAAAAAATGGAGTGGTTCACAAAACAACAAGACAGTGATATTTGGCATGCCACGTGTACCTTATGTTGACATATAATGGTCATTTTTTAACAATAGAAATAGATGTAATCTTTAATAGGAGTATTAGTTTACTTTTAGATCTAATTTATAAGGATTAATTTACCTATTTTAATAAAAAAAATATAATTTAACTCTTAATATAAGGAGGTTGATAATTCTTTATCCATATTTATTTATTAATATGGGTATTGAAAATCTTAGACCGCACTAATAAATAAAACACGACACATAAATCAGTAAGTAAAATAAATAAAAATAGAGGACTTGTAATGAATATTATTTTATATATTTTTGGTATTTAGGTTATCATTTTTATCCATGTCATGCATATATTACACATTGGGTCTCTGTTTCAGTGCATACAAAAGGGTTTATCATTTGTAAGCTCCTTCCAAAGAATGGCGTCCATCTTCAGGGCTTTCCAAACGATTCTCATCATTCTAATTCTAATGCCTTTTCTCCATTCCTCTTCTCGCATCACTACCAGTAAGCTTCTCTCTTTCTCTCATCTTTCTTCTTCTTTTGCTTGTCAAAATGACATCTTTAACAAATTTGGCATGCAGAAACAACAATGGCAGAAGAGACCTCCACAGCCACACAGGTAAACAAAAACCCATCCTAAAAACTGAAAAAAAAAGGCCTTTCTTTTACATGAAAACTTGAAAAACCATAACTTTCTTCAGATTTTGAGAAATATGGTAAAGTTGACCCTTTTATGTATTGGAAAAATAGGAGCTTCAAAGGAATAAGCAGTTGCATAGATTAAGGGGAGGAGGTTCGGTTCTGATTGTAGAAGAGAAAAGAGAAGTTCCAACTGGACCAGACCCACTTCACCATAACTGTGAACCTACAACACCTTAATCACCTTTTCTATACAACACACTGCTGTCAATGGCATGTGGGTTTCCATCAAGTTTTGTCCATCTCTATTCCTTATTTAGCTATGGCTTTTATTGTTCACTGAACTTTTTGTCTTTGTAAGAATTGGTCAGTTTTGTATATATTCTAATGATGAAAGTTCTTTCTCTATTCTCCTTTTTGTGAAACAAGATATATATATTTCATTTTAGCTTGATTTCTTTGGTCTAACTTGTTTGTTTGAAATTGAATATCAGAAAAAAATTGCCAAATAGAAATACAAATCAACACAAATAATATATTTAATTAACATAATTGTGATATTTTCATCTTTGATGTTTTCAAAAGAAAATGCTGAAGGTATACTATATTTTTACTTCTTTTTTTCTCCAAAATGGTTAATTTCTTGATTAATTTTGATGAATACAATATTGGCCAGTTTTTCACTGCATTTCGTTTCCTTGTATTTTATTACGGCTTCCCTAAAAATTGTTTTGACTCAGTTTTTATTTTTAGTTTATTATTTCCCAGAAACTTTTGATAGGATAGAATTGTTAGAATTAAGTGACCCAAATTCTTATTTAAATAAAATACGATGGAAAATAAAATAAAAGTAAAATCCATATAGAACTAAACTTCTTTTATTTTATTTTAGAATAAGGTTTTAAACCTTATTAAACTCCATCTATTTTATATTGATTAGGATAAGGTGTTTCAATCCTACTAGAATATGGCTTTGCAAGCCTATAAATAGACATAGTCTATTCCTCTTGTATTTGAGTAAAAATTTTTCGACATAGTGAATTTTCTTCTCCTCTGCCCGTGGTTTTTTTCCCGAAAGGGTTTTCACGTAAAATTTATGTGTTCTTTATTTTTATTTATTTTATTCTATTTTATTTTTCACAAGAATAAATTTCAAGAATATTAATGAGAATAATTTTCTGGAATTTGATTAGTAGTAGTACTACTATACGTTGTACTGAAATAATATTAGTACTATTTTGGCTAATTGACAACGAAAGAATTCACTCCCAATTTTGCCTCTCTCTATCTAATTTTTCTACTCCATCTGTATATATGTATAAGCCAAAGCTGTACAGAAATTTGTGAAATATGCATCATTTGAGTTGTTAGAGTAGAACATTATCGATCACGTTAAATTCGACTTTATATTTTGAAAAGAAAATGAAAATTGGGAGTCGCCACCAATCCTTTTTACTTAGATGTGATCGAATCATCTAGAAATTTAGTCATTTTAATAAAATATTTTGATTTACTAAAACAACGATTTTGGTCTACGAAATTCGAGAAAACGGGTTTGGGAGTCGGTTACGTATGAGGAAGGACTAGCACCCTCGTAACGCCCAAAATTGGTACCTAATTGATTAATTAATGTCTTAATGTCGAAATTTAAAAACTCGAAAAGAATTAAAAATACGATCCTCTCTTTTTTAATGTTGATTTCTTACGAAGAATTTGCTTGCGTAAATCGAAACGGGTGTTAAAGACTTTCTTGTCCCGAAGTAATAAAATATGACATCTAGTAAGTTAGGACACAACATTTAAAATCCTCGAGAATAAACTAGTCTTTTGATTTTCAAAATTCATGCGTTTTAATTTCAAAAGGTTATTCGGTCATTTGGGTCAAACGAAGAAAATCGAAACCCAGCACGTTATGGCACGATCTCTAGAATCTCCAAACACGGAATATTGCCTTTATTATAAAAATATCATTTTTTTTTAAAAATTATTTGGCTATCTAGGTTTAACGAGAAAATCGAAACCCGTAAGTTGGGGTACATTTTCTCGAATCTCCCAAATATCGAACAATGCTCCTTTTTTGAAAACTTCCCTTTGTTTGTAAGTTCAGGGAAAATTTAACGAGGTCTTTAAAAAGATACACATTTAAAAACGTTGTGATAAAAATAATGTGATTACAAAATAAAATGAGATGGGGCAATTATAATGAAACATGAAATAAAGGGACTATAGCAATAAACACGTAACATGTAGCATTTCAATATTGATAATCAAGGAAAGACAAAGTAAAAATCATGAAGCAATTTAAAGTAGGTAACATAAGAAAACAATTTAGATAATAATATACACGTGACAGCTTAAAGCAAATAATAGATAAACAATTTAAGAACAATATATGATAAAACTATTTAAAATAGATACTATATGAATCAGTTTAAGGCAAAATAAAATGATGTCGATAGTAATAAGAATAATAATATGTTAATGATAACGATAATATAAAATAATGAAATAATAAAATATGTTAACAAGGATAATAATAATATAAAAATGAAGAATAATAGTGTATTAATGATAAAATCAAGAATAATAATAACAACAATAATACAAATAATAATACATAAAAATGGTAATAATAATAATAATAATAATGGTAATAATAACTTTAAAAATAAAATAGCAAAATGACTAAAAAGAACTAAAGAAAAGTAAAATAGTTTTAAAAATTGTATCAAAGTATATAAGTAGATAGATAGTAAAATAAGATAAAAATATGTATATATAACTTTAGGTAAACACACACGTATATATATATATATAAAATTATGATAACAATAGTACTACGAATACTAGTTAATTTAGTAGTAATAATAAAACAAATAAATTAATACAAAAAGAAAGTATAATGAGAAAAAATATTAAACTAATTAAAAATAGAATAGAATAGCAAAAATAAACAGGAAAGGACTATATTGAATTTAAAATCAAAATTTGGGGCAAATAAATAAAAGGAAAATGGGGGACTGGTCTGAACACGCGAATGACATAGAGGGACTAAAAGGAAAATGTTTCCTCTTCCTCCAAAATGGTTTCGTTCATATAAGGACCGAATTGAAACAAAGTTAAAATTAAAAGACAAAAGCTAAAAAATAGGAAAAGATTGGATTAAATCATAATAGAAATGCGGAAGGACTGCGCGCGCAATTATCCCAATAAGCAGAAACACGCAGATCCCTTTGTGGAGCGGGTCGGATCTCGGGTCTGGCGCCTAAACGACGCCGTTTTGGAGCTGGGGCCTTAGGTGCAAAACAGCACCATTTTATTCTTGCATAAAAACCATCTTTTCTAAAACATTTTCATTTTTTGCAGCTTTTTTCTTAAAAAAAAAAAAACTTAAAAAGAACTCTCCCCCTTTTTCTGCTAGGGTTTCGAAACCCTAGCTTTTGCGCCGCCATTTTCGGTCCATCGCTCCTCCGCCATAGACGGTGGTCAGAGTGTGGAAAATCGAGGCCTTTAGCCCTTGTTTTAGCCTCATTTGAAAGCTAGGCATTCTTAGCCCATGATTGGAAGAAAGAAGTTTTCCCCTTGTACCCTTTTGGGTTTAGTTTTTGACGATAGAGAGGAGAACTCCGACGACGTAACCGTGAGGCAATTCAGGTAAGTTTTCCTTTTTCTTCCTTTCGTTTTCGTATATCCAAAAAAAAAACAAAAATAAATAGCGATTAAAAACCGAAAATGAAAAGGTCACCTTTATAAAAATTTATCTGATTCTCTGTAGTTTTTTTTATATTCATTCTCCTATTCGATACATTAATTTTTCAAGGCTTTTATAGCCTAATATATTACAATATATTTACTATTTCTTTGTTCTATTTCTCTACTCTGTTGCATGTCCTTTTTCATTTTGCAGGTAGCATCAGAGCCGGTGGGCAGAGGCGATAGGACAAGGCGTCTGTCTCGGGCGCTGAACCCGTTGACACCACGTGAGGAGCGGTGCCTAAGGTTTCAGAAACCTAGGGTTTCTTCAGAGAGTGTTAAACATTTTGGGCCATAGTTTGGTCCTCATTTTGGGTTTATGTGTGGGCTTGCAAAATTGGTTGTGGGCCTGTAGCCTTTTTGTAGTTTGAACCTTGTAATATGGACTGCTGTTTTTTTCTTATTTTTATTTTGGTTCTTATCTAGGCTCGGGCAAAAATGGGTCATTACTGCTGCCCCTCTTTGCTCATTGTCATGTAACGAGAATGGAGGAAAGACTTCTAAGAAGGACCAATTTTTCCTGGTCTCGCCGAGTCTTAACTTCTTTGGTGCTCCTCTTCTTCAGGTAGGCTCATTCTAGTCCACTGCGTTTTGTTGCTTCGATCCACTCCACTGTGACTACTTGTAGCTTTAACGTGTTTCACTGCAACTTCAGGTAGATGAGGTTTGTAGCTTTAAATTGTAGCTTGATCTGCTCCATTGCAACTTCAAGAAGATAAGATATGCTTTCTTCAGTCTGCTCCACTGTAACTTCAGGGAGATAAGACTTGTAACTTCTCAACTTTCCCCACTGCAACTTTAGAGGGATAATGACTCGTAACTTCAACCTGCCCCACTGCAGCTTCAGGGGGATAGGACTCGTAACTTCTACCTGCCCCACTGTAACTTCAGGGAGATAAGGTTTATAGCTTTAATCACTCTAATGCCATTTCAGGGAGAAGAGACTTGTAGCTTCGATCTACTCTGCTAGAACTTTAAGGAGATATGAATTGTGGCTTCGAGCCGTTCCAGTACCATTTCAGGGAGAAGAGATTTGTAGCTTTGATCTACTCCGTTGGAACTTCAAGGAGATACGAATTGTAGCTTCGAGCCGCTCTAGTGCCATTTCAGGGAGAAGAGATTTGTAGCTTCGATCTACTCAGCAGAAACTACAAGGAGATATGAATTGTGGCTTCGAGCCGCTCTAGTGCCATTTCAGGGAGAAAAGATTTGCAACTTCAATCTACTCCGTTAGAACTTCAAGGAGATACGAATTGTGGCTTCGAGCCGCTCCAATGCCATCTCAGGGAGAAGAGATTTGTAGCTTCGATCTACTCCACTAAAACTTCAAGGAGATGTGAATTGTGGCTTCGAGCTTCGAGCCACTCCAGTGCCATTTTAGGGAGAAGAGATTTGTAGCTTCGATCTACTCCGCTGGAACTTCAAGGAGATACGAATTGTGGCTTTGAGCTGCTCCAATGCCATTTCGGGGAGAAGAGATTTGTAGCTTCGATCTACTCCACTGAAACTTTAAGGGGATACGAATTGTGGCTTCGAGCCACTCCAGTGCCATTTCAGGGAGAAGAGATTTGTAGCTTCGATCTACTCCACTGGAACTTTCAGGAGATAAGAATTGTTGATTTCAACCTGCTCCACTACTGCTTAGGGAGATAAGATGATGGCTTAAATCTGCTCCACTACTGCTTAGGGAGATAAGATCTGTAATCTTCAGGCTACTCCACTACTGCTTAGGGAGATAGGATGGTGGCTTAAATTTGCTCCAATACTACTTAGAGAGACAAGATTCGACGTCTTCGATTTACTCCACTACTACTTAGGGAAATAAGATCTGTGAATTCACCGATGTTGCTACACCATCCTCTAGGGACATGATCTGTAGAATTGGTTTCATGTACCTATGTTTATGCCAAATAATTAGGATGGCATGATCAGAATGAGTCAAATGCTTCTAACTAGATGAATGGTATGAATGCAAAAATGTCATGAGAATGATTCATTGTTGAGTGCTTAAGGCATCATAGCTCATAGTTCATCAGGGCTTTATCACTTGACGTATTATGCTGCCCTCTTGTTTGGCTGGTATTCTTGACAGAAAACCCAAAGAAACAATCATATTCTGCTCAGCAAGCTTGCCCCACTGTAACTTTAGGGAGTTTTTTTTTTATATCCAACCTACTGCAACTCAGGGTATAGGATTTGTTTCATCTTCAATTGATTTATCACACCCTTCTCTGGGTAACATGACCATATAGGTATACAAAATGACAAATTTTCAAGAATGAACCCCTGTTAATGCTTGGATTAACATTGCCTATTGTTCATTGAGGTTGTGTCACCAACACAATACCCTATTTTTTTGTGCAACTGATATCTTTAACAAAGAATCTGAAGAAGCCACAATTTTAAACTCCTCTCTCTCAAATATTTCCAAACCTCAGGCTTGGTGAGTTTTAAATAATGGTCCTGTTTCAGGTTATTGTACTATTTAGAAGCTTCCAGAGTAATATGCAGAACTCTTTTTGTGAAAGTATTATTAGTCCATTAATCGTTATTTCAATGCGAAATGCTTGAAAAAGACTGTAATAATAGACAAGAAAGAAATTAATTGAGAACATAGCTCGAAACAAATAAGTTAACCAAGGATAGCAAATGCAATTAAAAAAGGAATTTATCGAAAGCGTATCTTGAAAAGAATAAGGTAATCAAAAATAGAAAATTCAAAATGGGTAAAATGGGAAACTAGGTGCCCCAGAAATCGCAGCATGAGCTTCTCTATACCAACTTCTTGAGGATCATTTTGAGCTTAATCTGTGTTTAGGGGACCTGGAGTTCTTTGTTGATGCCCCAAGACGTAGCATACTTCTTTATTGTTAATTTAGGCATAGCAAGACTACTGTATGCCCCACTTTAATCCAAATTTGAGTCGCCTTTTTCGAGTTTTCAACTCAAATCCCCTTCGGACTCAAAGCGCCCTTTGCTGGTTTTTACCTTGGCTTCTCATTTTTCTTTTTCCCCTATTTTTTTTCAAGGCGTCCTTTATAGGTTTTCACCTTAGCCTCTCCTTTTAGGTAGAATACTCCTTGACTGGATTTGAATTCACTGGATTGGGAAAATCTTTACCATCAACGCTCCTCTAGAATAAGCCTTCTTTACTACATAAGGTCCTTCCCAGTTTGGCATCCACTTTCCTCTGAAGTCCTTTTGTATAGGAAGGGTCTTATTCAATATCAAGTTTCCTTCATGGAATTCTCTAGGATGAACCTATTTATTGTAAGCTCACATTATTCATTTCTAGTGCATTGGACCATGACAAATAGCTTTCAACCTTCTTTCTTCAAATTCAACTGATCATATCAGGATTGGATCCATTCTGCCTTATCCAACTTCAGCTTTGGCAAGACTCGGAAAAAAGTAATCTCGTCTTCAATGGGAAAAATTGCTTCCATTTCATAAACTAATGAGAAATGTGTTGCCTCGACGAAGGTCTTGGGCAACGTTCGATAAGTATAAAGGGTAAATGGTAACTTCTTTATGCCAATATTTACAAGTCTCGGTCATTTTCCGTATGATCCTTATTTATTTGTTTTTTTATTCTTATACATTTTCTGTTACCTCTACTGTATTGTTTATTTTGAGGTGATGTGGCGTTTGTTCTTCGAACAGACTGCGAATTTTTGACATTGTACAATTGGATATGATCCTTTTTGGCATTTCTTGTTGGCAGATGATCTTCCTCCCTTTTTTTGTTTTTTTTAATTTGATGACATCGACTTAGTAAAATTGGCATATGAAGCAACTTTCACCCTCTTCGTCAAGTAATCGACAACTCCAAAGATGAATCGGTATCGGTTAGACGCTTTTGGCGAGATCGACCCCATAACATCCATGCCCCATATAGAGAAAGTCTACGAAGAAATGAAGGGGCACATGAATCTTGTCTCCATAAATTTTTCATTTAAGGGATACTGATGCAATTCCTTTCTACGGTGGGCCAGCAAAACCCGAATCTCATGATTAGTCTGGCCATCGTAAAACCATTACCATATGTTCTTCAAACACCTTGAAACATCCTCACGTCTTAGTAGCCCAGGCGTATCTTGATACGATCGTGCGAAAACATCTTTGAATTCTTGGAATAATCAATGACGTCTCAATTTTTTCTCTGTGATGATACAGGCTCCAATCTTCACATTTTTCTCTTCTCTTAGGCTCACAATGTCCACTGACTTTTTGTAAGGTAGGATCCATTTTTTTGTTTTACAGTCCTTAACAAATTAGGAGATAGGCTACAATCTCTATCGTCTTCAAAGTCCTGAGATCCCTCTAGACACATATCTTGCTCAAAAGGAAACTCTGGGTCAGTAGTAGTGTCGCTCATGTCATTGATATCTGGAGACTAGTTGTAGGTACGAAGGCAGACTCCAAAGAATAAATGATTCCAAGGATGATTATTTGTATGGTATGATCATAAATGAAAAAATATTCGAAAAAAATGTCCAAAAAATAAAAGAATCTAAGAATAGTTGTTTGTACGATATGAAATGGAAAGAATGAAAGAATATTTACTCAAAATGATAACAAACATGCATTTTATTGAAATAAAGATTTTGGATATAAGCCTATTTTACAAAAGGATTCTTGTTGCTTTTAGGCTTAAAGCAACAAGCGTGTTTTGAATGTTACTCTAGATTAGCTCTAAAGATATAGGGATCTCTTCTACAGTCTCATGGTTCAAAACACTCCCAAGTATGTAGGGGCAGATGCTCAAAAGATTCTATTTCTGGATTCTCTCTTCTGATACATCATTAATGTTCAGATTCCCCAATATCAGGTCTTGCATTAGAGTCCTGAGTTCGATGTACCCTTAGATCTCATGCCGCTATCCATCATTGTAATAGCCCAAAATTGGGTCTAGTTGGAACAGAGGTTTCGGGACCACAAAATCTGGGATATAAATAATTATTTTATGATTATTTTGAGGTCTATGATATGATTGCATGATTGTGTGAAAATTTCGTGAAGAAATTCTATGCATAAAGTGCTTAATTCGAAGTTAGGGACTAAATTGAATAAGTCGCAAAACTTGCATTCTAGAAGTTTCTAGTATGAAATTGATCTGAAATATTAATTAGAGGTCTTAAATAGAAATTTGACCAATTTCTAAGTTATGGACAAAAATTGGACATGGATGGAATTTTTGGAAAGTTTAGTAGTAAGGGTATTTTGGTCATTTAGGGGTAAAATGAATTAAAATACAAAATTAAAAGCCAATTTTGCTCATCTTCTTCACCATGGATGTGTATACCAAGGGAGACTCCATGGCTAGGGTTTTCAAGCTTTCCAAGCTCAATTGTAAGTCTGTTCTAACCCCGTTTTTCAAGTTCTTTACATTTTTGGAGTCCTGGTAACTTGATTTAGCTTATGCTAGCAATTATTCAACCTAGGGTTCATATTTGGAAAAATACCCATAGGTAAAATTTGTGTATTCTGGTGTTTTATGATACAATATGAGGTTTTAAATTATGTTAGACAACTTGTGCTACTCGGTTTTAAGTGAAAACGAGCAAAAGGGCTTAATCGGTAAAAATACCTAATAGTCATAAATATATGTTAGAGTGAGAATTTGATGTTGCCATAGGAGGGAAAAGAGATCATCATGTCATAAAACATAAGAATAAGGGATGAAGTTTAATTCCCGAGCCTAGGGGCAAAAGTGTAAATATGCAAAAGTTTAGGGGCAAAATTGTAATTTTTCCAAAGTTTGAGCTAAGGACTGTTTTGAATAGTACATTAATTAAATAAGTAAAATATGATGTTTTAGATCCCAAAAAACGAGATTTGAACCTAGAATGAGAGAAAAATCGAAAATTGGGAAAGTTGGTAAAATGGCCGTTTTAATATCAAGGTAAGTTCATATGTATAATAAGCATTAATTTATGCATGTTTCAATGTAAAATTGATATATTTACTATGATCTCCGAGGTGTTGAAAGTATATAAGTTGGTATGATAATAATACAACAATAATCTTTGTAATTTATATTTGAAAGTTAAATTTAGTGAATTAATTGAATTATGTTAAATTAAATGATTATGGTGCCAAGTTTATGAATTGATTTAAAAATATGTCTATGGTACATGAAGTGCATTGAATTATCATACATAAATGTGATTTTTATGATTATGGATATTATGGGAAATTGTAAGTTCATATGATTTTTAATAAGACAATGTGTAATTTAATGTTATTACGTCGATATTAAATGAGATGTAAGTTTATATGTAAGTAATACATCACTATTACTTGTATTATGATATTTTATAAAAATATTGGAAATATGTTTGTGGATAATTACTTGATTGATGAAATTGTTGGAAAAGAGAGAAATCTGGTTGAACCTTTGGAAAGATTGGATGATCTGAGATGGTATGTAGCTAGGTCACATGTATAGTCTTGAGTGCACATCATGTGTACAAGAGAGCTACAAGACATTATGATGTAGCTAGGTCGCATGGGTGATACTATGTGTACACCATGTAGACAAGAGAGCTACGGGATATATGTAGCTAGGTCGCATGCGTGGTTCCAAGTGAAGGACACCATGTAGACAAGAGAGCTACGAGATAAACCGGCTAGGTCACATGGGTGGTACTAAGTGTTCACCATGTGTACAAGAGAGCCGAACTATATGATGGGTGGAGCTATGTGCTGAAACCACCAAGTATCGAGGATTGATCCGAAGTGTTCAACGGGAGACTCTCTATGTATTGCTTTGTGAGTTTTGTGATGAATATGTGCAGGAACTTGGTTATGTGAATGATGTGTTCATTAAGTGACCAGGATGTGGTAAGGTTATAAACAAGTAAGTTATACATGAGGATGATTTTATGGTGACCTTGTGATCATGGGCCTATACTTGTGATGTATGAAATGTGGTGAAAATGATTTGTGATATGTATGTTAAAATGAGGTTAATACAAAGAAAGTGTGAAAAAGTGAATTAGCAATAAAACTGTTTTGGACAGTAGCAGTGACGTGATTTTGAAAAATCACCAAAAATAGTATAAATTGAATCAGAGACTGAATGAGATATCAAATTAAATTTTAATGAGTCTATTTTCATATAAAAGAAACATAGAAAGCAAAAGAGTTCTATATTCTGAGATATTTATGTTTTTGTGAGACTAATTCAGAATGATTCCGTGATCCCCTATTCTGACTTTGGAAAATCACAAATATTTGGATAAAAATAATTAGAGGCTCAAAATTAATTTTTAAAATCAATAATGAGTCTATTTTCAAGATAAATCAACAAGAACATTATCCGAGTTCTGTATTGTGAGATAATTAATTTTTAGTGAAGAGAGGTCAGAACTGTCAGAAATTGAAACAGGGGAAATTTTAATGAATAAACTGTACTAATTGGCTAAACCAAAAATTATGAAAATTTTATGGTGGAAAGATATGTGAGTCTAGTTTCAGGGGAAATTTACTGATCTTAATTTGGAGCTCTATTGCTCGAATTATAAATAATTAAGTGACTATAACTTGTGTGGACAGTTTGATGTGAATATTTATTAGTAAATTGTGAAATCGTACTTACAAGAATGCTATATACATTAAGGATGTGGAATGGAGAGGAGGAGGAGGAAAATAAATATATGTGGAATACATGGAAACTATGATATATGAAATATTGATATAATGAAATAAATGATATGTGTTTATAAGAAAACAAAAAGAGAATGTTATGTATCATGACATGTATATATATATATATATATATGACTAGTCTCAATGTAATGCTTGTTGGGTATGGAATTGAATTGAAATGTTTTAGGCAAACATGTTATTCTCACATGATCTGAATCGTGGTATTTTATAAAGATATGATCTAGCTTTAAATATGAATGCTTGATGATTAAGTGAAGATATTTGGTAAGATGATAATCTTGGTATAAATGTATAAGTGGTACTATAATAAACAAGGTAAAATGAGTATGAGAGGCACATGTATGATGACATACAAATGCTATGTTTGTGGTTTAATTGAGGATGTTTAATCATTAAATGAATACCATGTTATATGCTTTTGATTTTGTATAAGTGTGTAAGAGATCAAGGTTGACCAAAGCTTGGAAAAGAGCCTAGGTATATTCCATACAGGCAGAGACACGACCATGTGTCTTAGCCGTGTATGGAACACGACTTTGGGACACGGGCGTGTGGAGCCTTAAAGCATGAAATTTCCAAGATTTTCGTAAGTTCTCAGTTTAGTCCCAAACCCTTTTTAAAGTATGTTTTGGGCTCCGTAGACTCGAATAAGGGACTATGTGTAAGAGAATGAACGCTTTGAAATATGAATAAAATTTTATGGCTCGTATTTTAGTTTAATGTTTGTATGTTTGTCTGGTAATGCCTCGTACCTTAGCCCGGCCTTGGATATGGGTAAGGGGTGTTACAATCATGGAACTCATAATGTTTACCCCTTTAAGAGAAAGGTTGGGTAACGAATTTTCTGCACCAGAGGGATCATCAAATTTCACAATGCCCAATTTGATAAGTCTTTCGATTAATTTTTTAAAAGTGGTGCAGTTCTTAATGGAATGCCCCATGATTCCCGCATGGTATTCACATTGGACGCTTGTATCGTACCATTTAGGGTATGGAGGCTATATTGGTTCTAAGTAAAAAGGGGATACAACATGTGTGTCAAACAAAAACTGGTACAACTCCGTATGCGTGATTGAGATGGGCGTGAACTGGAGTTTTTCTAATTTCGGTCTTGGATTGTGTTCTTGCCTTGGGGAGACCTGATGGCTGGTAGTTACGGTCCTCGACTAGCTTACTGTAATCAGCTCCGAATGGCCCTTGTTATACCTACTCGTACTATTCGTTTCCTTTTCCTTCTTCTTCGGGGCCTTTAAAGTCCACTCTCCCTTTTTCTTTATTTCTACCAGAATAACCCGTTTGGCTCGATCATCCTTCGGGTTAAAACCTAAACCTATTGAGAAGTTTAACAGTGTCGAGGTTCAACCTAACATTGGGGTCTGATAATGACGGGTACCCCTTGCGGATGCGCGTTTGGTTGGGTCAGAACGCTTATTGGGGTAAAACCTGGGGAATAGATGAGGTCTTCATTATCATCCCCACTGTTGACCACTGGGCCACTCCTTTTTTCAAAATCTCCGGCCAGTAATTGGGTTAACTGGCCCATCATATTTCTTTGGAATTCTAGCATTTGTTTCCGCACATCTTGTTGAATTTTGGTCAATTGCTCTTGTATCTGTATTTGCATTTGCTCTATTCTCTCTAACCTTTGGGTCATATCATTTGTCAGTTCTGAAATAATTTTACCTAATTATGGTCCTTTTGAGAAAATTTAATACATATGATAAAATGCAATGCAAATGCATGAGATGCATGCAAAAAGAAAGAGAGGCGTTGATTCTGAATTCAATTCCATTAGAACAACTTTTCTAGAAAACAAATTTCTTTACATAAAACGGATTACATATGCGGTTTTGCCCTCATATTCCAAGTGAAAACACCGATCCTTTTCTTCAGATCCAAATGTTATGGCCAAATCTTGCAAATTTTCCAAAAGATGTCTTTATTATCTCCTTTCTGCTTCATCCGGATCGCAGCCCATTGCTCACTTATCCCCGTGATGCTCGTCAGCTTCTTTAAGACATGATGGCTCTCGAATAATCTTTTTTGGCTTGAATCCTCAGGCAACGAAGCAAAGTCGTCTATGAACTATCAGCCTTCTCTTGTTGTTTACTAAGACCGTATTTGGATGACTTTATTATAATCTACTTTATCAAGAAATCCATTTTCTCATGACAAGCTTTTCTATTTAACAATCGAAAATGAATCAACACCTCCTTTCTATGATGATGTAATGCAATGTAAAACAAAATAAGATACGTCAGTGCAGAAGAAATAAACAATAAAATACAACACCTATCTGGGTGACCACTAGGGTTTGGCGTGGCTATACCTAAGGTGGGCTCCTAGGTCTCTCTATATGTGGGTTGGTTCTAAGGAAAGGGTACCTAAACTAGCAAATTCCTCAATCTTCACCCATTATAGGCTCATATGGATTGAGTTCAATTCAGGGGAATACATTTCCCTATGGCCATGCTATAGCACCCCTAAACCCGGCCCAGACGTTATGGCCGGATCCGACATGCCATATCGAAGCGTTCAAAACATTTTATATTGTTGATCCAGAAAAACCTACTTAGTGTTTTAAAAGATAATTTCATTATAGGTTAAAGTGAATGGAAGCTGTGCACCAGGTAGGAAACCAAAAAAGAGGAGGTGAGTCTATCGGATTACTTAAGTACCAAGCTCCCTTCGGATCCAATCCTAGACATGCACACCGCCATTGCCACACCTTTACGTCATGTATATTTCTAGGAAACCGATTTGATTAAGTCATTTTTAGGAAAAGTGATTAATTTTAGAAAATACTTTCATTGCGGAAGCTTTGCTTGTTGTCGTGTTATTTTGAAATCAATTGTTGTTTTTTTTGAAAACGCCTAAAGCTATCCAATTTCAACAGTTAAAATAAGTAATACATATCTTAGTAATACATATTAAAACCATAAAAATAATTAAGCGGCCTTATTACATTTAAAACCCAAACCTCAACGTAAATAATAGGATGTCCAGTTCACTAGAAGAAAACCAAACTTTGAGCGGTGGCCACTCCAAATTCCTTCACAGCTCCAAGCCCACTATGGTTGGGGATTTCTGCGTGGATGAAAATAAAAGGGTGAGTTTGGGGAAACTCGATGTGTAAGGAAAACCCATTCAAAGCCCAAGTCGGCTCCAGCCCATTGGGCCTAAGCCCATTCAGTAATGATGGTACTGGGCGAGCCCTTTTCAGATTACAATAAACTGGGCCTTAGCCCCTTATTCAGATAACAATATGGCCCATAGGCCCATTTCAAAATACATGCAACATCAATAACATATGCAAGCCCATTTGGGGAGACTACTCAACCCACCAACCACTACACTCAACCCGTACTAGCCCTACACTCCATGTGGGGAATAGCTCAACCCACATGACCACTCCTGATTCCACAGCTTGCCTTCTTTGTGCTCAGCTTAACGATAAATTGAGACAAAGCCTCCAAGATCGTGGACAAGCCACTTTCAGTACTTCCTCGTCAATATCCCAATCCCATGCATCGATAATAACAACATGGCATGCGATAAATAACAACATCAAACATGCATTTAGGTCAATTTAACCTAGGGGTATTTGGTAATTTATCTACTAGGGTAAAAGCGTAAATTTTCCACTTTTAAAGGTATTTCAGTAATTTATCTATTTTAGGGTTTTTCATGCATATTCCTACTTTTCATGTACTAACAGAATCACGTACCGAGGGTTCTTACCGAATTGGGCCCGTTGGCCCATCATTCCAATTTTGGCCCATTAAGCCCAAAAATATCGAGGGCACAGAAATCATGCACTTTGCAGTCCAAATTTTACCGCTTACCAAAAATATTAATCGATTTACCTCACGAACATTCGCACACTCGCAAATCTACAAAATACCGATTTTTGGCATTTCGGCTTTTCGACTTTTGCCGATCCAGACTAAGAAAGAGGATGTTAGTTACACACTGCTTATGCGACGATATCTTGTGAGATCCACACACGAACCGCCTACAATTGGATTACTAACACGTTAATCTAACTATTCAAATACAAACTACGATTAACCCCTTACAATATTCGCCAACCACACCTACAGGTCATAGTAAGCTTATAAGAAATCAATAAGCAACTCATTAACAAATTTTTGTCAATGTTTACCACATAATCATAATTTCACTGCAAGCTGTCTTCCTGAGCAACAGTCACTAAATCATTTATAACTGGAGCTACGAAACTCCAAATCAAGTTCCGTTAATTTTCCTTGAAAATAGACTCATATATATTCTATCCATAAAATTTTCAGAATTTTTGGTTTAGCCAATCAATACCAGATTTTTCTCAAAGTTTCCCATGTTTCACTGTTTGACTAATCTGACCACTCTTCATTACAAATCAAATTTCTCATTGTACAAAATTAAAAATATGTTCTCGTTTATTCCATTTGAAACTAGACTCATTAAGCTTTAATTACATAATTTATGCAGCTTCTAACTCATCTCCCACAATTTATGGTAATTTTCCAAAGTCACGTTACTGCTGCTGTCCCAAGCAGATTTATTACCAAATCACTCTTTCACACCTAACTTGCATGCTTGTTATTTAAACATGTATATCACCAATTAATCATCACATATCTATGATTTTACTTAAGTATAATCTCCATTTCATCATTTTAAAGCACAACATGTTAGCCGATTTTTCCCCTTAGCATCTAAGGCACATGCATGCTCATTTGTTTGGCTCAACTTCACCTATCTTTCATTTTTCATCAAAAGAACATGAAACAACAATCATTTCCTTCATTTTAATTCATGACTAAATGCTCACAACACAACTAAAAACCAAAATATGCTTCAAGAGTTAAGGTAGAATCAAGAAGAACTCATGAACATCAAGATAGAAGCAAACTACCATGAACTTACCTTCAATTTTCTTCCCCAAGTGACCGAACATTCAAGAGCTTTCTCCTCTCCTTTCTCTTCTCTAACTTTAGGCTATGATGAACAAAGATGGACAAAACTTTGTTCTTTTCACCCCTTTTCTTTTAATAAAATTTCATATTTCATCCATTTAATTCTTTAATACAAAAGACATGAAATGCCCATCATGGAACATTTACCTAAACCATTATCATGGAACATTTACCTAACCCATTATCATTGAATATTTACCTAATCCATTATCATGGAACATTTACCTAACCCATTATCAATTTGTACCATGAATTATGGATATCAAGTGCTCATATTGTCTACAACAACATGATGGCTGGCCACTTCATGTAAAATGGGAGGTTTGTCATGCAAATCCTCCTATTTTGCACTCCTATTTATTTGGCCACTTCAATTTAGCCTATAGCATTTTCAAACATTTTCACATAGGTCCTATTTCATAATTTCACCCCCTTTTTCTTATGGAACAAAAATTAACTAAAATTGCCGGGTTCTATCTTAAGCTTGGGCCTTCTAGAGGCCCACTAACATAATTAAACCTATGCCAACATTTACAGAATTCCCGAAAATTGGGGCGTTACACATGCGGAGATGAAAATCTCACGAAGACATAGGTACAGATGTACCCCAGAAGCAGTCTACTAGCCTATGCGGAGTGAAAACCTCACGAAGGCATAGCTTCTCACTCCCACCTAAAAGGGTAAAATCGACCGATCATGCGATGTAATGTGCAGAAGGATACTAAAACTCAAACCAATACAAAAATTATAAACCATAATAATGAGAATCGTAACAAAGACGGGTGAAATACAAAGAGAAGATCTCTATGAGGAAAATGCAATGCAATCCTAAAAGAAACACATCAATACGAAAACATAAATGACAAATAGAGCACCCATTCGGGTGACCTCTAGGGTTTGGAGTGGTTCTACCTAGGGTTGGCTCTTAGGGCTCATTATATGTGGCTCGTTTCTAGAGTAAGGGTACTTGAACCAGCAGATTCCTCGATCTTCATCTATTATAGGCTCATATAAACTGAGTTCAGTTCAGGGGAATACATTTTCCTATGGCTGCACGGAGATGAAATCTCACGAAGACATAGGTACGGATGTATCCCGAAAGCGATCCACTATCCTACATGGAGGTGAAAACCCCACGAAGGAATAGTTTCTCACTCCCACTTAAGCGGTGTGACCACAACAGTCATGGAATGCAATGTGCGAGGATATATGCATAAAAAAAACTTGAAGCAATAAAGAAAATAGGAATAAAATGCAATGAAGGGATCGTAAGTTTAACATGAATTTTCAATTTTCGACAAAGGAAAAAAATTAATCAATTTATGGCTCGACTCTCAAACGTCCCCAGTGGAGTCGCCAAGCTGTCGAAACCATTTTTTTTTTTAAATCGAGTTGACTTTATATTTTGAAAAGAAAATGAAAATTGGGAGTCGCCACCATTCCTTTTTACTTAGGTGTGATCGGATCACCTAGAAATTTGGTCATTTTAATAAAATATTTCGATTTACTAAAACAACAATTTTGGTCTACGAAATTCGAGAAAACGGGTTTGGGAGTCGGTTACGTATGAGGAAGGACTAGCACCCTCGTAACGCCCAAAATTGGTACCTAATTGATTAATTAATGTCTTAATGTCGAAATTTAAAACTCGAAAAGAATTAAAAATACGATCCTCTCTTTTTAATGTTGATTTCTTCGAAGAATTTGCTTGCGTAAATCGAAGCGGGTGTTAAAGACTTTCTTGTCCCAAGTAATAAAATATGACATCTAGTAAGTTAGGACACAACATTTAAAATCCTCGAGAATAAACTAGTCTTTTGATTTTCAAAATTCATGCGTTTTAATTTCAAAAGGTTATTCGGTCATTTGGGTCAAGCGAAGAAAATCGAAACCCAAAGACGTTATGGCACGATCTCTAGAATCTCCAAACACGGAATATTGCCTTTATTATAAAAATATCATTTTTTTTTAAAAATTATTTGGCTATCTAGGTTTAACGAGAAAATCGAAACCCGTAAGTTGGGGTACATTTTCTCGAATCTCCCAAATATCGAACAATGCTCCTTTTTTGAAAACTTCCCTTTGTTTGTAAGTTCAGGGAAAATTTAACGAGGTCTTTAAAAAGATACACATTTAAAAACGTTGTGATAAAAATAATGTGATTACAAAATAAAATGAGATGAGGCAATTATAATGAAACATGAAATAAAGGGACTATAGCAATAAACACGTAACATGTAGCATTTCAATATTGATAATCAAGGAAAGACAAAGTAAAAATCATGAAGCAATTTAAAGTAGGTAACATAAGAAAACAATTTAGATAATAATATACACGTGACAGCTTAAAGCAAATAATAGATAAACAATTTAAGAACAATATATGATAAAACTATTTAAAATAGATACTATATGAATCAGTTTAAGGCAAAATAAAATGATGTCGATAGTAATAAGAATAATAATATGTTAATGATAACGATAATATAAAATAATGAAATAATAAAATATGTTAACAAGGATAATAATAATATAAAAATGAAGAATAATAGTGTATTAATGATAAAATCAAGAATAATAATAACAACAATAATACAAATAATAATACATAAAAATGGTAATAATAATAATAATAATAATGGTAATAATAACTTTAAAAATAAAATAGCAAAATGACTAAAAAGAACTAAAGAAAAGTAAAATAGTTTTAAAAATTGTATCAAAGTATATAAGTAGATAGATAGTAAAAATAAGATAAAAATATGTATATATAACTTTAGGTAAACACACACACGTATATATATATATATAAAATTATGATAACAATAGTACTACGAATACTAGTTAATTTAGTAGTAATAATAAAACAAATAAATTAATACAAAAAGAAAGTATAATGAGAAAAATATTAAACTAATTAAAAATAGAATAGAATAGCAAAAATAAACAGGAAAGGACTATATTGAATTTAAAATCAAAATTTGGGGCAAATAAATAAAAGGAAAATGGGGATTTGGTGCGAACACGCGAATGACATAGAGGGACTAAAAGGAAAATGTTTCCTCTTCCTCCAAAATGGTTTCGTTCATATAAGGACCGAATTGAAACAAAGTTAAAATTAAAAGACAAAAGCTAAAAAATAGGAAAAGATTGGATTAAATCATAATAGAAATGCGGAAGGACTGCGCGCGCAATTATCCCAATAAGCAGAAACACGCAGATCCCTTTGTGGAGCGGGTCGGATCTCGGGTCTGGCGCCTAAACGACGCCGTTTTGGAGCTGGGGCCTTAGGTGCAAAACAGCACCATTTTATTCTTGCATAAAAACCATCTTTTCTAAAACATTTTCATTTTTTGCAGCTTTTTTCTTAAAAAAAAAAAACTTAAAAAGAACTCTCCCCCTTTTTCTGCTAGGGTTTCGAAACCCTAGCTTTTGCGCCACCATCGTCAGTCCACCGCTCCTCAGCCATGGATGATGGTCAGAGTTTGGCAAATCGAGGCCTTTAGCCCTCGTTTTAGCCCCATTTGAAAGCTAGGCATTCTTAGCCCACGATTGGGAGAAGGAAGTTTTCCCCTTGTCCCCTTTTGGGTTCAGTTTTTGATGACGGAGAGGAGAACTCCGACGACGTAACCGTGAGGCAGTTCAGGTAAGTTTTCCTTTTTTCTTCCTTTAGTTTTCGAATATCCAAAAAAAAAAAATAGCGAGTAAAAACCGAAAATGAAAAGGTCGCCTTTAGAAAAAAATTTCTGATTCTCTATTTTTTTTTGTATTCATTCTGCCCTTCGATACACTGATTTTTCGAGGCTTTTATAGCCTAATATATTACAATATATTTACAATTTCTTTGTCCTATTTCTCTGCTCTGTTGCATGTCCTCTTTCATTTTGCAAGTAGCACCGGAGTAGGTAGGCAGAGGCGATAGGACGAGGCATCTGTCTCAGGCACTGAACGTGCTGACACCACGTGAGGAGCGGCGCCTAAGGTTTCAGAAACCTAGGGTTTCTTCAGAGAGTGTTAAACATTTTGGGCCATAGTTTGGTCCTTATTTTGGGTTTATGTGTGGGCTTGTAAAATTGGTTTTGGGCCTGTAGCCTGTTCTGTAGTTTGGACCTTGTAATAATGGACTGCTATTTTTTTCTTATTTTTATTTTGGTTCTTCTCTGGGCCCGGGCAAAAATGGGTCATTAGATACTTTTTTTTTTTAAATTTCCATGTTAAAATATTTATAAACATGCTTATTTTCATATAAAAAAATATTCTGAGATTTTATAAATATTTAAAATTTTGTTTAAAATCCAAAATCTGACAAAACTTGAATTTGAATTAGGTTGGGTTGTCTCGATTAAAGGTTAAAAATGATAAAAGGAAAAGTATATTGTTTGATTAGGATAATAATAAAATGACAAAACTTTCAAATATTCTCAAAAAATTTGAAAATTTTTGGCAACTTAATTTTGGTGCTTAATTTATGCATAATTAAGTAAATGTGCATGTTATTATTTTATTAATGTTTATAATCTTCTCTAAAGGGGTGAACAAAGATTTAGTAGGACATCTTTGTGATATGTTTGGTTTTCGTAAGGTCCATAATCTAGGATCATACTTGGGAATCCCTCTTTTCCACAAAAGAGTAGCAAATAGCTTCTTGAGGTTTGTGGTAGAAAAAGTTAAAGCTAGGTTGCAAAGGTGGGAAGCGAAGCAATTGTCTCTAGCTGATACAGTTACTTTAGCACAATCGGTCATACTTTCAATTCTTAGCTATTTTATGCAGTCCTTGAGGATTCCGCAAGAACTATGTAATGAGATTGAAAGTATCATTAGACAGTTTATATGGGGATCAAATGGAGGTGATAAACAGATGGCGCTTGTTAGTTGACAATTATTATGTTAGCCAAAAGTGCGTGGAGGGCTTGGGATTCGACAACTAAAAGATCAAAACACCTCTTTCTTGTTGAAATTGGGTTTTAATATTTTGGCAAATTTGGAGGCTCTATGGGTTCGTGTCTTGCATTCGAAGTATGGGGGAGAATGGTATACCCTTTAGTATCTCTCATAGCAATTCTTCCTTCCTCTGGAGAACTTTATCTAAGGTATTACCTTTGCTTCGAGAAAATATATTTTGGTCAGTTGGAAATGGTAACATCATTAAGTATTGGAGGGATGGTTGGATTTTGGAGATTGGTCCCTTGATTAATCTAATTCCACCGAGAGCCAATATTGTCATGGATTGTTTTCTCAAAGAGATGATTATAGATGAAGAACTATGGAATCTGGAGATCTTTCAGGTTTGTTTATCCAAAGATATTATTGGGCGTATTACTAGTATTCCACCACCACATCCATCAACTGAAACTACCAAGATTGCTTGGGTGGGGACTTCTTCAGGCTTCTTCTCTATTAAAAGTGCTTATCGGATGGTTAAGGAGAGTTTGTGAAATCCTAGGGAGGAAGTTTGGACATTACCATGGAAGGTTCAAGGCCTTCAAAGGATTTAAATATTTCTTTGGCTGGCTCTCAACAATAGTTGCTTATTCAAGTAGAGTGACTAAAGTGTGGAGTTGGTAGTGATGCAAGTTGCTCAATTTGTGGACATGAACTGGAGGATCTTCATTCTATCAAAGATTGTAATGTAGAGAAGGATATTTGGTCTTGAATCATCCCACCCTAGAAGCAAGACTATTTCTTTTCAAGTAATTTGCTTGAGTCTAATTTACAGAATCGACATAATTTCGTTATGGGGAATGTTGTTTGGTCGTTTTTCTTTGGCATAGTTACTTGGCGTATTTGGAAGAACAAGAATACATGTATCTTCCAAGGTTTTCCATAGAGTGTAGAGAAGATTATCAAAGGTGCGTATAGTTGGGCCAAACAATTTATTTCTACTCGTAAAGGAGGAGGTTCTATAAGGCAAGTCTCGAGGGAGGGGATGGTGGAAACAGAAGGGTGGATTTGTTTAAAAATTGATGGAGTTGTTAAGATTAACACATGATGTGCTGTTATAAGAATATTTTTGAAAGATCATAATAGGAATTGGATCCTTGGGTTTAATTGTAGATTGGAGAGTTGTTAGGTATTTGAAGTTGAATTGTAGGACATTCTCGATGGTGTAACGTTGGTGCAAGGAAGGCAACATGATAGGATAATGGTACAAACATATAACATGGAAGTTATTGGAGCTATCAAGAAAAGTGGTCGAAGTGGTCAAATTTAACAATAATTAGGCTTATAACTCAGCTTTTGTAGAGTGTAGAGAATTGGTCAATTTAACATGTCCCTAGGAAAAAAAAATATTGAAGCTGACTGAATTGCCAAATTGGACTTTAACAGAGAGGAATGTTTATATTTATATAGATTCTCCATTTGAATCTTTCTAACTTTTTGTAAAGTGTTTTAATTTATTCACGAAATGAAATTTTGACTAATTAAATCGTAGCCACATCTTTAATTATTTTTATATTACATATTAAGCACTTTTAAATAACATATATAGTACTATAATGTCAATTGTGATTAACAACATGAAACATAATAAATTTTAGGCATAATGATTAATTTAGCACTCAACCTTTAAATATTTTGTTGATGTGACTCTTTTTTTTGTAGTTAAAATTGACCATTAACATTTAAAAAAAGTCGAATTATTTTTAATGAAAATGCTAACTAAAACATTAATTTTTTAATGGTGTTGGCATGGCAACCTGCATGGTAATACATTTATACTTCATGCTGACATGACACTATTTATTTTATATGTCATGGTCAACAAATATTTTAAAAATAATAAAAATATTCAAAATTTTAAAAATAAAATAAAGATCATAAATATTAAAAAAATTAGCATGGTACATGTGGATTATCATGCATGATGCCAGGTTAAAAGTTTAACGTTTTAGCCAGTATTTCTATTAAAAAAAACCAACAACTCGACTCATTCTGGAAGGTTGATGGCCAAAATTGAATATTTTAAAAGGTCGAGGGCCAATTTTAGCTTAAAAAATATTAAGGGCCAAATTGAAAAAAAGATGTAATCATTAAGGGCAAAAAAATTGTATTATGCCTAAATTTTATCCCACATAATTTTTAGGCAAAATGACTTATTTGGCCCTCCAACTTTTCAGAAAAAGTCATTTTAACTCTCCATTTAATTTGTTGTCTCTTTTAGCCTTTGAACTTGTAATTTTGTTAAATCACCTCAAAATGGATGAAAAAGTCAATATTTGTTAACTTTGCTGATGTGGCATCCTTGTGTATGCCAAGTTAGCAATTAATTATTTTTGAAAAAATTTAAAAATATTTTTATAATTTTAATAGTTTTAATTTTTTAAAAATAATTTTTATAAAATAATTTTTATAAATGTTTTGAATTTTAAAAATTAATTAATTGTTGACATTGCATCCACATGACAATCCACATGTATGCGACATCAGTAAAGTTAACAAACGTTAACTTTCTATCTATTTTTGAGTAATTTGACAAACAATGCAAGTTTAAGAACTAAAAAAAAAAAAAGAAAGAGTAAATAAAGGGCTAAAATGATAAATTTTTTTTTGTAAAGTTGGTGTAAAAAGTACATAAAAAAATTCCTGTTAACATCAATTGGTATAGCGTAATTAATCCCTTCTCTCTCTTTGTTTTAGAAAGAATAAGTGAATAATAAAACCAGGTTAATTACTGGATTTTCTTTATACTTCATTGCAAAATAAAAGTATAGTTTTTACTATAGCTTATGTTAATTCTATTGTTAATTATGTTTGATGAAGCCTTAACTTGTGGTTAATCTTTTCTGCAAGTATAACATATCTTTTCATAATTTATGACCCCTGGAAATGGGAGATTAGTTCTATTAAAATCCATGCCAAATACAATCCCAAGAATGTAATTAATTTAAATTCATACTTCAACGTATTTCTTGCAACTACAATGAAGATCTTGGCTCCCCTGCCCATTGGGTTTGCAATGCTCTTGGTTCATTTGGCCATTATTCCCATCACTGGAACTAGTATTAACCCACCTAGGAATCTTGGGGCTGCCATCATATACAACAAAGACCGTGCTTGGGATGACCATGTTAATATCATTACTCATTCCCCATTGTTTCTTAGTTGACATTGTTAAGAGAGATTTGAGTGAAGTGTTTTTTTGTTTGTTTGCAGTGGGTCTTCTGAGTTGGACCTTTCATAGGAGTTGCACTTCTTGCAATTTACCACCAGAAAATTATCAAGATTTGTCCATTTAAGCCTAGAGGTTGAAATGATTAAATCTTTGTATGTGTATGTGTTGAGTTTTAAGTCAAAACTAAAGATAAAAAACAACTAAAACTTGTGTTGAGAGATGAAAAACAGAAGCAAGAATCGAATGTTGAAGGAGAAAAGAAGTTGACTAATCTCATTACTTCATTAAGCAAAATAACATGTACATATATGGTTCAATTACATTGAAAGAAAATAAATCTTGCTTATGCAAGTAACTAAACTGTAAAATCAGCTTAATGATAATCTAAAACCTACTAAAATTGCTAAGTACATGGCTAACCTTTGCTAATCAAAAAGTTACAATCAAATCAAACATAAGTCACCTGTTACAAAAGGTCAATGACCGAAATACACGATGGACATTTGCTTGCTGCTGGTATGTTGACACTCCTCCTTGGCTTCAAAGCAGCAGACTCCAATTTCCTTCATCAAGTACTCGAACCTTATGGCAGCCAATGGCTTGGTCAAAATGTCTGCAAGTTGAACCTCCGAGTAGCAATGGATCAAGTTGATTTCCTTTGACAATTCTGCCTCTCTCACAAAATGATACTTGATCTTGAAATGCTTGGCCTTGCCATGAAACATAGGATTCTTAGCAATTGCAACAGCTAACTGATTGTCAACTTTGATCTCCATTGCTTCCACTTGATCAGCATTCAAGTCACTCAAAATATTTTCTGAGCTAAATGGCTTGTTTGATAGCAGTAGCAGCTACAATATACTTTGCTTCTGTAGTGGATACTGTCTGTTGCTTCTTAGAACTTCAACTAAAAACACCTGAGCCTGGAGTGTTGAAGTAGCTCGATGTGCTCTTCATATAATCAACTGAACCAGCCCAATCACTGTCTGAATAGCCAACCGGCTTTAGTTATTCATCTTTCTCAAACTTCACACCATGGTCTAAGGTTCCTTTGACATACCTTAAGACTCTTTTAGCAACCTTGAAATGAACTACATTGTAGTAATGCATGAACCTCGATAGAAGGCTGACTGCATACATGGTGTCTGGCCTTGTTGCTGTCAAATAGAGTAGGCAACCAACTAAACTTTTGTAACTCTTCTCATCAACTCGAGCATGGTCACTATTGCTGGATAGTTTTTCTCCCTGTGCCACAGGAGTACTAGCAGGTTTGTAATTTGCCATGCATAACTTGCTTAGAACCTTCAATGCAAATGCTTGTTGGCTTATGAATATGCTATGTCCATTCTGATTCACCTCCATACCAAGGAAGTAGATCATCAATCCTAGATCAGTCATCTCGAAAACATCTTGCATTTGCTTCTTAAAATTTTCAATCAATTCACTTCTATAGTCAGTAACCAACAAGTCATCCTTATACAGAGACACAACTAGCAAGGTTTCCTTTTCCATTTTTTTCACATATAGTGTAGGTTCACTAATGCTATTCTCGCACCCCAGCCTTGACAAGTATGCATCAATCCTGTCATACCAGGCCCTTGGAGCTTGTTTTAGGCTATATGAGGCCTTCTTGAGCTTGTAGATCTTATGCTCTTCACCAAGAACGTTGAATCCATTAAGTTGTTCAACAAAGATCTCTTCCTTGAGAAATCCATTCAGAAAAGCTGACTTGACATCTAGCTGATACACTTTCCACTACTTCTGAGCAGCCAAGGCAAATAATAGCCTTATGGTGTCCAACCTTGCAACTGGTGCAAAGGTTTCAAAGAAATTAATGCCATCCTACTGATTGTACCCCTTCATAAACAACTTAGCTTCGTGCTTGTTCAGTGACCTATCTATATTGTGTTTGGTCCTGAACACCTATTTCACACCAATAACCTTTCTGTTTGCTGGTCTATTAACTAGCTTCCATGTGTCATTTTTGTGGATCATTCTCAGTTCAGCCTCCACAGCTTCTTTCCAACAGCCCTCTCTTGCAGCTTAATCAAAGCAGGAAGGCTCAACAATGGTCATACCACACCTCTCATAGATGTCCATTAAGGTTCTAGTGCCTTTTACAAGTGCATCATCAAAATCATCATCAGTTTCAGCTTCAATTTTAGCATGCTGTAGGTTAAGATCATGCTAGTCTTGCTCAGAAAATCTTGCATCTATTCCATCCCATTTCCTACAGCTCCCTTGTAACACCCCTCACCCGTACCCGATGCCGGGATAGGGTTCGAGGCATTACCAGGACTTTACATTTCAAAACGTACCAAATTGGGTCACCAAGTTTTACTCAAATTTTAAGCTTTTCGTTCATGAATAACTCGTCCCTTATATAGGCCTTCGAGGCCTATAACATACCTAGAGGCAATGCGGGACAAATTTGGGTACGTTCGATAAACCTTGGGCTCTTTAGGAAATTTTTCCTTATCATAAAATGTCACACGCCTGTGTAGATGGGCCGTGTGGACTCACATGCCCGTGTGACTTGGGGCACGCCCATACCCTTCAGCCGTGGGCAAAACTGACTTATCAACACGGCTATGGCACACACCCATGCTACCTGCCCGTGGACGACACTGTCTTTTTAACACGACCATGGTGCATGCCTGTGTGGCCTACCCGTGTACAATTTTGAGCTAAAATTTTAAGTGCAGGGGACACACGGCCATAGCACAAGCCCATGAGAGGGAACCGCGTGTCACACAGGGCCTAAACGCACGTTCGTGTGTCTAACCATGTGGACTCTAATAGGCTATTTTCCAAGCCTTTAGTCACCCCTTTCTACTACTTGTACTTAGTGGTTACCAAATTCAAAGTAAAACACAATTATACACTTGTAAATAATCTTGATTAAACTAGATGTATGGAAACCTCATATCATTGGTTTCACACATGATAGGTTATTTCCCATTTAATGTTTATGGGTTCCCATTTCACTTTAATTCATCCGAAATTGGCTCGTTCATGTGACTTATTGCCAATCGGTAACAACCCATCACTTGTAAATAAAACCATGCATAAATTCGTAGGTCATAGCCTACTTGGTTTTGCATAAATTCATAGGTCATAGCCTACTTCAATGAAGCCAATTTTCGTGGCCATATACAAAGAGATAAACATATTCTTACATGCCTTCATTTGGCAAATCAAATGACACATATAACAAAATATTCAAAAATACTATACATGCCATTGAACGAAACAAACAAAGTCTTTATACCAAAGCTTGTCTAGTGAATAGTGTGTTGACTCTCCAATCGTTTTCCAATCCTTTCGAGTCCTCGAGCTCTGTGAGACAGGGAAAAAGAGAGAGGTAAGCATTTACATGCTTAGTAAGCTCGAATAACCGGAAAGTAAACTTACCGAGTAATTAGCATACATCCATATTTAAATCATAAAATCATCAATTATGAAACGATTCCCTATCACATGCACTCAATCAATGAGTTAGTTATATAACAAAACATCATGTAATTTATGTAGATGAGCTCATCATTCATCATCTTATTGACATACATCATAGTAATCCTATTGAGTTTCTAGGAAATCTCGATGAAATACCCATTACCCGTCAATTCTTATGAATGATCATTTTACATATATGCATTCCCGTGAACCTCACATCTCATGGCAGGATTACCAGTCCAGGCTAAATCCCCCATATCATGAACTCATAAGGTGATGTCAGAATTACTAGTTTAGGCTAAATCCTTTATAACGACAAACACCCTTAATGGGCTCGGATCTGAATTACCAGTCCAAGCTACATTCAGACCCTAATCAGATTACCCGTCCGGGCTAAATCCATAATGCACACATATTCTTCGAGAGGCTTGATTATTCAAGGAGCACCTGTTCGGGCTAGATCCTTTTCATACTTGAGATCACGGATTACTCATCCGGGCTAAATCCTTACTGCAACGCATGCAGGATCTCTTTACACTTATCAATGAGGGTTTATTCATCGAATTCCCATTGTCAACCTCATCCGAGACATTTTTCACATGTTACCATCAAATATGCATTTCTATGATATTTCATGCTAATAATAAATGAAATCATCTTGCATTCATAAATCATTCAATTATACATATTAGGGGTTTACTTTAAGTTATCCGAACTTACCTGGTATTCTTTTTGGAGTTGTGTTTCGGTTATTCCGAAACCTTCCGTTTACCTCGATCGACCTCCGAAATTTGTTCATCGGGGTCTATAACAAAAAAATTTAACTCATTAATACACTACATTATACATTTCAAGTTTAATATCTACCCTTGGTCCAAATGACTATTTTGCCCCTAACCTTTCACATTTTTACGATTTAGTCCCTAGGCTCGTATAATGAAACACATGCACTTTCTATCTTACCCAAGCCTAGTCGAACAATTTTCCTTCTTATGGTAGCCCACATTTTCCGTTATTTTCTCATTTATACCACACATTTACATCTTTTGCAAAATTGTCCCTATAAGAGTTTTTCATGAAAATCACTTAGGAAAAGATGTTTAACACATATTCAACTTTCATATTCCTCCATAATCCATAAAAATACAAGTAACTCATGCATGGGTAAATTTTTAAACATGAACCCTAACATGAAATATGGGTAGAAATGGAGAGAGCAAGCTACCGGGATTTCAAAAATACAAAGAGCATGAAAAACAGGGCTTGAGAGCACTTACTATTGAGCTTGAAATGTTTGAAAACCCTAGCTATGGTGACAAGAGAATTTCTGCAGCTATGGGGAAAAAGATGGCTGATTTTGGCTTGATTTTTGCCATTTTATTTCATTAAAAAGCCAAATGACCAAAATGCCCTCATGCCCTTTGTTTAAAATTTCATCCATGCAAGCCCATTTTTGTCCAAAAACTTAGAATTTGGGAAAATTACTCTCCAAGACCTTCTAATTCATAACCCAAAGCAATTTCATACAAATTGCTTCTAGAATTCAAGTTTTGCAATTTATTCAATTTAGTCCCTAATTTCCAATTGAACACCTTACTCAAAGAATTTCTTTATGAAACTTTAACACATGCATATACTTATATTCTAGGCCTCATAATAATCATAAAGTAAATATTTTGATGTCAGATTTGTGGTTTCGAAACCACCATTCCGACTAGGCCTTATTTCAGGATGTTACATCCCTTCATTGAATTTCACATCCCTGCTCACAACAATCTTCTTAGTAGATGGATTAAAAACCCTGTACCCTTTCTTCACATAGCTGTAGCTAACAAAGACTCCAGGCATGGATCTTTTTTCCAGTTTAGTTCTTTTCTCAACTGGCTTTAGTGTATAGCATAAGCAGCCAAACACCTTCAAGTGTGAGACAATTGGTTTTTGTCTAAACCAGGCTTCAAAATATGTTTTGCCTTTGATTGTATTGGTTGGCAGCCTATTTAGCAAATACAAAGAGGTATTTACTGCCTCAACCCAAAAATTGTTAGGCATCTTACCTTCAAAAAATAGGAACCTGGCCATATCAAGAACAGTCATGTTTTTCCTCTCACAAAGACCATTTTGTTGTGGTGTATAGATGGTGGTTAATTGGTGCTAAATTCCAGCTTCATCACAAATCTTCTGGAACCTTTGAGATACATATTCCCCATTATTAAATCTCAATGTCTTTAACTTGCAATTGACTTGATTCTTAACCAATGCCTTAAACTTGTAAAAGAAGTTAGCCACATCTGACTTTTGTTTCAGAAAGCTCACCCAACAGAATCTGGTGCAATCATCAATAAATAATGCAAAGTACTTACTACCATTCAAAGAGGAGGTCTTCATAGGTTCAAAAATGTCTGTATGGACCAGTTGAATCCTCTCTTGAGCTCTTCAAGCTTTGTTAACAGGAAAAGGTAGTCTGGTCTGCTTGCCAAACTGATAGACTTCACACACATCTTTTCTAGGCTCGATCTTAGACATGTCTTCAACTAGGCTTATCTTGTGCAGTAGACTTAATAATTTATAGTTTGCATGCCCTAGCCTCTTGTACCACAAACATGATTCATCAGTCAGAGCTATATGTGCCTTTGCTTCTAACTAATTCACATCCAAGGTGAAGGATCTGTCATGCATAACTACTGTCACTAGCACTTGATCAAAAACATCATTGATTACACAAGTCTTTCTTTCAAAGATAAGGGAGTAACCCTTCTCTAACAATTGACCAACACTAAGTAGATTCTGGTCAATATCAAGTACAAAATAACTTTTGAGATAGTTTTTTTACCTAACTGAGTGCAAATCACAACCTTGCCCTTGCCTTTGGCCTCAATGAAATTCTCAATTCTGACTTTGGACATAAAGTTGGTGTCTAGCTCCCTGAACATGCCTTACTCTAAAGCCATATGATGAGCACAACCATTGTCAATCAGCCAATTTTTTTTGACTTTGCTCGAACTTGCAAAACAAGAGGCAATGAAAACATGCTCCTTTTGAGCTTGAACATCCTCAGTATCCTAAGCTTGATTCTGCTGCTGTGGTTGTGTTTTTGCCTTGTTCTTGCAACTTTATCAATGTGGCCAAGTTGTTTGCAACTTCTACATTGAATGTCAGTCTTGTACCAGCAGTATTTTTCCAAATGAGTAGACTTCTTACAGTGAGTGCATGGTGTAAACTTCTTTTTGGCAGCATTCTTCTTCCATTTCTCTTTCTTTTCTAGCCAAGGCTTCTTGCCTTTGTAACTTGAGCTTGAGCTTGAGCTTGAGCTTGAACTCTCTCTACTTCTGGCCTGAAAGGCTCCCTCAGGATGCTCCTCCATTCTGTTTTCTCTTCTTTGCTCTTGTGCATAGAGAGCATTTATCAGCTCTGTCAAGGGTATAGCTGATAGGTCCCTTGAGTTTTCCAAAGAAGAGATTTTTAACTCATACTTCTCTAGTAGAGTTGTAATGACCTTTTTAACTATCCTCTTATCACTAAACTCATCTCAAAGCAGTCTTATTTTGTTGACTGTGGACATAATCCTGTCAGCATACTGCTTGATGGTTTTAGACTCCTTCATCCTTAGATTCTCGAAGTCTCTTCTCAAATTGATCAATTGCTATTGCCTGGTCTTGTTTGGCCCTTAAAACTCTTCCTTGAGTCTGTCCGAAGTCTACTTTGGAGTGTCACATGCCATTATCCTTGTGAAGATCACATCTGAAACTCCATTTTGAAGGCATGATATAGCCTTATACTTTTTTGTAGTGTTCTCATTATGCTACCTAATTTGAGCTATGGTCGGATTAGCTCTCAAAGGTGGTGGCTCTGTGTCAGCTAGAACAACACTCTATAGATCATGAGCCTACAGATATGTCTTCATTTTCACTGGTCAAATGTTGTAGTTCTCACCAGCAAATACAGGTGGTGGTGGTGGTGAAAAACTCATCTTTTTGCAGCAACTAAACAAGCCAACAAAGATAGCTTCTATTTCTTTTCTTTCAAGCATGAATCACTCAAAGAATCAACACAAACCAATACACAGCAAGGGCACTCAAAGATGACAGACACTTGATACCATTTGTTGACTTTTAAGTCAAAACTAAAGATAAAAAACAACTAAAACTTGTATTGAAAGATGAAAAACAGAAGCAAGAATCGAATGTTGAAGGAGAAAAGAAGTTGACTAATCTCATTACTTCATTAAGAAAAATAACATGTACATATATGGTTCTATTACATTGAAAGAAAATAAATATTGCTTGTTCAAGTAACTAAGCTGAAAAATCAGCTTAATGATAACCTAAAACCTACTAAAATTGCTAAGTACATGACTAACCTTAGCTAATAAAAAAAAGGTACAATCAAATCAAACACCAGTCACATGTTACAAAAGGTCAATGACCGAAATACACCATGGACATTTGCATGCTGCATGCATGCTGCTTCATTATTGCTTGGACACTTGCATGCTGCTAGTATGTTGCCAACTTTCAACAGTATGTTGGATCTTTTTCTAGAACTTGACGATTCTCTTTTTGTGTTCCTACTCATAGTCCTTTGCTGTGTTGAATTGCATTTTGAATTATGGTGTTAATATGTGTAAATTATCCTAGAGTTGTGTTGTATTTAGCTTATATTAATGGAGGATTCTTTTTTTATGCACTCCCATTGCCCCAACATATGCCTTGTGAAATCATGGTTATGTATATGTTACAAACTACATACAATAAGGAATAGATTTGCCTCGTCTGTGGATGTATAAGATTCTGTTTCGAGGTGTCCAAGTGATTGTCTACTTTCCGTTCTTCTTAGTGTAGTTTCCTTTAGATTTTGAATGGCAAGAAGATATGTAGAACATTGGGTTTTAGTTACAGTGACTTCCATATCATTTTCAAAACTTGGGTCTCTCAGTGGTGTAATCATTTTAGTAGTCATTACGTGATGGTTGAATATGTTTGTGTTTGACAATTAGTGGTTAGAAAGTTTGTTTGAATTGTTCTTTGTATATGCTTCATATTAATATACTTACTGTAGTATAATAACTTGGCTTTTATCTCTTTGCTATAGTGACTTTTTCATTAACTTCATGATATATCTGCTTGTGCTCCTTTCAATTTTCTTTAATCTTATTTTGCAATTGGATACTGATCTTTTGACAAAAAAATGGATACTAATATTTTAGGATGGCATATGACAATAAGAAAGCTTTCAAGTCTAATTTTCTTCTTCTGTATTAATTATTTAGTATATATTCAAGCTGTAATTTTTTCCTGCAGAAATGGGTTTTGTGAGTGAATACTAATATTTTTTGTTGGCACAAAACAATGCGTCTCTATGCAAGGTGTGTATTTCATTGAATTTCTTCTCTCTGCCTTTTTTCTGTTGAATTAGTTTGTAGTTTTATCAAGTGTAACATTCAACATTAATGTTAAGATCGACTCGATTAAGCAACAAGTAACAAAAAATAGCGAAATAAATTGAGAAATTGAACACACAAATTTAACGTGGAAAAACCCCTCCAAAGAGGATAAAAAACTACAAGCAAAGACAATTTTACTATAATGGCAAAAGAACGAAGAGTACAAAATATGGAGATAAAAAAACCCCCAAAAAACCCGAAAACAAAGAGCTCTCAAAAAGTAAACACAAAATTCTCTAAATGTGTTTTGTGTTCTAATCTCTAATGGGTGTATTTTTTAAGGTTGTAAAAGAACCTATTTATAGGTTAAATTAGTAGGTCAAATAAACTATGCTAATAAATGCTAAATATATTATACTAATAAATACTAAATCTTCTAGAAAGAAAATATATTTTGTTTAACTTGACTTGCAAGCAATCTCTTAGAATTTGGGTCACACAACTCTAACAATCTGCACATTGACACGAATTCTTACAATACCATCTTTGCCAAAGCCCACCACGGTCCTATCTTGAACTATGTAGGGAATTTACTAAGTCGAATCTGTGAGAAGCTAGAAGACTTCTAGCCTTTGACTTGTGCACTGCCAAATCAAAACTAATCCGGATCTGATTTTCACGAACACAGTGCCCTAACTTTTTAAAACCTGCATCCAAAAGAGAACCTCTCTTCAACGAAATAGTCATATCTTTTTTCCTTCCATAACTAAGTTGCCTCCGTTCCAAACGAGTTGACTTCGACTCCGTAACGGATGAGGGATGTCTGATTTCACCTGTGACAGCCCAAAATTGACCCTAGACTGGATGTGGTTTCGGGACCACAAAACCGAGGCATAAAAATAATTTAAAATTTATTTTGATGCCTATGATATGTGTTAAATTGTGTGTGACATTTTTGATGATTTGATTTAGTGTTATAAAGGTGAATTTCACTAGAAAGGACTTGTGTGAAAAAAATTTAGAAATGTGCTAGGCAATTGTAAGGTGGCCTATTAATACATGTGGGAAAATAGTTGTCCTTGCATGTCAAATAACCCACTCCCTAAGGTGAGTGGCCGGCCATGACAAGGTTATGGGCAAGGGAACATGTTTCCAACATGTTTTGCTAATGGTTGATGTTAGAATTGTTATTATATTGGTGTTGTAGGAAGAGAAACAAAAAAAAAGGTGTGTGTGTGGTTACCCCTCCCCATTGCCGTGTATTGAACAAGGAAAACAAAAAAAAAAAAAATTTTGCTCATTCTATTCTCCATTGCCGTGACTTGAAGGAGGAAGAAGAAGGGATTTCTTTTGTGCATGATTCGGCTTGGTTGATGCTTAGGAAGAGGTAAGCACTTTGAAATCCTTGGAAATTTAGATATAAACGAGGTGATTAGTTCAAGTTCTATTCATCCCATGGATTAAATTTGGGTGTTTGGAGGCTTGGTATTTGGCCAAGTAGTTGAAGCTCTTGGTACATATACTTTTAAATGGAGGTTGAAATTTGGTTGTTCATGGGGGAGGGGGTGCCGAATGTGGCCAATGAAAGGCCTTGATGAACTATATATGTGGCTTGGGTTTATGATATTCGGTTAAGGGATATTGTGCTAGCAAGGTTGGTTTAATATATACATGTAAGTTACTTTGTATTTGATGTTTAGAAAAAAAATAGTGAAAGGCAAAGTTAATGATGTTGGATAAATTTTTAGTAGAGTTGTGCTTAGGCATTCGGTCATTGATGAGCATTGTTGTAACCTAGTTGTAGTTGCAACTCCTAATCTTGAGATGGAATTTGTACACATACGTTAAGTAAATGGTTAGGGCCGAATGGGACTATGTGTTTGAAAGAATAAAATCGATACTATAATTGCTAGTATAAGTATTCGGCCATTCAATCAAGGGTATAGGTGATGTTAGACCAATTTTAGCACATTCGCTATATAAGTATACCCAATTATGATATTGCCTTTGATTGTATGAAATCAACTAAAATGGGTGGTTAGTAAGGATGGTTATCTAATATACGAATATGTATACGTGTAAGTACGATTGGATTATTGATAGAATAGTAAATTGCATAAGGCTATTGGCCGAATAGCCAAGAACATAAGGTAGCAAGATAAAAATTTTACCATGTCGTTCCGCATGTTATATTATCATTAGAATGTGGATACCGACATATGTACCCAGCGATTGAATGAGTTGATTTATTTGTTTAAGCTCAAGATCCTAAAGGAGGCGTCCAACAAAGGGAAATCAAAGGTCAACAAGTAGCCGACTTGGAATTATTTGCCCAACACTAGGTAAGTCATTAAGCACATATGTTTGATATTGCTTAAATGATTGGAAAATCTATGAAATTGTGTTTAATGGAATGCTATATATGTATAAATGAAATTGTATGTGTATGGATGAGGATAATTGTTGAATGTAAAAGAAATAGTGGAATGTGTAGAAAGTTTGCTTCCCAAGCCTTTGTGTGTGCGGGCAATACGTGTGTATGGTGGCGAGATTGGCACTAAGTGTGCGTCTTTGGAAATATAAGACACTAAGTGTGCATGCTGGAAAAATATGACACTATGTGTGCAAGCTGGAAAAATACGGCATTGGGTGTGCGAGCTCGGAAGGTATGGCACTGTGTGTGCGGGCTTAAATTGCGTGGCACTAAGTGTGCGAAATCGAGTATTAAGCACTGTGTGTGCGTACTCTATATATATGGAGGTTGTGTCTCCATCGAGTTGAGTATGGACAGCGGATCGGGTAAGTACCTCGAGCTCATGACGAACAGAGAATACGTTCATGCTTGGGGTTGAATTTGGTAAGCCTTAAATCTATGTGATGATTGAAATTGTATGGTTGTGCTGGAAAATAAGTTAATGTGTAAAATGTTTGATTATCTTGTTGTGTAGAATATGAAATGTGGATGTATGACTTGGTGCGAGATTGGACCGAAAGGTCAGAGGTATTATGGTATAGATTCGATATGGATGAGTACCTAGCCTCGTTTGTTGTACATGTTGTAGTAACTTTATCGGTGGATTGATGAATGCTTATGACTTCTTGAGTTGTAAACTCACTCGGTGTTTTCTTGTCACCCATTTTAGGTCTCTCGGACTCGTATTGTTTGCGTGATCGGGACCGTCGCTGAAGTCATCTGGCGGCTGAAATCTTGTGGTATTGTTTTTGTTGTTGAAGAACATTTGGCATGTATAGGCTATTATATTTTGTCGAATTGTGGGTTGTAAACTTTAAGCCATGTGAAAATGGCCTATGTGGTCGTCGAGTGGGATGCTAGAACCTATAGCCACGAGTCTTAGAAACTCTAATTTTGATAAGGTGGCCATAATTTGTGTCATGTATGATGGATGATTAAGGCCAAGGAAAATTCATGAAATTGGCATAGTCTCTGCAGTAACTGTTGCGGACAGCAGCAGTGAGATGAGATTGAAAAATCACTAAAAATAGTAGAAGTAGAATTAAATAGTGAGTAAATTATGTAACTGAACCTTGATGAATCTATTTTTATATGGACGAAACGAAACGACCATATGAGCAGTATACTGAGAAATATTAAAGTTCTCGTGAGATAGGGCCAGAACGGTTTCTGGGTCCCCTGTGGCGACTTTGAAAATTTACCATAAATTATCCAGAAAGAATTAGGAGTCATGCCTTATATTTACAGATTCCATTTTGAGTCTAGTTTCATTAGAAACAAACAGCACCAGTATTAAAGCCCTGTACAGAGAGATATCCAAGTTGTAACACGCGAAGGTCAGAGCAGTCGATCCCTGTAACATGGGTGACTTTAACTAATAAAATGTACCAATTGGCCCAACCAAACATTCTAAAAATAAATCCATGGATGGGTATATGAGTCTAAATTCAGGGAAAATTTACGAAACCAGTTTCCGAGTTTTGAAACTCGAGATATGATTTTTAAGGCGACGGTGACGCAGTTTGCCAGCTAGGCTGGAAATGTGAAAAATAGTCTGTGTGACACATGAGAGTTGGTCTTAGAACCCCTCGTGTCCGACTCCGGCGACGGTATCGGGGATGGGATGTTACATTTTATTGGTATCAGAGCTATGGTTTAGTCGGTTCTAGGACTACCATAGCGCGTGTGAGTCTAGCTATACATGCCAAATTGTTAGTCTTTGAATAATGTGATGACTTGACGGTTGAATTTTTTGTTTTGATTAGCAATGGAACCGGGATAGAGACCCTTGGCGGATGACTTTGAAAGCGTGGCGGCTGCTCCCATGCAAGGGACACCGCTGTTGAGCCTCGGTCATCCGCGAATAATCAAAATGAAGGGCGAAACAAGCCTTCTTCACCATGATGAATGAGTGGGTCGCATAATATGCGAACCAACCCTACTGTCCAACCATTCTGAATTTAAATACTCCACCCCAAGAGCTCGTAATGCCTTGATTCTTGATTACGTGAGGCTGAGTAAACCACCTGTAGACCTGATTAGGAAGCGCGGGCTGAAGAGTTCAAGGCCATAGTTCTTGATGATGCCGAAAAGGTGAGTTCGCTCGATAACACCATTCGAGTGTTAGATGAACTGTCATGCACACCGATGAATGTCTTAAGTGTGCTATATCCTTGTTGTAGACTCGACTTACTATTGGTGGAGGACTTTAATTTCCATAGTCCCAAACGAACGAGTTACTTGGGATTTCTTTCAATCGAATTTTGAAAGAAATACATTAGTCAACAGTTCATCGATCGAAGCGTAAGGAATTCTTGGAACTCAAGCAAGGCCGTATGACATGATCTGAATCGAACATGAGTTAAGTAAGACTCGATCGGTATGCCCGGAGTGTGTGGCTGATGAGGTTGCTATGTGCAAAAGATTTGAAGAAGGATTGAATGAAGAGTTAAAGTTACTAGTGGGAATTTTGGAGATAAAGGAGTTCGTGACACTAGTCGAGCGAGCACGCAAGCGGAAGAACTTGGAAAGGAAAAGAAGAAGGCTGAATTTGAAGCAAGAGATTACCGTAAAAGATCAACGAGTAAAGCTCCGTTCTCGGTTGTAAAGAGGTTCGGGGAGGACACCATGAAGTCGAGGCATGCGGGAATTTCCATTAGAGCCCGACCATCGACGGACTCCGAGCTACTTGGTAGCTAGTGTGGGCAATAATCGTCAAGAGAGACTGAATGCCCCAATGTGGAAGACGACACCTAGGTGAATGTTGGGGTAAGTCATTAACAAGACTGTTACGGATGTGGTTGAAGGACCACTTCATTAGAGATTGCAGAGCTAGATGAGAAGAATAAGATGCAAGGTGCAAGATCTAGTGGGGCGACGGCTAGAGGTAGACCCCCGAGGATTTCAGGAGGTAGGTGTGGTAATCAGAGAGGAGCCACTGATACAGCTGTTCGGTCCGAGACCCGTGCTCCTACTAGAGCATATGCCATCCGCGCACGAGAGGAGGCATCCTCCCCTGACGTTATCACTGGTACTTTTACTCTCTTTGATACTAGTGTGATTGCATTGATTGACCCGGCTCTACTCATTCATAGGTATGTGAAACTTTAGCATCCAAGAAGACTCTACATTGAGTCTCTTGAGTTCGTAATTCAGTGTCAAACCCTTTGGGTCAATACGTACTCGTTGATAAAGTGTGCAAGAGATGCCCCTAATAATTCGAGAATCTGTTTTCGGCCGATCGATGCTTCTACCATTTGATGAATTCGATGTTATTCTTGGTATGGATTGGTGACCGTACATGATGCGATGGTGGACGCAAAAGGAAAACCATTGTTTTGAGGAGTGCAAATAATGAGGTAGTCCGAGTCGAGTCTCTTGATTTAAAAGGAGTGCCGCGATAATATCTTCTATGACCGCTCGGAGATATGTGAATAAGGGTGTGAAACATACCTTGCGTATGTGTTGGAAAGTAAAGAGACGGAAAAGAAACTCGAATCGATGTCGATGGTTTGTGAGTATTCAGATGTTTTTAGGAGGAGTTCAGGATTGCCACCGGTTCAAGAAGTGGAATTCGGCATCGAAGTTGTACCGGGCACTACGCCGATCTCAATAGCTCCGTATCGTATGGCATTAACGGAGTTAAAGGAAATGAAGGTTCAATTGCAAGAATTGACGGATAGAGGTTTCGCTCGACCGAGTTTTTCTCCATAGGGCGCACCAGTATTGTTTGTGAAAAAGAAGGACGGAAGCATGAGGTTGTGCATCGACTACCGTCAACTCAATAAAGTGACGATAAAGAATAAATATCCGTTGCCACGAATTGACGATTTGTTTGATCAATTAAAGGGAGCCTCGGTGTTTTCAAAGATAGATTTGAGGTCGGGATACTATCAGTTGAGGGTCCGAGAATCGGACATACCAAAACCGCTTTTAGAACAAGGTACGGTCACTCTGAATTCTTGGTGATGCCGTTTGGGCTCACTAATGCCCTGCGGTGTTTATGGATTTAATGAATAGAATTTTCAGGCCATACTTGGATCGGTTCGTAATTGTATTTATCGATGACATTTTGGTCTATTCGAGAGATGGCCCGAACATCTTGAACACCTAAGGCTAGTGTTGCAAATCTTACGAGATAAGCGATTATCATAAAGTTCAATAAATGTGAATTTTGGTTGAAAGAGGTTAGCTTTTGGGGCACGTGGTGTCGCATCGGTGTCGGGTGGACCCGAACAAAATTTCGACCATAGTCAATTGAAACCTCAAGGAATGTTACCGAAGTTAGGAGCTTTTGGGGCTTGCGGTTACTACCGACGGTTTGTAAAGGATTCTCGATGACGACCACACCCATGACAAAACCGCTTGAAAGATGTCAAATTTGAATGGACGGAAAAGTGTCGAAAAAGTTTCGACCAATTGAAAACCCATTTGACGAAAGCTCCAGTTCTAGTACGACCCGAATCGGCAAAGAGTTTGTCATCTATAGTGATGCCTCCCTACTTGGGTTAGGTTGCATATTGATGCAAGAAGGTCGAGTTGTGGCCTATCGTCGAGACAATTAAAGCCACATGAGAAAAATTATCCAACCCATGATCTCGAATTGGTCGCCATCGTATTCGCCTTAAAGATATGGCGACATTACTTATTTGGTGAGAAGTGCCATGTGTATTCGGATCACAAAAGTCTCAAATATTTGATGACTCGAGAGACTTAAATCTGCGACAAAGAGCGATGGCTCGAGTTGTTAAAAGATTATGAACTCGTCATTGATTATCACCCGGAAAGGCTAATGTGGTTGCGGATGCCTTAAGTCGGAAATCACTTTGTTTGCTTTACTGACGATGAATGTACACTTGTCTATTCTACCCGACAATGTGTTAGTAGCGAATTAAAGGCCAAACCATTTTGGCTCATCAAATTGGAAGCTCGAAAAGTTGATGAGGAGTTGCTTGCAAAACGAAATGAGTGTGTTCGAACAAGGAATCGAGTTTCAAATTGATGATGACGATTGTTTGAGGTTCGAAGTCGTCTGTGTGTTCCAAAGAATTGAACTTATTTCGATAATTCTAAATGAAGCCCATTGTAGTCGAATGTCAATCCACCCGGTAGTGCTAAAATGTACAATGACACAAACGCCAATTTTGGTGGCCGGTATGAAACGAGACATTTCAATTTGTTTCAAGGTGTCGATATGTCAACAAGTGAAAGCGAAACATCAAGTGCCATCGGGATTACTTGACCGATCATGATACCGAATGGAAATGGGATTGAGTAACAATGGACTTTGTGTGCAGGTTACCATTGACTCGAATAAGAAAGACTCGGTTTGGGTCATTGTTGATAGATGACCAAGTCGCTCATTTTATCCTGTCCGCACGGATTTTTCGCTCGATAAGTTGGCGAATTATCGTCTCCCAAATTGTTCGATTGCATGGGGTACCTATTTCTATCGTGTCGGATAGAGACCCAAGATTTACGTCACGGTTTTGGAAGAAATTGCAAGAGGCTTTGGGTACCAAAGCGCATTTTAGCACTTTTCACCCCCAAACCGATGGTCAATCCGAGCGGATAATTCAAATACTCGAGGATATGTTGAGATGTTGCATCCTTGAGTTTAGTGGTGCATGGAAGCAGTATTTACCTTTGGTTGAATTAAACACAATAATAGCTTTCAATCAAGTATCAAGATGGCGCCTTACGAGGCTTTATACGATCGTAAATGCCGTACCCCATTATTCTGGATGAACTTAGCGAAGGAAAAATCTTGAGGTTGATTTGGTTAAGGATGCCGAGCAAAAGTTTGAGTAATTCGTGAAAGTTTGAAAGCTGCTTCGGATCGCCAAAAGTCGTATGCGGATTTGAAAAGAAAAGATGTGACATCCCAAAATTGACCCTAGTCGGGATGTGGTTTCGGGACCACAAAACTGAGGCATAAAAATAATTTATAATTTATTTTGATGCCTATAATATGTGTTAATTCATGTGTGACATTTTGATGTTTCGATTTAGAGTTATAAATGTGAATTTCACTAGAAAGGGCCTAGTAGTAAACATTGAAAGTATGATGGGAAATGTGGGATGACTAGTTGATAATGCATGCAAAAATAAGGGATTTGCATGTCAAATTTCCCCATAACATGAAGTGGCCGGCCATGACAAGGAATCATGGGCTAAACATGTCATGAAACATGTTTTGTTGGTGCACTAGGAGAAACAATAAACAAATGAGTATGGGTAATAAAGAAAGAAAAAAAAAAATGTGTGTGTGTGAGTGAAACCCCCCTTGCCGTGCATTGTGGAAGAGAAAAGAAAATTTTGTTCATCCATTTTTCTCTTCTTTGTAAAATACTAAGGAAAAAGGAGGATTTTTGCTTCATGCTTGGTTTAGAAGAGAACTAGAAGGAGATTTGGCTATACTTGCATCAAGATTAAGGTATGTTTGAGGTTGTGTCATGAGATTCATGCTTGTTTTGGTTGCTAACTTGATGTGCATGTTAGCCATGGTTCAAATCCTTGTTATGCCATGGAAATGGTATTTGGCCAAGGTGGATTTTGTGTTAATGCCATTGCATGTTAAATATGAAGCTTGTTAATGGTGTATGTGATGGGGATTGATGGCTCTTGGACTTTCTTTTAGTATTTTTGAGTGAGACATTAAGTTCTTTGCTTAATCATGACCAAAATGATGGTGTTGTGATGTATTCGGTCATGGTATATCCACAAGTATGATTCATGCATGTTGCATGGTAGGTAAGATTTGAGCTTTGAATATGTGTTTGCACATGATGAATTGGTATGACATATATACTATTTCAAGGTATATATTTGCTTGGGATGATGTTTTCGGTTATGTAGTACATGAGAGATGTGTATTGAGCTACAATATGTAATCGTTAGTTAGTAAAATGCATGCTGTTTTGTGTGGTATTAAGTGCATAATCGGCCTCAACATGGGCATGCATATTCGCCACATGAGGGAAATTGGTGTGCATGCATTCGGTTAGAGGCAAGCATATTGATGCCTATTCTTGGCTTAGAAAATTGGCTAAGAGGAATACTAACTAAGGTGTTGAGTTCGATTCATGATTTTGTACATATGCGACTTTGATGCCTAATGAGTAGATATTTATATATTGGCTAGGCATCTTGAATTCCTCTTCCGATGCTCAAATGATAAAACCAATTTATTTGTTAAATTTAGCTCAAGAAGCTAGAGGTGGAGAATCAAGCAAAGGCAAAGGAAAGATAATCGAGTAGTCGATTGGAAATCGTTTCATCCAATATAAGGTAAGTCATAAAGCATATATTTGGCATTGATTTAAATGATCATAATATATATATGCAATTGTGTTTAATGAATTGATGTGTAAGTGGAAATGTGTGTGTATGGAATGATGCCATTGTTGAATGTATAAAGGTAGTAAAATGCATAACGTATTGGTCTTGGCACTAAGTGTGCGGGTATAAATGGACACGGTGACAAGATTGGCACTAAGTGTCTTGGATTTAAAATTTGTACAGCACTAAGTGTGCGAATTTGATTATATAGCACTATGTGTGCGAGCTGATTATATAGCACTAAGTGTGCGGACTTATTATATGCTTTTGCATCACTATTGGCACTGAGTGTGCGATATTATCGAGTTGATCACGGACAGCGGATCGGGTAAGTACCTCGAGCTCATGATGAATAGAAAATACGTCCATGCTTGGGGTTGAATTGGTAAGCCTTAAATCTATGTGATGATTGAAATTGTATGGTTGTGCTGGAAAATGAGTTAATGTGTAAAAAATGCTTGATTATCTTGTTGTGTAGAATATGAAATGTGGATGTATGAATTGGTGCGAGATTGGACCGAAAGGTTCGAGGTATTATGGTATGGATTCGATATGGACGAGTACCTAGTTTCATTTGTTGTACATGTAGTAGTAATTTTATCGATGGATTGACGAATGCTTATGACTTCTGAGTTGTAAACTCACTCAGTGTTTTCTTGTCACCCATTTTAGGTCACCGGGACTCGTCTTGTTGTGTGCTCGGAACCGTCGTTGAAGTCATCACACCGGCTGAAATCTTGTGGTATTACTTTTTTTTGTTGTTGAAGAACATTTGGCATGTATAGGCTATTATATTTTGTCGATTTGTGGGATTGTAAACTTTAAGCCATGTGAAAATGGCCTATGTGGTCGTCGAGTGGGATGCTAGAACCTATAGCCACGAGTCTTAGAAACTCAAATTTTGTTAAGGTGGCCATAATTTGTGTCATGTATGATGGATGATTAAGGCCAAGGAAAAATTCATGAAATTGGCATAGTCTACTGCAGTAACTGTTGCGGACAGCAGCAGTGAGATGAGATTGAAAAATCACTAAAAATAGTATAAGTAGAATTAAATAGTGAGTAAATTATGGAACTGATCCTTGATGAATCTATTTTATATGGACGAAACGAAACGACCATATGAGCAGTATACTGGGAGATATTAAAGTTCTCGTGAGACAGGGCCAGAACGATTTCTGGGTCCCCTGTCGTGACTTTGAAAATTTACCATAAATTATCCAGAAAGAATTAGGAGTCATGCCTTATATGTACAGATTCCATTTTGAGTCTAGTTTCATTAGAAACAAACGGCACCAGTATTAAAGCCCTGTACGGAAAGATATTCAAGTTGTAACGCGCGGAGGTCAGAGCAGTCGATCCCTGTAACATGGGTGACTTTAACTAATAAACTGTACCAATTGGCCCAACCAAAATTCTAAAATAAATCCATGGATGGATATATGAGTCTAAATTCAGGAAAATTTACGAAACCAGTTTCCGAGTTTTGGAACTCGAGATATGATTTTAAGGCGACGGTGACGCAGTTTTCCAGCCTGTCCAGAAATGCCAAATTGGTCGGTACTTTAAGAGGATTTGTCTCGTTAACCCTCGTGTCCGAACACGGCGTCGGTCACGAGTTAGGGGTGTTACAATTTTATTGGTATCAGAGCTATGGTTTAGTCGGTTCTAGGACTACCATAGCGCGTGTGAGTCTAGCTATACATGCCAAATTGATAGTGCTTAATAATGTGATGACTTGACGGTTGAAATTTTTGTTTTAATTAGCGATGGAACCGGGGTAGAGACCCTTGGCGGATGACGTTGAAAGTGTAGCGGCTGCTCCTGCGCAAGGGACACCGCTGTTGAGCCTCGATCATCCGCGAATAATCAAAATGAAGGCGAAACAAGCCTTCTTCACTATGATGAATGAGTGGGTCGCGCAATATGCCCGAACCAACCCGGCTGTCCAACCATTCCGAATTTAAACACTCCACCCCAAGAGCCCGCAATGCCTCCGATTCATCGATCTGTGAGGCTGAGTAAACCACCGTGGACTTGATTAGGAAGCGTGGGGCGAGGAGTTCAAGGCCATAGTTCTTGATGATGCCGAAAAGGCCGAGTTACGCTCGATAACACCATTAGAGTGTTAGATGAATGTCATGCACCCCGACGAATGTCTTAAGTGTGCTATATCCTTGTTGCGAGACTCGACTTACTATTGGTGGAGGACTTTAATTTCCATAGTCCCAAATGAACGAGTTACTTGGGATTTCTTCCAATCCGAATTTCGAAAGAAATACATTAGTCAACGGTTCATCGATCAGAAGCGTAAGGAATTCTTGGAACTCAAGCAAGGCCGGATGATCAGATCTCGAATCTGAACATGAGTTCGTAAGACTTAGTCGGTATGCTCGGGAGTGTGTGGCTGATGAGGTTGCGATGTGCAAAAGATTTGAAGAAGGATTGAATGAAGAGTTAAAGTTACTAGTGGAATTTTGGAGATAAAGGAGTTCGTGACACTAGTCGAACGAGCCTGCAAGGCGGAAGAACTTGGGAAGGAGAAGAAGAAGGCTGAATTTGAAGCAAGAGATTACCGTAAAAGATCGACGAGTAAAGCTCCGTTCTCGGCTACAAAGAGGTTCAGGGAGGACACCAGTAAGTCGAGAACGACTGCGGGAATTTCCATTAGAACCCGACCACTGACGGACTCCCGAGCTACTTCATAGCTAGTGTGGGCAATAATCGTCAAGAGAGACCTGAATGCCCCCAATGTGGAAGACGACACCTAGGTGAATGTTGGGGTAAGTCTGTTAATAGGGCCTGTTATGGATGCGGTTCGAAGGACCACTTCATTAGGGATTGCACGGAGCTAGATGAGAAGAATAAGATGCAAGGTGCGAGATCTAGTGGGGCGACAGCTAGAGGTAGACCCCGAGGGTTTCGGGAGGTAGGGCGTGTCGGAGGAGCCACCGATCGGCTGTTCGATCCGAGACCCGAGCTCTGCTAGAGCATATGCCATCCGCGCACGAGAGGAGGCATCCTCCCCGACGTTATCACCGGTACTTTTACTCTCTTTGATACTAGTGTGATTGCATTGATTGACCCGGCTCTACTCATTCATATGTATGTGAAACTTTAGCATCCAAGAAGACTCTACCGTTGAGTCTCTGAGTTCGTAATTCAGTGTCAAACCCTTTGGGTCAATACGTACTCGTTGATAAAGTGTGCAAGAGATGCCCCTAATAATTCGAGAATCTGTTTTCCGCCGATCGATGCTTTTACCATTTAATGAATTCGATGTTATTCTTGGTATGGATTGGTGACCGTACATGATGCAATGGTGGACGCAAAAGGAAAACCATTGATTTGAGGAGTACAAATAATGAGGTAGTCCGAGTCGAGTCTCTTGATTTAAAAGGAGCGCCAATGATGATATCTTCTATGACCGCTTCGAGGTGCGTGAAAAAGGGTGTGAAACATACCTTGCGTATGTGTTTGGAAGTAAAGAGACGGAAAGGAAACTCGAATCGGTACCAGTGGTTTGTGAGTATTCGATGTTTTTCACGAGGAGTTCCGGATTGCCACCGGTTCGAGAAGTGGAATTCGCATCGAAGTTGTACCGGTACTACGCCGATTTCAATAGCCCGTATCGTATGGCATTAACGGAATTAAAGGAATTGAAGGTTCAATTGCAAGAAGCCCGACGGATAGAGGTTTCGCTCGACCGAGTTTTTCTCCATGGGGCGCTTTGTATTGTTTGTGAAGAAGAAGGACGGAACCATGAGGTTGTGCATCGACTATCGTCAACTCAATAAAGTGACGATAAAGAATAAATATCCATTGCCACGAATTGACGATTTGTTTGATCAATTAAAGGGAGCCTCGGTGTTTTCAAAGATAGATTTGAGGTCGGGTACTATCGGTTGAGGGTCCGAGAATCGGACATACCCAAAACCGCTTTTAGAACGAGGTATGGTCACTCTGAATTCTTGGTGATGCCGTTTGGGCTCACTAATGCCCTACGGTGTTTATGGATTTAATGAATAGAATTTTCAGGCCATACTTGGATCGGTTCGTAGTTGTATTTATCGATGACATTCGGTCTATTCGAGAGATGAAACGAGCATCTTTGAACACCGAGGCTAGTGTTGCAAATCTTACGAGATAAGCGATTATCATAAAGTTCATAAATGTGAATTTTGGTTGAAAGAGGTTAGCTTTTGGGGCACGTGGTGTCCGCATCGGTGTCGGGTGGACCCGAACAAAATTCAGCCATAGTCGATTGGAAACCACCAAGGAATGTTACCGAAGTTAGGAGCTTTTGGGGCTTGCGGTTATTACCGACGATTTGTAAAAGGTTTCTCGACAATAGCCACGCCAATGACAAAGCTACTCCAAAAGGATGTTAAGTTTGAATGGACGGAGAAATGTCGAAAAGTTTCGATCAACCTAAAGCTTATTTGATGAAGCCCCAATTCTAGTGCAACCCGAATCGGGCAAAGAGTTTGTCATTTATAGTGACGCATCCCTACTTGGGTTGGGTTGCGTATTGATGCAAGAAGGGCGAGTTGTGGCCTATCGTCGAGGCAACTAAAGCCACATGAGAAAAATTATCCGACCCATGATCTCGAATTGGTCGCCATCGTATTCGCCTTAAAGATATGGCGACATTACTTATTTGGTGAGAAGTGCCATGTGTTCGGATCACAAAAGTCTCAAATATTTGATGACCCAAAGAGACTTGAACTGCGACAAAGGCGATGGCTCGAGTTGTTAAAGGATTATGAGCTCGTCATTGATTATCACGGGAAGGGCTAATGTGGTTGCGGATGCCTTAAGCCGAAATCACTATTTGCTTTATGACGATGAATGTACACTTGTCTATTCTACCCGACAATGTGTTAGTAGCCAATTGAAGGCCAAACCATTGTTGGCTCATCAAATTCGGGAAGCTCGAAAAGTTGATGAGGAGTTGCTTGCAAAACGGGCCGAGTGTGTTCGAACAAGGAATCGAGTTTCAAATTGATGATGACGATTGTTTGAGGTTCGAAGTCGTCTGTGTGTCCAAAGAATTGAACTTATTTCGATAATTCTAAATGAAGCCCATTGTAGTCGAATGTCAATCCACCCGGTAGTACTAAAATGTACAATGACCAAACGCCAATTTTGGTGGCCCTATGAAACGAGACATTTCGAATTTGTTTCAAGGTGTCCGATATGTCAACAAGTGAAAGCGGAACATCAAGTGCCATCGGGATTACTTCACCGATCATGATACCCGAATGGAAATGGGATCGAGTCACAATGGACTTTGTATCCGGACCGCCATTGTCGATGAGTAAGAAGGATGCGATTTGGGTCGTTGTCGATAGACTAACTAAGTCGGCTCACTTTATCCCCGTGCGTCGGATTTTCAATGGACAAATTAGCGGAATTGTACGTTTCTCGATTGTGAGATTACACGGGTGCCTATTTCTATCGTGTCGGATAGAGACCCAAGATTTACGTCGCGATTTTGGAAGAAATTGCAAGATGCTTTGGGTACCAAGTCGCATTTTAGCACCGCTTTTCATCCCCAAACCGATGGTCAATCCGAACGGATAATTCAAATACTCGAGGATATGTTGAGATGTTGCATCCTTGAGTTTAGTGGTTCATGGGAACGGTATTTACCTTTGATTGAATTCGCCTACAACAATAGCTTTCAATCAAGCATTAAGATGGCGCCTTACGAGGCTTTATACGGTCGTAAATGCCGTACCCCATTATTCTGGTGAACTTAGTGAAGGTAAATTCTTGAGGTTGATTTGGTTAAGGATGCCGAGCAAAAGTTCGAGTAATTCGTGAAAGTTTGAAAGTCGCTTCGGATCGCCAAAAGTCGTATGCGGATTTGAAAAGAAAAGATATTGAATATCAGGTTGGAGACAAGGTCTTTCTCAAAGTTTCACCTTGGAAGAAGGTGCTTAGATTTGGTCGTAAGGGCAAATTGAGTCCGAGGTTTATCGGGCCATATGAAGTATCCGAACGAGTTGGGCGATCGCATATCGATTAATTTTGCCCCCGAGCTCGAAAGGATTCACAACGTTTTCATGTCTCGATGCTTGACGATCTGTGTCGATCCATCACACGTAATTGCTCCATCCGAGATTGAGATTCACCTAATTTGAGCTATGAAGAGGAACCGGTTCGCATTATGATGCGTGAAGTAAAGGAGTTACGCAATAAGAAAATCCCGTTAGTGAAGGTGTTATGGCATAAACACGGAATTGAAGAAGCCACTTGGGAACTTGAGGACTCTATGAAAGAGCGATACCCGAGCCTATTTACCGGTAAGATTTTCGGGCGAAAATTTCTTAAGTGGGGGAGAGTTGTGACATCCCAAAATTGACCCTAGTCGGGATGTGGTTTCGGGACCACAAAACTGAGGCATAAAAATAATTTATAATTTATTTTGATGCCTATAATATGTGTTAATTCATGTGTGACATTTTTGATGTTTCGATTTAGAGTTATAAATGTGAATTTCACTAGAAAGGGCCTAGTAGTAAACATTGAAAGTATGATGGGGAAATGTGGGATGACTAGTTGATAATGCATGCAAAAATAAGGATTTGCATGTCAAATTTCCCCTTAACATGAAGTGGCCGGCCATGACAAGGAATCATGGGCTAAACATGTCATGAAACATGTTTTGTTGGTGCACTAGGGAGAAACAATAAACAAATGAGTATGGGTAATAAAGAAAGAAAAAAAAAAATGTGTGTGTGTGAGTGAAACCCCCCCCCCTTGCCGTGCATTGTGGAAGAGAAAAGAAAATTTTGTTCATCCATTTTTCTCTTCTTTGGCCGAAAATACTAAGGAAAAAGGAGGATTTTTGCTTCATGCTTGGTTTAGAAGAGAACTAGAAGGAGATTTGGCTATACTTGCATCAAGATTAAGGTATGTTTGAGGTTGTGTCATGAGATTCATGCTTGTTTTGGTTGCTAACTTGATGTGCATGTTAGCCATGGTTCAAATCCTTGTTATGCCATGGAAATGGTATTTGGCCAAGGTGGATTTTGTGTTAATGCCATTGCATGTTAAATATGAAGCTTGTTAATGGTGTATGTGATGGGGATTGATGGCTCTTGGACTTTCTTTTTAGTATTTTTGAGTGAGACATTAAGTTCTTTGCTTAATCATGACCAAAATGATGGTGTTGTGATGTATTCGGTCATGGTATATCCACAAGTATGATTCATGCATGTTGCATGGTAGGTAAGATTTGAGCTTTGAATATGTGTTTGCACATGATGAATTGGTATGACATATATACTATTTCAAGGTATATATTTGCTTGGGATGATGTTTTCGGTTATGTAGTACATGAGAGATGTGTATTGAGCTACAATATGTAATCGTTAGTTAGTAAAATGCATGCTGTTTTTGTGTGGTATTAAGTGCATAATCGGCCTCAACATGGGCATGCATATTCGCCACATGAGGGAAATTGGTGTGCATGCATTCGGTTAGAGGCAAGCATATTGATGCCTATTCTTGGCTTAGAAAATTGCTAAGAGGAATACTAACTAAGGTGTTGAGTTCGATTCATGATTTTGTACATATGCGACTTTGATGCCTAATGAGTAGATATTTATATATTGGCTAGGCATCTTGAATTCCTCTTCCGATGCTCAAATGATAAAACCAATTTATTTGTTAAATTTAGCTCAAGAAGCTAGAGGTGGAGAATCAAGCAAAGGCAAAGGAAAGATAATCGAGTAGTCGATTGGAAATCGTTTCATCCAATATAAGGTAAGTCATAAAGCATATATTTGGCATTGATTTAAATGATCATAATATATATATGCAATTGTGTTTAATGAATTGATGTGTAAGTGGAAATGTGTGTGTATGGAATGATGCCATTGTTGAATGTATAAAGGTAGTAAAATGCATAACGTATTGGTCTTGGCACTAAGTGTGCGGGTATAAATGGACACGGTGACAAGATTGGCACTAAGTGTGCGGATTTAAAATTTGTACAGCACTAAGTGTGCGAATTTGATTATATAGCACTATGTGTGCGAGCTGATTATATAGCACTAAGTGTGCGGACTTATTATATGCTTTTGCATCACTATTGGCACTGAGTGTGCGATATTATCGAGTTGATCACGGACAGCGGATCGGGTAAGTACCTCGAGCTCATGATGAATAGAAAATACGTCCATGCTTGGGGTTGAATTGGTAAGCCTTAAATCTATGTGATGATTGAAATTGTATGGTTGTGCTGGAAAATGAGTTAATGTGTAAAAATGCTTGATTATCTTGTTGTGTAGAATATGAAATGTGGATGTATGAATTGGTGCGAGATTGGACGAAAGGTTCGAGGTATTATGGTATGGATTCGATATGGACGAGTACCTAGTTTCATTTGTTGTACATGTAGTAGTAATTTTATCGATGGATTGACGAATGCTTATGACTTCTGAGTTGTAAACTCACTCGGTGTTTTCTTGTCACCCATTTTAGGTCACTGGGACTCGTCTTTGTTGTGTGCTCGAACCGTCGTTGAAGTCATCACACCGGCTGAAATCTTGTGGTATTACTTTTTTTTGTTGTTGAAGAACATTTGGCATGTATAGGCTATTATATTTTGTCGATTTGTGGGATTGTAAACTTTAAGCCATGTGAAAATGGCCTATGTGGTCGTCGAGTGGGATGCTAGAACCTATAGCCACGAGTCTTAGAAACTCAAATTTTGTTAAGGTGGCCATAATTTGTGTCATGTATGATGGATGATTAAGGCCAAGGAAAAATTCATGAAATTGGCATAGTCTACTGCAGTAACTGTTGCGGACAGCAGCAGTGAGATGAGATTGAAAAATCACTAAAAATAGTATAAGTAGAATTAAATAGTGAGTAAATTATGGAACTGATCCTTGATGAATCTATTTTTATATGGACGAAACAGAAACGACCATATGAGCAGTATACTGGGAGATATTAAAGTTCTCGTGAGACAGGGCCAGAACGATTTCTGGGTCCCCTGTCGTGACTTTGAAAATTTACCATAAATTATCCAGAAAGAATTAGGAGTCATGCCTTATATGTACAGATTCCATTTTGAGTCTAGTTTCATTAGAAACAAACGGCACCAGTATTAAAGCCCTGTACAGAAAGATATTCAAGTTGTAACGCGCGGAGGTCAGAGCAGTCGATCCCTGTAACATGGGTGACTTTAACTAATAAACTGTACCAATTGGCCCAACCAAAATTCTAAAAATAAATCCATGGATGGATATATGAGTCTAAATTCAGGAAAATTTACGAAACCAGTTTCCGAGTTTTGGAACTCGAGATATGATTTTTAAGGCGACGGTGACGCAGTTTTCCAGCCTGTCCAGAAATGCCAAATTGGTCGGTACTTTAAGAGGATTTGTCTCGTTAACCCCTCGTGTCCGACACCGGCGTCGGTCACGAGTTAGGGGTGTTACAAAGATATTGAATATCAGGTTGGAGACAAGGTATTTCTCAAAGTCTCACCCTGGAAGAAAGTGCTTAGATTTGGCCGTAAGGGCAAATTGAGTCCGAGGTTCATCGGTCCATATGAGATATCCGAACGAAGTCGGTCCATCGCGTCGTTTGATTTTGCCCCGAGCTCGAAAAGATTCACAATGTTTTCATGTCTCGATGCTTGACGATATAGGTCTGATCCATCGCATGCGTAATTGCTCCGTCGAGATTGAGATTCACCTAATTTGAGCTATGAAGAGGAACCGGTTCGCATTATGAGGCGTGAAGTAAAGAGAGTTGCGCAATAGGAAAATACCGTTAGTGAAGGTGTTGTGGCATAAACACGGAATGGAAGAAGCCACTTGGGAGCTTGAGGACTCTATGAAAGAGCGATACCGAGCCTATTTACGGTAAGATTTTCGGGACGAAAATTTCTTAAGTGGGGAGAGTTGTGACACCCAAAATTGACCCTAGACTGGATGTGGTTTCGGGACCACAAAACCGAGGCATAAAAATAATTTAAAATTTATTTTGATGCCTATGATATGTGTTAAATTGTGTGTGACATTTTTGATGATTTGATTTAGTGTTATAAAGGTGAATTTCACTAGAAAGGACTTGTGTGAAAAAAATTTAGAAATGTGCTAGGCAATTGTAAGGTGGCCTATTAATACATGTGGGAAAATAGTTGTCCTTGCATGTCAAATAACCCACTCCCTAAGGTGAGTGGCCGGCCATGACAAGGTTATGGGCAAGGGAACATGTTTCCAACATGTTTTGCTAATGGTTGATGTTAGAATTGTTATTATATTGGTGTTGTATGAAGAGAAACAAAAAAAAAGTGTGTGTGTGTGGTTACCCCTCCCCATTGCCGTGTATTGAACAAGGAAAACAAAAAAAAAAAAATTTTGCTCATTCTATTCTCCATTGCCGTGACTTGAAGGAGGAAGAAGAAGGGATTTCTTTTGTGCATGATTCGGCTTGGTTGATGCTTAGGAAGAGGTAAGCACTTTGAAATCCTTGGAAATTTAGATATAAACGAGGTGATTAGTTCAAGTTCTATTCATCCCATGGATTAAATTTGGGTGTTTGGAGGCTTGGTATTTGGCCAAGTAGTTGAAGCTCTTGGTACATATACTTTTAAATGGAGGTTGAAATTTGGTTGTTCATGGGGGAGGGGGGTGCCGAATGTGGCCAATGAAAGGCCTTGATGAACTATATATGTGGCTTGGGTTTATGATATTCGGTTAAGGGATATTGTGCTAGCAAGGTTGGTTTAATATATACATGTAAGTTACTTTGTATTTGATGTTTAGAAAAAAAAAATAGTGAAAGGCAAAGTTAATGATGTTGGATAAATTTTTAGTAGAGTTGTGCTTAGGCATTCGGTCATTGATGAGCATTGTTGTAACCTAGTTGTAGTTGCAACTCCTAATCTTGAGATGGAATTTGTACACATACGTTAAGTAAATGGTTAGGGCCGAATGGGACTATGTGTTTGAAAGAATAAAATCGATACTATAATTGCTAGTATAAGTATTCGGCCATTCAATCAAGGGTATAGGTGATGTTAGACCAATTTTAGCACATTCGCTATATAAGTATACCCAATTATGATATTGCCTTTGATTGTATGAAATCAACTAAAATGGGTGGTTAGTAAGGATGGTTATCTAATATACGAATATGTATACGTGTAAGTACGATTGGATTATTGATAGAATAGTAAATTGCATAAGGCTATTGGCCGAATAGCCAAGAACATAAGGTAGCAAGATAAAAATTTTACCATGTCGTTCCGCATGTTATATTATCATTAGAATGTGGATACCAACATATGTACCCAAGCGATTGAATGAGTTGATTTATTTGTTTAAGCTCAAGATCCTAAAGGAGAGGCGTCCAACAAAGGGAAATCAAAGGTCAACGAGTAGCCGACTTGGAATTATTTGCCCAACACTAGGTAAGTCATTAAGCACATATGTTTGATATTGCTTAAATGATTGGAAAATCTATGAAATTGTGTTTAATGGAATGCTATATATGTATAAATGAAATTGTATGTGTATGGATGAGGATAATTGTTGAATGTAAAAGAAATAGTGGAATGTGTAGAAAGTTTGCTTCCGGCACTGTGTGTGCGGGCAATACGTGTGTATGGTGACGAGATTGGCACTAAGTGTGCGTGCTGGAAATATAAGACACTAAGTGTGCATGCTGGAAAAATATGACACTATGTGTGCAAGCTGGAAAAATACGGCACTGGGTGTGCGAGCTCGGAAGGTATGGCACTGTGTGTGCGGGCTTAAATTGCGTGGCACTAAGTGTGCGAAATCGAGTATTAAGCACTGTGTGTGCGTACTCTATATATATGGAGGTTGTGTCTCCATCGAGTTGAGTATGGACAGCGGATCGGGTAAGTACCTCGAGCTCATGACGAATAGAGAATACGTTCATGCTTGGGGTTGAATTTGGTAAGCCTTAAATCTATGTGATGATTGAAATTGTATGGTTGTGCTGGAAAATGAGTTAATGTGTAAAAATGTTTCGATTATCTTGTTGTGTAGAATATGAAATGTGGATGTATGACTTGGTACGAGATTGGACCGAAAGGTCCGAGGTATTATGGTATAGATTCGATATGGATGAGTACCTAGCCTCGTTTGTTGTACATGTTGTAGTAACTTTATCAGTGGATTGATGAATGCTTATGACTTACTGAGTTGTAAACTCACTCGGTGTTTTTCTTGTCACCCATTTTAGGTCTCTCGGACTCGTATTGTTTGCGTGATCGGGACCGTCGCTGAAGTCATCACAACGGCTGAAATCTTGTGGTATTGTTTTTGTTGTTGAAGAACATTTGGCATGTATAGGCTATTATATTTTGTCGAATTGTGGGTTGTAAACTTTAAGCCATGTGAAAATGGCCTATGTGGTCGTCGAGTGGGATGCTAGAACCTATAGCCACGAGTCTTAGAAACTCTAATTTTGATAAGGTGGCCATAATTTGTGTCATGTATGATGGATGATTAAGGCCAAGGGAAAATTCATGAAATTGGCATAGTCTACTGCAGTAACTGTTGCGGACAGCAGCAGTGAGATGAGATTGAAAAATCACTAAAAATAGTAGAAGTAGAATTAAATAGTGAGTAAATTATGTAACTGAACCTTGATGAATCTATTTTATATGGATGAAACGAAACGACCATATGAGCAGTATACTGAGAAATATTAAAGTTCTCGTGAGACAGGGCCAGAACGGTTTCTGGGTCCCCTGTGGCGACTTTGAAAATTTACCATAAATTATCCAGAAAGAATTAGGAGTCATGCCTTATATTTACAGATTCCATTTTGAGTCTAGTTTCATTAGAAACAAACAGCACCAGTATTAAAGCCCTGTACAGAGAGATATCCAAGTTGTAACGCGCGAAGGTCAGAGCAGTCGATCCCTGTAACATGGGTGACTTTAACTAATAAACTGTACCAATTGGCCCAACCAAACATTCTAAAAATAAATCCATGGATGGGTATATGAGTCTAAATTCAGGGAAAATTTACGAAACCAGTTTCCGAGTTTTGAAACTCGAGATATGATTTTTAAGGCGACGGTGACGCAGTTTGCCAGCTAGGCTGGAAATGTGAAAAATAGTCTGTGTGACACATGAGAGTTGGTCTTAGAACCCCTCGTGTCCGACTCCGGCGACGGTATCGGGGATGGGATGTTACATCACCTGTCGCTATAGAACCTTCCAGAATATAAAGACCACCGGTTCTTTTACCTTTTAACAAAATGAGAGCTCCACGAGATACTTTAATGTCGCTTGACTCGATGTTGATTCTGCATCCTTTAAGTCTAAAATACTCAAGGAGATGAGATTCTTTCGTAAATCAGGTACATATCTGACTTTTGAGAGTGCCCTAATCGTCCTTTCGTGTATCCTCATTTTAATAGTACCAATACCAATTACCTTACTAGATGAACCATTTTCCATACACACAACTCCACCTTCAATCGAACTGTATGTGGAGAACCATTCTCTATTGGGACACATGTGGAAAGAGCATCCTGAATCTAGGATCCACCTAGACGTGAGTTTAGAGTTATCACTCTTTGACACTAACAAGAAATCATCACCGCTTTCATCAGCCAAATTAGCACCAGTTAGATCTTCCTCGTTACTCTCAATAGCTCTTTTATTTCGCAGTTTATAACAATCTGCTTTGATGTGACATAACTTTTTACAATAGTGACACCTTTTGTCTCATTTCTTTAATGCTACCAAAACGGAAGCTTGCCTATTTGCCTTGCTATCCAAACCAAACTCATTGTCGAGTTTGTCTCTACTCAACAAATGAGCCTTCACATCTTCGAACAAGAGTTTGTCTCTAACATAAATCAGGGTCTCCCTAAAAGACTTATATAAAGGGGTAAAGAGCAGAATAATAGCATAGTCTGATCTTCATCGTCAATATGAATCTCAACATTCTTTAAATCATTTAAAAGAGTAATGAATTGATTGATGTGATCTCTAAGAAGCTCACCTTTGTTCACGCGAAAAGTAAATAGATGTTGTTTCAACAGTAAACGGTTAGCCAGAGACTTAGTCACATAAAGAGTTTCTAACCTTTTCCACAAGGCAGATGATGTCTTCTCCATTAATACCTCTTTCAATACCGCATTCGCGAGGCACAACTGGATTGCAGACAAGCCTTTTTCATCAAGCTCTTCCCATTTTGTTTGATTTAGATTCTCAGGCTTTTTCCCAGTAACAACCTTTTTCAATTCGATTTAAACTAGAATTGCCATCATCCGAACTTGCCACATATTGAAATTTATCGCACCATCAAACTTTTCAAGTTCAAACCTTATTCAAGTTCAAACCTTATTGCTGCCATCTCTAAACGGCCTGATCTATGAAAATTGAACTAGCTCTGATACCACTTGTTAGGATCGATCCAATTAAGCAACAAGTAACAAAAAATAGCAGAATAAATTAAAAAATTGAACACACAAATTTAACGTGGAAAAACCCCTCCAAATAGGATAAAAAACCACGGGTAAAGATAATTTTACTATAATGGAAAAAGAACGAAGAGTACAAAAGATGGAGATAAAAAACTAAACCTCGAAAAACCCAAAAACAAAGAAATCTCAAAACGTAAACACAAAATTCTCTAAATGTGTTATAAGTTCTAATCTCTAATGGATGTATTTTCTAAGGTTGTAAAAGAACCTATTTATAGGCTAAATTAGTAGGTCAAATAAACTATGCTAATAAATGCAAAATATATTATACTAATAAATACTAAATCTTCTAAAAAGAAAATATATTTTGTTTAAGTTGACTTGCAAGCATTCTCTTAAAATTTATGTCACACAACTCTAACAATTAATGCATTCAGAAGGCAAGCTTATTTTTCTAGAAAAATAAATCCTATGCTACAATGAGGTTTCTAGGAAAAGTTGGAGCAAATGGAGCTCAACTTTGCTGGTATATAATCGAAAACAATTTTTTATATGTATGTAAGAATCATCTTTTTGTGTAATAGTGAATATTCACCGCCCCGAAAATGCATTCTAATTGTATAAGAATCATCTTTTAGTTTTTCCTCAGATTGCTCATGCTCTAATTGTGCCTTTTGGCATTATAGGACTATATAAACTGCAGTAGGAGTCTTTGGTGGTGAGGAGTATAAGGATGGGATAGATGTTACTCCACTAATGGTGTAGCTGTTGAACTTTGTGGAGAACATTTGGTATGTCTTTCAACTTGTAGGAGCCTGAATTTTTAGGTTATTTAACGCCTTAAATAAAAGTAGAAAATGCATGTAGTGTATGGCAAATTCTTATATTGAGATCTAACTATAGTCATTCTTTATTTTGCTGTTGGTGTTCATGGAGATGAATCATAATCTTATCCGACGCATGCAAGAATGAGAGCAGGCAAATCCAAGAACAACTGACTTTTTTTAAAACTTTCATATTGATGCATTATTATTCATAATTGTCACGCTAAATTCAACCTTGACGTCTTTTTAAAATTATGTCTATTTCTTGACTTACATGTAGGTTCTTGATATATATATATATTTTAATATAGATTCTAAATTTTATGTTTATTTTTATTTTGGTCACCCACGTTTAAATTGATAAGGAAAATTTTTTTTCTAACCGGTATAATAACACATTTAGTCTTCAGTACTTGCATATTCTATCAATTGATCCTAGTTCTAAATAATTAAATAAATTTAACCCTTCACATTTATAAGTTCTATCAATTTGATACTTAAACTTTCTAACTAAAACTTTTAATTTTTAAAATGAAGCATTTGATATCTATAAATTTGTAAAATCCAAAAATAAAAAATAAAAAAAACCTTCTCCAATATACTTGTAATATAAATATTTGCAACACATAATTCCATGTCCATTTCTCCATCACTCAGCTTTTCAAATAACATCTCTTGTTAATGAGCAATTCTGTGCATTTTTGTCCATTAAGATTGTCTAATCTAAAACTATTCAAGAGCAAATTATAATAATAAGCATAAATCAATAAATTGTAAAAGGTAAGTTATAATATTTCCACTACACAAAACATTAAATTAAGATGATAAAGTTTTCTATTTCAATGCAATTAATCTTAATTTGAATTTTTATAAATGTGAACTCGTTATAGAATTTATTTTCATTTGGATATTAGATTTGAGATTAAAAAACAAAATAAAAATATTAAATTAAAGATTATTATTGAGTTTAGTATTTTCACAAATAAAAAGATAATTGTATAAATATATTTAATAAAATAAAAAGTAAATTGAACGTGCGATATTTTTTAAACCTCGCTTAAAAAAGTTTTTATAAACATATTTATAATAATCCTTGAATCAAAAAAAAATTAACATATTTGGTAGAATTGGAAAATTTTTTTTTTTTGAGGTTTTACAAATTTATAAACATAAAATGTCTCTATTTTAAAAGCTAAAAGTTTTTGTTAAGAAATTTAAGGATCAAAATTATAGAATTTATAATTGTAAAGGGTTAAAATTGAATGATTAAAACAAAATGAAACATAATTAATTAGGTCACTATTTGTTTAGTTTATATTTATTTATTTTATATTAAAATAATTATTTACATGAATTCAAATCTATTGATCATTACACTATAAGTACTCAAATAATATTTCACATATAAAATTTTAGTAATTTCATTCTATATTATTATATAAATATTTATTTATTTTATATCTATAATATTTATAAAGCAACTAATCGATATACACTTTTTTCATTGCTACTAATTTCACAATTTCAAATATGTTTTTTATCATTTATAAAGATTTATGACATTTATAAATAATATTTTATTATTATTAAAATATTTTTATAAATTTATTTAATAAAAATTTATCATACTTAGAAATAAGAATCCTAATTATGTTAAAAGATGTTGATTTCTTTTAAGTTTTAAAGATATTTATTAAACAATTTATTAATAACAAATAAAATTTAAAAATTATATTGAATTATTTATATTTAAACTATTTTTATTAAGAAGAAAGGTAAAAGAAGGAACATTATATTATTTTATATTAAACTATTAAAATATAATCATTTATACAATAACTTTATGCAACACTCCCTACCTGACCAGATTACTGGATCTGGGTATGGTGTGCCACAACTAAAAAATCATATGAAATTAACAAAAGTATTTGAAATTTATAAAAGCTTGAGGTTTTGGTGTAACCTTAAATATGACAATGACAAAACAATCAAATAAGAAATGCGCCAAGTAAAATATTTTAAACACGGGAGCTTATACAATTTGCCAAGTTAACAAAACGTGTAAGAATTATTTTTCTTACAAAAGTTTCAAGCACATCATTGGCAGTTAGTTATCATTCAAAACAGTTTGACGTACACACTTAAACAATATTTTCATAAACCATAATTTATCGGATCAAACACATATACTTCTAGAGTTTATAAAAGAACTTATAATACAATGTTTAACAAAAGCTGTAAATTATTACAAAAGTTGTTTACAAATCATATCTACACGCCACCCTTCCAACTGTCATGCATGATACAGAAATTAACAGATGGCTCTCAATCAATAGTACTCTGGCGTAGTCCCTTCAAGATTATTTTCCTTCAATCAACACTCTTGAGAAGGAAAAGATAACAAAGTAAGTTCAAATAAGCTTAGTGAGTTTTAATAATAAATAAGGCACATGTAAACCATACGCATTAATACCCATGACGATACCAAACCTTTCAAAGGGGTATAAACAACATAACCATAATACACCCAACGACGTACATCGAATACAAAAAGACTCAATATATCAACTTAATACGACATTGGGACGATCACTATCTGCCAATTTAACCATAACGAATTATACAACCCATCCTTATGCCAGTATTGTATCCCGAATTCAAAATCAGAAGCATATCAATCAATCATATTCATACGTATATGTCACAGGGCTAGGACTTTAGTCTCGCATTCCGTGTGACCTTAGGCGATCCTTTCGATACAAACACGTCTAAGTCAGCCTAACCACCACAAAGTAAGGATTCAACTAGAATTCCTCCAAGGCACCAATTTATATAGCGGAAACAACACTAGCCAAAAGAAGACAAAAAAGAACAGAAAGCCACAGAAAACTGTACATGAGAGGTGTTTGAGTAAATTCTCTCAATTGTATTACTTTCTCTTAAAGAATACAAGAAACAATAAAGAATAGGATGAGTTACAAGTGAGGGGGAGACTCTCTATTTATAGTTGAGCTCCCCCAAAATCGACGGTCAAGATCAAGTTACATCGACATACGAGATTAGCCTATCCCTTAAATAAAGGGATTTATAAGATTATATAATCAATTTACATAATCAAATCAAATCAAATCTTACAAGATATGATTACCCTCAATCTTCTAAGATTAAATTCCCTATTTACCAAGGTTGCCTATGTTGTCATATCTTCATCATTGGGCCACCCAATCTTCAATCTAATAGGCTTCTCCAACAACTCATTGAATCGGACCAGTTCTTATGGGCCAAATGATTCCCATGTCAATGATAAATCTCTATGGAGTGTACTATATGCGATGGTCACGAGCTTTGAACTACAGCCCGTGACATTCTCCCCCACTCATTTTCGCAATGCCCTCTTTGTGCCTTTAGAATGACACTGACTTGATTTGCCTTAGTCTCATCTCGATACCTTAGCTTTTTTCTTCCTTTAGAACTTTTGCTTCGGCTTTCATACGGAATTCTCTTGATTCATACAACTTGGCTTCGAATTGCCCACAATATTTTGGCCTCTTTGCTTAATAACTTTAAAATGGCCCTTACATTCATGCCAAGTCAACAGGTTAGAATGTAATACACTACCAAAGTGTTCGGAATGTACCTTACTCGTCATATTTACTCGGGTCAATTGTATAACTTGCATCACCACTTTCCCAATGTTTGATGCACAACCCACCTTACCCAAATGTGCTAGCTCATCCAATGTGTCAACAGAAGTGAGCCTCATTGATCCTAGCTTTAAATTTTCCATTGCTACTTCTTCTTCTAAGTCCGATGCCAAACTCACCTCTTTCATCGATGGAAACCTCGCCAGTGACTCGACTAACTCCGTCGTTTTACTTGAATTGAGCTTCATTATTCCTAGCTTCACTGTCTTTATCGCCACATTTTCCCCTAAGTCCGATGACAAACTCACCTCTTCCTTAGGTAGAAGCCTCTCCGATGACTCAACAAGCTTTGATGTTTCCTTTTCTTTGACCACAACTTGCTTTGGATAGTTCCACAACTCATGCAGACTACGACATAAGAAGTATTTTACTTGCTTCTTCTTTATCATCTTTGCCTTATTGGCTTCAACTTTTCCCTTGCTCGAACCAAGCTTTTTGGGCTCCTTGTCTAACGCATCACCCCCTTCGATGGTATACTTCCTAAAAAATTTTCGCAACCTATGCAAACCATGATACAAGAAGTACTCCATTGGTTTCTTCTCACTTTTGGCCTCATTAGCTACGACAGCCCTTACAATCAAACCAAGTCTCACAGCCTTCCCTTCCGACTTGTCATTCTTAGAAAGAGCAGATTTCTTCAGACATTTCTTTAACAAATATGGACTATCACAAAGAAAACGTTTGATCTTACCCTTATTTTTGTTGGGTTTGTTCTTCCAACTTGTGGTTTCCTATTACCATCATCATTGTCACTACCATTGCCACTATAATCCTCATGGTTCCCTTGACATACGCCCCTTTCCTTACACTTGGAAGACTCAAGCTTGACTACAGACTCTACTACCGTCATGGCTTTTAACAACTCTTGAACACTTCCTTGTTCCACTTCTTGTCTGACCCATGGCTTTAAACTATTATTGAAAGCAAGCAATGCCTCTGTCTCTGTCACATCTGAAATTTGGAGCATGAGTTCCTTCAACTCTCGAACATACTCCCCCACTGTGCCTTGTTATGTTAGCCATTGCAACTTTGCCTGAGTTTCTCCTCGGTAAATTCTGGATAAAATTGCCCATTCAACTCATGTTAGAACTTTTCCCACATCCCAATCTCACTATGCATTTTATCTCCGGACCTGCCTCACCACCATGAAAGCATAAAATTAGTAAGAAACATGAAAGCAATATTTACCTTACTCATATCCTCCATGATGCTTTTGGCACATAAGTAGTGCTTCATCCTCCACAAAAAATTATCCATATTGCGTGTAAACTTTGTCCTTGAAAACTCTTTCGGCTTTGAGACATCTTTGTAATTAAGTACTGCACTTGACACTCCATTTCTCATGACTACTCGACACAAGGCAAGCTCTCTCTCGAGCTCCTCTATTTTTGTGCTCAAAGCCTTTGTCGTGGTTATTGTTTTCTTTTTAAAGCCATCACCATGGCTTCAGGAGCATCGTTTCTCTTCGCCATCTTCTTCTTACAGGAATTCAACAACTCTTGCACACTATCCCTATTGTAAGTGAGAGTCATGATCACAAAGTCCCTAGACTACTTCCTTAAGCCATCTATGCATTCACCAAGCACATCGTGTGACTCCTTCGCATCCTTCATAAACTCCTCGAGTTTATCCATTCATTCCTCTACTACCAAAAACATATCTTTCAAAAGGATTGATTTTTTAGCCCATTTCTGATAGGTAACTTCTTTCGATATCTTGATGATGCCTTCGCTACCAAAGTTCTGATACCACTTGTCACAAGGCTAGAACTTTAGTCTTGTGGTCCATGCAGCCTTAGGCAATTCTTTCGATACAAACATGCCTAAGTTAGCCTAACCACCACAAAGTGAGGATTCAATTAGAATTCCTCCAAGGTACCAATTTTAATAGCGGAAGAAACTTTAGCTAAAAAAAGGCACAAAAGAATAGAAAGCCACAGAAAACTATGCACGAGAGTTGTTTGAGTAAATGCTATCAATTGTATTACTTTCTCTTAAAGAATACAAGAAACAATAAAGAATAGAATGAGCTACAAGTGAGGGGGAAGCTCTCTATTTATAGTTGAGCTTCCCCAAAATCGGCAGTCAAGATCAAGTTACAACGACAGACGAAATTAACCTATCTCTTAAATCAAGGGATTTACAAGATTACATAATCAAATCAAATCAAATCAAATCATACAAGATATGATTCCCTTCAATCTTCTAAAATTAGTTTCCCTATTTACCAAAGTAACCTGTGTTGCCATATCTTCATCATTGGGCCACCTAGGCTTCAATTTGATAGGCTTCTCCAACATCTCTTTGAATCGACTAGTTCTTGTGGGCCAAATGATCCCCGTGTCAATGATAGAGCTCGATGGGATGCATTGTGTGTGATGGTCACAGGCTTTGAACTGTGACACGTAACACATACACCTATTAACTCCTTATATCATTTGTATTCATTTAAGCATGTTTTTTCATGATCTACTTGTCCGATTTGCAATATAGCTATCCTACTGGAGGCATCACAAACATATCCCATTTCTTTATCACCATGTATTACACCTCACATGTCACATATAAATGGTACTAACTCGTACAATAATGAGGGTATTATATCATATTGTAACTAGACCATACCCATACTGGTAATGCTGCTGAACCACTACAACCCAGACAGTACTCATACATTCTTGAGAAAGAGTACTTACTTTACATAGTCCATACAACAATGAAATTTCAATCACAAGGAAGAAAGAAAGAACTCACCAGAAAATTTAGTGCAGTGATCTATTTAGTAGGTCCTTTGCCTTTGTTACTAGGACCTTTGTTAGCTTCTTCAGCTAAAAGAAAAACAAATATCCCTATCAGATCATTAAACTATTGAAACTTATCATGCATGCAAGAATCGATATCAAATAACCTAGAATTAGGAAGTTTCCTTCTTCACGAACAATTTTAATGTCTATGCATGCATTACTATAAACGTGTGAATTTCTTCGATAATAACCTAAGAGTGTACCAAGAATTACCAATAAGCTGGCACAAACGATGGAGGTAACTAACCACTGAGAACCTACTTCGATGAAGCCTTCTACCAAAGGTTTTTCAAAAACTTATAGGATAATTCAGGGAATAAAAAGATGTAAAGATAACTTATGATGGCAAACGATATCCTTATATACACATGCAATGGAGCCAAGGTTTAGTGGGAAAATTAGATAATCTCACTATCACCCTTAATTCCCGTGATTAAACGCACTTAACAAGTTTCAAGTCTAATCATCTATTGTATTATAGTTCAATTCTAACTAGGTCTCAACTAAACTCCAACATTACTAACTAAGTCATCATAACATGCACTAAGTACAAAAACAAACCTATTAAAACTACGAACTTTATGAGTCCGCTCAAAACATCTAGTGTGGGCAGATAGCTTAACTAAAATTCTAGAGTTCACCAAATCGGGTGCTTCTTAGATGACAAATCCTACAAACTATGCCACTTAGCCAAAACAAACACTTCACTTATTCATTCTACCCTTGACTTAACCAACTTACATGTCATACAATAACTTGCTATAGAGTCTTTATCGAGCGAGTTGTTACACTTTATATTTCATATATATTTATAAATAATACTTTTTATATAACTCAATATGTTGTATTTATATTAATTATTATTCATGAATTATTATAGTTAATTTATTGATTAAGAAAATAATAAAAAAAATGAAAATGGAAGATCAATGAGTATTAGTTTATGTCATGTTAAAAATTTTTTGTAATGGACTTCCTTGATTGGTCTGGTGCTAAGGGCTATTCTCCCATAAAATTCATTTGGGTTCTAACCTTTGGGGAAGTAGTGGTAGGCCTTGGGATGTAGTGTGTACGTGTATGTGGTGTGAGTATGTCCTTACTGTAGGTACATGAGTACTAACCATTTAATTGTATATTAAAAATGTAATATATATTGTAGAATATTTAATTATTATTTATAATGTAAAGGTATATTGACTAATAAATTATAAAATTTAAACATATATAATTATGTGGAATGTATGTGATGGTCCAGAACACAAAAATAAAGGTAAGGCTAAATTCAAACGACCAATGTGATTGATGGAAATATTTTAAGTAGGGAGTTTTTTTTTTTTTGGTAAAGTTATGTTATTAGTCTTTATATTTTGTAAAAATTATAAATAATATCCCTATATTTTATTTGGTATTTTTAGACTTTGAATTTTTAAATTTTAAATTTTAATTCTCACTAAACAATAATTGTTAAATTTATTAGGTAAAGTTCTGTTATTTCTAAAATTTGTTGAACTAAGTCTATTATCGTGTGTAATGTCATGTTAGTTTATTATTTCTACATATGACTCACTAAAAAGCCAGTTAATGGACTGACGATTATCATTTGCGTTACGTTTGGAATTTCAAAATTAAAAAAGTATAGGGATTTAGAATGATCCAATTAGAGAAAATGGACTTCATCTATAAATGTACGCATAGTACATGATGAGTAATTGAATTTAACTAAACAGATTTAATTGTTACTGTTTGGGTCAAAATGTGACTTTAGAATTAGGGTGAAAATGTGAATTTTAATTCCATTGGAGCTTTCATGATGGTTGAAAAATTAGAATTGTGATTGTTGAATTTCACTCAGTTGAAACTATTTATACATAAAAAGGCGTAAAATGCAGTTAATTTTCAATTCGAAGGGTCTGGAGCAATCAAGTCTTTTGGTGAAATCCCTCAAGGTCTATTTTGTTTAACCTCTTCACTTGGATTTCTCAACCTTAATATCAATAATTTCAGTGCTCAAATTCCGAGTGCTTTCGTTTTCGGCACAATATGTTTTAGAGGGTTGCTGGATTTTCGGTAAAATTATCGATATACATTGATTTCAATATATATAAGTTATTTTTTTAAATTATTTAGGAGAATAGTTCGTTTCGCTTTTGAAAAGGGTTTTATACAATAATTTTTTATTAACATATTATATTTTTGGTGAGATGATTAAATTTTTTATTTTCATACATATGGCTCGAGTTTGGTACTTCTCTTCAGCATTTTGGGTTTTTTTTTATTCATATTGTTTGAAGGGGTTTTTTTTTTTTAATTTTTAATTAATGCTTTCAATTAATTTAATCCATGTATGCAACACCAGCGTTGTTACGGTAATCGAGCAAACTAAATTTGTGAGTACAAGCGTCGTACCAATTGTCAATTAATTATTATTTAATTATGATACGTAGAAAATATCGGAAAAGAGGCATATGGACTAATTTGAGAGAGAGCTTGAAAAATGACATGTCAATTGAAAAGAGAAAGAAATGATGGAATTTAATGGAGGGAGACTTGTTAAGTAATTAACCATGGCCATAGTGTGCTATTAAACCAAAATTAAAATTACTTAGTGGAAGACCATGATAATGGCCATGGATTTCCACTAAATCATGACCTGACAAAGGAAATTAAAGTGATGGAGATTTGATCGTTAACTAATTTATGAATAAAGATTTAACTAGAATGGTAGTGGGTTTATGTTTAGACTGTCGGTGACCGCTGTTGAGCCGTGACAGATTGGTAGTGATCTATGCACGATTTAGTTTAAGACCTAAAACAATTAGGGCACAAAATAGAAAAAAGGGAAAAGTAATATGAAAATAACTTCTATTAATTGGGAAAAAATGTCATTTTAATTTACAGTCATGCCACTTTTTATACAACTTTGATTCAATCCCTAACTAATTAACCAACTAACAATTTCTAGTTTAAGCTACCAACTAAACACTAATCAACTAATAACTAACTAACCCTTCAATACTCCCCCTCAAGTTGGAGGGTGATAAAGATCCTTAACCCGCAACTTGGATATCAAATACTCATGTTGTTGGACACCAAGTGCCTTTGTCATGATATCTTCAAGTTGCTCATTAGTGCGCACATGTTGAGTCTGAATTAACCCATCTCGGATTTTTTCTTTGACAAAGTGACAATCTATTTCGATATGCTTTGTTCGTTTATGAATGAGATTTGAAGTGTTGCGATTTGAAGTGCTGTTTGGCTATCAGAAAGCAACAAAGTTGGACCAAATTTGTCAAAATATATTTCTTTTAACAAACCGTCCAACCAAATTATCATAACAGCTGTTGATGCCATACTCCTATATTTAGCTTCAGTTGATGAATAGGAAATTGTACTTTGCTTCTTCTATTTCCAAGAAACAAGTGAACTCCCAAGTTTAATACAAAACCCGGTGATAGACCTTCTTGACATAGGGCATGCAGCCCAATCAAAGTCACAAAAAGCAATAATTTGTGCTTTGTTTTCAGTTGCTAATAAAATCCCTTGCCATGGGCTCTTTTTTATGTACCGAACAATATGAAGCGCTGCTTCATAACGGGATTTATTGGGCTTTTGCATAAGCTGACTCAAATGTTGAACCACATATGAGATATCTAGCCGGGTGTTTGTTAGATACAACAACTTACCCATAAGCCTTTGATACGTCAATACATCTGATACCAACTCACCATCACTATCTACCAAATGCACAAGCTCATAAACTCGACTGTGGTAAATTTTTTATTTTGCTCAAGCGGTGTGCCAGTTGGTTTTGCTTCTCCCAGCCCAGCATCCGATATCAACTCCAAGGCATACTTTCACTGACTTAAAACGGTGCCCTTGCTTGACCGTGATATCTCAATATCAAGGAAATATTTTAGTTCTCCCAAGTCTTTCATTTTGAAACTCTTATGAAGAACATTCTTTAACTCATCAATCATCCCAACATCATTTCTTGTAATTAGCAAGTCATCAATATAAACAAGCATTACAACAATCCTATCACCTTGGTTTTTTGTGAACAAATAATAATCATGCTTGCTCTGAATATATCCACTATGTATGGGGGCCTCAATTAACTTTAAATTCCACCGCCGAGATGCTTGTTTCAAATTATAAAGAGACTTGAGTAAAAGATAAATCTGATGCTCCCCTATTTACGAAAACACTTCGGAAGATCCATGTAAACTTCGTCATACAAATCACCTTGAAGAAATACATTAGAGACATCCATCTGAAAGATCGGCCAATTACGCATAGCAGCAATACTAATGACAGCTCGAACAGTCACTTGTTTCGTAACTGGGGAAAATGTGACATCCCTAAATCGACCCTAGTCGGAAAGTGGTTTCGGGACCACCAAACCGAGTCATAATAATAATTAACCATCATAATTGATGCTCATTATATGTATATATGCATGTGTGAAAATTTCGTGTTTGGATTTTGTTAATAGTAAGTGAATTTTTATCAAATAGGACTTATGTGAGAAAATTTAGAAATGTGCTAGGCAATTGTAAGGTGGCCTATTAATACATGTGGGAAAATAGTTGTCCTTGCATGTCAAATAACCCACTTCCTAAGGTGAGTGGCCGCCATGACAAGAATATGGGCAAGGGAACATGTTTCCAACATGTTTAGTTAGTGGATTATGTAGAAAAAAATAAAGAAATGAAAAAAAATGAGCATGGATGCCCCCCCCTTTTGTTGCCGTGAGTAGAGGAAAAAGAAAGGAAAAAAATTGTTCATCCATTCTCAAATCTTGGCTGAAAATACTAAGGGAAAAAGGAAGGATTTTTGCTTCATGCTTGGTTTAGAAGAGAACTAGAAGGAGATTTGGTCATACTTGTGTCAAGATTAAGGTATGTTTGAGGTTGTGTCATGAGATTCATGCATGTTTTAGTTGCTAACTTGATGTTCATGTTAGCCCATGGTTCAAATCCTTGTTATGCCATGGAAATGGTATTTGGCCAAGGTTGATATTGTGTTAAAGCCATTGCATGCTAAATGTGAAGCTTGTTGATGATACATGTAATGATGGATTGACTACTCTTGAAATTTCTTTTAGCATTCTTGAGTAAGACATGGAGTTTTCTTTGTTTAACCATGACCAAAAATTGAAAGGGGATGGTGTGGGATGTATTCGCCATGGCATGCTCATAAGTGCGATTTATGCTTGTTGCATGATAGGTAAAAATTTGTGTTTTGATATATGTGTATATGTGTTTGTATATGATGTTACAAATGGATGTGAAAATATATGCTAGATTGGGAAAATTTGATTAAATGTTCATGAGATGAAATTAGGTGATTAAAAGATGTTAGTTGACATTGTACATATATATATATATTCGCCATTAAAGTGAGTATGTAGGTAATGTTGAATCAAGTTTTGGTGCATATTCGGTTAGGTGTATAATCGACCAAATGGGCGATTAGTAAGAATGGTTGCCGAATATACAAGCATACATATGCATGTGTAGTTGAATTATGAATGTTTAGCAAGATGGTTAAACTAGTGATTTATTGATTAAGCTCAAGGAGTTAAAGAAGGAGAATCAAGCAAGGGAAAGACGAAGGTCATCGAGTAGCCGACTTGGAACTATTTTACCCAACACGAGGTAAGTCATTAAGCACGTATTTGATATTGCTTAAATGATTGTAAAATTTATGCAATTGTGTTTAATGGGATGATATATATATATAAATGAAAATGTATGTGTATGGAGTGATGACAATTGTTGAATGTAAAAGAAATAGTGAAATGTGTAGAAAGTTTGCTTTCGGCACTAAGTGTCGGGCAATACGTGTGTACGGTGACGAGATTGGCACTAAGTGTGCGTGCTGGAAATATATGGCACTAAGTGTGCATGCTGGAAATATATGGCACTAAGTGTGCGAGCTCGAAGGGCATGGCACTATGTGTGCGGGCTTAAATCGCATGGCACTAAGTGTGCGAAATCGAGTATTAAGCACGTGTGTGCGTACTCTATATATATATATAAATATCTCCGATCGAACAATTATATGGAGGTGTGTCTCCATCGAGTGAGTATGGACAGCGGATCGGTAAGTACCTTGAGCTCATGACGAATAGGTAATACGTTCATGCTTGGGGTTGAATTTGGTAAGCCTTAAATCTATGTAATGATTGAAATTGTATGGTTGTGCTGGAAAATGAGTTAATGTGTAAAATGCTTGATTATCTTGTTGTGTAGAATATGAAATGTGGATGTATGAATTGGTACGAGATTGGACCGAAAGGTCCGAGGTATTATGGTATAGATTCGATATGGACGAGTACCTAGCCTCATTTGTTGTACATGTAGTAGTAACTTTATCGGTGGATTGACGAATGCTTATGACTTACTGAGTTGTAAACTCACTCGGTGTTTTCTTGTCACCCATTTTAGGTCTCTTGGACTCGTTGTTGTTGCGTGCTCGGAACCGTCGTTGAAGTCATCACACCGGCTGAAATCTTGTGGTATTGTTTTTGTTGTTGAAGAACATTTGGCATGTATAGGCTATTATATTTTGTCGAATTGTGGGTTGTAAACTTTAAGCCATGTGAAAATGGCCTATGTGGTCGTCGAGTGGGATGCTAGAACCTATAGCCACGAGTCTTAGAAACTCAAATTTTGTTAAGGTGGCCATAATTTGTGTCATGTATGATGGATGATTAAGGCCAAGGAAAAATTCATGAAATTGGCATAGTCTACTGCAGTAACTGTTGCGGACAGCAGCAGTGAGATGAGATTGAAAAATCACTAAAAATAGTAGAAGTAGAATTAAATAGTGAGTAAATTATGGAACTGAACCTTGATGAATCTATTTTTATATGGACGAAACGAAACGACCATATGAGCAGTATACTGGGAAATATTAAAGTTCTCGTGAGACAGGGCCAGAACGGTTTCTGGGTCCCCTGTCGCGACTTTGAAAATTTACCATAAATTATCCAGAAATAATTAGGAGTCATGCCTTATATTTACAGATTCCATTTTGAGTCTAGTTTCATTAGAAACAAACGGCACCAGTATTAAAGCCCTGTACAGAAAGATATTCAAGTTGTAACGCGCGGAGGTCAGAGCAGTTGATCCCTGTAACATGGGTGACTTTAACTAATAAACTGTACCAATTGGCCCAACCAAAAATTCTAAAAATAAATCCATGGATGGGTATATGAGTCCAAATTCAGGGAAAATTTACGAAACCAGTTTCCGAGTTTTGAAACTCAAGATATGATTTTTAAGGCGACGGTGATGCAGTTTTCCAGCCTGTCCAGAAATGCCAAATTGGTCGGTACTTTAAGAGGATTTGTCTCGTTAACCCCTCGTGTCCGACACTGGCGTCGGTCACGAGTTAGGGGTGTTACAGAAAAAGTCTCTTGAAAATCCACCCCAGCTTTCTACCGATAACCTTTACCAACAAGCCGAACCTTGAACTGCTCAACTGAGCCATCAGATCTATACTTCACTTTATAAACCCTTTTATAGCCAATGAGATCCTTACCAAAAGGCAACGACACCATTTCCCATGTGTCATTTTCTTCCAAAGCTCGAATTTCCTGTTTCATAGCATTAATCCTTCTTGAGTCCAAAATGGCCTCTTGATAAGTTTGGGATTCAATGACAGAAGAAACATTAGCAGAAAAAAATAGGTATATATGTAAATGAGAAGTAGAATAAAATCTGGAAATAACATACTGACCTAATTCAAATGCAGCAGTGGATTGGTTAGAGCAAACATAGTCCTTCATCCATTGTGGTTGTTTAGGAAGGCGGGAAGTGTGACGTAATAAAGGTGTTGGTGTCGTTGACACATTGGGTGTCTCAGAAGATGATGAAATAGGTGGTATAAAGGAGGAATGAGGTGATGGAGAATCAAGTGGGATAGGTAAAGAATCAGGTGGTAAAGGCAAGTTATTAGGTGAAAAAGAAAATGATGTACCAAGCTCAAGAAAAGTATTACTATCTGTTGTAGGGAAGAAAAAAATGAGAATGGATAGGAAGTTCAAAAGGAAAAATTATTTCATGAAAAATGACATCCCAGCTTACAAAAAAACTTTTCGTGTTGAGGTTGAATAGAATGTATCCCTTTTGGATAGTAGAATATCCCGTAAAATCGATGGTATTGCTCTTGGTGAAAATTTGTCACGATTATGAGGCGTGGTGGCATAGCAAAGACAACCAAACATTTTTAAAAGCGAGAGATCGAGTCATTTTTTTATAGAAAACCTCAAAAGGACTTTCCAACCTAAAACTGGTGTTGGTAAGCGATTAATAAGAAAACAGGTTGCTAGGACACACTCACCCCAAAACTTGCTAGGTAATTTAGACTGAAATTTTAAAGCTCGGGCTACTTCAAGTAGATGTCGATGTTTACGCTCAGTCACCCCAATTTTTTGTGGAGTGTCTATACTAGAAATTTGATGTACTTTGATGTACGATGCCCAAGGTATGGAAAAAATTAGTACACTCACTCTTAAAAATTTCCCATCCATTATCACTCCGTTCAGTTTTGACACTTGCTGAAAATTGAATTTTAATCATGATAAAGAATTGCTTGATTTGTACAAGAACATCACTTTTCAGACTTAAAAGATAAACTCAAGTCTTTTGGGAGAAATCATCCATAATGGTCAAGAAATACCTACGCCCACTATGGGATGAGACCTTATACGGACCCCAAAAGTCTAAATGAAAAAGAGAAAACACTGCCTGTAATAGCCTATTTTCAGTGAAATCGGAATAGTGGTTTCGAAACCACAAATCTGAGTCCGAAATAATTTTTTTAATATTATTTTATGGTTTGCATTATGATAAGAATATCGTATAAAAATTTCGTTAAGAAAATTTTATCGATTTCATGATTAATTGAGAAAAGAACCAAATTGCATAAAATGAAAAAGTTGAATTCTAGTAGCTAAAAGGATCAAATAGCTATGGAATTCAAAATTTGAGGTCCTTATATGGAAAATAGACCATTAAGAGGAGTTAGTAGATAAGTTTGATGATTCATCCATGGAAAATTAGAAAAAGAAAAAGGATAAAATTGGAAAGATGAAAAATAAAGATGATAAATAATAAAATAAAGAAAATATCATCATTTTATCATCATCTTTCCCAAATAAAATATGGAAACCCTAGTCATGGATAATTGAAGAAAGAGAACTTATTTGGCAAAATTAGGTGAGTATTCAAGTCCCGTTTTTAGTAATTATTATATTTCCAAGATTGTAATAGCTTAATTTAGCTATCTCGAGGATTAACTTGCAAAGTTCTTAAAGTAATAGGGTTTTTACATGGATGGATATGCATAAATTATGAAATTTATGGTAGAAAATGAAAGGTTGTTGACAAATAAACAACTTTTGTAAAGTGAATTTTCATGAAATTGTGATTTAGGGACTAAATAGTAAAGATGTAAAATTCATGAAAAAATTTTGAATTTTATGACTTAATGGCTGAAAATGTCATATTTAAAAATTTTTTAGGCTTGGAATAAGGATTAAATATCATGAATTTTATATTCCGAGCCTAGGGACGAAGTTGTCATTAATTTAAAAGTATAGGGGCAAAATGGTAATTTTTCCTAGGATGTAAATTGAATTGAATTGAATATGAATTGTATTAAATTGAGCTAATTTTACTTGTATAGATCCAGATAGATCAAACACAAAGCTAGGTCGAGGTAAAGAAAAAGTATCAGATTAGTACCATACAAATGCGAACATTGTCGAGGTAAGCTCGTGTAACTAAATTGTGTATATATGTTTGAATTAAATGTTGTATATATATGAATTTTTTAATTTCCATGTACATTAAATTGATTACACATATGACAAAGGCTGATAAATATTAAGTCCATTTGAATAAATAAAATTCAATGGGATATAGGATTTCCCATATTGATTGTGGTCTTGCATATGTGGCGGACACATCATAACTTGAAAATGCGTCCCATTTATTAGCCATTTTGAGCTTCCCATTATATGGTTCAACAAGCTTCCCATTAATAGCTCTTCGGAGCATCCCGATCAGTTGCGATCCTGCATGTGTTGTGGACACACCACAACTCTTATGAGCGTCCCGTTATATAACTTTTCGTAAGCTTCCCGATTAAAGGCTCTTTCTGAGCTTCCTTATTAATGGCTCTCCAGAGCTTCTCGATATGGCTTACTTGAACTTCCTGATACATGGCTATCCGCAGCTTCTTGCTTAATGGCCTTCGGAGCTACCCATTATTGACTCGCATGAGCTTCTCGATTATGGCTCTTATGAGCTTCCTGTTATATAGCCCGGATAAGCTTCCCGCTATATAGCTCACATGAACTTCCTATTATATGGCTTGAGAGAGGGCTTCCCAATTATGTGCTCTAAGGAGCACTCTCAAATATGTATTGACGGATTACAGTTTATACATTTCAAGTGTACTACCTGTGTATCCATTGATATTTCCAATAAATTCAATGGGCAAAGTTTCTGACATGGGATAATCTGAATTTGAGATAAAATTTTATGAAAATGTATATGTTATATGAATATATGATGTGGAAAACATATGTACATGAAAATTGGTTACATGATGAGCTCATCCCTGATTCTTGATATTCACACGAAATACTTGACTAACTTGTTGATGAAGTTGTGTGTTTAGGCTATTAGTCAAATTGCTTGGATGCATTTTGTATGCTTACCTTAAATGTAAATGAATGGTAAATTTATTTCATGTTATGCGAACTTACTAAGCATTAATTGCTTACTTTATTTTATTTCCTCTATTTTATAGTACTCGGAGGCTCATAAAAGTTGGAAGTTGGTTGGAGCTAAATCATACTATCCTACAGCTTGTTTCGATATAAATAGCAAAAATTTCTTTTGAATATAATGACATGTATAGGCTAAAGTGGTCAAGGATGACATATATGTGTTTGGCTGGGATTAGCCATTGGTATGGCTTGTAAATGGTATGTTTTGATCAATAAAATGGTCTTAATATGCTTAATGTGTGTTTGAAATGGATGATTAATGAAAATCATATAGGCATATTGATTATGATAGTAAAATTGATAGAACATGCCTATGTGTACATATGATATTTTGGTAAGTATAGATAATTGAATATATGTGTTGATATTATGTGTTGATATGTATAACATAAAAATTATTTTGGCTTGAATTGAATGATTTATATTGGATTGGGAATGTGTTTAAATGTTATTGTAGGTGAAAGACAAGTTTGGGTGAGAAATAAGGCTTGGAAATGGCCTTATTTTGCCCACAAGGGTAGAGACACGGGCGTGTGTCTCAACCGTGTGTGACACACGACTATGCGCACGGGCGTGTGGATCGGCCGTGTGTACCCTGCATCTTTAAATTTTCAAAACAAAATGCTCTGATATTTTCACACAGGTAGAGACACAGACGCGTGTAGCACACAGCCTGGCACACGGGCATGTGACTTGGCCGTGTATCCCCTGCACCTAATTAATGTAAATTAAAATGTTCACACGGCCTAGCACATGAGTGTGTGACTTGGCCGTGTGACCCAAGTCAGTAACTACCCTAATTTGGACATGGGCTTGGACACGGCCGTGTGTCCCTATTTTGAATGTCTACACAGCCTAATACACGGGCGTGTTTTTGGACCGTGTGAGCCACACGGTCTGACCATACGGGCATGTGTCACTTGCTCCTTAGAAAAATTTTGAGATTTTGCAAAAAAATTTTAAGTACCCGGTTTAGTTCCGACTTGTTTCTAATGTTAATTTTGGGCCTTGAGGGCCCATTTAAGGGAAAATATGATTGATTTCATATATGAATTAACTATATTTGTTTTGTGAACTCCGGTAGTAATCTATAACCTTATTTCAGCAACGATATGGGTTAGGGGTATTACACTGCCTTAGCCCGAGTTTTGCTTATTAGAAAGGGAAATCTAGTTTGCTTAGCTAAAGGACAAACAAAACACTGAAGTAAGGAGTACCATTCGAAAAATTACATAGTTGTAAAGGAATTCTACTCAACCTCGAAATAGAATCATAACCAAGCCCAGAATGCCAAAGTAAGGATGAATCAATAGTAGCAATTGAGTGAAATGAAATGTTACCCTTGGTTCATGCTGAACTTGCTAAAGAAATAGGTTGAGAAGGCCGAAGGACGTAAAGACCAACCTATTCTTTACCAATCTCTATCATCTTGCCACTTGAGAGGTCTTGAAATATGCAAAAATTAGGATAAAAGGAAACAGAAAAATGTAAGTCTTTAGTGGGTTTAGAAATTGAAAGTAAATTGTAACGAAAGTCTGGTATATACAACACATTGGATAATTTAATACTAGGAGAAACAATGCAAGAACAAATATTTGAGATTAGCAAAAATGATCTAGTAGGTAAGCAAACACAAGATAGAGATACACATGGAATAGCAGATTCCAAACAGTGAAAGTTGGATAGCATATGGTTTGTGGCACTAGTGTCCAGAATTCATTCACAAGGTAAAACCATACCTATCAAGCTAGTTTCTGCCAAACTCGCAACAGGTACTGACGAAGAATCTTTGCTCAACAAATTCAATAGTTCTTGATATTAAGCTAGCGTGAATACCAGTGTTTTCACTTGAGGAGCACTCGATGAACCAGCTTCAACAACCTCACCTACAGGTTCAACTACAACTACACTATTCACAGAGCCAAATGAATTATTTACCTTATTCTTACTAAACTTAAAATCGAAATGATACACAATTAGTCTGTAACAACTCTCCTTTTGTGTCTATTGATTTTTCAATGGTCACAAACACCATTATACCACTTCTTGTGAGTCACAATAGTTGAATATACAAATGTTGGATCCAAAGCTACTGGTCTTGAAGCATGAAGTCTTTGAGACTCTACCTAAACCAACATGGAATATGCTTGATTAACGGTGGTCAATGGGGTCATTAGCAAACTTTAACTCCTAACAGTGCCATAGGTATCATTTAGACCCATAAAAAATTGGAACAATTACTATTGCACAATATGGTCAGCGTTCTGCTTTGAGTGTCCACAACAACAACAAGAGGAAAAACGAACCAACATATTATACTCGTCCCATAACAGTCTCAATTTAGTGAAATACATAGATATAAACATAGTCCCTTGATGATAGGAGGCAATCTCACGATGTAAGAAGAAAACTCGAGAGCTATTGACGGTCTGTCCAACCTACCTCAGCACTTGAAGCAACGACAACCCTTGGCGAAAGATCCTTGCTAATAGTGTTTAAAATCCAAAACAACATAATGGCACGCATCAATCCCATTGCGGATGCAATTTAGCTATCACTAAGTCTCTAGAACAAGTACCATTGATAAGACCTAGATTATTTTTTGCCAACAACGTTATTCGCATAGCTTGGCTCCAAATAGTGTAATTTTCGGACCCAAGAAGATGATAAGAGACTAACTATCTACCTAGAGTATCGAATGGATGCAAGTACAACAAATGGTTGAAATCAACATTGAAATCTGATGAAGTCACCATTCTCCCTCAAGTAGAAAAGACTAATAGCAGAGAAGTGAAAAAGTCGACGAACAAGGAGAAATATCCTCACGATAGACGCTACTGAATGATGGTTAAAGAAGAGACACGTAGTGTGATAGCCCTAATTTGACCCTAGTCGGAATGTGGTTTCGGGACCACAAAACCGAGTCATAAAATTTATTTGCATAACTTCTATGTGTGATAGTGCATGTCTGAAAATTTGATGTTTTAATTTAGTCTTATGAATGGGAATTTTACTTGAAAGGACTTAGTTGAGAAACCATAAAAATGTGATAGGTAAAAGTTGAAGTGGCCAAATTGTATATGGATAGCATCATAGAGGACTTGCATGTCAAATGGACCACTATGATTATAGTGGACGGTAATGATGATGAAAAATTTGGGATTTTGTGTATTTTATATTAGTGAAACAATATTAAATAGTTTTATATTAGAAAATCATGAATTAATAATAGAAAAAGGGTGATAAAAATAAAGTTTCTCATTTTGTCTCCTCTTTTGCCAAAACTAAACAAGAAATTGAAGAAAGAACACCTAAGGCATTCGGCCATCTTGTGTTAGGAATTAAGGTATGATTTCATATGTTTTTCTTTGGATTTTGAGAAATTTAAATTGGTTTTGAAGCTCCTAACATGACCCATGTGTATGATTTTGTGTTTGTGATGCATGAAGCATTCGGTCATGAGCTCAATGGGTTACATTGTGTATGTTTTGATAATTTGTAAGGAGAAATGTTTCTAATTGAGTATGAATGAACTAAATTACTATATGTGGCTCAAATGAGCTTGAGTAGTCAGCTAATGAAGTTAAGTATATGAATTAGGAGCATGAGTCCATTCGGCAATTTAAGATAAATTGTGAAATAATGCTTAATATTAGTAGTACTTGTTTAATTAGCAAATTGAGCTTAGAATGGATGAATTTATGAGTTTGGGACAAAGTATATATATATTTGGCTATGAATTTTCGTGTTTAATTTTGAATGTTGATGTTTCAAATTGAAAATGGATGTTAGTTAAGTTATAATACTTGATTAATAATGAAAAGAACATGAGCTTAATGCTCAAATAGCATTCGGCTCTGGAGTAAGTTAAATTAGTTAGAAAATGAGTTCCAAGATAGTGAATTATGTGTTAAAAGAGGGATTTAGGCTGTATATACATGATTAGATTGAATACAAGAGGCTATGTTAGCTAATTGAGGGATTCAGCCATAGTATTTTAGTGAATAATAATTTGAACAAGGGTTTTAATTGTATGATAGGTTTTCGGCTATGGTTAATATTAGATGGAATACCGAATATGTGTGTGTGTCTATGAGGAATGAATATAAATTGGGGCTACGATGATTGAATTATTTTATTTGCTTAGTTGGAGCTCAAAATCAAAGGGAGCCAAGTTCGGCCAAAGGAAAAGCAAAAGCGGTTGAGTAGCTGATCGGAGTTGTTCATCCGACTAAAATGGTAAGTTCCTAAGTAATTTAAGTTACGGTTAATATTGCACATAAAATAGGTTGGATAAGAAATCATGGTATGTATGAATTTTTGAAAATCGAATGTGAGATTTATCAACCTATCTATGACATAGTGGTAGCTATAGATAAGAAATTTCAGCACTATGTGTGCGAGGTTATGCGGCACTATGTGTGCAAAAACTACATGGCACTATGTGTGCGAGGAAACGCGGCACTATGAGTGCAAATGAGTAAGAGCACTATATGTGCGGACCTTTAAATCGAGCACTAAGTATGCTATATCGATCGTAGAGAATTGCTTGTGCAAATGAAAAAGTTTAAAACTTTAAATTGGGAGTAATGAAATGTGCATGGATATTAGACATGGGACTTGATCTATATCTGTATATTAATATATAATGCTCGGGAAGAGAGAAAGAAGAGAAAGGTAATCGGCTCAATTAGTATATAATTGAAAAAAGATATAAATTAATGATAAATGAATCTAAATGGATTGGAGATTGATTTATAGATGGAGCGGCTTGGTTTGTGCTTTATTTGATTAATTGGACATTGTTTGTCATTTATATATATATGCCAACGATATGCATATGATATTTACCATGGTCCTTTCAATTTGCGATTAAATGGTGTAGGAGTACATAGTGAATTCAGGTAAGTATGTACCAAATTCATAATGTACACATGTGACATAAGATTTCCTTGTGATATCCTGTTTGAATTTGGCTAATATTGGATTGAAATTTTAAATTTTTGTTAAGATAATTGGATCATTACATCTTTTTTTTAAAATTTCTTAGGACTTATTGAGTTAATAACTGACTTGGTGTGTTTATTGGTTTTGTATAGATCATCTTGTTGAGGAAAGCTTGGATTAGATTCTGAAGTCATCACATCTTTGACAACCCTTTTGGTATCTTTGTTTAAAACTCAAATAGACATTATGGCATGTATAGAATAATATTTTGGGAGGTTGCTATTTTGATAGTATGGTATATATATAAGGCCATGTGAATATGGCTAAAGTTCTATGTATGGATGTGATAATGGTTTAATTATAAATCTTGAAGTGAAATCAACTTGACATATGGATCCATATTGTGATATGAGTGTGATTATGTTATGCTTAAACTAACATGTTAAGCATTCGAGATACATTATGTATGTATATTCGGTCAAGAGGAGAAAAATCACCTTACATTTTTACCCTTGTTTAGTATGTGCTTACTATAGAAGTTACTCATGGAAACGTACTATTATTGTTGTAATTACTTAAATTAATATTGGACACGGGTATTAAGGTGTTACAAGTAGATACCGAAGAAAGCCAATCGCCAGTGGATCTGATACCATGTTGAGATCACCAGTGGCTGCTGTTGAGCCGTGATAGATTAGTGGTGATCTCTGCATGATTTAGTCTAAGACCTAAAACAATTAGGGCATGAAATAGAAAACGGAAAAAGTAATCTGAAAACAACTTCTACTAATTGGGATAAAAGGTCATTTTAACTTACAGTTATGCCATTTTTTATACAACTTAAATTCAATCCCTAACTAATTAACCAACTAAAAATTTCTAGTTTAAGCTACCAACTTAACACTAACCAACTAAAAACTAACTAACCCTTCAACAATTGAGAAGGATTAATTATGAATTAAAAATAAAATTAGAAAAATTTAAAACATGTTTATTAAAAAATTTAAACAACATGAATTAAATTAATTAAAAAGTAAAAATTAAAATTAAAAAAAACTTGAAACAAAATTAAAATAAAAAAACTTCAAACAACATGAGTAAAAGAAAACCTAAAATACTAGAAAAGAATTAAACTTGAGTCAGAAGTACAAAAGCACTGATATTTAACCATTTGCCTAATGATGGCGATGTGTTAATACAAATCACTTTTTTTATAAAGTACTTTTCAAAAGTGCATCACATGCTTCTGCATCACATCAACTAAAATGATCTATATGTCGTTTTTTTATTTGGCCTTTTAGTACTCCTTTTTTTTTTTGAAAATTAGGAAAATAGGTCGATAGTTGGATGCACTTTCCTACACTCTCTTCTAAGGTTAATGTTTTTTAATTTTGTTAAGGTTAGGGTTTTTTATTAAGGGCTTATGGTTAAGGTTTAGGGGTGAAATCGTGAAATTTTATAGGTAGATATGAGGGATCGAGGATGTGATAACGCATCTTAGAACACATACATTTCATATGTCATGGCAGGATAGAACCGTTACCTTAGAAAGCCATCCTAGGGAAGTCATGTTTTGGGGTGACAGTGGTTGGTACAATCACAAGTCGAAGTCTAGGTGGAAGTCCCATTCGACAATTGTGATATGGTCACAGGTTCGAGTTTAACCGAGGGTCAATTGACGGTCGTTATGCGGTCACAAGTTCAAGCTTTTTGGATACCTACAAACGATGTCTTATATATACAATGCATAAGATTGAGGTGATAATTATATGGAAAAGTAAAGAGATTTTCAATATAATCAACATAATTTTGTTCTTTATTTCCAAGCAGTCGGTATCTTTAACATTTCATTCTTATCCAAAGGCTAACACCGAGGTCAACATAAGAGGACTCTTATGAGGAGAGCGGATGTTTCAGCGGAAGTAGAGGTCAAACTCAGGTCAATTATTAATAAGTTGTTTAATAAAGGCAACCATCGTCACCTTAAAAGGCACATCACCTTTACTCCATCGAAATAGTCATTCCCTTTCTAAGAGCCCTCCCACGTCCATGACAGTGCCGACCTTTGGATAAGAAGGAAGGTTAAAGATACCGATTGCCTGGAAATAGAGAAAAAATTACACTGATTCTAGCGGGAACCCATATTTTTTGTATGATTATGCGCTCAAACTTCTGTATGGTATTTATAAGGCAACATTGTCAGGTATTCGAAAAGTTTGAGCTCGTCGCCGCAAAACAACCTTTAATTGGCTCCTCCATCATACCCTTATCTATGACCGCATAACAGCTGTTGATTGAAACCTCTACATAGATGTAACACCCCAAACCCGGCCCAGATGTTAAGGCCGAATTCGGAGTGTCACATTGAAGTGTTTTTTGAAAACCATGTTTTCATTGAAAACCCTTCTTGATGTAAAACTCATGTTTTAATTAAAAATCTTTGAAAAGAATATTTTCGTTATAGATTAAAGTGAATGAAAGCTGTGCACTAGGTAAGAAGCCAGAAAAGAGGAGGTGAGTCTATTGGACTGCTTAAGTACCAAGCTCTTCATGGATCCAATCCTAGACATACACACATCCATTGCCACACTTAAAGCATATTACTTGTCCACGAACAACAAATTAAGTTTAAGTCCATTTAAAATATTTATTTCCTTTGAAAACATTTACGTTGTGGAAGCTTTGCTCGGTAATCGTGATATTTTGAAAATAAGTAACTTTTATAAAACGTGCCCTAGAGCTAACCAATTTAAATACCCAAAATATTAAAAATAATAAAAAGAGCGGCCCTATTACAACTTAAACCAGAATAAAAATAATCAAAATAATAAATACGAAACTTATTTTAAAGAAAATAGAAACTTAATCTTCGTGGCCACTCTGAATCCCGCCCAGCTCCAAGTCCACCAACTAAGGCTCACCTGCAAGGATGGAAGAGAAAGGGGGTGAGTTTGGAAAACTCGATGTGTAAAGTATCCCAACCGAGCCTAAATTAGTTCAAGCTTTCTTGGGCCTAAGCCCTATTCGAAATCGATGTTAATCGGGCCTTAGCCCATATCAATATTAATCAGGCCATAGCCCTTACAATGTCGAGTATATTGGGCCTAGCCCATATCAGTATCAATCTGGGCCGTAGCCCTATTACAAGTGAGATATATTGGGCCTTGCCCATATTAACATAGTTGGGCCCACTTCAATACAGTTGGCCCATAACAAAACAGTCTCATATGATTAATACATGATAACCCTATCCAACCCTGCACTTGCCTCCGTCCATCCCTACACTTCCTGTGGGGAATAAATCACCCACGCCATCCCTACACTTACAGTGTTAGCACCAGTTACCGCACTAACTATAATCCGCAGCAAAGCTGCTTATATTAGAATATGTGGCACAGCCGCCAGAACGGGTTCTTCCTCCATAACATAACCCAGATCCCATGCAACAGATATACATGTCATGGCATACAACAAATAGAATCAGAATATCATGCATTTCAGTCAAAATTAACCCTAGGGGTATAACGGTCTTTTTGCACCTAGGGGTAAAATGGTAATTTTCATACTTAGGGGTAGTTTAATAAAATTTACTATTCTAGAGTTTACATATATATTCTAACCATTAACACATTAATAGAAGCATTTACCGAGCGTTTTTACCGAATTGGGCCAGTTGGCCCACTAACTCATTTTCGACCCATTAAGCCCAAATATACCGAAGTGCATGAAATTGCGCACTCTGCAATCATACTGCTTACGATTACCAAAATTAACAACCAAACCACCTCATGAGCGCTCGCACGCTCGCAAGTTCACAAATGCCGGCTTTTCAGCTTTTCGACTTTTGCCGATCTAGTCTATGAGTGGGTGTCGTTTACACACCTGTTTGCGACGATATGCTGACGAGTTCCACACACGAGTTGCCTACAGTCAATCACTAATATGTTAACTATGAATCCAATCGCAACTTATATACAGAATCCCTTACCAAAAAAAAATTCGGCCATTAACACCTTAGGCACTAGCAATCCTACCTTTGCCGAAATTAGCGACTAGGTTTAGATCCAGTCGTTCCACTTGTCCAAGCCTTCGATCAGCAGTCTCTAGATCACACTATTATCACAATAAAACAGTTGTCACGACCCTTAGAGCCATAGAGCCCAAATCGATAGCCTCCCTAAACCTTTAGGGGTTTTAGCTTTTCTAAAACCTGAAAAAAAAAGACTAGATCTGAAGTAATGAGCACTTACCACTTATACCTCTTTGATTTATACACAAATCTGATGTAGATATATCCTCTAAATGATGGCAGAACTCGAATCCAAGAGATCTGAAGTTTCAGCTATGAGCCCCTAAGGCTTATAGTTTTTCGGCTTTTTAAGTGGTGAAGACGATGACGACTCGAGGCTATAACCTTGGAATAATGCTGCCGACCAGTACCAAGGGTTTAGAGAAGATGAATGTTGATCAAGAGGAATGAAAATACCAAAAGATTTTGGCTTTGGAGAAATCGGCACAAGTAGTGAGTTTTGGGATTCGGCTTTTATGGCAATCGGCTATGGAGTTTTAGAAAGAATGGGAATGGATGAGTAGAATGGTAGGAAGGTTGGGCTAGGAAAGAAAAGAAGAAAAAAAGAGGATGGAAGAAGAGAGGAGAAACAATGAAGGTCGATCTCAAAAATAACAGTAGCTATGAATGGCCCCAACCTAAATCGATTAATTACTTAAAAATACCCAAGACTAAATAAATAAATAAATAAAGAAAAGAAAGACAACCCATACACCAAAATTTTAAGAGTTTTTAGGCATTTAACTGCCTATAGCCGAATTGGTACTCTGCCATAAATCTTATTTCGGCATAAATTCCTTCCCAAATTCAAATTCCATACTTTTCTCCTAAATTTCAGCCCCCACCAATTTAAATCCCATCCAACCTCTTAGTACCCACCAGCAGCAGTCCACCGCTTGACCGACTCAAGCCAATGCTAGGAGAGTTTCGGTCAAACTCTGACTCTCCCCAACGTGAGCAGCAAAAATCCAAGCCTTCTGTGCGCGAGGTGAGACTCGAACTCCAGACCTCGTCTGCCCATGCGCCTTCACCTAAGCTGCTGGCCACTGCACCACGCTTCTTTCTTTACTAATATAAGGTCATAATTAATGTTAACCTTTACCTGCTGAAGCCTTTGTTACTTGCGAAATAAAAATGAAATTTCGCCTACTATGTATTTCGAACTCGCGACCTTCTAACCCCACACCTACGCTTCTGGCCACTGCACCGAAGTTCCTTTCATGTCACGATCTACTCATAATTATTTATAAACCTTACCTGCTTCAGTTCTGGCCCGTTTAAAAATAAATATAATTCGCCTTCCCCTGGAATCGAACCCATAACCTCTCAACAGGCCTAGCACGCTACTGCCACTACACTGAAGCTCTTCTCATGATATAATCTGCTCACAATTAATCTTAAGACTTATCTGCTGCAGTTCCCGATTCGTTTAAAAAAATATATGCTACTTACCAGACTCGAACCCCTAAGCACATGCACACTCTTAACGCCTCCTTGCCACTTGACCACGTGCCTCTTTTGTGTCACCTTTCCTCTCGAAATATTTATAAGGCTTCCTTGCGGCAATTCTTGGTTGTAAAAAAAAAAACCCATTCGCACACGCCGTGCCTTGAACCCAGGTACCTCCCATGCCTTCCTAGCATGCTTAGCCACTGGGCCAAGTGCTCCTTCCTGCTAAAACGCAGCCCAAATTATTAATAACGCCTACTGCCTAGATTCCCTAAGGTAGCATAAAATTAAAATTTCTCTAGAGTCTTAAATCGAACCCAAGCCTTTTCCCACACAATAAATCCATCATAATTTATTTAATTACTAGACAAAACATACTAAATAATAATAATAATAATAATAATAATTCATAAACATATAAAAATTTCAAATACCAATAATACAACAAATAATAATTTTCATAAAAATTTTCAAACACACATACAGTAATATTTTTCTAATAATAATTTTATCTCATAATTCTAATTAAAATTTCATAAAAATTTAAAATATCCGTAGTAATAAATATAGTAAAAATTTTCTAGTAGTAATTCAAATTTTTTTTTCTTAAACGGTAATATTTAAAACTTCCTAATTATTCAAGTTTTCTTCTATCCGAATCCCAGACTCAAAGCCCAACTCTTCTAGGCCCCAAAAATTGGGGTGTTACAATAGATTTCCACCCGTTACCGTACAATGTAAAATCTCCCTAGAACTCGACTTCCACAAGATGTGTTTCAGAGGTAATGGTCTCATCTCGAAAAAATATATGAAATGTGTGTGTCTTGGAGTGATATCGCATCACTGGCGACTTAAGAATACCTCGAACGGTCAAAATTTTATTAGCGACCAAAATTTTTAACACTAAAAAATATTGTATAATGCAAGGATGGAAGCTGGGAGAGATGATATTTGAGGGATAAAGTATGGAGTGAGAGCCCTCTTTTATAAGCGTGGGGGAATGGTGAGATTGCAAAGTAGAAAATTTCCATAGTCGAAAACGTGTCGCAGGACTAGTGTCTTCATCGAATATATTCAAAATGTGCTTAAAATCTACAAAAAAATTCGAAGGGTCAAGTACTTTTATTTTTCAAGCTTTCAAAATGTTAAGCTCGCCTAGCTAGACGAGCCTTCACTAACATTTTCAAGGTCTAAAAAATAAAAGCACATGACCTCGAGAATCACGGTTAAATCTGATGCACATTCTGAGGCATTGAATACCCTCTGAAGCACACTTCTGATGAAATTTACGTTATTTGTGGAACACACTTTTGAACACTGAATAACGTTTCATTATCATTATTCGGTGAAAGTGCATCCTGAGAAACAAACTTTGAAGCACGCATTCCCTCTCTCATTTTTATGTTTTCCTATTAAAGTAATGAAATATTCATAACTTAGACAAGCAACAAATTCCTATCAAACATTGAATAGTTGAGTTGTGAGAGTCGTTTGCATTTCTTTTGATAATCATCGGAAGATTTTCTTGCTTATGCTCATCCAATTCGTAACTGATATTGAAATGAGTCGACGAGTGAAATTTTTCATTTACTATGATGGTCAAATTTGTAATACAGAAGTCGGGTGGTATTTACAGGTACCCAGTCCATAGAATTGGAGTTCAACTGTGTCACTCTATTGTGTAAGCTACGGACTAGAATCAGGAGGAAAGTTAGAGGTTTGAGCCAGGGAAAAATTTCAAGCTTGCAATGTAGATTTCTTGCTTCCATTGACCCCTATAAGTATGAGCTATTTGATATGAAAGGCGAGCTTGAGCGCGAGGCGATCATATCATCGTACTGCTGAAGCGAAAATGTTGTAAAAGAGTTATATGTCACGTTTGTCGAGGTTGATGGTGTTGGTCCATCTTCGATCACCATTGCAGCTAATGTTGGAACTGAAACTGAAGCAGAAAGTTCTACTACACAGTTGTGTGGTGGGTACACTAGCTTGTAATAAAGCTCTTACTATGATGTCCCTAAAATATCTATTCTTAGACATTCTTTGATTTTTGGCACGAATTTTAAAGTCAGAGCTTACTACGTCGAACTATGAGTGTAGAACCTTGACACTTGAGCTCGACATTCAATCATTGCGTTCAATTTCAACTTTGATGGATCGATGTCCTAGGGTAGAAGCACTTATACTAGGAGGCATCATCCCTCATTGACCACCAATTTGCAGCAGATTTTAGTGGGCACATGGAGTACAGAGGAACTGATGACTGACTCCTTACGATCAAGTCCGACGAGGGTACATTAAACCTCCGCTCCATATGACCAACACCAACCTCTTAGCCGATGGTAGCTTAGAGTTTCGATAGCTACTGCATCGAACACTTGGTCATGCAAGCTCATTTCCAGATGTACGAGTATTGGAAGCTGGAATGGAATACCCTAAATCTTAAACCTTAAACTTTAAACAAAGATATTTTCTTTATTGCACTAAAGCGATACAACTTCAAGAACAGTGTGAACTATCACTTCAGAAGTTTCATTCAAAGAAATTCTAGGGAAAGTGCACAATACGTTACGGGAGGTGCAAATGGAAAATCATGGCATTTTTTTGGAAGAAAATTGATTGTGGACGATAAAGAAGTATTTTGGTTCACATACTTGTGCTGCGACAGATGCGTAGTGTGATCATTATAATTTCTGACATAATGTAACCTGGTCGGGGTCTTCATTCTTTTCGATTTTGTAACTTTAGCTCGTAATTTGCAAGTGTAAGTTAAGGTTATCCCAAGCTAGACTTGGACATGATTTCCGGCATTATTCTATCGATGGTGAATGTGAGTTCTAAGATTCCCGTCCCAGTGTTGATTGCCAACATCTGTAATCAGCATGATTATACGCTATTATACTACAAAACTAAGGTCTCTAAAGAAAAGACTATGGATAAGTTGAATCACGACTAAGACAGTTCGTACAACTATTTATGGAAATGGTGTCAAATACTAGATCGGTACTATAACAACCCAAGTTTAGTGAAATCAGAACAGTAGTTTCGGGACCACAAATCTGACCCGAAAATAAAGTTTATTTTTATTATATAATATGATCCGTATTATGATAGATATGTCGTGTGAAAATTTTAATACAAAAATTTTATCGATTAAGTGTTTAATTACGAGAAGGACTAAATCGCATAGAATGAAAAAGTTAAATTCTAGTAGCTATAAGGATTAAATAGCTATAGAATTCAAAACTAGACGTCCTTATATGGTAATTAGACCATTAAATAAAAGTACGTGGATTTTTGGTGACTCATCCATGGAAAAATTAGAAAAGAGTAGGGACTAAATTGGAAATCACAAAATTAAAAGATGATAATTAATTAAAAAGAAATAATCATTTTATTTTCATGTCTTCTTCCCAAAAATTTCTATGGAAACCCTAGGAGAGAGGAAGAAAACTTTCCAAGCTTAAAAAGGTATGAAATCAAGTCCCGCTTTTAGTAATTTTTATGTTTTTGGAATTGGGATAGTCTAATTTATATATTTGGGGGATTAATTTGAAAATTTATCAAGGTATGAAATTTGGTTCATGGATGAATATGCTGAAAATTAGAAATTTATGGTAGAAAATGAAAGGTTGTTGATAGATAAACAACTTTTACAAAGTAATTTTTAATGAAAACATGATTTAGGGACTAAAATGTAAAGTTGTAAAATTTGATGAAAAATTCTAAATTTTTATGAATACATGTGCTGTAAATTTTTTAATGGGATTTTAACTAGGCTTGGAATAGAGAGTAAATTGCACTAGTTTCATTTTCCGAGCCTAGGGACAAAATTGGAATTTATGGAAAAGTTAAGGGCAAAATGGTAATTTTTCCTAGAATATAAATTGAGTTAAAATGAGTATGAAATATGTGAAATTGATGATTAAAGTTATTTATATAGATCCGGACAACACAAATTTGAGGTTAGACCAAGAAAAAGAAAAGGTTTCGGATTAGTAGATTTTATATGCGAACAAGTGTCGAGGTAAGTTCGTGTAACTTAATTAAGCATGTAATTATGTTAATTGAATGTTATGTTTGTATGTAATGTGAATTATACTGAAATGTTTTACTTGAATGCTATAATGGAAAATTTAATACATGTTTGAAATGGTGAAAAACGGTTAAGTCCCAATTGAATATTGAATTCCGATGAATATATGTGCTTTCCTAAAATGGATGAGGTCTTGTATTTATTGATGATAGATTTAGCTTGAACGAGTAATCCTATTGAACTCATTATAGAAAAGATTTAGCCCGGACGGGTAATCATTATGTAAACCCTCTCGAGGATATGTTACAATTAGGAATTAGCCTGGACTGATAATGCTAATTGAGTTCCTCCGAGCATACGTTACATAAAGGATTTAGCCTGGATTGGTAATCCTGTTATATGTCATGTGGCTCGAGAGTGTGCTTCTTGATTAAGTGCCCTAATGGGTACTCTTGAAAAAGAATTGACGAGTTATGGAATCGTACACCTCGAGTGTACCACTTGAGCATTCATCGGGATTTCAATAATTCAATGGACACAACTCTCAACATGGTATGAGTATTATGAGGTGAAATGATAATGTCTAGAAAGAATATTGCATGATGAGCTCATCTGTCCTTACTTGATGTATATGAAGATTTTGTGACTAACATGTTTGGTTGAATGTATGTGTTTAGGCAATTATGCCAAATGGATGGAAAACATGATATTGTATGCTTAGATTTAGTAAACGAGATTGGTAAGTTTAGTTTTCGTTATACAGACTTTCTAATCATGTAATGCTTACTCCGTTTTATTTTTCCCTATTTTATAGTGCTCGAAAGTTCGCGAAAGTTGGAGATCATTGGAGCATCGTCACATTATCAACTAGGTTATTTTGGTTATACTTAGTAAAATCATTTTGGTATAATGGCAAGTATAGGACAACTTGACCATTAGTAGCTTGATAAGGATGCTTTTAATCTAGCCATTGGAATGGCTAGTAATGGTTGTTTTGATATACTTTTAATGTCATGCTATGGTATGCCATGATGAATGATGGGATTTGTCTAATTTGAATGCTTGGGATGTTTGGTATTGGATGTGTTTCAACTGCAGGTCATGGGTGTGATTTTGGGTGAGAAATGAAGCTAGAAATGACTTTATTTTGTCTACGCGGGTAGAGACACTGGCGTGTGTCTAGACCATGTGTGACACATAGCCAGGTACATGGGCATGTAGTAAGGCCATGTGTCCCCTAAACCTTAATTTTGAGAAATAGAATGCTCAGAATCGTGCACACGGGTAGAGACACGGACATGTGTCTCAACCGTGTGTGCTACACGACTTAAAACACGGGCTTGTGTCTTGGCCGTGTGAAACCTGTACCTAATTTCAAAATAAATTAATTAACCACATGTGCTAGCACACGGACGTGTGGCATGGCCATGTACACAAGTGAGAGAGTTACACGGGGTCGAACACAGTCTGCAGCACTAGCATGTCCTAGGGTCAGACGGACATGGGCATGTGAGCCTTGTTCCTTGGAATTTTTTTTAAAATCTTGCAAAAAATTCTTAAAGGTTCTGTTTAAGTCCCAATTCGATTCTAATGCTCGTATTAGACCTCAAGGGTCCAATTAAGGGATGTTTTGAATTATATCGATTAATGAATAGTATTTTACATAAATTATGTGTAAAATGTTCTTCAAGTTTCAGTAATACTCTGAAACCCTATTTTGAATATGGATACGGGTTAGGGGTGTTACATTTAAAGGTATCAGAGTAATGTGTTTTTCATATAGTAATCTCATCCAACCGAGCTAAAGCTGAATCTGAGGAAGCTGAGAGTAATGCTTCAGCTTAAGTTCAAAGAGTTGCGCCTGCGTCTGGTAGTGAAAGGTCTGTGTCTGAGGGCTGAAATGAGGAGGCAAAACAAGCATTCTTTCAAATCATGAATGGTTTACATAGTATCAGAGAACAAACCCTACCGTACAATGACCTTCCCTACCTGCTCCTCAACTGGTACCTGATGTACCATAGGGTGCTGAACTCGCTAGAATAAGTAAGCCTCTAGTAGATAAAATCTGTAAGCACGGGGCAGAAGAATTTAGAGCTACCGCAGATGATGATCTGGAAAGGGTTGAGTTTTGGCTAGAAAATACTATCGGGGTTTTTGATGAATTATCCTGTACACTTGCCGAATGTCTGAAATGACAGTATCCCTACTGAAAGATACAAGTTATCATTGGTGGAATACCATTACTTCAGTTGTAGTAAGAGAGAACGTTACATGGGAATTCTTCCAGGCTGAATTCAGAAAGAAATATGTTAGTCAGAGATTCATGGATCAAAAAAAAAAAGAATTTTTAGAACTCAAACAAGGAAATATGACTGTATCCGAATATGAACTAGAATTTATTCAGTTGAGCAAATATGCCAGAGAATGAGTTCTAACTGAGGCTGAGATGTGTAAACACTTTGAGGAGGGTTTAAATGAAGATATTAAGTTACTGATTGGAATTCTCAAAATAAGAGAATTTACGTGTTAGCCGATCAATAATACAAAGCTGAGGAATTTAGTAAAGAAAAGAAACAAGCTGAAAGAGAGGCTCAGGTTTCGAGAAAAAGAACTATGAATAAGTGCTTCTAAGAGATTAAAGAAGTATTAAGATAGTGTGACCACCTTTACGAGATGTTTCAGAAGAGAGCGAGGCTCTCAACGTTCTAACATGAGGTCTTCATCTCCATCTGTGACAAGTGTGGGTAGTGTCGGTAATCCCAAACTGAAATGTAAACATTGTAACAAATTTCATCATGGGGAATGTCGGTCTAGAAGTGGAGCTTGTTTTGGATGTGGGTTGCTTGACCATTTTCTCAGGGATCGTCCCGAAAGTGTTGAAAAAGAAATAGAACCAGCTCCAAAGCCTAGTAATCCTATTTCGAGAGGCAGACCACCCCGTCACCCCGGTAATGTTAGTGGTAGTTGAGGTACTACCAGGGATACAACAGTTAGATTTGAAGCACGAGCACCTGCAAAAACATATGATATTCGTGCTAAAGAAGATGCCTTTGCACCAGATGTCATTACTGATACATTTTCTCTACTTGATACTTATATTAATGTTTTGATTGATCCTGGTTTCATACATTCATACATATGCATGAACTTAGTGTCTGTTAAGAATTTACCTATTGAATTCACTGAAATTGTGGTTAAAGTTTCAAACCCCCTAGGCCAGTGCATTATGGTAGATAAAGTTTGTAAGAATTGTCTGTTGATGGTAAAAGGTTATTGCTTTTCGGTTGACTTGATGTTACTGCCATTCGATGAATTTGATATGATTTTAGGAATGGATTGGTTAATCCAATATGATGTAGTGGGGAATTGTAAATTGAAATATATTATATTGAAATGTAGGAGTGGTGAATTACTTCATGTTGAATATGACAAACTGGGTGGATTACCTAATGTGATTTCAGCAATATCAGCACAGAAATATGTCAAGAAGGGTTATGATGCTTACCTTGCATATGTACTGGATACTAAAGTATCTGAGTCAAAGATTTAATTAGTGCCAGTCGTATGTGAATTTCCAGATGTATTCTCAAAGGAATTACTTGCCAGATAGAGAAGTAGAATTCTCTATAGATTTTATTCAGAGTACAACACCTACATTTACAGCACCTTACAAAATGGCTCCTACTGAATTGAAGGAATTGAAAGCACAATTTCAAGAATTAATTGACAAAGGTTTTGCTCGACCTAGTTTCTCACCTTGGGGTGCACCAGTTCTATTTGTAAAGAAGAATGATGGATCGTTGAGGTTGTGTATTGATTATAGACAGCTCAACAAAGCTACAATAAAGAACAAGTATCCGTTGCCTCATATTGATGACCTGTTTGACCTGTTAAAATGTGCCACCGTATTTTCCAAGATTGATCTCCATCCTGGCTACTATCAACTACGGGTAAAAGATTCAGATGTGCCAAAGATAGCTTTTAAAACTAGGTATGGACATTATGAATTTCTTGTGATGCCATTTGGTTTGACAAATGCACCTGCAGTGTTTATAGATCTGATGAACAGAATGTTTAGCCCATATTTAGACAGGTTTGTGGTGGTATTTATAGATGATATTTTGGTTTACTCCCGAAATGAAAATGAACATGCGGAGCACTTGATAATAGTGTTGCAAACTATGCAAGAGAAACAACTATATGCCAAATTTAGAAAATGTGAATTTTGGTTAAGGGAATTTAGTTTTCTCGGGCATATAGTATCTGTTGAAAGTGTCAGAGTAGACCCAAATAAAATTTCAGCCATTGTTAATTGGACGCCATCGACGAATGTGTTTGAAGTCTGAAGTTTTCTGGGATTAACTGGTTACTATCAGAGGTTTGTAAAAAAAATTTCAATGATAGCTTCTCCAATGACCCGTTTGTTGCAGAAGATGTAAAGTTCGAGTGGACTAATAAATGCAAACAGAGTTTTGACAGATTAAAAGCTTTATTGATAGAAGCACTAGTGTTAGTTCAGTCAGAATCGAGTAAGGAATTTATAGTTTATAGTGACGCATCATTGAATGGTTTAGGTTGTGTTTTGATGCAAAAAGGTAAAGTGGTAGCCTATGCTTCACGATAGCTAAAGCCGCATGAAAAGAACTACCTAACACCCGATCTTGAATTGGCAGCCATAGTGTTTGCATTGAAAATCTGGCGGCATTACTTATTTGGTGAAAAATGTCACATATTCACTGATCATAAAAGTCTGAAATACTTTATGACACAGAAAGACTTGAATTTGAGTTAGCGCAGATGGCTTGAATTACTAAAAGATTATGATCTTGTTATTGACTATCATCTAGAAAAAGCCACTGTCGTGGCAGATGCTTTAAGCAAAAAATCCTTGTATATTTTACAAGCAATGAATACCCGATTGCCACTATCTGATGATGGTTTAATCATAACTGAGTTAAAAGCTAGACCAATGTTTTTACAAAAAATCTCTAAAGCTCAGAAAAATGATAGTATGTTGCAAGCAAAACGGATACAGGGTAAATCGACTTCTGACTCAGAATTTCAGATCGGGACTGATGATTGTCTGTTATTCAGTGGCAGAGTTTGTGTATTGAAGGGTTCAGAACTAGTACAGAAGATTTTGAATGAAGCTCATAATGGTAACATATCTATACATCGTGGCAGTAATAAAATGTATAATGAGCTGAAAAAGATGTACTGGTGGCCAGGAATGAAATGGGATATTTCTGAGTTTGTATCTATATGTTTGATATGTGAGCAAGTAACAGCTGAACATTAGTTGCCTTCGGGACTACTACAGTTGAACATATCTATACACTTTAGTACTACATTTCATCCCCAGACAGATGATCAATCTGAATGGGTAATACATATCTTGGAAGATATGCTTCGGTGTTGTATACTTGAGTTTGAAGGTAACTGGGAAAAGTATTTGCCTTTAGTTGAATTTACATACAATAACAGTAATCAATCCAGCATTAAAATGGCACCTTATGAAGCTTTGTTTGGTCACAAATGTAGAACTCCCTTGTACTGGACAGAACTCAGTGAGAAAATGTTACACGGAGTTAACTTGGTCCGAGAAATCGAGGAAAAAGTAAAAGTAATTCGAGACAGTTTGAAAGCAGCCATTGTGTAACAGTCCGATTTTGGGGCTAGTTAGAATAGTGGTCTCGGGACCATAAATCCAAAGTTGGAGAAATTATTTTATTATTATTTTGGAGTCATAACATGTTTATAATAGTACATGAAAAATTTGGTGAACTAAATTTGACGTTTGTGAGCCCAATTGTAAAAAAAAAAGGATTAAATCGCATAAAGTGCAAAAGTTCTATTTTGATAGCTTAAGGTGTTATTTTATTAGAAAAACAAAACTGGGGGATTTTAAAGAGCAATTAGACCCCTAAAAATAGATTGGCCGGCCATAGGAGACATATGTGGTCAAAATTTTCAAAATTTGTTGGGTTAGGTTACCAATTTTGACTAAAATAGAAATAAAATAAAGAAGGATGATATCATCCCTTACTCATCTCTTTTCTCCATCGAAAATTAGCCATTAACGGGGGTTTGAGAGCTTAAAATTTTCAGCAACTTGAAGCACTCACAAGTAAGTGATTTCCATGTCCTTTGTTGATGATTTTTGTATTTTTGAGACCCTTGAAGCATGAGCTTTCAAATGAGGGGTATATCTTGCAAAATGGTTGAAGGTCTAGGGTTTTTCCATGAGAGCATTTAAGGTGTTTCTGAAATTTTATGGAAGAATATGAGTCTTAGTTGTGTAAAAGACAACTTTTGTGAAAGGTGTTATCATGAAAACACCTAAAGGGACCATTTTGCACAAGTTGTAAATAAGTGATAAATGTGTGAAACAGAGAGAATTTGGGGTTGTGATAAGCGTAAAATGATTTCAGCTAAGTTTAAGATGCGAAGAAATTCGATAAAAATTGATTTTCGAGCATAGGGGTAAAATGGTCAATTTGCTAAAGTTTAGGGGAAAAATGGTCATTTTATCGAAGACGTGAATTTTTAATTGTTAAACTTACTTAGAGATTAAATGAGTATGTTTTGCTATTATAGATCAAGAAATACCGAATTTGAGCCTAGACCGGGGGAAAGATAAGCAAATCGACTAAATTGACTAGTCGCCAGAAAGATAAGCAAATCAACTAAATTGACTAGTAGCCACATTTTGTAATTTGAGGTAAGTTGTATGTAAATAATACAGCTACATTACTAATGTATGTGTTGAATTGTATTTGAATTAATATAGCATGAATTGCTTGATTGTGGAATTGAGATGGTATAATGATAATAGAGATGGTAGAGTTCTTGTTAGAACCTAGGAAATAAATCGGATATTCATGCCGTGACATATGGGTTATTGTTGGCCAGTGTAAGACATGTCCGGGACATGAATCAGCCACATTATGAGAGCCAGTGTAAGATCATGTCTAGGACATGGCATTGGTATTGAGATGAGAGCTAGTGTAAGACATGTCTAGGACATGTATCGACCTCAAGACGTAAGCCAGTGTAAGACATGTGTGGGATATGCATCGGCTACGAGATGATAGTCAGTGTAAGACCATGTTTGGGACATGGCATCAACTTGAGATGTAAGCCAGTGTAAGACTATGTCTAGGACATGGCATTGGCACCTTACCCACGTTTAAGGCTTAATGAATATCCGATAGTGTTCCAAAAGGTTCAACGTTGAATGTTATGTTCTTAAGCTAATAAAGAAAGTATAATCGTGTTGTGAGTGGTACAGGTACCTATTTGGTACGTATGAGATATGAGCTCATTTAATAATATGTGACTAGTATGGATAGTGATGAGTAAGTTATGCTTATGCCCACCTTGGTATCATGAGCGTGTGGATCACTGATAAAATGTTGTTGTTGCGTACTTACTTATATGCAACTTACTAAGCTTTATGGTTACTTCCTTTCTTTTCCATTTCCTTTCAGTGCCACCTAACTTGCTTAGGGATCACCAGAAGTCAAAGATATCAATCACACTATCAACCGAATCATTCGTTATAGTTGGATTTATATTTTTGAATATGGTATGTATAGGACTTAGACTTTGTTATTTTGTATCTTTAAGAATTGGCCAAATGTGTTGGCTCAGGTAGGAAACCCTTTAATTTGTATTAAGCTTTGCATGATAGTTAATATTCATTTCGAGTTTATGAAAGATGCATTCTAATGGTTGAATGAATGTCTATTATGGCTGATTTAGTTATAGGAGTTATACTTGTTTCGATATTGGTTGGTATTTGTACGGAACTATATATGTAAGGGTAACAATGAGGCTTGGTAAATAGCCTTATATTGTCAACACGGGTAGACACACGGGTATGTGTCTAGGCTGTGTATGACACACGATCTGCCCCATAGGCATGTAGTCCGGTTGTGTGTCCCTTGCACATTAAAATTTCAAGTCAGTATGCATGGTAATAAACACACGGGCAGAGACACGGCCATGTGTCTCAACCGTGTAGAGGACACGGCCCAGTACGCGGGCGTGTGTCTTGGCCATGTGACATTATGAGCATGCCGACGTCAAAAACAGAATGTTTATGTTTTTGCACAAGGGCTAGGACAAGGACGTTTCGCGGCCGTGTGAGGGACACAGGCCAATGACACGGGCGTATGTTTGGCCGTGTGAAAACCTGTGTAGGTGTGAATTAGAAATTAATTCTACACGACTGTGGGACACGGGCGTGTCTCAGGGTGCTTAGGCCGTGTGATCAGTACGACCATGTCAAAATGGTTACATGGGCGTTTTATTCTTCCACACGGACGTGTGCGCTGTTTTAAAGGAAAATTTCTTAAGTTTAGTTTAAGGACCCAAAAAGACTCCAAATAGCTTTCAATGATCGACTTGGGGCACGTAGGCCCATAATAAGAAATTTAAGGTAGATAGTTTTATGTTTGAATTGAGTCTCAGTGACTTGAGATTGGTTGTATGCATGGGATCAAGTTAGGAAATGCCTTGTACTCCTCCTTAATGTGGGTTACGGGTATAGGGTGCTACATTTAATGGTATCAGAGCTATAGTTTAATCAGTTCTAGGACTAACCTAGCGAGAGTACGAGTCTAGCTATACATTCCATAATTATATATTGATAATGTGACGATTTCTGATGATTACAAATTATGTTTTCATATAGTAAATGGATCCTGATAGAGCCATGGCAGATGACTTGGAAAGTAACGTGTCGGCTCCCGCTGAAAGGATCGCGCCAGTCGAGAGTGAACCCATGACTATAGGCCAAGGCAGAAGGGATAGAGAAGCCTATCTCCGAATAATGGATTCTTGGTACATGAAGTTTGTTCGTGCGAATTCGAACACTCCACCTCCTCTACCTCCTTCGATTCCTCAATATGCCCTGGTAGCTTCGCAAGGCAAGGACATGTTTAGAAGAGAGAAACCTCCGGTAGACAAGATCCAAAAATAAGGGGCTGAGGAATTCTGGGCTACTATAGATGATGACCCAGAGAGAATAGAGTTTTGGCTAGAAAATACCATTAGGGTATTTGATGAACTATCATGCACACCTAAAGAGTGCGTGAAATGCACAGTGTCACTTCTACGAGATTCTACTTACCAGTGGTGGAACACTGTCGAGTCCATCGTACCGAGAGAAAGGATCATGTGGGAATTCTTCTAAGAGGAATTCTGGAAAATGTATATTAGCCAAAGATTCATAGACCAAAAGAGGAAGGAATTGCTAGAGCTAAAGTAAGGCTGAATGTCAGTGTCGGAATATGAACATGAGTTTGTGAGGCTTAGCAAGTATGCGCGGGAGTGCGTATCTATAGAAGTCACTATGTGTAAGAGGTTTGAGGACGGCCTTAATAAAGATATTCAAGTGTTTGTCGGCATCTTAGAGCTGTGGGAATTTGTAGCACTTGGTCGAAAAAGCATGTAAGGCTGAAGAGTTGATTAAAGAAAGGAAGAAAGCGACTTTTGAGTTGCGGGATTCAAAGAAGAGATAGATGGGGAAATCACATTAGTCCTCATCTAAAAGATCGAGAGAGTTCACTACCCAATCGAATGCTTTGATGGGGTATTTGAATAGAAACAAGAATCGGCAGAACACAACTTCTAAAGCCTAGACCACTTCGGTCGCAAGTGTTGGTAGCACTCGGCCAATTAGGCCAGAATGTTCGCAATGTGGTAAGCGTCATTTTGGTGAGTACCGAGGGAATGAAAGGGGCTGTTTCAACTTCATCCGTGATTATCCTGAATTGGATGAGAGAGAGAAAATAAGATGTGAAAGCGAGTAGTACCCCTTTAAGGGGTAGGCCATAGAAGAACCCCGAAAGTGGGCTACCAGTAGAAGCATGCCAAGAGATACTATGGTGAGGTCTGAGGGTAGAGCGCCTGCAAGGACTTATGCTATAAGAGCTCGGGAAGAGGCAGAGTCTCCCGACGTGATCACGGGTACCTTTTCTATCCATGAAATATCTGTTGTTGCTTTAATTGACTCAGGATCTACACACTCTTATATTTGTATGGAATTGATACCTCATATGGGTATGCTAGTATAGTCCATTGAGTTTGTAATAAAAGTGTCCAATCCTTTAGGCAGACATGTACTAGTGGACCAAGTATGTAGGAGTTGCCCTTTGACAATTAGAGGTCATTGTTTTCTGGCTAACTTGATGTTATTGCCGTTTAATGAGTTTGATATAATCCTTGAGATAGACTGGTTGACTTCTCATAGTGTTGTAGTGGACTGCGGGAAAAAAGATAATTGAGTTGAAATGTGAAGACGGGAATGTTCTTCGAGTTGGACTAGATGAGTCAGATAATCTACCTGTAGTAATATCGTCTTTGACTATCGAGAAATATTTGAGGAAAGGATACGAGGCTTATCTAGCTTATGTTTTGAATACTCAAGTGTCTAAATTGAAGATTGAATCGGTACCAGTGGTTTGTGAGTTTACAGACGTGTTTTTGGAAGAATTACCCGAATTGCCACCGGTGAGGGAGATAGAATTCGGAATTGAGTTAGTCCCTGGTACGACACCCATTTCTATTGCTCTATATAGAATGGCCCCGACAGAGTTGAAAGAGTTGAAAGTACAACTGCAAGAGTTAACAGATAAAGGTTTTGCGAGACCTAGTTATTCACCGTGGGGCGTACCAGTGTTGTTTGTGAAAAAAAAAGACAGGTCGATGAGGTTATGTATCGACTATAGGCAACTCAATAAGGTCACTGTGAAGAACAAGTATCCTTTGCCAAGGATAGATTATTTATTCGATCAGTTGAAGGGAGCCACGATGTTCTCCAAGATAGACTTGATCTCTGGTTATTATCAGTTGAGAGTTAAAGAGCAAGATGTACCGAAGATTGCTTTTCGGATGAGATACAGGCATTATGAGTTCCTTGTCACGCCCTTTGGTTTGACTAATGCCTCGGTGGTGTTTATGGATTTGATGAACCGCATTTTTCGGTTGTATTTGGACAAGTTCGTAGTTGTTTTTATTGATGACATACTGATTTACTCGCGAGATGAGAATGAACACGCGGAGCATTTGAGAACTGTTTTACAGACTTTGAGAGATAAGCAGCTTTATGCCAAGTTTAGTAAGGGTGAATTTTAGCTTAAAGAGGTTGGATTTGTAGGGCATATTTGTGTCGGGTGACGGGATTAGAGTTGACCCAAGCAAGATCTCGACTATTGTTGAGTGGAAATCGCTAAGGAATGTAACTGAGGTTCGAAGCTTTTTGGGTTTAGCCAGATATTATAGATGTTTTGTAAATGGATTCTCTATGATAGCTATGCCGATGAAAAGGCTGCTACAAAAGGATGTTAAGTTTGAATGGACAGAAAAGTGCCAGTAGAGTTTCGAGAAATTAAAGGCTTTGTTGACCGAAGCCCCAGTGTTAGTGCAACTGGAGTCGGGCAAGGAGTTTATGGTATATAGCGATGCCTCCTTGAATGGTTTGGGGTGCATGCTTTTGCAAGAAGGTAAGGTCATAACTTAGGCTTCAAGACAGTTAAAGCCACATGAGAAAAATTACCCGACGCATGATTTAGAGTTGGCTGCCATAGTATTCACGTTGAAAATTTGGAGACACCATCTATATGGCGAGAAGTGTCATGTGTTCACTGATCATAAGAGCCTTAAGTACTTGATGACTCAAAAGGAGTTAAACCTAAGGCAACGGCGATGGTTAGAGCTAATAAAGGATTACGATTTGATTATCGACTACCACCCGAGAAAAGAAAATGTGGTTGCCGATGCATTGAGTAGAAAATCATTATTTGCTTTAAGAGCAATGAATGTTAGTATGGCTTTGTTTGATGATGGTTCGGTTCTAGCAGAGTTGAGAGCTAGATCGACGTTTCTTCAAGAGATCCGTGAAGCTCAGAAAGGTGATAAGAAATTGCAAGCCAAGAGAACTCAGTGTGACTCGGGTATTGAATCAGATTTTCGTATTGGTACCGATGGGTTTATAATGTTTAAAGACAGAGTTTGTGTACCCATGGACAATGAGCTTATTCAGAAGATTCTGATAGAGGCACATAGTGGTCATTTGTCTGTCCACCCAGGTAGTGTGAAAATGTACAACGACCTAAAGAAAATATATTGGTGGTCGGGTATGAAAAAAGACATTTCAGAGTTTGTGTCTAGATGCCTAGTGTGTCAGCAAGTGAAGGATGAACACCAAGTACCTTCTGGTCTACTTCATCCTATCATGGTCCCCAAATGGAAGTGGGATCGGATCACTATGGATTTTGTGACGGGTTTGCCGGTAACCCGAAGAAAAAGGATGTTGTTTGGGTTTTTGTGGATAGGCTAACCAAGTCGGCACATTTTATACCAGTACGTACCGACTACTCCCTTGAGAGATTAGCTGACTTAAATGTTTTCGAGATTGTGAGGCTTCATGGAGTGCCATTGTCAATTGTCTCAGATCTAGACCTGAGGTTTACCTCGAGGTTTTGAAAAAAGTTACAAGAGGCATTGGGAACAAAATTGAGTTTTAGCACAGTTTTCCATTTGCAAACCGACAGCCAGTCAGAGAGAGTAATACAGATAGTAGAGGACATGTTATGGTGTTTTGTCCTTGAGTTCCAAGGCAGTTGGGAAAAGTATCTACCGTTGGTTGAAGTCGCCTATAATAACAGTTATCAGACAAGTCTTAAAATGGCGCATTATGAGGCTTTGTATGGGTGAAAGTGTCGAACGCCTTTATATTGGACTGAGCTCAAAGAGAGTCAAGTTCACGGGGTCGATTTAGTCAGAGAGACTGAAGAGAAAGTTAAAGTAATTCGTGACTGCTTGAAGGCTGCCTCGGATAGACAGAAATCCTATGCAGATTTGAAGCGAAAGGAAATTGAATTCCAAGTCGGTGATAAGGTATTTTTGAAAGTGTCCTCGTGGAGGAAAGTTCTCAGATTTGGTAGAAGAGGTAAATTGAGTCCTCGTTTCATAGGGCCTTATGGGATTATCGAGAGAGTAGGACCGGTCGCCTATCAATTGGCTTTACCACTAGAGTTAGAGAAGATTCATAACGTGTTTCATGTGTCCATGCTATGTCGATATAGATCGGACCCTTTGCATGTGATTACGCTGTCAGAGGTTGAGATTCATCCAGACATTACTTATGGTTAAGAGCCGATCAAGATTTTAGCTCAAGAAGTCAAACAATTGAGAAATAAGAGTATAGCACTTGTGAAAGTTTTTTTGCATAGACGTGGGGTTGAGGAAGCCATATGGGAACCCGAAGAGACTATGAGAGATCGTTACCCGGACTTGTTCACTGGTAAGATTTTCGAGGAAGAAAATCCCTAAGGGGGAGAAATGTAACAACCTGATTTTGGGGCTAGTCAGAATAGTGGTCTCGGGACCATAAATCTGAATTTAGATAAATTATTTTATTATTATTTTGGAGTCATAACATGCTTATAATAGTACATGAAAATTTTGGTGAGTCTAATTTTGACGATTGTGAGCCTAATTACAAAAAAATAACTAAATCGCATAAAGTGCAAAAGATCTATTTTGATAGCTAAAGGTGTTATTTTATTAGAGAAGAAAAATTAGGGGATTTTAAAGGGCAATTAGACCCCTAGAAATAGAGTGGCCTGTCGTAGGAGACACATGTGGTCAAAATTTTCAAAATTTGTTGGGTTAGGTGACCAATTTTGACTAAAATAGAAATAAAATAAAGAAGGATGATATCATCCCTTACTTATCTCTTTTCTCCATCGAAAATTAGCCATTGAATGGGGTTTGAGAGCTTAAAATTTTTAGCAACTTGAAGCACTCACAAGTAAGTGATTTCCATGTCCTTTATTGATGATTTTTGTTTTTTTGAGACCCATGAAGCATGAGCTTTCAAATGAGGGGTATATCTTGCAAAATGGTTGAAGGTATAGGGTTTTTCCATGAGAGTATTTAGGGTGTTTTCTGAAATTTTATGGAAGAATATAAGTCTTAGTTGTGTAATAGACAACTTTTGTGAAAGGTGTTATCATAAAAACACCTAAAGGGATCATTTTGCACAAGTTGCAAATAAGTGATAAATGTGTGAAATAAAGAGAATTTGAGGTTGCTATAAGAGTAAAAAGAGTTTATCTAAGTTCAAGATGCGAAGAAATTTGATAAAAATTGATTTTCGAACATAGGGGTAAAATGGTCATTTTGCCAAAGTTTAGGGGCAAAATGGTCATTTTATCGAAGATGTGAATTTTTAATTGCTTAAACTTACTTAGTGATTAAATGAGTGCGTTTTGCTATTATAGATCAAGAAATATCGAATTCGAGCCTAGACTGGGGGAAACCCAAGCAAATCGACTAAATTGACTAGTCGCCACATTTTGTAATTCGAGGTAAGTTGTATGTAAATAATACAACTACATTACTAATGTATATGTTGAATTGTATTTGAATTAATATAGCATGAATTGCTTGATTGTGGAATTAAGATGGTATGATGATAATAGAGATGATAGAGTTCTTGTTTGAACCTACGAAATAAATCGGATATTCATGCCGTGACATATGGGTTATTGTTGGCTAGTGTAAGACATGTCTGGGACATGCATCGACCACATTATGAGAGCCAGTGTAAGATCATGTCTGAGACATGGCATCGGTATTGAGACGAGAGCTAGTGTAAGACATGTCTGGGACATGCATCGGCTACGAGATGATGGTCAGTGTAAGACCATGTTTGGGACATGGTATCGACCTGAGATGTGAGCTTGTGTAAGACCATGTCTAGGACATGGCATTGACACCTTACCCACGTTTGAGGCTTAATGAATATCCGGTAGTGTTCCAAAAGGTTCAACGGTGAACGTTATGTTCTTAAGCTAATGAGGAAAGTATAACCATGTTGTGAGTGGTACAAGTACCTAATTGGTACGTATGAGATATGAGTTCATTTAACAATATGTGACTAGTATGGATAGTATTGAGTAAGTTATGCTTATGCCCACCTTGGTATCATGAGCATGTGGATCATTGATAAAATGTTGTTGTTGTGTACTTACTTCTATACAACTTACTAAGCTTTATGGTTACTCATTTTCCTTTCAGGCCGCCTAACTAGCTCAAGGATCACCGGAAGTTAGAGATATCGATCACACTATCAATTGAAGCATTCGGTATAGTTGGATTTATATTTTTGAATATGGCATGTATAAGACCTAGACGTTATTTTGTGTCTTTGAGAATTGGCCAAATGTGTTGGCTCGGGTTAGAAACCCTTTAATTTGTATTAAGCTTTGAATGATAGTTAATATTCATTTTGAGTTTATGAAAGATGCATTCTAATGGTTGAATGAATGTCTATTATGGCTGATTTAGTTATAGGAGTTATACTTGTTTCAATATTGGTTGGCATTTGTATGGAACTATATATGTAAGGGTGACAATGAGGCTTGGTAAATAGCATTATATTGTCCACACGGTTAGACATACGGGCATGTGTCTAGGCCGCGTGTGACACACGGTCTGCCCATGGGCATGTAGTCCAGCCGTGTGTCCCTTGCACGTAAAAATTTCAAGATAGTATGCATGGTAATAAACAGACGGGCAGAGACACGGCCGTGTGTCTCAGCTGTGTTGAGGACACGACCCAGCACACGGCCGTGTACCTTGGCTATGTGACATTATGAGCATGCTGACATCAGAAATAGAATGTTCATGTTTTTGCACAAGGGCTAGGACACGGTTGTGTCGTGGCCGTGTGAAAACCCCTGTAGGTGTGAATTAGAAATTAATTCTACACGGGTGTAGGACACGAGCATGTCCAAGGCTGCTTAGGTCGTGTGAGCCATACGGGCCATCAGCACGACCATGTCGAAATGGTCACACAGGCGTATGCCCTGTTTTAAAGGCAAATTTCTTAAGTTTGGTTTAAAGACCTGGAATGGCTCTAAATAGCTTTCAATGATCGATTTGGAGCTCGTAGGCCCATGATAAAAAGTTTAAGGTAGATATTGATAAATTTTTATGTTTGAATTCGAGTCACGGTGACTTGAGATTGGTTGTATGCATGAGATCAAGTTAGGTTATGCCTTGTACTCCTCCCCGGCGTGGGTTACGGGTATAGGGTGTTGCACTCTGATTGAAAAAAGTCCTATGCTGATCAGAAATGAAAAGAAATAGAATTTCAAGTCAGTGACAAATTATTCTAGAAAGTATCACCTTTGAAGAGAGTTTTTCGATTTGGTAACAAGGGAAAACTGAGTCCACGGTTCATTGGACCATATGAGATTACAGAAAGAATTGTATCGGTTGCATATCAGTTAGCTTTACCCCCAGAACTTGATCGGATTCATAATATTTTCATGTGACTATGCTACGACAGTACCGATCTAATCCTTCACATGTTATTTCTCCGACAAAGGTAGAGATTCAGCCTGATATGACATATAGTTAAGAACCGATCAAAATCTTAGCTCGGGAAATAAAAGAGTGAAGAAATAAAAAGGCAGCTTTAGTAAAAGTTCTTTGGCAATGACATGGTATGGAGGAAGCTACTTGGAAACTGGAGGACACTATGAGGAAGCAATACCCGAATCTTTTTACTAGTAAGATTTTCGATGATGAAAATTCTTAAGGGGGAGAGTTGTAACAGCCAAATTTCAGTGAATTCAAAACAGTGGTTTTGGGACGACAAATTTGATTCAAAAATAAAGTTTATTTTTATTTTATTATATGGTCTTTATTGATAGATATGTCGTGTGAAAAAATTGATACAAAAATTTTATCAATTAAGTGTTTAATTACGAGAAGGACTAAATCGCATAGAATGCAAAAATTGAAGTCTAGTAGCTATAAGGATTAAATAGCTATGGAATTCAAAACTAGAGGTCCTTATATGGTAATTAGACTATTAAAGAAAAGTATGTAGATTTTTGGTGACTCATTCATGGAAAAATTAGAAAATAGTAGGGACTAAATTGGAAATCACAAAAATTAAAAGATGATAACTAATGAAAAAGAAATTATCATCTTATTTCATGTCTTCTTCCCCAAAATTTCTATGGAAACCCTAGGAGAGTGGAAGAAAACTTTCCAAGCTTAAAAAGGTATGAAATCAAGTCCCGTTTTTAGTAATTTTTATATTTTTAGAATCGGGATAGTTTAATCTATTTATTTGGGGGATTAATTTGAATAGCTATCAAGGTATGAAATTTGGGTCATGGATGAATATGCTAAAATCTAGAAATTTATGTTAGAAAATGAAAGGTTGTTGATAAATAAACATCTTTTACAAAGTGATTTTTGATGAAAACATGATTTAGGGACTAAAATGTAAAGTTGTGAAATTTAAAATTCTGAATTTTTATGAATACATGTGCTGTAAATTTTGTAATGGGATTTTTGTTAGGCTTGGAATAGGGAGTAAATTGCACTAGTTTCATTTTCTGAGCCTAGGGACGAAATTGGAATTTTTGGAAAAGTTAAGGGCAAAATGGTAATTTTGCCTAGAACATAAATTGAGTTCAAATGAATATGAAATATGAGAAATTGATGATTAAATCTATTTATATAGATCCAGACAATACAAATTTGAGGTTAGATCGAGGAATAGAAAAAGTTTTGGATTTGTAGATTTTATACGCGAACAAGTGTCGAGGTAAGTTCATGTAACTTAATCGAGCATGTAATTATGTTAATTGAATGTTGTGTTTGTATGTAATGTGACTTATATTCAAATGTATTACTTGAATTCTATAATGGAAAATTTAATATTTACTTGGAATGGTGAAAAAGGGTTAAGTCCCGATTGAATATTGAATTCCGATGAATATATGTGCTTTCCTGAAATGGATGAGGTCCTGCATTTGTTGCTGAAAGATTTAGCTTAAACGAGTAATCCTATTGACCTCATTATAGAAAAGATTTAGCCCGGACGGGTAATCATTATGTGAACCCTCTCGAGCATATGTTACAATTAGGAATTAGCCTGGACTGGTTATCCTAATTATGAGATGAAATGATAATTTCTTGAAAGAATATTGCATGATGAGCTCATCTATCCGTACCTAATGTATATGAAGATTTTGTAACTAACATGTTTGATTGAATGTATGTGTTTAGGCAATTATGCCAAATGGATGGAAAACATGATATTGTATGCTTAGATTTAATAAATGGGATTGGTAAGTTTAGTTTTCGTTATACAAACTTACTAATCATGTAATGCTTACTCTGTTTTATTTTTCCCTGTTTTATAGTGCTCGAAAACTCACAAAGGTTGGAGATCATTGGAGCATCATCACACTATCAACTAGCTTATTTTTGGGTATACTTAGTAAAATCATTTTGGTATAATGGCATGTATAGGACAACTTGACCATTAGTGGCTTGATAACGATGCTTGTAATCTAGCCATTAGAATGGCTAGTAATGGTTGTTTTGATATACTTGTAATGTCATGCTATGGTATGCCATGATGAATAGTGGAATTTGACTAATTTGAATGCTTGGAATGTTTGGTATTGGATGTGTGTCTCAAGTGCAGGTCATGGGTGTGATTTTGGGTGAGAAATGAAGCTAGAAATGACTTCATTTTGTCGACATAGGCAAAAACACGAGCGTGTGTCTAGACCGTGTGCATCACACGACCGGGAACATGGGCATGTAGTTAGGCTGTGTATCCCCTACACCTTAATTTTGAGAAATAGAATGCTTAGAATTGAGCATACGGGTAGAGACACATGCGTGTGCCTCAGCCGTGTATGCTACACAGCCTAGAACACGGGCGTGTGTCTTGGTCGTTTGAAACCTACACCTAATTTCGAAATGAATTAATTAACCAGACAGCCTGGCATACGGGCGTTTGGCATGGCTGTGTGCACAAGTCAGAGAGTTACATGGGGTCGAACATAGTCTTCAGCACGGGCATGTCCTAGTGTCACATAGGCGTGTCCCTTGGACCACACGAGCGTATGAGCCCTGCACCTTGGAAACTTTTTTTGAAATCTTGTGAAATATTCTTAAAGGTTCTGTTTAAGTCCCGACTCGATTCTAGTGCTCGTGTTGGACCTCGAGGGTCCAATTAAGGGATATTTTGAAGGATCTCGATTAATGAATAGTAATTTACATAAATTATGTGTAAAATGTTCTGTAAGTTCAGGTAATACTCTAAAACCCTAATCTGATGACGCATACAAGTTAGGGGTGTTACAAGTGTGTACTAGGCTTCGTAACTGATCTGGAAATGCACCGAGTGTACTTTGGTGATCATCTGGTCCTTGGGAAAAAAGTATTGCACCAATTATTTTGGAATTTCAATCAATGTAATGAAGCTTTCCAACACTGCAAGCCTTTTGTACAAATTGATGGCACTTGGTTGTACGATAGGTTTCAGCATCAGTTGTTGATTATCGTTGTCCAGGATGATAATTGGAAGCTTCTACCTATTATGTTTGCAATAACTCCCTTCGAAAAGAAAGATTACTGAGATTTATTTCTTAGCCAATTACGCTGTTGCGTTTGCCTATAACCTGACATATGTGTCATATCAGATAGGCGAACTGGAATCTTGTCCACTATTGAGTGGAAGGGTAGTCTTTGGTATCACACTCACTATTGGCACTACATATGACACGTTGAATCCAACTACCACACAAAATTACTTTCAAAAAGTGAGCGAGATCAAGTCATTGACATGGGTATATAGTTGCCACTATTTCCACAATCATGCTATACAATATTTCGTTCATTATGTGCATTCACGGGTATACCTTTTTCGATAGGGTACGAGCTCATCCAAAATCATTTCCATGTAATGTTAGACAACTTACATGCCATCAACAGTTACGATGCGGCATACCACGTGAACATACCCTTCGAATAGTGGACACAATTGTATGACGGGGGTCTATGGTCTGGGCACATGACAACAAACTCAACCGAATGCATCAATTCTGTATTGAAGGGGACACGCCATTTTCTAATAACCTCGATTGTCAAAGAAAAATACTTTTGTCTGATTGTCTTATTACCAAAGCGGACAGCGACAAATGTTGGACAGATAGAGGGCAACCATGTTTGGTGCGAGAATGTAATGAAATAAATTAGACGAAACATAGTTAGAGCAAACACTATAAATGTAGTGTGTCACTTGCATCGAAACCTGGAATTTTAGGTTACGGAGTACGCTAGGCTAGACCAGGACATGTTAGGGGCATCATATCGTGTCGACTAATAGAAGGAACTTGGAATTGTAAGAGGTTCCAAGCACTTCAATTCCCATACGCATATGTAATTGCCGTATGTGTGAACCTATGAATTGAGTACATGCCTTATATCAATGATGTGTACCATGCACAGTGTATAGAGTCCTAAATTCCCACCTATCCCAGATGAAAGAATGTGGCCACCAATGTTCAGTGCGCTGTACAAGTTAGCATCTCAATGTGTACTAATATGGATACGCATTAATATGGATATTCGGGAAAGGGACAATCAGTAGAGTTATGTGGGTACTATAGAAAGCTGGGGAATACGAAGGCAACGTATTTTGTATTGAGGGGTACATTAGGGCTTCATCGTCGCTAGCATTTATCTTAGGTATAAAAAATTTATTCTTTCTTTTTAACTTACATTTCAACTGTATTTGTCATGATCCACTTGTTTGATAAAGGTACTTATGAAAAGTTACATATTTCATATCAAATATTAAATATATAGAAATTTACGTACAATATACATTAAAATTTAACAAAGACAAATATGAGTTGCAATAGAAATATATAAAAAAATGTTTCTTTATTGATTCATCTATATTTACATTGTAATAAGCAAATAAAAATTATATCATCCATGTCATTGGGCTAAATGTGTACTGCAGGGCGGTGGCTAACAGGTGCAAGCAAGATTTCTTTACACAACTAGTGGTGTCGACTCCTCCATTTCATCGTCACCATCATCCTCATCTTCTTCGTCTTCACATCTACACTTGTGCTCATTTACGCCTCCACCCTTGTGTTTATCTTTCCCTCCATGAATACCTTCGGCTTCAGCTTCATCTTCGTCTCCATCGCCTTCCTCCGTACTTGAGTGTGGTGTTGTCCTAGCCTCCCAGCGTGTGCCCTCCACTCCATAATGAGTTGGTTGCATTGATGTCTATTACATGTAAATATGTAATGCAAGTGTGCAAGTGTGCAAGTATAGATGTCAATTCAAGTAATATAATAATGAGTGAGTATCGTCTCCATAAAGATCGAAAATTGATTATAATTAGTAAAGTATTACTGTAGATTTAACTAATTAAATTATGCAAAAGAAACAGAGTATAAATTGATGAAGGAAATTAATGAATGAACTAGTAATATCAATTATAACTAAAAAAAATGATAAAACAATCTAAATTTCGTGGCAATTCACAAAGATTAAGTAGAGAGTATTTATGTTGTTGAATAATTAAGGTTGGATTTACTTAGGGAATATTTTCATAACATAATAACGCTATGATAAAATTTTAACTAACTACTGCCTAGAGAATTACTACTGCAGTCTACTTCTTTCGAAAGTTAGACTTTAGTTATTATCCTGAATCTGTTTATGTCTACAAGACTCATGAATGATAACCACACTAATGTTCTTCACCTATACAGATTGCAACTTTTATGTCTAGAGTGCTGCAATTATTCTTTCAAATACCCACTTGTATCAATCAATTAATAATCTGATGTATTTAATCCTTTCAGATTCAAATCTATCTAAGAACATAACATACAGTGAACTATGTCTAGAGCTTGAATGCATGCATTCAAAATAAGCATAAATCGAATGAAACAGTAATTTTAATCAAAATCATATCATGAGCATTACAGATAATTCAATATTCACTCAAGTAATTCCAACCCAAAGATAATTAGCTTATGGGTTGGGCAATGAAATCTAAAATTAAATCATTTATCAACATTCTTCAAGTTTTATGAATCAGAGAAATTAAAACCAAGAAAAACATAAACAAAGGTAGATTTGTAGGAAGTTCTTGCTAAACTCCAGCTTCTTCTAAAGATTTTATGCTAAACCCAGGGCAGATTTCTCTTCCTTTTCTTCACGTCTACGGTCTCCTATTTTTAGCTACTACCTTCTTCTTTTCTTCTGAATTTTCCACGTAATTTCTCTACAGGATTCTATTCCACCGTTCTCTTTCTTTTCTTTTCTCCTCACAATTCGTGTGTCATTCTTCTTTTCTCTCTCACCTCCTTTTATAGGCTAGATATGTCCCTCTCAACACATATTTTACTCCTCTTTTTTAGGGTGATTTATTTGGTACACATACAGCTGGCTGAGAGTGACGTGGATTGAGTGCTGCGTCATTTTCTTGGAATTGCCATGACATTTCTATTGGTAATCTATCCCACCATTTTCCATGGCAATGTTTCACCTTCTTCGTTCTCTTTTCCTTCTTCTTGCCTCTTTCATCCTACCTACACCTACTACCAAAACTCTTTCCAGTAATTAAAAGTAACATAAATTTGAAATTAAAACACAATCCAAGCTTTAGTGTTTAATGTTCTAGTAATAAGTCTAAAATGCAAACATATTTTCTTAATTACAAGCAAATACTTCAGTTTATAGGCTTGAAATATAACTTTTTTCAAGAGTTATCAACGTCCTACCTCAATAAAACAACAACGCGATGGGTGTTTGTAACACTATTGGCCAATATCCATATGATGTCGTAAAACCTTGATGACGACATCCTTTTTGGTATTAGTGTCAGCATTTGGCTCGATGTTTGCATTGGTATTGACGTTGAAATAGGAGTGTAAAGTGCTGGGGACGAAGGTGCCCCAAAATATGTACCTGCGAGAGGGGTAGAAACAAGATGTTGTGGTAGTGCTTATGAAAAAAATTGGGTTAGTGAAATGAACATAAATAAGTGGAGTGACCTAACCGGGATGTGGCACTAACATCGATGACGCTTGTTGGGTTAAAGCCACTGACAAACTCATCGCGACAACTCTTCCTAATATACATTGTTAGGGGGCCTATCGTTGCCTCTTCTGAAAAATTTGCCTAGTCCTCACCTACACGGATAACAAATATGGCTTATCGTTGACTTTGAACCATGATATATACTCTAAGCAAGCCATTGTTTCATCTGAGAAAAAGGGTTTGCGAATGGGTAAGAATTTTATCCTACGATCCCAATGTACTCTTTGTGGTAGTCTTGCCAATTGTTGGCATTCTTCCCTCACAAGTCCAACTTGTGCTTCCATGTCTCGCAGTGGCAGCGGACTTTGTTGCCTCCACCTGAACTACCACATTACTCGATTCGATTCGTGCATTTTTATCGCCATGTACACTATCAATGGCACATTTGCATCCTACATACTTCAATTGGCCAAAAATTGTGGTGGGACGTATTCTATGATATTCGACTCGGTGTATGGCATTCATTCAAACTATAGTGCAAAATTGTAAATTCCATACATAACGAAATTTTATTTTACAAATCACTACATAATTATTATAGGTTTCAAAGAATAAGTAACTAACCTCGGCTTCCGAACATTGATCTAACAGCAGTCTGATATCTCCGAGCTGCTCAGGTAGTCCCATGTAATGCGGCCCTTGATTCTACTTATAAAAGCGAAATGTTAATTCAAACATATAATAAATAAAAAAACATTTACTATACAAACTACATATTTATTAAGAAATGATTTTTACCTTGTCACAATTGGGAACATATACGGGCTATTCACTCGAGGGCGTAGAAATGGTAGTCGCCACCAAGCCCACAACTGCAGTAGGGGCAGACAACCACCGATTGGCATATTATCCGATTCCGTCGCCTAACACAAATCTCTTTACATGTGGCCAACAAAGTTGGTCCCCAACTTATTCATTTTTTTTTTAAAGTCGACTAGGTACAGTAGCCACCTTATTGCGCACCAAATTTCAAGATTTATCGGGTACTAGAATGCCCCCTTATAATCTTAGGATGAATGCTCAGGTGTATTGTTCTTTGACGGCATCGAGCTCGTTCGGAGGAACATTTTTTAAATTGGTTTCCAACCACATCATCTCTATTTGACCACCATAAAACTTATTTGAAACCTTCCCCAAAAATGCCGCACAAAGGTCCTCGTTACCTGCAATGATTGCTGACCCCATGACGACTGTCCCATCCACCAGTAAATCGAGTCATAAAGCTATGTCATCGAGTGTGATTGTACCTCACCGCATAGAAGATGGAAAATGTGTGTATCAGGCCTCTATCTCTCCATCAACACTCTAATGAATGTAGGATCAAGTTTGCAACCCTCAAGCATACAAGACGCACGCAAGAATCTCATATCTTACAAGTAACCTTGAATTTCGATAGCTAGACTCTTTGACAAGTTATGGATGAACCCCTCCAAAATACGATCATTCGTCTATTTATATCGACAATAAAAAGTATTTGAAATATTTCAAAAAATAAAATACTTTAAATTTAACTTAATTGAAAATAACGAAATTTAAAATTTTGTCTTACCATTATCGCTTGAGTGGCGAAAATGTGTTTGTCGTTGAAACAAATCAAAGATTTTTTCATTCGTGATAATTTAATCGAAAATAATAATATACGAAATAATTAAATAAAACTATAATATTTTTAAACAAGCATGTCAAAAAATTTAGAACAAAACTTGAGAAAATGAAAAGAAGACTTTAGAAAGAATTGAGAGGATTGGATTTGAGTGAAAAGAATAAAGAATGGCCTAATATGTATAGGATAAAAACTTACCGTTGGGCCCTTAAAATATTTTACAGTTGCCGACGTTCAAAAAAATTATTGTTGGTGAAAAACGTATCTAGTTAAGCGTATTTTCGCACACTCTCTCTAAAATCAATCTATTTTTCTAATTTAAAAAAAACCTAAAAAACCAAATAAAAAAATGGTATATATTATTAATTTAGCCCTATATTTGAGCGGTAATTTTAACCTATATCCCTATCTTTTCCCCCTAAATTAGCATATACCGGTAATTTTAGCGGGGTTTTCTATTTCCTATATATTTTGGATTTTCTATTTCATTTTATCTTTTCTTAACAAAAAATAGAAATAAAAACATGACATTCATTTACTTTGGTAGGTAAAAAGGAGCTATTTTATCGTGACTAGTAATATCAAGACACGTGGCTCTTTAGGGTACATTATGCAAGCAAAAAAGAAAGTCAAGGTTGTATGTGTGTGATAGGTAATTGCCGAAACATAATGTTTCTGTGATGACTTTAAGCCTTTAGAATGGATTGATAGATGCAAGTATCAAATTGCAGTTTTTTGCACATTATGTGAAATTTGTACAGCCAAACGTGATATTAACTTTTCTTTAATTAAATACGCATAATTGTAAATAAATTTTCCTCTAATATCAAACAATTTAACCAATAAATTTTCCATTTATTCACTATAATTTTATGATTTATTTTTTAAGTATAATAATAAATTTAGTCCGTATACAATTGTTTTATCAATTTAGTCTATAAATAATTTAAAAATTATAAAAATATTCAATAATAAAAATGAGAATAGAAAAATTATAAAAAGTTTATAAAATTTTGATAAATTAGCATGAAGTACACGTAGAATGTTATGCGATTTCCATGTTTAAAAATGTAATGTTTTAGTTAGCATTTTATTAAAAAATAATTCAATTTTTTCTTTTGAAATGTTGGTGAAATTTGATTTTTTTAAAAAATTGAGGTTAAATTTAAAAAGAATAAGAGTAGAAAAATGTATGGCTTGTTATGAATATCTTATTAAGTGGATGTCCATCATAATCAAGATAAAGTTTTGGTGTACTTTAAATTCTAATAGGTATTAGAATTAGATCTCTACTTCTTTTATACTTCTTATGCCTATAAATAGAGACTTTGATGAAGCATTGTAATCATCCCATTGATTAATAAAGTACATACTCTATTGTTTTCATATTTTTTTTATTTTTTATTCTCCCCATCTTTTTTTTATTTTATAACAGGTTATCAACACGATCTTGCTCAAAGTGATAGTTCCTTTTATCAACGATCAAATTTATCCTTCATGATTTTCAATATCTTTGACAGCAAGATGCAAAGTTTTTATAGGAAGTTTCTTTTATTTAAAGTTTCATATCTGATTATTATTTTTCATTCTTCTTCCATTATACGTTATCATTGTGTTGATTAACTTATTTTACTTTTTGTTCTTAAGGATGGTGAAAGATTTGATACTGTTATCTATTTGAAATCGAGAAGTAAGATTCAATCTCAGAATGGATTATGGTTCTTATTCCTGATCTTTGATTTATTGTACAAGCATGGGTAAAGTATAGATTTGGTAAGAGACTTCTATTTTTCGACCATTTTTTTTTCAATTAAGGTATGACTACTATTAATTTTTATTTGACATAAATTTCACGTTCTGATGGTATTTGATTTTTGCCTTTCTAGGTCAATTTTTTTATGTAAAAGACATAATTGTTGATTAGATATGTTTGCTATTAATATGATATGTTTTTTTTGGTAAATCATTCTTTTGGAAGTTTTTTTAATTAAATTATATTATGCATAATATTTAGATGTTTAAAATTTTGATTATTAAATTCGGTTATTAAATATTCTTGAAATTTTGTTAAAATTATAGTGAAAATGTTATTAACCTACCATTGTTGATTAGAGGAAATTTAATAGGATCTATTGAGTCTTATTAACTTGCTAATGTTGAATGATTGTATGATATCTTTTAAATTGAACTTATAAATATTTTATTAGAGCAATATAAGATTTTATAACATATATGTGGTATTGAAATTTGGTACAATGTGTATTAGATAATTTTCAAGCGTTGTCCATGAAAATTTTGATTATTTATTAAATGATTTTTACTATTAGGTTATAAATGTTATTACAAAAAAGTTTTTTACTACTTGAAATAGTGCTTGTGATAATAGTTAAGGTGATGACGAAGATGTTAAAGATCTTCAGGTATATTTTATTATGTTTTATTTATTTTATCATGTTTATTATCATTGGAGACTAATCATGACAACATGAATATATAGATTTTGATTTGAAATCTCACGTATGTTTGCGATTGTGATTATGAAATAAAGAATCTATTGGTATGTTTGTAAGTCCGTCCTACTAGATTTGTTGCATTCCTTGAAGTGAATATAAACATAAAGAAAATAAAAGATATAATCATGGACCACTAAAAGTGGGAACATAGTAATAAATAAGAGAACAATGAGAGTTCTCAAGATAACTTTTCAAAGGGTAAAGATAACTTTCATTATCAATGTGATATGTAAATATTATTGGCCACATATGTGGCGTATGCCCAAATATTTTGTTTCTATTAATATTCTTTGAGGAAGATATGATAATGTAGTAATGAATTCTATCATCACAGATAGAAAATATTTATCTTATATGGTACTAAAACAAATAAATATTATTCTAATATTTGATAGGACAAAATTAGTCGAAAGCTCTAGAAGAGCTAATATATCACTATCTAAAAAGCACAAATTTTGTGATGGTTAATACATTACTTTTAAAAGTTATTTGTAATGGATCTCATATTGAGAATGTAAATGAGAAAAATATTATATTTCATATGAATAAAAAGGAGATTGAGTTATTAATTTATATTTATTTTATAATTTTTGTGATATTCTTTTGTCATCATCCCTATTAAAGGGTTAAAAGCAAAAAATTTGACTGTGAAAGATCTACTTATGAGCGATAGAATATGATAATTCTATCTAAAACTTATTATAGTTGGATGCACCTAAAGTTGTAAGTTTTTTAAAAAAAAAACTGTGAGTATAGCTCAACGGTATTTAGAATAAGTTCTCAATTAAAATTACGTGGTAAAATATTACTGATGAGAACTTGTAAGAGAGAAATTTATGTATGAAAAGTCATTGGTTATATACCTGTTGTACACCTGGAAAATAAGATCCATTTTTAAAGTTTGCTATTATTAGATTTTTGGGCATTTGAAGATTTTGGTATATTCCCTGAAGCAAATATTACATACAATTATTTGAAAATTATATTTATTGACTTGGTGGCATTATAGACTTCACATTGATTTAGACATTTTCAGTAGTAAATGTCACAATAGCACTTATGCATGGATACAAAGTAAAAGAAATGATAACAAAATTATCAATTTGTTACAATTTAATACAATTGAAACACATGTTAAAGTAAACCAGAAGTTTACTAATACAAATGCGTTTACTACTTGGCGTGACCAGTTAGACAATCCTGAATCGTATATGATGCAAAAATTAATTGAGAATTTATATAGACATCAAATTAAAGAATCAGAAGATTTTTTAATTTAAAGAATTCTCATTTGTTATTTGTTCTCAATGAAAATTGATTATTAGAAACTCACTAGCTAAAGTTGAGATTTAATGTTTTGCATTTCTGAAATGAATATGGGCTCATTCATCCACCATGTGGATGATTTTGATATTATATGATTTTGGTAGATGCATCTACAAAATAATCACATATGTGCTATTAATTTGCAGTGCAAGGTTGCTTGTTTAAATAATTAATTTCAGATCATGCAATTAAGACAATTCATCTTACTAATGTTGGTGAGTTTACATCCCAAGTTTTTAATGATTATTGCATGTCAATTGGGATAAAAGTTGAAAACCCTAAAGCTCATGTTCACACACAAAATGATTTAGCTGAATTGTTTATCAAATGCCTCTAACTAATAGTTAAATTATTACGTATGAGAACTAAACTTTCTATTTCAGCATGAGATTATGTTGATTTGTATGTTATACACATCAAGCCAATAAGTTATAAATACTCCTATTACAATTGATTTTTGGGCAAGAGCCAAATATTTCTCATCTTTGAATTTTTGTATGTGCGTATATGTTCCAGTTGCTCCACTACAACGCACAAAAATGAGTGAATCCTTAAAGAAGTGAGGAATATATATTAATGACAAGTTTCTTTGTGTTATTAGATGTTTTGAATGCATTGAAGATTCAATTATGACATTATTTGTGATTACAATTTTGATTCGATAGTTTTCTCAACATTAAGGGAAGAGAAATAATAACTTGTAATAAGTTAGGGGAAAAGTAATTTGAACCAGAAGTTCAATAAGGATAACTCATTACAAGTTAACTATTAGATGTATTTACAAACTTAATGAGAATAACTAACTATTATATAGATTGATTGGCTCCAAAGATGAAAAATTCTGCTAGATGGTCATATAATGGAGGCGGGTGCTCTAGAAGAGACCCAAGACATAACTAACTAGTAAAAATCCAAAAGAGATTCAAGTACCTAAAATTGAATTTTAAAATAATGAAAATAAGAGATCTCGATAAGTTATGTCAATTCGAGAAAATGTGGAACCGAATAATAAAAGTGGTCGACAATGATTTTGCATGCAATATTATTATTGAAATAATGAAATAAAAGGAGGATCCTGAATAAATCTATTGAGAAATATAGATATAGAATAAATTGATCAAAATAGAAAGACGCAACTCAAGTACAAATAAATTCGAAGAGTTTTTGGACCAGTAGTCCAAATATCTAAAGGTATAAAGTCAGTAAGGGTGCAATTGAAGTAGTTTTGCAAAAGCAGAAAAAAATATGAAGTATTTCGCTAAGTCCTAGCATTGATTATGAAAAGATATAATATTTTTTTTGTGGTGGATGCAATAACCTTTAGATATATTATTAAATTCACAATTCATAAAAGATTTAACTTACGTCTAATGGTTATTGTTACAACCTTTTATGAATCACTATATAGTAAAGTTTATATTAAAATCCTTGAAGGATTCAGGATGCTAGAAGCATATTGAAATTCTTGAGAAATTGTTCATTTATATGAATTGAAATAATTTGAATATATGTAGTAAATTTGACTTAGTGAATAGTAATTGAAGGAGGATTATAAAATGATCCAAAATATCTATTTGTGTTTTTATAAAAGAATCACGATTAAAGTTTGTTATGATTATTGTTGAATCTTCTGAAGAGATCAAAATATATTTCCCCAAATTTCCCTCAGTCATGACTTTTAAAAGAATGGTGATATAAATGGTTAGCAATACATTCAAATAGTCATTTGAAAAACTAGTATTCAAGATTGAATACATAGAATATGAGAAAGTATGTGATGTTTTCACTAGGGGGAGTAAATACAAGTTGTACTCTTTTCCCTTAACCGAGGTTTTGTCCAATTGGGTTTTCCTGGTAAGGTTTTTAATGAGGCAGCATATTATGCGTATTATAGATTGTGTACTCTTTTTCCTTCATTAGGTTTTTATCCCACAGGGTTTTTCCTTATAACGTTTTAACGAGGCACATTATCTACCAATGGACATCCAAGGGGGAGTGTTATGAATATATTATTAAGTGGATGTCCATCAGGATCAAAATAAAGTTTTGGTATACTTTAAATTCTAATAGTTATTAGAACTAGATCTTTACTTCTTTTATACTTCTTATGCCTATAAATAGAGACTCTGATGAACTATTGTAATCATCCCCTTGATTAATAAAGTACATTCTCTAATGTTTTCATATTTTCTTTGTTCTTTACTCTCCCTATCTTTCTTTATTTTATAAGATGGCTAAATATTTTTTAAAGATTTTCCTCATTTTGAGAACAAAACTTGAATGGTTTTATTTATCTTTTGATCATTTGATATTTTTAGGCCGATTCTAAAATTGGCACTTAAATTTTCTAGGTTTTGGTTTAATTGCTTATTTGTTTGCATTTTGAAATTTTAATTATATTTTTAAAATTAAAAATGTATTCTTTTTAATATATCGAACAATTTCAATGACGATTTTAGCTTTGAGTTAACATTTACCTTCCTTTTTCGTACTAACGTTTCTTCTTTTTGTTTTCTTTGTTTGTTTAATGATAGATGAGCCTAGTCTTTCACAATGCAACTTTAATCAATGCTAGTGAAAACCCAAGTGACAGTTTATTCAAAGAATTCATAGAATATATTTTTGGTAAACCCTAAACTTTATTTAAATTTACTTTTCAATCACAAAATTTTTAAAAATTATGTCATTTTAGTCACATGGTCTTAACTTCCATTAAAAATAATGACGTAACATATTTATTCAAAATGTTAGTAACTAATCTAACTTGAATTGTAGCTAAAATATCATTTTAATATTTAAAATAAAACTCTTAAAATAAATCAAAACTATATAAAAACTATTAAAATTGCAAATATATTATAAAATTATAAACAATTTATGAAATATAAAAGAAAAAAAAAGCCATCGTCTACTTCTTCCTCCGTCCTAGTAACTGCTTGCCCCTCCTATTGTCACGGCCATGCTACCATCTTACCTTCATTGACCCTAAATCCAATGTCGTTGGCCTATATTCTTTTTAACATATCTGTTGAGGAAAATTAGTTGATTATTGCAGAGTGGCACTCCGTAGTGCCAACTACAGACTGCTATTGAGGTAGTTTATTACTTGTCTTATTTAGATTGACAATTTAATGAAGAAAATCTTCGAACCTATTAATGTATAGCATTATTGAAGATACTATGGTCCATATACAGAAATCAATCATTGGCTTTTGAAGATTCGATTGGATTCGAGTGAATCAAATCAACCCTTGGAATGTGGAGAATTGATCAAGACTGTGTTGTTGTTTTGGAAATCAAATCTTCAATTGATCGTGGTTTGAATGTTGTAATTATAATAGCTATTTTCAAGAATTTACTTTGTATATTCACTTAGTTTTTATGTTAGCAAGCCGAAACTCATATATGCTTTGAGGCTTGCTTAGGTTTTCTATGAAAGCTTATTAAGTACATTCTAATTTGTTCATTAAGGAATTGTTTTTGTGAGTGAGTGCAAACTGATATTGTAAACATTATTGAGTGTTTACTGCCCAAGTTCTCAAAGCAGGACTTGGAGGTGAGAGTTCTAGTCTTTAGGTGCAAAGGTGAGACCTCTATAATTGGGGAATGATAGAGCGTAAATCACTTATTGTATTTATGATTAAAGATAGTGGAATTACTCGCTGAGCTAGGCTCTGCAGACACAGCGAAATTGAACTGCATAAACAAACCTTGGTGTTATTTGTTATTTTGTTTGCACAATTTTCGTAGTGCCAAGTCGTAGTGGCTATTGCAGTCTAGCACTTCTATTGTAGTTTTCGTTTTTAGAAAAATACCAACTTAAGGTAGCAACAATTGGTATCAAAGCAAACACTTCCCATATTTTGTGGTGAATCTTGGTGTTGTTGGTTGTTAATAATGGAAGGTTCCTTGATTACTCGTCCCTTTATGCTTGAGAATGGTAATTATCCCTACTAGAAGGCTAGAATGAAAGCCTATATTAAGTCTATTTATTAGAGAGCATGACATTCTGCTTTCACTGGTTGGCAAGCCTTATTATTAATTCAAATGCGAGAAAGGTCCTTAGCTTGAGGTTGAGTGGACAACTAAAGAAAAGAAAGTTGCCAATACAAACTCTAAGGCCTTATATGCCAATTTATGTGGTATTGACATGCAAGAGTTCAAACGTATTTTCTAGTGAAAATTTGCAAAGAAAGCTTGGGAAATTCGTCAAACTACTCATGAGGGAACCAATATTGTCAAGAAATTCAAGATGAAAATGCTAACCACCAAGTTTGAAACTTTGAGAATGCAAGATTATGAGACTATTGGTGAGTTTTATGCTAATTTGTTTGACCTATCTAATCATGTATTTTTTATTGGTGAAAAGTACTCCAACTCTATACTGGTGAGAAAGGTCTGAAGGTCACTACCTAAAAGGTTTTCAATCAAAGTGACTACTATTGAAGAGGCTAAATATATGAAGAGCGTGAAAATTGATGAGTTGATATGGTCCTTACAAACTTTTGAGCTAAATTTGGATGACTCCATGAAGGTTAAGTCAAAAGGAGAAAGAAGCATTACACTCAAAATTGCTTATGGATTATTAATTCCCAATGCCTCTACAATTGAAGATCTTCAAGAGTAGATTGATCTACTTACTTATAACTTTAATAAAGCTTTTAAAAAGCAAACTAAGAGGTTCAAGAAGTTCGAGACATCAAAGAACACTCTTAAGATCAAGAACAAAGGTATTGTTGCTCAAAAGAAAATTGAGAGAGAAAAGAAAAAAGGCATCTAGTGTCATGAATACCTTGGCTATAGACATATTCAAACTGAGTGTGCTAATACTAAGAAAAATATGGTGTTGTGTTCTTTGCGGAGTGACGAAAACACCTCTAGAAAATATAAGTCTGATTTTGGTTTCTAGTTCTAAGGGTGGGACTAATGATGATTTTGATGAAGGTTCTAATAAGGAGTTTCTAAACACATACATGACCATGTAGAGTAAATGGAAACAAGTGTGTGAGTTGTGTAACAGCCTATTTTCAATGAAATTGGAACAGTGGTTTTGGAACCACAAATTCACTGTAAAAATATTTATTTTATTATTATTTTAAGGTTTACAGTATTTTACCAAGGTCGTATAAAATTTCGTTAAGAAATTTTGACATTTGCATGCTTAATTTAGTGAAAAGGACTAAATTGAAAAAGGTACAAAATTAGAGTTCTATAAGTTAAAGGTACTAAATGGCTATGAAATTAAATATTTAAGGGACATATGTGGTAATTATACCATTTTTATATTGAGTGGACAATTATGGACATTATTAATGTGTTTAATAAAAGTTAAATAAGTAATTTAATAATCAAATTAACAAAAATAAGTAAAACAAAACAAATTTCCTTGTCCATCTTCTTCTAGCTGAATCTTAAAGGAGAAAAATCACCATTTTTGAACAACCAAGTTTCGGTCAAGCTCTTCCATTGCATGTGAGTATAATTTTGTCCCTTTTTTTAATGATTTCTATGTTTTTAAAGTCGTTGTAGCTTAATCTAGCTAGCCCAGGGACTAATTTGTGAAACTATTAAAGTATTAGGGTTTTACCATTGATGAATGTGTATGTGTTTTGATGTTTGATGGTAGAAAATAAATGGTTGTTGTTAGATAAACAAGTTTTGTAAAGTGATTTCGATTGAAAATGTCAAATAGGGATTTAATTTAGAAAAATGAAAATTATGTGGTAAATGTGTGAAATAATAAAAAAATATGAGATGCTATGGGCTTAAGAGAATTTCAACTAGCATGGGTATAAGTTAAATTGCATGAATTTGTATTTTTACGAGCTAGGGACTAAATTATAAAGTAGTCAAATGTTCAGGGGTAAAATGGTAATTGCCATAATTTGAAATTTGATTGAATTGAATAGAATATATATTAAAGTTATTAAATTTGATTATATAGATTAAGAAAAGCCACGTTCAGAATTAGCTCGGGGTAAAAACAAAGTAGTAGATTGACCGGTCGATTTTCTCCGTATTATTTTGAGGTAAGTTAGTATGTTAATAAGCATTAAACTAATTGTGTTTTAAAAGCTTTATTATTGCATTCTTGATGAATACGACTTCATGAAAATACTCATGAAGATTTGGCATTATATGAGATCCCGATTGAACCTTAGGAATTGATAGGATAAAAATGACATGTCATTAGGGGTTACCGTGTTTTTGGGTGTTGGTCTTGTACGTTCTACTGGTGGCTAAGTTTTCTAGCATGTGTTGCGGTTACTCATTAGCTTGTGTGAGCAGCACTATGTAGTTACATCTTGACGGTCAACTTGTGTGAGCAGACCCAGTGATAGCTCGAGAGCTAGCATCTATATGAGATATGAGATTGAGATGGTTTCGACCATGTATTGGCACTTAGTGTGCTAGATTCTCGAGTATTCGATATTATTCCAAATGATTCAATGGGAATATTGGTGATAATAAGAGATTAATATGTATCAGTACAGGTATGTTCATGAATTGTATAAGCATTGAATCTATGAGATTTGTGAATTAATGTCTAACCTTTTGATTAAATATGTGTTAGGCTTTTGGATTCAAATTGAGTTGCATTATGCTATGTATATTTACTTAAATTGTGAATGAATGGTAAGACGTACTTTTTAGCCATACGAGCTTAAAGCTTAATAGCTTACTATGTTTACTTTTCCGTATTTTATAGTGATTTTGAAGCTTGCTCAGATTATAAGTTGTCGGAGATCTCATCACACTATCCAGTAGTTGTTTTGGTACTTTTGTACTTAATGTATTTTGGTTATATGACATGTATAGGTCATTTGGTTAATGAAAGCCTATATGTTTTGGTTATGAAATTAGTCATTTGATATGGCTTGATTTGGTATATGATGGTATGTAAACATGTGTGTTTAGCCATGTGATTTGGCCTATTTTGATATTCTTGGTTATATAAATATATATAAATGATCCTTTTTGGGATATGATGTATAGTTGCTTGGTGAATGCCTTAATTGTGTATTTGGTATTTTGAGTGCCAATTGATTGAATTTGAGATGTGGTATGCATGTTGAATAGGCACAAAGTCTATTAAGTGAGTTTGATCATTAGGTGACTTTTGGAAGTGAAATTAGTATGCTTTTGAATGGAAAATTTTGATGTTTATGAGCATTGTTGTTTTTGGTATTGATATTGCATGATTTAGACTTGGTTGTGATTACTTTGAATGCTTATTGATGTTATGGTCATATACTATTGGATGTCTTTAGGTTGATGCAATTTTAGGTGAGAAATGTGGCTTGAAACATGGCCTATTTTTGTCCACACGGGCAGAGACACGGACATGTGTCTCAGCCGTGTGTGGCACACGGTCAGGTAACACAGCCGTGTGTCCCCTGATATTTATTTAGAAACCAAGTCAGTAGCTTCACACGGCCTAGCAGACGGCCTGGCACACGGGCGTGTGAGGCCTTTTTGAAGGGTACACAGGCTAGTAACACGGGCATGTGGTTGGCCGTGTGACCCAAGTGAGAGAGTTACACGGGGTCGGACACTGACTAGGACACGACCATTTGATCCCATTTTGAATGTCCTCATAGCTTGTGACACGGGCATGTCTCTTGGCCTTGTGAGACACACGGCCTGGCCACACGGGCGTGTGTCCCCTGCACTTTGAAAATTTCTAAGTTTTTTCTAAAAATTTATTAATTATTCGATTTTATCCCAAACCACTTCTAATGCTTGGTTTGAGCCTCGAGCGCTCATGTAAGGGACTATATGATTGAGATTGAATGACTTTTGTTTGGATACGAGAAATGTATAAGAAATGTATGATTGTTTAAGTGTTAAGTCAGGTAATGTTTCGTAACCCTATTCTAGCAACGGATACGGGTTAGGGGTGTTACAAGTTGAACACTCAATTGCCATAATAGAATGCTCGACTGAAGGAAGCAGATAAGAAGTTGATCAAGTAGGTTAAGGCTAAAAAGTCTTTGTTTACGGAAGAGTAGGACAATCTTGCTAACACCAAGAATGAGTTGGTTGAAACTAAATTTTTTTTGGAAAAGTTCAACGTTGGGACTAACAAACTAACTGAAATGTTTCTTTTGGTATAAGAGAACCTAGAAGAGGTAGACTAGGATTTATCAATAAAGGAAAAGCTGGTATGAAGAGTCCAGTTGTGTTTGTGAAATCATCCAAGTAAAATGAAGTTGGTGAATGCTCAACCTAGGTTATGGTAATCAAGATTAATAAGTAGGTACATGCTCGTTCTAGAATAATTTGTCATTATTATTGTAAGTCAGGGCATATTAGACCAAGGTGTTTCAAGATGTTACATGATTTGAGATGGAAAAGTTGAGTGCTAGTTGAAGGGCTAACTTTACACAACCACTCAAATGCTAAAAGATAAAAACAGGTCTAGAGGAAGAAGGAAACAAAATGTCTACTTGTAGCTCATAGATCCCTAAAGGTTTCTCATAAGGATGTGTGGTATTTTGAAAATGATTGTTCCAAACATATGATAAGGAATCAAAATTTTCTTGTCAACTTTGAGGATTGTCTTGTGGTAAAGTTACCTTTGGTGATTGAAAGAAGGGTTATATTCTTGGGAAAGGTACTCTAGATGCTCTTAATTTGCCTAGGCTGAAAAATGAATTGCTGGTGGAAGATTTGAAAGCTAATCTAGTAAGTATAAGCCAATTGGATCAAGGGATAATGGTCAACTTCACCAAAAATGGATGTGAAGTCTTTTTCAAGACAAAATAGAAGACCATGAAGAGAGTCAAGACTTTTGATAATTGCTACAAGGTGCTCCAATCTATGAAGCAAAGCAGGGTAAGTGTCTCTAAGTTAGAACTATGGCACGAGAAGCTTAGCCATGTGCACTAAAAAGGACTTCAAAGACTGATCTAGTTCAAGGTTATCAAGGGTATTTCTAAACTGAGTAGTGATGTTCCAAAAGTCTACAGTAGTTGTTTGAAGCATAAATAGCATAGGGACAAGCATCAGAGAGTCTCACAAGTTTAAACATCTGAGGCACTGGATCTGCTTCACATGGATTTGATATGCCCTGTGCAAACAAAAAGTATTGGTGGAAAGAGATATGTTTTAATGTGTGGATGACTACTCACGGTACATTTGGGTAAGATTTCTGAGGGACAAGTCTACCACTTTTAAAGCCTTTAAGACGCTGTGCAGGACGTTGATGAATGAAAAAGGTCGAGTGATAAGCATGATTAGAAGGATCAAATGCGACTATGGAAAGGAGTTTGAAAATGAGGATTTTGTTTCTTATTATTAGAACGAAGGAATCAACCATGACTTTTTTTTCTCCAAAAACTCCAAAGAAAAATGGAGTTGATGAATGCAAGAATAGAATAGTTCAAGAGATGGTTAGAGTGATGTTAAATAGTAAGGGTGTTGCTCACAAGTTTTAGGCTGAAGCAGTTAACACAACTACCTATATGATCAATAGGGTTAATTTAAGGCCTAAAACTCAAGCCACCTCTTATGAGTTGTGGAAAGGAACAAAATCAAGTGTGAAATACGTTCCTGTTTTTGGAAGTACCTACTTCATAATAAAAGATCAAGAGCATCAAGTGAATTTTGACTCTAATTTTGATGAATGTGTGTTTCTGGGATATGCTACAAACAATAGAGCTTATAGAGTCTACAACAAGAGAACACAAAAGGTGAAGTCTATAAATATGGTGATCGGTGATGAAAGATCTTATAGAAGCTATCAGGTAGAAAATGATCCTCTAAATTCCTCAGTAGAAGCTGTAATGCCAACTTCCAGTAACCACTCAAAGACAAATGACAAACTTGATGAGAGTAAGAAAAATGGAGATAGAATTGAGACAAAAGAGCATTGTAAAAATTTTGACCAACCTCAGCCCTCTTCAAGAGTTAGGAAGAATTACTATACTAGTGATATTAATTGTGACATCCATGATGATGTTCAAACCAGAGGGAAGCCTAGACAAACTTATAAAGACATTGTGAGGTTTGCATGTTATACATCTCAATTTGAACCCAAGTGAGTTGAAAGGAATTGAAGGATACAAAATGGATCCAAGATATGCAGGATGAACTCCAACAATTCGAGAGGAATGAAGCTTGGCAACTTGTATTTAGACTTATTGATTGCAATATAATTGGGATTAAATGGATCTTTAAGAACAAAACCAATGAATTGGGGAACATAACGAGAAACAAAGTAAGGTTGGTAACACAGGGGTACATATAGGTAGACGGAATTGATTTCAATAAAACTTTTGCATCTGTGGCAAGACTTGAAGCAATCAGGATGTTGCTTGTTGTAGCCACTCACCTTAACATTAAACCATATCAAATAGATGTCAAGAGTGTCTTCTTAAATGGTTTTGAAGACCCTACACATTTTGGCTATGTGTATTAAAGTGAGTAAAGTCTTGTATGGTCTCAAATAAGCACCTCGTGCATGGTATGAAAAGTTGACTCAGTTCCTTATTGGTCAAGGTTTTTAAAGAGGATTAGTTGATAAAACCTTGTTTATTAGAAAGCAGAAAAGGTCAACTATTTTGGCTCAAATTTAAGTCGATGATATAATATTTGGAGCCACTTCAATAGCAAAGACTACTTTGTGAAGCTTATGCAAGGAGAATTCGAGATGAGTATGATTGGTGAATTGAATTATTTTCTTAGACGTTAGATTAAGCAAATGAAGGATGAAAGTTTTCTTTCACAAGAGAAGTATGCAAAAAAATCTGTGAAAAAGTTTGGCTTGGAGAATGCCAAAATAGCTAGGACAACAATGATAATTGGTAAAAAACTGTCCAAATATGATAAGGGAGTGCCAACTTTAGAGACCACTTATAAAAGCATGATAATTGGAGCAAACCTAGACAGACAATTTTTCTATTCTATTTTTAGCTTTTGTTTCTTTTCCTGTTTTTTTTTTTTTCAGATTTCATGATAATCTAAACTTTTCTATACCTATGTGGAGACAATTACAAGTGGAGATTGTTCGGGATCGTGCTTCAATAAATTTTATTCATGAGCATTCTCCAATCTCTTCTCTTTTATTATTTTATTTATCTTTCATTAATTTGACCAATTAATCATTGTATAAATATTAGAATAAATTATTGTGCTTATATCATATCTTGCATGATTCGATTAGTAAATTAATTTATTTGTTAAGTAATTATTTATTTAAAATTGGTTGTTTATTTAAGATACTTAGTATATTAGGGAGTGACGTCTTTAATAGAATTATCGAGGCAGGTGAGACCTGGAGGGTATCTTATCATGTATAACTTGTGTCAAGCAGTGAAACCGGAAGGGTACCTGTATGCCTAGGAAGAAATCGGAAGGGTAACTCAGGTGGTAATCCTTAGTGAAGATGAATCGAGAGGGTAGTCTTAGTTAAGGGTGATAAATAACTCAATTTAGGATAATTAATTATTTAATTAGATAATTAGAGATTTAATCGATCATAGGATAGAGGCTCGCATAATAGACACTAGGAATAGGAAATTCCATTAGGTTAATTTAGGTTAGTTAATTTAGTTTGTTTAATTAAAATATTAATTTGGATTCGCACTACTAATTCGTGACTCAATTATATTAGTAATTATTTTCTATAATTTTAATATTAATTTCTGCAATCTGCAATCTCTTGGGTGCAATCCTCAGAATACTTACTATTGTTTTGTTGTAAACTTTACTATATTACAATTTGACCCGTACGCTAACAAATACCAACATTCTGGTTTTATATATTTTTGGTGTACAATTTTTACTATAAATAATAGCACGTTTATAAGCAGTCAAATTGCCAAAGAAGATGATTATTGAGGCAAGATGAGTTGATTGTTGCTGAGTGGCACTAGACCGTGCAACTATAGACTGCCACTAAATTAGTTTATTACTTGCCTTATTTGGATTGACAATTTAATGAAGAAAATCTTTAGACCTGTTAATGTGTTGCGTTATTGAAGGTACTATAGTTTATCTATAGGAACTAATCATTGGCTTTTGAAGATTGGATTGAATTTGAATGAATCAAATCAACCCTTAGAATGTGAAGGATTGATCAAGACTATATTGTTGTTTTCGAAATCAGATATTCGACTGATTATGGTTTGAATGTTGTAATTGTAATAGCTAGTTTCAAGGGGTTGCTTTGTATTCACTTTGTTTCTATGTCAACAAGCCGAAATTGATATATGGTTTGTGGTTTTGTCTAGGTTCTGTATAATAGCCTATTAAGTGCATTCTAATATATTCGTTGAGGAACTATTTTCGTGAGAGTTGTTCATTACCCAAGTTCTCAAGGGGAGGATTTGGAGGTGAGTGTTTTAGTTTTTAGGTATAAAGGTGAGACCTCTGTACTTGGGTACTGACAGAGTGTAAATAACTTGTATTTGTGATTAAAGATAGTGAAATTACTCAATGTGTTGCGCTCTATAAACATAACAAATGTAACAGCTCAATTTAGGGCCTAGTCAGAATAATGGTCTCGGGACCACAAATTCAAAGTTGAATAAATTATTTTATTATTATTTTGGAGTCATTGCATGTTTATATAAGTGTATGAAAATTTTGGTGAGTTAATTTTGACGTTTGCGAGTTCAATTGCGAGAAAGGACTAAATCACATAAAATGCAAAAGTCCTAAATTGATAGCTAAAAGGGTCAAATAGGTAGAGAATAAAAATTGGAGGTCTTTAAAGGGCAATTACACCCTATTGTGATCGTTTGGCCTGCCATAGGAAGTAAAAATGTTGAAAAGTCAACATTAGGTAAGTTGATGACATAATGTATGATATAATAATGCCCTAAGCCTAGCTATCATCTTTTTCTTTCATTCTTTCTTCTTTACCACCAATTTTTTAGCCATTTTTATGGGTTTGAGCTTTGAAAATTTCATCAACTCATTCCTCTTGCAAGTAAGTACTTTTTATGGTTTTTATTGAATATTTTTGTACTTTTGAGACCCTTGAAGCATAAGCTTTCAAATGAGGGTACTATTTTGCAAAATGAATAAGAGTTTAGGGTTTTTCCATAAAAGGATTTGTAATTTTTTCTTAGTTTTTGTGGAAGAAAATGAGTCTTGGGTGTCTTATAACCAACTTTTTTGAAAGGTGTTAGCATGAAAACACCTAAAAGGACCATTTTGCACAAGTTGTAAAATAGATGTTAAATATGTGAAATAGTGAGAATTTGAAGTTGCTATAAGAGTAAAAAGGGTTCAGCTAGGCTTAAGATGTGAAGAAATTCGATAAAAATTGATCTTTGGATTTAGGGGTAAAATGGTTATTTTGTAAAAGTCTAGGGACAAATTAGTCATCTTGCCCAATTATGAATTGTAGAGTGCCTAGATTGATAAAGTGACTAAATAAGTGCATTTTGCTATTATAGATCAAGAAATACCGAATCCAAACCTAGACCGAGGGAAGCCAAGCAAATCGACTAAATCAACTAGTTGCCACATTTTGTAATCCGAGGTAAGTTGTATGTAAATAATACAACTACGATGCTTATGTATGTGTTGAATTGTATTTCAATTATTATAGCATGAATTGCTTGATTTTGGAAATGAGATAATATGATGAGAATAGAGATTATAGAATTCCCGAATGAACTTCAGGAAATAAATCGAATATTCATGCCATGACATTTGGGTCACTTGTGTGAGCTAGTGTAAGACATGTCGGGACATGCGGCAGCCACATTACGAGAGCCAATGTAAGACCATGTTTGGGACACGGCATCAGCATTGAGACGAGTGCTAGTGTAAGACATGTCTAGGACATGCATCGGCCTCGAGACGTAAGCTAGTGTAAGACATGTCTAGGACATGCATCGGCTACGAGATTTATCAGTGTAAGACCATTGCTGGGACATGGCATTGGCACAGATATACGAGGACTTGTGTAAGACCATGTCTAGAACATGGCGTCGATGTCTGACCCCATATTTGAGGCTAAATGAGTATCCGATAATGTTCCATATGGTTCAACGGTGAAAGTATGATTTAAAGTTAACTAGGAAAGAATAACAGTGTTGTGAGTGGTACAGGTACCTATATGGTGTGTATGAAATGTGAGCTCAATATATGCTATATAAGGTGTAATGAATATTGATGAGTAAGTTTTGCTTATGCCACTTGTGTATTATGATACTTGTTGATGAATGTATGAGCAACTTACTAAGTTTTATGCTTACTTCCTCTCCTTTTCCATTTTCTTATAGTGCCACCTATCTAGCTCAAGAATCAACGAAAGTCAGAGATATCGATCACACTATCAATCGAAGCTTTCAGTATAGTTTGATTTATATTTTTGAATATGGCATGTATAGGGTTTAGACTTTGCTATTTTTGTGATGCGAGCTCGCCTATGAAGACCATGGATTTGCCATCGGGGCCAATTACTCGAGCCCATGCCAAGAGGTTCCAAGAAGCCGTAACAAGTTACATTGCTCGAGTTTGGAAGGAAGGCATGGCCGAACATCAAGTGACCAGCCCAAGTAGCTCCATTTGCAACGTTGTTCACGTTGATTTAGCTCGTACCAGCCTTAAGGAATTCATGATGCCTTAAGCAAGCTTATTGAGTAGATTCAATTTAATTTTATGCATTTTAATTGCTGGAATAAAGTCTAGTTAGTTAAATTAGTTAGCTTCAGTTTGCTTATTTAATTAAATCTGGACATTTTAATTTCTACAAATTAAATGAGTCTAAATTAGGACATCCCTTAAATATGTCTAGCTTGAGACAACAATTAAATATGTCTTGTTTAGGACAAATTAAATTGTTGTTGAGTTAAGTTATGTCCAGCCGAATTTAATGAGTCTTGTTCAACTAATTGCTGCCGAATTAAATATTCCTGAACCTATTTAATTGTTGCTTTATTTTTACAGTAAATGTAAGCATGTTTTCGGCCTTGGGAAGGGCTGAACCAACATCACTTTGCTGCTGCTTTTTCATGTACACCAATAGCCATGAGAATTAAATTCAACAGCAGCCCTTTTCCTCTCTTCAAGGTGACGCATGAGGCACTCCAACAGCCATGTTTCTTCCTTAAGAAAATCAGCTGAATAATGCTGACCATTGAAGTTTCCCAAGTTGAAATTAAGAGCTCTCATGACCGTTCAGCTCACCGAAGCATCACCAGCCGCATGCATTCATTCAGCTAAATTTTCCAAAAGGCATTTTGAGTTCATTTATTCATTTATTCCTTCAGCTGATGAGGAAACTTCAAAGAAACTTCCTTAGCACTTTCTAGCATTTTCCAGCTCATTTTGAGCTGATTTAAAGTGACCAACGTTGAACCCTTCCAGCATAAGAAAAAACTCATTAATTAGCTGAGTTGGTACATTAAATAGTTGCCATTGTCGTCCCCAAAAAGGCTAATCAGTTCGCATTTAGTGTAAAGGTTATTAGCTGCATGGGGACACCTAGAAGCTGTCCAAATTCGTCCTCAAGGATGGAGAAACACCTTAGAATTTTCTTGAGACGTTCTGGAATTTTCAGCACATTTAAAGGCTGAATTAAGTGCCCATTCAGCTAGCTTTTGAGTCCATTTGGCTACTCCTAGCTTAGGCTATAAATATGTACTCATTGTTTTACTTTGGAGGCTAATGAACTTTTATTGAATTTTATAATCTTTGTGAGTTTGTTTTCAGCTCTCAATTTTCTCCAAAGACTAGTTTGACTTATCAAGAAACCTTGTAGCGTCATTCTATCTTTGTTTCCGAACTTATCACTTTGATTCCCAAAGTGAGGTGTTCTAAGATATACCGAGGTTCCTATCAACTTTGATTGTGGGTCGAGGTCCTACACCAATATCCAACCTTATTTCCATACCATTGTCTTTTCTTTTCTTTTTTTGAATTAAGTGTTTGTATAAGTAACAGGTTAACACACTCTTATTGTGTTAGTTCTTGCTTGAACCTTAGCCGAATTCTCAATTTCCATTCCTTAAAATTTTCCCAATTCAATTGTTAACCCATTTGAGCCAAGATCTCTTTCCTTCCATCAACCTTCTTTGAAACACCCTAATTTACTCAATTTACGATCGAGCAAATTCTTACGTCACGAATCTTATCTGAGGTGAGTGCGTATCAAGTTGGTATCAGAGGTGACTTGAAAACTGGCCAAATGTGTTGGCTTGGGTTGGGAATGTAACACCCCAAACCCGGCCTGGACATTATGACCGGATCTGATGCGCCACATTGATGCGTTCAAAACATTCCGTATTACTTAGTTTGGAAAAGCTGAGTTGGTGTTGTAAAAGACACTTTTAAAAGTAGGTTAAAGTGAATGGAAGCTGCGCACCAGGTAGGAAACCAGGAAGAAGAGGAGGTGAGTCCGTCGGACTGCTTAAGTACCAAGCTCTCTTCGGATCCAATCCTAGACATGCACACCGCCATTGCCACACTCTAACATCTCGTATAATTTTGAGAAAACCGTTTGATTATGACCGACAAGAAAATGATTAAGGTTGCAAATCGTTTGCTTAAAATATTTATTTTCTTGGGAAAACATTTACCTTATGGAAACTTTGCGCGTCATCGTGATCTTTTAAAAACAAGTAGATTTTATAAAAGCGAACCCTAGTGCTAGCAGTTTAATAATCCCCAAAATATAAGTAATTAAAAAGAGCGACCTTATTACAACTTTAAGCATAATAAAATAATCCAAAATAAATATTAAACTTATTTAAAATCGGCAATCAATCTTCATGGCCACTCTGAATCCCTTGACTCCAAGTCCACCAATTCTAGGGCTCACCGCAAGGATGGAAGAGGAAGGGGTGAGTTTGGGAAAACTCGGTGTATCTGAAACCCATCAAAGCCCAAATCAGCTCGAGCCCATTGGGCCTAAGCCCTATTCAGATAACGATACACAGAGGGTCAAGCCCTTTTCGAATCTGATGCAAGGCCTTAGCCTCTTTTTACATAACAGATGTGGCCCATAGGCCCGATTCGATAGCATGAGTAACAACAGTAATAATGAATGCAAGCCCATCAGGGAGACTACTTAACCCACCAACCGCTACACGCCCGTACCAACCCTACACACCATGTGGGAATATCTCAACCCACCCACCACACCACAGTTGCGACAGCGGCACTCAAATTCGATCGATTGAGGCAAAGCCTCCGATCGTGGATGAACCACTTTCGATACTTCCTCCATTAATACCCCAATCCCATGCAGCAGATATTAATAAATGCATATCATGCAAAATACGGTAGTAATCAATCAAGCGATGCAGCCAATTTAAAACCCTAGGGTATATCGGTAATTTTGCTCTTTAGGGGTAATTTAGTGATCTACGCTCTTGCACAAGCTAATTCAGTAATTTTATCGGTTTATGCAATTTGATTCCACCATCTACCTAACAGGCTAATTTGCCCATCTCTTACCCATATTGGTCCGTAAGCCCATTGGGCCCGTTTTGGCCCATCGAGCCCTTTTTACGAAATACGCTAAAACGTCACGTGAGCGTGCTTACCACCTTGCGGTGCGGATCTAACAATTATTCTATGACTTGAGAGCATTAGCATACCCACATGACCATGAAATGCCTGAATTTGATATTTGACTTTTCTTAATTGAACTAAAGAAGGGTGTTCGGTACACACGATTTGCGATATTCCTTGACGAGATCTCCTATGCGATTTCCCCATAATCAACCACTTATAGATTAGACCATGTTGTATTAAACCAAATCGAAACTACCTATTATCATCATCGACACATTCGCCACCATCCACAATGGCCCTTGGGTACCTTACCTTTATCGCCAAAATCGACACTAGCTCGAATCCGATTGCTCCATGATTCACGCTTTCAATCCCACACTTAAGAAGCACTAACCAATGAAAGAAAACAACCGTTAACAACCCTTAGAGCCACATGCCCAAATCGATGACCTCCCTAATTTTAGGGACTTGACTTTTCTTAACTTTGCAAAATAAAACGGATCTGAGATGATACGTACTTACCCTTACTCCCACTTGATTTCGACGCAATCTAGTGTAGATTTATCTATCAAGCGACGGTAGAACTTCGATTCCCCAAAGTCTTGTAGTTTGACTACAAGCCCCCAAATCTATGGTTTTTCGGCTTTTGTGTGATGAAGAAGATGATAGTGTAGGGCTACAACCTTGAAGTAGAATTGCGGTCAGGAATCTAGGATTAAGAAAAGATAATTGTAAATTAAGAAAAACAAAAGAACATAAAAGAACCTGGCTTTGAAGAAATCGGCACAAGCAGTGATCACAGGTTTTCGGCTTTTATGGATTCGGCAAAAGTGTTGATGAATAGTAGGTATGATGAATAGTTTGAAGAAGAAAAAATAGAAGAAGAAGAATAGGGGAGGTGGTAGTTTACTAGAGAGGAAAAAGAGAAAAGAACAATCCTAAGGTGTAAGCGCGAAGAAAGCGGCACCAACAATACCCTAAGTGCCGAATACTACCTCATAATCCCCTGCCGATTTTCCCTCTTCAATTCCCCCATTCATTAACTCCTAGCCTCATCCCAATCCCTTAAATCTCTCCCCTTATCACTCCTTAATCCAAGCATTTAAACTGATCCCACTCTCCTCTAGCAGAATCCACCTGAACTCCAACACTTACCCCTCCTGCACTTAAAAAAATAAATGCATCTCTTTGCCAACACAAGGAATCGATCCCTTGCCTTCCCAAAGCTCCACACACCACTTTTCTAGGAGCCTAGTGGCATCACCCTTGCCACTTAGCCAAGGCTCTTTTTGTGATGCAAATTACCCATCACTCCACTTAAGGCCACTTAGCCAGAACCCCTAACTTCTAAGTCTAAAATTCCAAAAACTCAACTGGGTTTTGGCCAACTCATGGGCCTTCTATAAGCCCATTTACCTACTCAAAATACTAATTCCACATCCAAATACAAAATTTTAAAAATCTTTACAAAATATTGAAAATCGCGAATAAACCCGAAAATCAGGATGTTACAGGGAACCCTTCATTTTGTATTAAGCCTTGAATGATGGCTAATATTCATTTTGATTTATATACAAAGATGTTATTTTCATAGATGAGTAAAATGTACAAATGGAATGTTGTTTATTGTGGCTGATTTGGTTGCATGGGATAATCTTATCTTGATTGTGGTTGCTATTATGTAGGTTGTGTAAGTAAGGGTGGCAAATAGGCTTGGTTAATAGCCTTATATTTTCCACACGAGTAGACACACCGGCATGTGTCTAGACCGTGTGTGACGCACAGTCTACCCCATGGGGGTGTAGTCTGGCCGTGTGTCCCCTGCACGTAAAAATTTCAAGTCAGTATGCATGATAGTAAAAACACGGGCAAAGACACAGTCGTGTGTCTCAGCCATGTGATGGACACGGCCTAGCACACGGGCGTGTGCATTGGCCGTGTGATATTTTGGGGATGCTGACTTCAGAAATAGAATGTCCATGTTTTTGCATAAGGGCTAAGACACAGGCGTGTCATGGCCGTGTGAAGGACACGGGCCAGGCACACTGGCGTGTGCCAGGTCATGTGAAAACCCCTGTAGGTGTGCATTTAGAATTAATTCCACATAGGTGGAGGACACGGGTGTGTCCCTATATTACCTAGCGCACGGGCCATCAACATGACCATATGGAAATGGCCACAGGGGCGTGTTGCCCCTCTACACAGGCGTGTGCCCTGTATCAAAGTTAAATTTTCTATAGAGGGTTTAAGGACCCGGGTTGATGCTGAATAGTTTTCATTGGTCGAATTAGGGCTCGTAGGCCCATAATAAGAAGTTTTAAGTAGAAACTGAAAAAGTTCTAATTTGGATCAAGTCTCGGTGACTTCGAGAACGTTTGTATGCATGAGATCGAGTTAAGTAATGCCTCGTATTCCACTTTGGTGTGGGTTACGGGTATGAGGTGTTACAACAAACCTTGATGTTATATGTTATTTTGTTTGTACAAGTTTCGCGGTATCAAGCCGTAGTGACCACTTCAGCTTAACATTTCTATTACAATTTTCATTTTTAGTAAACTAGAAACTTAAGGTAGGAAGAATATCAAAAAATTTCAATGACGATTTCGGCTTGAGTTAGCATTTGTCTCACATGTTTTGACTTTTACATACATTTTTATAAATAGTTATGTCTTTGTTATATTTTTTGTGCCTTTTTTACACTAATAATATAAAATAAATAATTATATTCTTAGTTAGTATGTCAGCCAAATTATATACCAAAATGGTATACCAAAGGTAGTGGAGGGTGGTGCATAGGTAACACTACTCTTTTTCTTCTGAAAAATATTTTTTTTAATGTTTAAAAAATAATTTTTTATTAGTGGTTCCTTATTGGTAGGCAGCACCACAAAAAATACGGGTTTATACCAAACATGGTATCAAGTACGTAGCTAATAGGATAAGGAGGTGGTGCCACATTGGTAGGTGGCACCAGTCATGCCTCCTTAACTGGTGGCACTAGTGGCAGTGGCATGTCCTCTCCATTAGCTGCGTAGATGCACTACAGATGCAGTGCTTAGTCCCGTCGAGGAATAAAAAAAAAGAAGGAGAGGAGAAAAGCAGATGGGGGACCTTATAACCATGGTCCCCCTTGTAGAGAAGATTTGGAACAGAGGGAGAAAAAAAGAAAGGAAGAAAGGAAAGGAAGCAGAAGAAAGAAAAAAAAAAGAAAAGAAAAGAAAGGGAAGGTATGTATGTTTGTAATTTTTTTTTTGATTTAAAGGGATTAGTTATTTTTATGTTGTTTTTAATTTATTGTAAAGTTTTTTAGTAATTATTATAAATTGTTTGTGTTTAGTTTAGTGTTTATTGTAATTTTTATGAATGTAATTTTTTAATTATTTTAAAGTTATTTTTTAGTAATTTATGATTAGCTTATGAATTGTTTGTGTCTAGTTTAGTGTTTATTGTGATTTTTTATGAATGTAGTTTTTTTGTTTTTTAAATTATATTAAAGTTATTTTGTTAGTAATTTATGATTAGGTTATAAATTATTTGTTTAGTTTAATGTGTATTGTGATTTGTTATAATGTAATTTTTTGATTTATTGAAATGTTGATTAAATTTGTTTTTGTATATTTTTATAGGTTGTTTGAAAGAAACTAAACATGTATATTTCTATTTTAGTTTTTCATGATTTGTATGTTTTTTTTATATGTAGATAGTTTATGTTTATTTTAATTATATTATTATTGTAAGCTAACATAAAATTTTTAAATAGGTAAAATATGGGAATTTATGAGATTTTTTATTTTAATTATATTATTATTGTACTATATTTATCTTATTATTTCTTGTATGTATAACATCAATGTGTTTTGATAATTATTGAAAATGGACCCTCTAGAAATTAATTACCCAAATTTGTTATTCTAAAAAATTGTTAGGGTGTCTTATTTTGTATTTTAATATTGTTTCTCGTATTATTGGGATAAAAAGGCTTAAATCCAAATTATTTACCTACTATATTGTGTTTTTTGCAACAAACTAATTGAATTCTTGCAACAAATGGGTTCTTTGATTAATAATGATGATCACATATTAAAAACTATAAATGAGATGGTAATAAAATTGTTATTTATTACTCATGTCATTTACGAAATTAAATTAAGTTATATTAACTATTTCGCTAATTTAACAATGTCAAGGCTTGTACTACACATTGAAGGATCGTGTGAATGGTGTAGGTTATCTACCTGATGAACACCTCATGCCATACTTGGAGTTAGCCAGATTCGGATCAGCGGCATTGATCCAGACCTTTGATTAGCGATACAACTTAATATTCGCTTTGGTCGAGATTTGGCACCCACCCATACATTTCATTTTTAATGTAGGGGAGTGCACCATCATTTTTCAGGATGTTGCACTGTAACTCGGGCTCCTCATCGACGGGAATGCGGTCACGAGCGCAAGTTCAACCTCTGGGCCGCCCACCCTTTGCTATAACTTACTTGAACGCTTGCTCAGTAAGGGGAAATTTATGGGTTTGAGGTTTTCATGGCTAAAGGCCAATTTTGAGCATTTACCAAGTATTGCCACTGAATGGGAGGTGATGTATGTCCTTCGAGCATAAATTATGCACATTATGGGGGTGTGCTCATGCCAGATGGAAACAATAACAAGGTCCACTTGATGTACTTGTTCCTATTATCTGATTTGCATAACATCCGTTTGTATAGTTGGGGGTCCGCAGTGTTAGCTATGTTATATCACAAACTTTGTCGAACGAAAAATCCTTCTGTCGTGGATAGGCAGATGCCTTATATTACTGCAGTCTTGGGCACTTTACTAGATGTCATTCTTAGCATCGATTAGTCATCAATCATATGTATTTCCACTCGTGAATGGGTAATGAATTTTTACTCATTATAGTAATTATTTGACATTTTTTTCGAATGATATTATTCAAACAATTTGTTTTCGTAGATGGAGTACTAATCTGGGTATCGGGAGGTCATACATAGTTCCGATATACCGTATGATGATTGAGAATCATGCTAAAGGGGGTAAGTTATTCCAATATTCATGACATTTTATTATTTTATCTTACTCAACCCGCATTAATATAACCATGTTATTAATTGTGCAGTTCATCTGGATGCCCTATTCTGTCTCAAAAATTATGGCGGTTATTCCCTCATCTGCCCACGTCCACTTAGATCTATGGTGCATTAACGCACCCATTATGTAACAGCCCATTTTTAGTCAAACTAGAATAGTGATTTTGAGACCACAAATCTGAATTCAAAATATTTATTTTATTATTATTTTAATGTTTACAGCATGATTTAATAATTTTGTGAAAATTTCGTTAAGAAATTTTATCATTTGATTAGTCAATTTGATAAAAATGACTAAATCGTAAAAGTGCAAAAGTGATGTTCTAATAGTTAAAGGTAGTAAATAGCTATGGAATATTAAAGTGGAGGTCCTTATGTCGTGATTAGACCATTCTAATGGTGGGTGGACATTTTTGGATATTTATTAAGTGATTTGCATGTTTAATTATAAAGGTTAAATTTGTAATTCATTAATTAAACACAAATTAAGTAAAAATAAGCCAAATTTTTTCTCCATTCCATCTTCTTCCACTGAAACTAAGAAAGAAAAACATCCATGGGAGCTTTCTAGGGTTCGGCCACTTCATGATCTAATTGTAAGTCCGTTTTTGTTCCTTTTTTTATAATTTTTATATTTTTAAAATCATTGCAACTAGGTCTAGCTAGCCCAGGGACTATTTCAAAAAACTGTTAAAGATTTTGAATGTTTCTATTGATGAATACATAAGTATTTTGATGTTTAATATAGATTATGAATGTTTGATGATAGTTATTGTAACATCTTGAAATAGGGCCTAGTCGGAATGGTGGTTTCAGGATCACAAATTCAACATCAAAATATTTACTTTATGATTATTATGAGGCCTAGAATATGAGTATATGCATGTGTTAAATTTTCATGAAGAAATTCTTTGAGTAAGGTGTTTAATTGGAAATTAGGGACTAAATTGAATAAATTGTAAAACTTGAATTCTAGAAGCAATTTGTATGAAATTGCTTTGGGTTATGAATTAAAAGGTATTGGACAGTAATTTTCCCAAATTCTAAGTTTTTTGACAAAAATGGGCTTGCATGGATGAATTTTAAAGAAAGTGCATAAGGGCATTTTGGTCATTTGGTTTTTTAATAAAATAAAATGGGAAAAATCAAGCCAAAATCAGACATCTTCTCCCCCATAGCTGCCAAAATTCTCTTGTCACCATAGCTAGGGTTTTCAAACATTTCAAGCTCAATAGTAAGTGCTCCCAAGCCCCGTTTTTCATGCTCTTTGTATTTTTAAAATCCCCGTAGCTTGCTCTATCCATTTCTACCCATATTTTATGCTAGGGTTCTTGTTTAAAAATTTACCCATGCATGAGTTGCTTGTAATTTGATGGATTATGGAGGAATTTGAAAGTTGAATGTGTGTTAAACATCTTTTCCTAGGTGATTTTCATGAAAAACCCTTATAGGGACAATTTTGCAAAAGATGTAAATGTGTGGTAGAAATGAGAAAATAATGGAAAATTTGGGCTACCATAAGAAGGAAAAGTGTTCGGCTAGGCTTGGGAAAGATGGAAAGTGCATGTGTTTCATTATACGAGCCAGGAGACTAAATCGTAAAAATGTGAAAGGTTAGGGCCAAAACGGTCATTTGGATCGGGGTAGATATTAAACTTGAAATGTATAATTTAGTGTATTAATGAGTTAAATTTTGTTGTTATAGACCCCGAGGAACAAATTTCGGAGGTCGATCGAGGTAAACCCAAGGTTTCAGAATAACCGAAACACAACTCCGAAAAGAATACCAGGTAAGTTCGGATAACTTAAAGTAAACCCCTAATATGCATAATTGTATAATTTATGACTGCATGATGATTGCATTTATTATTATTAGCATGAAATATCATAGAAATGCATATTTGATGGTAACATGTGAAAAATGTCTCGAATGAGGTTGACAAAGGGAATTCGATGGATAAACCCTCATTGATATGTGTAAAGAGATCCTGTATGTGTTGCAGTAAGGATTTAGCCCAGACGGGTAATCCGTGATCTCAAGTATGAAAAGGATCTAAACCCGGACGGGTATTCCTTGAATGATCAAGCCTCTCGAAGAATATGTGTGCATTATGGATTTAGCCCGGACGGGTAATCCGATTAGGGTCTAAATTTAGCCTGGACTGGTAATTTAGATCTGAAATCATTAAGGGTGTTTGTCGTTATAAGGGATTTAGCCTAGACTGGTAATCCCGACATCACTTTATGAGTTCATAAAATGGGGGATTTAGCCTGGACTGGTAATCCTGCCATAAAATGTGGGTTCGCGGGAGTGCGTATAAGGAATGATCATTTGTTTGAATTAACGGTTAATGGGTATTCCATCGAGATTTCCTAGAAACTCAACGAGATTAACATGAGATGTTTGTGTAAATGAGATGTTGAATGATGAGCTCATCTAGTTAAATTATATGATGCTTGATTATGTTACTAACTTATTGATTGAGTGTACGTAATAGGGAACCATTTAATAATTGTTGGTTTCCTTATCTATCATGGATGCATATTAAATACTTGGTAAGTTTACTTTCCTGTTATTCGAGCTTACTAAGCATGTAAATGCTTACCCCTCTCTTTTTCCCTGTCTCCCAGAGCTCGAGGACCTGAAAGGATTGGAAGAAGATTGGAGAGTCAACACACTATCAACTAGACAAGCTTTGGTATAAAGACTTTGTTTGTTTTGTTCAATGGCATGTATAGTATTTTTTAGTATTTTGTTATATGTGTCATTTGATTTTCCAAATGAAGGCATGTAAGAATATGTTTATCTCTTTGTATATGGCCACGAAAATTAGCTTAATTGAAGTAGGCTATGACCTATGAATTTATGCATGATTTTATTTACAAGTGATGGGTCGTACCAGTTGGCAATGAGTCACATGAACAAGCCAATTTCGGATGAATTAAAGTGACATGGGAACCCATAAACACTAAATGGGAAATAAACTATCATGTGTAAAACCAATGATATGAGGTTTCCATACATCTATTTTAAATTAAGATTATTTATAAGTGTATAAATGTGTTTTACTTTGAATTTGGTAACCACTAAGCACAAGTAGTAGAAAGGGGTGACTCAAGGCTTGGAAAATAGCCTATTAGAGTCCACATGTTTAGATACACGGGCATGTGTCTAGGCTGTGTGTGACACACTGTTCCCTCCCATGGACGTATGCTATGGTCATGTGTCCCCTGCACTTAAAATTTTAGCTCAAAGTTGTACACGGGTAGGCCACATGGGCGTGCACCATGGCCGTGTTAAAAAGACAGTGTCGTCCATGGGCAGGCAGCACGGGTGTGTACCATGGCCGTGTTGATAAGTTAGTGTTGCCCACGGCTGAAGGGTATGGGCGTGCCCTAAGTCACACAGGCGTGTGAGTCCACACGGCCCACTTACACAGGCGTGTGACACTTTATGATAAGGAAAAATTTCCTAAGGAGCCCAAGGTTTATCGAACGTACCCAAATTTGTCCCGTACTGCCTCTAGGTATGGTATAGGCCTCGAAGGCCTAGATAAGGGACGAGTTGTTCATGGATGAAAAGCTTAAAATTTGAGGAAAACTTGGTGACCCAATTTGGTATGTTTCAAAATGTAAAGTCCTGGTAATGCCTCGAACCCTATCCTAGTGTCAGGTACGGGTGAGGGGTGTTACAGTTATACAAGTTTTGTTAATTGATTTTTAGTGAAAATGCAAATTTGGGATTAAATTGTGAAATAAGAAAATTAAGGTTAAAATGTGAAAATAAATGAAAAATATAGGCTACTAGGGACTTATATGTTATACAGCTAATAAGGGATAGAATTGAATTACGTTAATTTGTGTTTTATGAAATAGGGACTAAATTGTAAAAGTTGTGAAATATTAGGGGAAAATGTGTAAAAGTACTTTAAAGTGAATTTTGGGCTAAATTGAATAGTGAGATGATTAACTAAGCTGAATTTGATATTATATAGATCAAGAAAAGCGACATACGGATTTAGATTGGGAAAGAACAAGGTCTTAGATTAGTTGACTTGTGTCGTCGTTTTTACATTCGAGGTAAGTTTGTATGTTATAAGCATTGTAATAATTATGTTTTAAATGCTTTGATATTGCATAAACTGTGAATACGACACTACGGACACATTCGACAATAATTCAACGATGATTCGGCATTTGAAATCTCGGTTGAACCTTAGGGATAGATTTGGATACTAGTGACATGTCATTAGGGATTATTGTGATTATGTGATCGGGTCTTTGGTCTATCGTCCTACGGTGGTGGTGAGTATACCGGCATGTGTTGCGATACTTGACGACTTGTGTGAGCGACCGTGTAGCTACGCCTTGGTGACGACTTGTGTGAGCGAGACAGTGTAGCTACATCTTGACAGACAGCTTGTGTGACCAGGCTTGTTGATAACTCTAGTGTGAGCAATATATATGATATGAGATTAAGCTTGGCTTCGGGACATGATATTGGCACTTAGTGTGCGAGATTTCCAAATATCCGATAGTATTTCGAATGGTTCAACGGGTATATGAAAGATGTGATTGTGTATAAAATTGATACGAGATGGTACAGGTATGTACATGAACCGTATAAGCTTAAATCGATGAAGTTATGAATTTCAAATATAAGATTATGTTTGAAAATGTAAAAGGTTTATTATTTAAATGAATTACATGTTGATAAGATCAAATTAATTATTTATATATTCATGTTAATATTTAGTTTATTTCATACAAGCTTACTAAGCTATATAGCTTACTTTGTTTAATTTTTCGTGTTTTATAGTGATTTCTAAGCTAGCTGAGATTCGAGGATCGTCGGAAACTTCATCACACTATCAAAATATCAATTTGATATTTTAAGCTTATGTTTTGGTTATATGGCTTGTATAGGGTTTTGGTCATTTTGATTATAAGTTGATAATGATTTTGGCCATTAGAATTGGCTTGTGAATGTTTATATTTTGGTTTGTATATATAGATATAAGTGATCACTTATTTTGGATTGTTTTGGTATGCTTGAATCATATATTTATATAAGTGTATGTGGCTTGTCTGATGTTATGAATGTTTGACATATTATGCTTATGGATAATTAGCATTATAGTTAACTAATAGTCAAGTTTTGAATGGCTGAAATACTTGAGAGTATAGATCAAATGATGTATATTTGTTAATGGTCATTTTGATGATTTGAGAATATAAAGATTGGTATGAACTTAGATGGCATAATGTGGTAATTATGTTTGGTATTAGTTGGTGTTGGAAATGGTATAAATTATGCTTGATTTGGAATTGAATTATATGTTTATTGATGCTATGTTTTGGGTCATATGAGTTGTGTAGGTGTGCCCAAGTTTGGGTGGCAAATTGGCTTGGTAAATAGCTTATTTTTGTCTGCACGAGTAGAGACACGGGCTTCTGTCTCAACCTTGTGTGACACATGGTCATGTTACACGGCCATGTGTCCCCTGAGGTTGAATTTGAAACCAAGTCAGTATGTTTTACACGGTCTCACATAGGGGCGTGTGACTTGGCCGTGTGGCATAAGTTAGTATACCCTACAAGATTGGCATGGCATAGTACATAGCCTGGCACACGGGTGTGTATGGCCATTTTTAAGGCACACGGGCTAGCCATACGGGTATGTGTGTTGGCCCTATGACCCAAGTCACAGAGTTACACAGGGTAGAACATGGGCTGGGACACGACCATGTGCTCCCATTTCGAATGCCCACACGACTTGTGACACGGGCATGTCTGTTGGCCGTGTGAAAGACATGGCTGGACCACACGGGTGTGTATCCCTTATTTTTGAGAATATCTTTTAAGTGTTCAAAAAGTTTCCAAAGTTATTAGTTTAGTCCCGAGCCTACGAGGCAACCACTCTTAAAGCATGTTTAGGGCCTCGTAGGCTCGTTATAGGGACTTTGTGCTTGAGTCTGAATAATATTTGCATGAAATGTGAAATTATCTGTGAATTGAATGTTTAAATGTTTTATAAGCCCGGTAATGCTCCGTACCCTATTCCTGTGTTAAATACAGGTGAGAGGTGTTACAGATTGTCAATTTTCAAATAGTGGAGTGGTATCATGGGGATCGAGTACTCCGACAGTTTGGTTGCACATAATATATCCCGACACTGCCAGTATAGTTGGGGGACATCCGCGAGATTAACAAGAGCAGGAAACATGAAAATGATTGGGCAGTAGTTCATGAACAATATATAGTGTGGAACAATCAGTTGGGGTAGATACTTCAGCTGGATCATGCTTTGGATCTACAGCCCTCGTTAGAGTACATACAGTGGTACTCTGAGACAGGAAAATCGTATTTATTTGGTAAGCGATTGATGATAGTCCCTCTACACATGACACAACTTGGGCAACCCTTCTATCCCTTTCCACATACTCCTCCTACACCCGAGCCAGAGCCACCGACCGAGTCAGAGCTAGAGCTACACTCTGGGGATAGTTCTTATCATCCAGACTTGGGGGCGATGACTAGTTCCCAGGCTCGTCAGGCCACAAATATCATTAAGATTTTGATATTATTCAAAGTTTGATATCTTCAGCCCACTAACACTGCAGTACTCCACTCCTTTCGGCTCAAGTTCATCCTTCACTGGAAAATGTCTGGCTTTAGATCATCTTTTACACATTCTCACAACTTGTTTCCGCTAGTCTACATTCTTATAATCTTGGTAAAAGTTAGCCGTGATGTCCCGGATGTAGTAAATGGATCTTCATGGTACATCAGAATGCCTAATGGTGGCAAATAATTATTTCCTTCTATCAGAGATGATGCAAATATTATTGTTACTAAAAACATACCTCCGCAAGTTCATAAAGAAGAATTCCCACGATTTCATGTTCTCTTTATCCACAATGGCAAACGCTATCAGGAGCACATTTTTGTTCCCGTCTTGAGCAACCACAAGAAGCAAGATCTGCGTATGTTTTCCGTATAGCCAAGTCCCATCTACTTGCACAAATGACTTGCGATGGGGAAATGCATGCACGCATAGATCAAATGTCCAAAACATATGTTAGAAAATTCTTTTTCCCAATTGTAGTTGGTCATCCAGGTCGTAATAAGATTGTGCCTGCAACTCAATTACAGTCCTCGGAACGTACTCTCGCATAGCGGCTATCCATCCCTGTAGCTCATTGTACGACGCATCAAAATCTTTTTACAATTACTCTATTGCCATCTGTTTAGCTATCCATGCCTTTCGGTATGATATTCGATACTGGAATTGTGCCTGCATTTCAAGAATCAGTACCAAAACTTTAATGGTCGACATGTCCTTCACCATTAGCATGATGCACTTACAGATAGTTTTGGAATCAAGTTTCCAATGATCTTATGTCATACGTGTTGAAGTGCATGTGTGAGGCCCAACAAATTTTCGTATCTCCCACATCTGTGACTTCTGGATAAATGCAGTTCATACCCGCCAATTGCAACCTTCCGTTGACCTCCAACACTCCCCAATATAGAATGTCAGTTTAGACACGGCGACATTGTAGTCCACTAGCACATTCATGCTATACTGCTTAATGTAATAACCCGTTTTCAGTGAAATCAGAATAGTGGTTTTCAGGCCACAAATCTAAAGTCAAAAATTTTAGTTTAATACTATTTTATGGTTTACAGTATGATAGAAATATCGTATAAAAATTTTGTTTAGAAATTTTACCGTTTACATGCCTAATTTGATAAAAAGGACTAAATTGCATTAAGTGCAAAGGTTGTGTTCTAATAGCTAAAGGTATTAAATAGCTATAGAATTTTAAATTGGAGGTCCTTATATAGTAAATAGGCCATTAAAATACTTAGTGGATAAGTATGAATAGTCATCATTGGAAATTGAATGAAATATTAAAGTTAATTTTGGAAATTAGTGATTAAAGTTATAATAAATAAAATAAAATAATCTATTCTCATCATCATCCAAAAAAAAAAAAAAGAAAAGAAAGCTAGCCATGGAAGCTTGAAACTTTAAGCAAGCTTATTTTGCTCAATTAGATAAAAACCTTTATCCAGTTTTTTATGGTTTCTATGTTTTTGATATCGTAGTAGCTTAATCTAGCTAATTCGGGGATTAATTTGCCAAAATTTTAAAGTATTAGGGTTTTTCCATTGATAAATATGCTTGAATTTTGAAGTTTGATGATAGAAAATGAATAGTAGCTGTTAGATAAACAACTTTTGTAAATAGAATATTGATGAAATTATCAATTACGGATTAAATGGAAAAAAAATGATAAATTTATGGTAAAAATTGTGAATTTTGTGAAATATATGGACCACTATTAATATGTATAAAATCAGCTAGGCTTGAGTAAGGATTAAACTGTATGAACTTTATTTTTTGAGCCTAGAGACAAAATTACAAAGGAACTAAAAGTGGAGGGCAAAATGGTAATTTTGCTAAAATTCCATTTGGATTAAATTGAATGAGAAATATATTGAAATAAGTTAAATTGATTCGTATAGATCCTATTAGACCTCGTAAAGAGTTAGATCGAGGCAAAGAGAAAATATCTGATTAGTCGCCTTTGTATCTACATACACTTGTCGAGATAAGTTCGTGTAATTAAATTGTACATTTATATGTTTTAAATTGACTTATTTTTTTGTGAATTGTATAATTTCCATGAATAAATACCGGTTGTATATTCGACAATTACCGAGCCCCATTTGAACATTAAGAATCCGTAGGATTCAAATGACATGTCATTAGGGTCACCGATTTCAGGTTTCATGAGCTTTCTGATACTTAGCTCGAATGAGCTTCTCATTATTCAGCTTGCATTAGCTTCCTATTACTCAGCTCACATGAGCTTCCCATTATTTAGCTTGGAGGAGCTTACCGTTTACAGCTTATATGAGCATACATGTACATGAATTGACTGATTTCATGTAACACCCCTAACCCGTATCCATCGCCGGAACAGTGTTACGGAGCGTTACCAGAGTTTTTTAGAATATTTACAGATAATTTAAGTCAAATTCTATTCATTTACTGAGATTATTCATAACGCCCCTTAAATGGACCATCGAAGCCCAAAACAGGTATTACAAATGAATCGGGACTAAATCGGGAACTCAGAGAATTTTTCGCTAAATTTTTAAAATTTTCCAAGATCTAAGGCTCACACACCCCTGTGGTCCAAGGGACACACCCGTGTGACCCTAGGACACACCCGTGTTGCAGGCCGTGTTTGACCTCGTGTAACTCTCTGACTTGTGCTAGGCTGTGTAACACACACGGTTGAGACACACCCCCGTGTGCTCAATTCTGAGCATTCTATTTCTCAAATTTAAGGTGCAAGGGGACACACGGCCTAACCACACGCCCATGTACTAGGCCGTGTGTCACACACGGTTTAGACACACGCCCGTGTGTCTGCCCATGTGGACAAAATAAAGCCATTCCTAGCTTCATTTTTCACCCAAAAACATACCAAATTCTTGCACCAAACTTACATCCAAATACCAACCAGTCCAAGCATTGAATTCAAGCAATTTATAACATCTAACATGATATATTGTTACATGCATTCATGCTTAAATCTTATCTTTCTCAATCAATCAATAAAAAAAACTTATATATCTCCACAAAGTAAACTTAAATACATATATATACATGTACCAAAACATAATCATCACTAGCCATTCCAATGGCTAGATTACAATAATCATTTACATTTACATGCCAATATGACCAATATAACCTATACATGCCATTGTAACCATAATTGCTTTACCATATTGTACGGACATGGGTCGATGGATAGTGTGAGTCGTTTCTGCCAAGCTTCTAGTTCAAGGAGCTTCTGTTTTACTCTAAAATAGGGAAATAAAACTAAGCAAGCATAAAATGCTTAGTAAGTTCATATAACATGGTACTTAACTTACCATTCATTCTATTTTGAGGTAACTATGTAAGGCATATTCAATCAATTTGACCTCAAGCCCTATACACATCCTCATTGCCCTTGTTAGTCACATATTCCACAATAACATCAAAATATATATGGGCTCAACAACAATCAAATTTCCATGCACATATACTTTCCACAACATATATTCATTTAACATGAATAAATCATCTCTTTATATTAAAAGTATAATTGCATAATAGTTCATCTCGAGTTCAGATTATTTCATGTCAGAACTTTACTCATATCATTCAAAATATCAAGGCCACACAAGCAGTAGTACACTCAAGACGTACAAGTCTATAATTAAGGATGAACAATCTCATCAAATAATTTCCATATACAAATATCAACATCTCAAACTTTCATATATCACTTGTCATGTATCATCATTTCCTTGTATTTCAGTCGGATACGTGTAATAACTTATTTTATTATTCATATCTTCTCATGTCTAGATTGTCACCCATTAAATTTATTTCAAATATCGATGGAGACACAGGTAGTACACTCAAGGTGTACAAATCAGGATCCGTCAATTCATATTCAATGGTACCTATAAGGTACTATTTCAGAGTGTACACTCTCGAGCCACACATGTATACAATAGGATTACCAGTCCAAGCTAAATCATTTTTATGACATATGCTCTAAGGAGCTTAATTTGGATTACCCGTCCAGGCTAAATCCAATCCCTAACATATGCTCTAGAGGACTTATATCAGGATTACCTGTCCAGGCTAAATCCATTTTGTAATGAGGTCAATAGGATTACTCGTCTGAGCTAAATCCCATCAGCAACAAATGCAGGACCTCATTCATTTTGGGAAATCACATATCCATCGATTTTCCATTTATTCAACTGGTATTTAAACATTTTTCAGGCATGTGATTATTTCATACATCCGTAACATTCATATAATTCAAGTAAAAACATTCCACATTCATTTCAAGCATATAAGTAACATTTTTATCATTTATCATTTATCATTTATCATTTATCGGCATTATTATTGATCGAGCTTTGTCAAATATATTTTCAATGTCATATATATATGATATTTATTCAATTCACAAACACAACATTTAATTCAAGCATATAAACATACACAATTTAGTTACACGAACTTACCTTGACAAATGTTCGTATACGTAAAATCTACTAATCCGACATTTTTCTCTTTTTCTCATTCTAACTCCAAATTTGTTCTATCTAGATCTATACGAGTGAATTTAACATTAATTTAATACAATTTAAACTCAATTCAGTCCAACTCACATCTTAGGTAAAATTACCATTTTGCCCCTAAACTTTTAATTAATGACGATTTCGTCCCTAGACTCAGCAAATGAAATTTATGCAATTTACTTCTTATTAAAATAATATTAAAATAAATTTTTTTTTGAAATCAGATTTGTGGTCTCAAAACCACTGTTTCGATTTTTCTAAAAATAGGTTGTTACATTACAGTTAAGTACATTTCGTGTGTACTACCTGTGTATCCAACAAATTCTAAATGGTTCAACGGGCATGGTTTTGTTACAAGATTATATGAGTTCGATATGAACTATTACTAGTATTTACATGAAATACATGAAATATGATTATTTCATGAATCCAACCATGTGTGTTGGATCTTATATATGATTTTCATGGCTAATGTGTTGGTGATCATGTGTTTAGGCTTTTGGCCAAATTAGTTGAGATGTGCTTTGTCTACTTACCTATTTAATGGATATATGGTAAATTAAATTCTATGTTATACGAACTTACTAAGCTTAAATGCTTACTTTGTGTTATTTTCTATGTTTTATAGTAATTCGGAAACTCGTACGGGTTGGAAGCTGGTCGGAGCTATTTCACACTATTCATCAGTCGTTATGGTACTTTTAGTGATTTCATTCCTGTTATAATGACGTGTATAGGTTAATTTGGCCAATGTTGGCATTTAATTGTTTTGTTGAGATTAACCACTTATATGGCTTGTGTTTGGTATATTTTGATGCATATATATATGTGGCCTTACCATATTTGATGTGTGTTGAATATGGTAGAATGATGAAAAGTAAAATGTGGTTTGAATATGCATATATGTCTTTGGTCATTTAGGTAAGTTTGGATACTTGATTGACATGTTTTTAAGTTGTCATTTGAGGTGCCTAAGGGCATATTGGTTGTATGTGGTGATATTTCTTGTTTAAGACTTGATTTTGGCTTGTTTTGAATGCCATGTTATTGCTTGTTGATATGCAAAAATTTTGAGTTAGGTTGGTGTCAAATTGGGTGAGAAATGTGGCTTGGAAAATGGTCTATTTTCATCCACACGGGCAGAGACACGGGCGTTTGTCTCAACTGTGTATGACACACGGCCGTGTGTCCTCTGTACCTTTTAAATTGCACAAGTCAATATGCTCACATAGCCTAGCATACAGGCTTATGGCTTGGTCGTGTGGCTCAAGTTAGGGAGTTACACGGGTACGGACACGGGCTGGGACACGGCCTTGTGTCCCTATTTCAAATGTCCACACGGCTTGGCCACATGGCCGTGTAACCCCTGTAGTTTTGAAAAAATTTAATGTTTTTTGAAAAATTCTTTGAGTACCCAATTTAGTCTCAACTTGTTTTTAAAGCGTATTTTAGGCTTCGAGGGCTCGCATAAGGGACAATATGTTTAATTTCGATTGGTTTCTGACATGAATGTTATATGATATGAAATGTTTGTTTATTTGATATGTAAACTTTGGTAATGCTTCGTAACCCTATTTCGGCGATGGATACGGGTTAGGGGTGTTACATTTAATGGAAAATATGCACTCTTCCTTGCTTTCAAATCTTTGCCCCACAAATAACTCTTCAGGACCGGAATTTATGGCAAACCGGTGAGCAGGTAGTATATCAGGGTACTTCGGGAACTAGGCTGTGTGTGCCGCATCGGATCTATGAGCGACATATGTGCCCCAGAATTATTGTGTATGGTTCCCAACTGAAGACACGTTAACGTTTCTATTGTCATTCACGCCTCTGTCATCAATATAATCTCAGACCTTGTCTATATCGGGATCACTATCACTATCGACCTCGTGATCAGAAGAATCACTACTATCATATCCATCATCACCAACCACATCACTCTCGGATGCAGCATTAAAATCGATGTCGATCCTGCATATAGTTGATTGACTATCAATGTATGATATCGGAACCACAATACACGGCTCTTAAGCTCCATGTTCTTCACCTAATAGAAAGGGATCTTCAGTTGGCTCTACACCAACTAACTCAGCAAATAACTGAATCAGTGCATTCCCATAATAAAGAGCAACCATTGTCTCTACATCTTCATCGTCTACAAAGTTCCATATTAGTGAATTTGTCGGGATTTGTCAAAACTGGAAACTTTTAGAAAAGTTTTGAGATCCTTCTCCCACAACATCTAACAATTTTTTCACTAATCATTTCCTTCATATTATCAAACGAGACATTTCTATTAAATCTCATTACTATTTGTTGGCGACATTCAAATATACAACCAACTATTGTTGTCAAAATTACTCCATCGAAATAAATGCATACGCAAAAACTGATTATCCATCTTCAATACCAAATCTGTTAAAAAAGAAATAAAAATTCTCAATACAATTTCGAACAGCAAAAAAATTACTTAAATAAAAAATTTAATGAAAAAAAAAGACCAACGTTATACCAATATGCAAAACTTTTCATTCATAAGCTCAAACTTTTTCAGTTCTTATTCCGTACAAGTACAACCATATTTACTCATTTTTTTCACATTCTCTACTCTCTAACATTTACTTTATCTTTACATTTAACCACTTAAACTCATTTCTATGTTTTCTTTCATCTCCGGTTCTGTATCTTCCTCCGAGAAATTCACTATATTAAATTCTAAATTCTTTTCAAATTCATCTTCTACAATCTAATTTGGAAATTCCTTAGGCTCTTCTTCATCTTCAATCTTTATAATGGGTATTGAATTCATAAATTCTCTTGGTAATTTCTTAACAACTAATTTATCCATCCATGGCATGTCAAAGACATTTTGCTTCCCAGTCAACTTTAGTGAACCTACACTTTCTCTCACTATTTTTCTTGATCTATAAGAGATTATAAACTTCATGAAGTATATAAGTATATTCCAATAGGTTCGTGGTACCAATGTTTTTCAAAGTTGGTGTAAAATGATTTGATGCTCCCATTATATTAATGTCCCTCTAAGGGTCAAGTATTAGAATTTATTCTTTCTAATCAGTTCATTCATGACTCTTCCATAACACTTCTTACATGTTTTGATTTATGGTAATAAGGTGTTGAATGATTTCTTCTTCTGATTTCATTTTATAATCTTGCAATTCTCTTATCATTTTCTCAACTTTCTCCCTTTGTACTGGAGTTGTTATCTCATCAGGCAAAATCATATTTATTGTCATTTCTACCCATATTTATGACAAAAAATATTTTTTTGAATTCGATTTATCTATTTTCCTATGGTGTCATCACCAACTAACAATTAATTTATAATAGTTACTAACAAAATAACTTCAAAATAAATTAAAAATAATAAAATTACATTCATAACCTAACAAATCACAATAAACATTAAACTAAACAAACAATTAACCTAATCACAAAATTACTAACAAAATAACTTTAAAATAAATAAAAATTACGTTCATAGCCTAACAAATCACAATAAACATTAAACTAAACAAACAATTTATAATAGTTACTAACAAAATAACTTTAAAATAAATTAAAAACAACATAAAAATAACAATAAGCAGACTACACAATACTAATAAAATAATTTATCCTCATCATAATCTTTTCTATTTGAAAAATAAAACACATTATCCTTCTTTTTCTTCTCCGTTCTTTTCTTTCTTTATTTTTTTGTAAAAATACATTACCTATATTTTTGTGGTGCCACCTACTAATAATGCACCACTAATATAAAATTATTATTTTTAAACATTAAAAAAATATTTTTAGAAAAAAAAGGATATTGCACCTACGCATCACCTTCTACTGCCTTTAATATACTACTTTAATATATAATCTGGCTCACATATTAATTAAAATTTATTTATTTATTTTATATTACTAATGTAAGAAAGCCATTTTTGTGGATTGTTTTTATATATTCAAGAAAGGCAAAAGAAAATCCTTTCCTTTCTTGTACCAACCCCATTTTTTCTTTTTCGTTTTCTTTGTTTGTTGTATGGTAGGTGAGTGTGAATGGATAGCCTAGCTTTTCACGATGTAGCTTTAATCAATGCTGGTGACAACTTAAATGACAGCTTAGCCAAAGAATTCATGTAATATATTTTGGGTAAATCGGTCCTTAAATTTTATTTAAATTTATATTTCAGTTATATAATTTTTAAAATTTAGGAATAATCACTATGTTATTAAGCTACTATGTTATCAAGTCGCTACATTTTAATTACATGTTCTTAGCTTACATTAAAAGAAAGGTTATACGAAAAACGAAAAATAGGTGGACAAAAATATAAGCTTTCGAGATTTAGTACTTAAAATAATTTTTTATCAAAATAGGTATATGAAATTTCATTCCCTTATACATTTAAATTTAAAGTTGATTTGCATTAAAAAAATGTGGACACATGACAAAATAAAATAAAAATTATTTTCTTCTAATATATAATTTAGAATAGTTTAATAACTTCAAATATAATTTTTATAATTCATGACTAATAATTAAGACAATAACATCATCAATGGTAACGTAAGCCGTGACATCATCTTTTGTGAGAGAATAAAAAAGCAAGCTTTTGCCAACAGATTGAATTTGTAACGTTTACTTGGTTGACTGGAGACCATCGGCTGCTTCGTCTCAAAATATAATATTTTTTTGACATGCCATGTTATATAAAATTATTTAAAATATTAACCAATTTAAATTTTTGTTTAGTATATATTTGACATGCGTAATTCAAACAAAACTTGGTAAATACATTTAGAGTTAATTGGAAATATAATTACTTTTGGCATTTTTTGAAAATGAATAAACACAATAGCTTATTGTTTTCTATTTCTAACGGTACATGTGTATTTTTTTGAAGATGATTCGATTGAGCCAAACTGATTGACAATATCAACTTCGAGATTAGTTATCTAAAAGAGTACACGATTTATAATACGCATAATATACTGCCTCATTAAAAATCTTACCAGAAAATTCAATTGGACAAAACATAGGTTAAGGGAAAAAGAGTACAACGCGTATTTACTCCCCCTCATGAAAGCATCACATACTTTCTCATATTCTACTTATTCAATCTTGAATACTAGTTTTTCAAATTATTATTTGAATGTATTACTAACCATTTATATCACCATTCTTTTAAAAGTCATGAGTCAGGGAAATTTGGGTAAATATATTTTGATCTCTTCAGGAAATTCAACAATAATCATAACAAACTTTAATCATGATTCTTGTATAAAAACACAAATAGGTATTTTGTATCATTTTATAATCCTCCTTCAACTACTATTCACTAAGTCAAATTTACCACATATATTCAAATTATTTCAATTCATATAAATAAATAATTTCCCGAGAATTTTAATATGCTTCTAGCATTCCAAATCCTTCTAGGATTTTAATATAAACTTTACTATATAGTGACTTATAAAGGTTGTAACAACAACCATTAGACGCAAGTTAAATCTTTTATGAATTGTCAATTTAATAACATATCTAAAAGTTATTGCATCTACCACAAAAGAATATTATACCCTTTCATAATCAATACCAGTACTTAGCGAAAAATTTTATATTTTTTTCCCGCTTTTGCAAAACTACTTCATTTGCACCCTCATTGGCTTTATACCTTTAGATATTTGGACTATTGTTCCAAAAACTCCATGAATTTAATTTTACTTGAGTTGCATCTTTCTATTTAGATCAATTTATTCCATATCTATATTTCTCAAAAGATTTATTCAAGATCCTCCTTTTATTTAATTATTTCAATAATAATATTGCATGAAAATTGTAAACAACTTTTTTTATTCGGTTCCACATTTTCTTGAATTGACATAACTTATCGAGATCTCTTATTTTCATTATTTTAAAATTCAGTTTCAGGTTATTGAATCTCTTCTGAAATTTTACTTATTAGTTATGTCTTGGGTCTCTTCTAGAGCACCCGCCTCCATTATATGACCATCTAGAAGAATTTTCATCTTTGGAACCGATCAATCTACTATTTATTCTAACTAATTGTACTACTGGAACTTTGATTCAAATTAAAATATTAGATGATATATAACACTTGGTTATTCTCATTAAGGTTGTCAATACATCTAACAGTTAACTTGTAATGAGTTATCCTTATTGAACTTCTGGTTCAATTACTCTCCCCCTAACTCATTACAAGTTATTGTTTCTTTCCCCCTAATGTTGGGAAAATTGACAACTCATGTCACAATTAAATCTCGAATTAATTGATCAAAAATATTATAAGGAGACTCATATAAATCTACATTCCCAGTATCTTATTATGACCTATGTATTGTGGTGGAGCAGTTGGAACATATACCGCACATCTAAAAATTGTAAAATGGGAAATATTTGGCTCTCGACCAAAAATCAATTGTAATGGGGAGTATTTATAATTTATTGGTTTGATGTGTACAACATGTAAATCAATACAAGCATGAATCTTATGCTGAAATAGAAAGTTTTGTTCTCATAAGTAATGGTTTAGCTATTAGTTGGAGGCATTTGATAAACAATTCAGCTAAATCATTTTGTGTGTGAACATGAGTTACAAGATCTTCAACTTTTATCCCAATTGACATGCAATAATCATTGAAAACTTGGGATGTAAACTCACCAACATTAGCAAGATGAATTGTTTTAATTGTATAATCTGAAATCATTTAAACAAGAAATCTTGCAAACGACAGGTTGCGAGTTGATAACGCATGTGATTATTTTGTAGATGCATCTACCAAAATCATATAATATCAAAACCATCCATATGGTGGATTAATGGGCCCATATTCATTTCAAAAATGCAAGACATTAAAGCTCAACTTTAGCTAGCGAGTTTCTAAGAACCAATTTTTATTGAGAACAAGCAACAAATGAGAATTCTTTAAATTAAAGAATCTTCTGGTTCTTTAATAGATGTCCAAATGAATTCTCAATTAATTTTCGCATCATATACGATCCAGGATAATCTAACCGGTCATGCCAAGTAGTAAACCAATTTGTATTAGTAAACTTCTGGTTTACTTTAACATGTGTTTCAATTGTACTAAATTGTAACAAATTGATAATTTTATTATCATTTCATTTAATTTGTATCCACATATAAGTACTATTGTGACATTTACTACTGAAAATGTCTAAATGAATATGAAGTCTATAAGGCCACCAAGTCAATAAATATAATTTCCAAATAACTATATGCAGTATTCACTTCAGGGAATATGCCAAAATCTTCAAATGCCCAAAAATCTATTAATAGCAAACTTTGAGAGTGGATCTTATTTTCCATGTGTATAATAGGTAAATAACCAATGACTTTTCATACATAAGTTTTCTCTCTTGCAAGTTCTCATTAGTAATATTTTACTATGTAATTTTAATTAAGAACTTATTCTGAATACTGTAGAGTTATACTCACAGTTTTTAAAAAATACTTGCAACTTTAGTTGCATCCAACCATAATAAGCTTTAGATAGAATTATCATATTCTATTTCTCAGGAGTAGATCTTTCACAGTCAAATATTTTGCTTTCAACCCTTTAATAGGAATGATAAGAAAAGAATATCATAAAGATTATAAATTAATAACTCAATCCCTTTTTTATTCATATGAAATATAATATTTTCCTCATTCACAATCTCAATATGAAAACCATTACAAATAAATTTTAAAATAATTCATTAACCATAAAAATTTTGTACTTTTTAGATAGTGATATATTAACTCTTCTAGAGTTTTCAACTAATTTTGTATTATCAAATATTAGAATAATATTTGTCATTTCATACCAAATAAGATAAATATTTTCTATCAGTAATGCTAGAATTCATTACTACATTTTCATATCTTCCTCCAAGATTATTAACAGAAACAAAATATTTGGGCATACGCCACATATGTGGCCAATAAGCTTTCATATCACATTGATAACATAAGTTATCTTTACCCTTTAAAAAGTTATCTTGAGAACTCTCATTGTTCTCTTATTTATTACTATGTTCCCACTTTTAGTGGTCCATGAGTATATCTTTTATTTTCTTTATGTTTACATTCACTTCGGGCAATGCAACAAATCTAGAAGGATAGACTTATAAACATCCCAATAGATTCTTTATTTCATAATCACCATCGCAAACATGCGTGAGATTTCAAATCAAAATCCATCTATGCATGTTTGTCATGATTAGTCTCCAATTATAATAAGCAATAAATAAAACATAGTAAAATATACCTGAAGATCTTTAACATCATTGTCATTACTAGAAGGTATGAGATAGTTCAAAAATATTCTTCATATAGATAATGGTATCAAATCTTTCACCATCCTTAAGAACAAAACGTAAAATAAGTTAATCAAAACAATGATAACATATAATGAAAGAAGAATGAAAAAAATAATCAGATAAGAAATATTAAATAAAAGAAACTTTCTGTAAAAACTTTGCATCTTGCTGTCAAAGAAATTGAAAATCATGGAGGATAAATTTGATTGTCGATAAAAGGAACTATCACTTTGAGAAAGATCGTGCTGATAACATGTTATAAAATAAAGAGAGATGGGGAGAACAAAGAACAAAGAAAATATGAAAGCAATAGAGAATGTACTTTATTGATCAAAAGAGGTAATTACAATGCTTCATTAGAGTATCTATTTATAGGCATAAGAAGTATAATAAAAGTAGAGATCTAATTCTAATAACTATTAGAATTTAAAGCACATTAAAACTTTATCTTAATCATGATAGACATTCACTTAATAAGATATTCATAGCAATTTGAATATTTAAATTTTTTTGATAATAATTCTAAAAATATTTTAAATTTTTAAAAAATAAAATTATAGTAAAATTATTAATATATTATAAAAATCATAAACAATTTAGAAATTTAAAAAAAATCCATCATTTATGATAGCAAGATAAATTCGTTTTTTAATATATTTATTTTTGGCTAATTATCGAATAAAATGCTATTAAATTTGGGTTTTTCTTATCAGGAATGAAGTTGGAGTGTTAAATGCAAACTCTTACGAAAATGGCTAAATTAGAACAAAAAGCAAAAAGAAGGGCTTGATTGAAATATTGAAGATTTAAATATGGCTGGATAAAGATTAAAGGGTTGAAGATTTTTAAAAAAAGTGGCTGGATAAAGATTAGAGGATTTTTTATATTGTTAAAACTTTGTAATTAGTTTAAATTTGATTCTTAAAATTTTGATTTATTTAGTGATAATATTTAAGAAAAATCTAATTAAATTTTAGCACTATAAGTGTGTATAAATACCTAGTGGCTACAGCCAATTAAATACACATTTGGCACTTGGCCGAATCTGAAGATGTCACATGGTAGTGTTTTTCGAAAAAAAATGTTGTTACGAAATCCCTTTTTCATCATCTTACGTTAATTTCAAATCATGTCGTTCGTTTTCAAAACATTAACCATTTGCAAGTTGGTATTCAATTTCCAAAACGTTTTTCATTGCGAAAGCTGTTAAACAATTTGCGTGTTCGGGGTATTTTGATAAAACATCAATTTCATTTGAAAACTTGAGTTTTACCTATCACTAGCAGATTTAAGTCATAAAACCGTATAAATCCAAATTTAAAAAAAAATCCGTAAAGGCCATAATTACAGCAAAATACCCCCAAATAAAAGTAAAATCATGAATAGGCAATAAACAATGTAAAAGAAGTCGTGCAGCCACCACTGAGTCCTCCGCTACACCGACCCGCCTATATCTGGGAATTACCTGCATAGATTAAACAAAAAGGTGAGTTTACAAAAACTCAGTGTGTAATTCCATATAGAACAAACAGACAGACAGAAGACAACCACAGTATGGGCCTAAGCCTTTTTTAGAATCAGTGACAGTATCAGTTTGGGCTTTAACCAATCTCAGTATAGAGGCAGTCATGCATTTGGGCCTTGGCCCATTACAGTACCAATAATCAGTATAATATCAAATTATATAGTATACAAGTCCTACCCAGCCAGCCTCTACACTCCATCTCCTTCCAACCCTACACTCCATGTGGGGATATAATTAACCCACCCATCCCTACACTCCAAAAAGTACCGAATGCGACACTAAACAGTAGTTTGCAGCTGAGTTGCCAGTAAGTTAGGCTCGAAGCCTTTCAGTACACTTCGTCTGATCCATATAAACCTATCCCCATGCAATGCATCATACAATCATGTCATGCCAAATCATGGTATCATATATGTATTCAGTACAGTTTTAACAGCATGCTCAAAAATATAGTCATACATGTATATTCATAAAGTATATGGATATAATCATCATTCAGTCAATTAGGGATCTGGGTAATCTTACCGATCCTACAGTAGGTCCATAGTTGACTCAGGCGACCCGTGCAACCTTAGCAGTCAAACAATGAAAATGGGCCCATAAGCCCTTGTAAATTACCCATTTGGGCCCACAAGCCCGTATGGCCCACAAAGCCCAAAATGGCCTTAGCCGTGTGGATCACACGGCTTGGCCCAATAATCCCACACGCTTGTGTGGGGCCCACACGCTTGTGTGGGGCCCACACGGCCCAATTTGGCCTGGCCCATGAATCACACATGGCCTACCTCGTCGATCACACACCCGTGTCCATTCATACGGCCTACCACACGGGCGGCTGCACTCCAGTGTGGCGTCGACTTTCACATTTTTTGGCTTTTCACCGATTTTCATTCCAGAGTCGTGTTTACACACCTGGTATTAGTTCAAAGGTAGTGCAACCACGAGTACTCTAGCACCTATTATTTATCATTAGCACATCAATTAAGTCATTTAAAATGCTATTCGATCAAAAAACTTGGCAAGGTATTTCAACCCTAAACCGTTAAACCCTTTACCCTGAATGAACACTGTTAAACCCTTTACCTTGAATGAACACTGGTGAATTCATACTTCAACAGCACCAGTCAAAATTCCTATAGTCATCTAATGATCTCTTAAACACGAAACACTTCGTTTAGTCAACGATTCGACAATCCAAAAATAAAGATGTATTAACAGTACTTACCGATCGCTTGAGCCACGACTAAGTATCGCAATTGTTTTACTAGAATGAAAAAAACGAAGAAAAAGGTTGAAGAAGACCGCTTACTCGATAGAACAGAGCAGAATACGGTTCATCAAAGCAAACCAAACGAATCGAACCAACAACTGAAACGGTAAAAAAATTGAGATAGGAAAAAAAAGGGTGGTGTTAGAAGCAAAAAGAAAGAAAATGAAAGGCAACACAAAAGAAAACGACAGAGAAAGGGGGTAGGGAGTCGCTAGAAAAGAGAGGAAAAATAGTGGTTTAGAAAATAAGGGAAAGCCAAATTTTTCCCAAATGATTCCCAATTAAACTGCTAACTCCCTCATTCCTCAATTTTCTCTCCATATCCCTAATTTCACTCCTAAAACCATCCATCACATCCTTTTAACTACCGAATTCAAACTTCACTCAAACACTATAGTATTTACTTCAATTCAAACTCCCTCATGGCATAAGTAGTAAAAAAAAAACACTCCATTGTATGCATAGGGACTCGAACTCACTACCACTAGCATTTTCACACTCCACCTAACTACCAAACCAGTAGGCCCATTCTGACATAATTTACCAACATTTATTTATAAGCCTACTGATTAGAGATAAGGGTTTATTCACTTAGAAACAAAATTTTGCCCAATTTAAAGCTTGAACCCAAGAATTCTCAGACACTCCCAGAACATATAACCATTAAAGCAGACAGATATTTGTGTCACAATTACACAAAAATAATTATACAAACTTTAGGGCATTACAAATTAAATAAAATTCTTTTTTTTTCCCTTCATGTATTTGTTCTATTCTACAGTTTCAATTTTTCTTTTCTTTTACTATCAACAATTTTGGGTTATTTACCTTCCAAGCCGCTTCCCCTTTCTACTTTCCACAGTTCCATTTAAACCATTTTTTTCGAGCACGATTCTTTTCATGATTAACTAAACCCTTTTTTAGCCTTAGTCTGGTTATCTCTCAAATAAAATAATCGTGAGATATGAACCCACACAAAATACTTTATGACTCGGTATTCGCTATCTCTCCGGGATATGGGATAATACAAATTTGTCCCTTAAAGCTGATTTGATTCAATTTAAAAAATGCACATTGAGTTGGAATTGTTGGGCTTATAGTTGGGAATTTGAGTTAGCTGTGCTGTATTCAAAATCCCATGAACAAATTTGTAACAGCCCAGTTTTAGCTAAATAAGAACAGTGGTTTCGAAACCACAAATTTGATGTCAGAAAAAAATTATTCTAATATTATTTATGTATTTACAACATGATATAATTATTGTGTGAAAGTTTCGTAAAGAAATTTTATTGTTTGAATGTTTCATTCGGTAAAAAGGACTAAATCGCGTAAAATGTAAAATGCATGTTTTATTAGTTAAGAGTGTTAAATAGCATTGGCTTTTAAATATGGTGGAATTAAACGGTAATTAAACCATTTGAAAGGTGAGTGGACAATTTTGGACAACCATTAAATGATTTATAAGTTATATAATTAAGGTTAAAAATGTAATTCATTAAATAAAGGTTAATAAAATAAAACAAAGTAAAAAAAATTTTTTATCATCTTCATCTTATTGCTGAAATTAGAGAAGAAGAAAAGCCAAAAGCTAGGTCATGCAGGATTTTACAGGCACTTTATTAAGGACTTTTCTAAGATTTCATGACCGCTTTGCAATCTCTTGCAAAAAGATAAAGTGTTCGAATTTGATCAAGCATGCAAAGACGCGTTCAACACTCTAAAGATAAAGTTTGTTTCAGTTCCTATAGTACAACCACCAAATTAGGATTACCCTTTTTAGCTCATATGCAAAGTAAGCAACCTAAGTGTAGGAGTTGTCCTTGGGAAAAGAATTGGGAAGGAACCCCATGTCATATATTAGGCCTCCAAAACATTAGATGCTACCCAAAGCAATTACTCAACTACTGAAAAAGAATTATTAGCCATTGTTTTTACTTTGGAAAAATTTAGACCATATTTATTAGGCACTAAAGTTATTGTTTTTTTTGTCCATGCAGCGTTGAAATATGTTATCGGAAAAAAGAGGCAAAACCTAGGTTGATTCGATGGATTCTCCTCTTATAAGAATTCAATCTTGAGATTAATGACAAGAAAGGAAGTCAGAACTTAGTAGTTGATCATTTGAGTCGAGTTCCCTTTCCAAAAGATAACACTCCTCTTAAAGATGACTTCCCAGATGAGAATCTACTATCAGCACAGATAGTTTACCCATGGTTTGCAGATATGGTAAATTACCTCGCTACAGGTATTGTTTCTTCCAACTTATCACATTCTGAAAAAGACAAAATCAAGAGAGACTTGCGATATTATTTTTGGGATGACCCATACCTATGGAAACACTATTCTGATCAGGTAATCCGACGATGTGTTGTAGAAACCAAAGTACAATCTATCCTATCTTATCATTCTTATGCTTGTAGAGGGCATTTCGAACCTAAACACACTGCATATAAGGTACTTGAATGTGGATTGTTTTGGCCACACATTTTTCATTACGTTATTTATTTTGAAAAACTTGTGAAATATGCCAAAAAGTGGGGAATTTAAGCCAAAAGAATGAGATGCCCCTAACATCTATACATGTATGTGAAATTTTTTATGTATGGGGCATCGACTTCATGTGACCGTTTGTTTCATCATTTAATAATGTTTACATTATTCTCGCTGTAGATTATGTGTCCTATCATGCCAACGCTAAAACTGTAGTGAATTTTCTAACGAACTCTATCTTTTCCAAGTTTGGCACACTGAGAGTATTAATCAACGATCAAGGAACTCATTTTTGCAACAAGGTAATTGATACTCTATTGAAAAAGTATGGGGTGACACAACGTGTAGCCACGCTTATCACCCACAAACAAACGGTTTAGCTGAAGTTTTGAACTACGAAATAAAGTTGATTCTAGAGAAGACCGTGAAATCAGATTGGAAGGATTGAAGCTTACGTTTAAACGGTGCATTGTGGGCATACCGCACTGCTTACAAGGGACCCATAAAAATATCCTCCTACCAACTCATATTCTGTAAACCGTGTCATCTACTAGTGGAGTTAGAACATAAGGCATTTTGGGTGGTAAAAAGATGCAACATGGAGTTGGATGCCACAGGTAATTATTAAAAATTAGACATTCAAGAGCTTGAAGAGATCCGACGTGACGCATATGAAAACGCCTAAATTTATAAATACAAAACCAATGTGTTTTATGACCAAAGAATATTTCACAAACAATTTTTAATTGGTTAAAAAGTTTTACTTTACGACCTCATGCTGAGAATTCTTTTGGATAAGCTTCGAACCAATTGGCTTGATCCCTTTATTATTAGTAAAATATTTCCTCGTGGTGTAGTTGAAATTAAAAGCGAGGAATCCAGGAAAGATTTTAAAGTCAATGGTCTAAGGTTAAAACCCTTTTATGAGAACTTTCAAGTACACTAGTGGAAGAATTATTTTTCGAGCAGCCGAATGATTAAATATTTAGGTCATCGAGCTAATGACGTTAAACAAAAGCGCTTTATGGGAGACAACCCATATTTATATTTATTTACTTAATTTAATTTTTAATTCTAGTTTAATTTGAGAATTAAATAAAATATTGTTTAATCCGTTTTCTCGCATTATATTTCAGGTACACGAACCACTTGAAGCAATAAAGTCTTTTGACGAAAATGCGATCCGGCTACTAGAGAATAAGAGGAGCAATCACCTTCTACTGTAGATGAATGACTTTACCGCATTGAAGCTAGCATTGAAACAATGGAAGCCAACATTTCAAGCATCCTCAATGTACTACAAAGCGGTCCCTCCCATCGTTCTCCGACCCATTGAATATACACCGGGAGTACACTTTGCCTCGGCTTTTATTATTCTTCTTGCACATTGTGGGCAATGTGGGCTAAGTGGGGGGGATCATGTCGTACTTTCTTCTTTGCATGTGTTTTGTTAAGAATGATGTAACACCCCTTACCCGTTACCGTCGCCGGAACAGGATATAAGGTATTACCAGAACATAACACATACCATTAAACATAATCGAGATATAAATATGTCATCCAATTTGATAGTGCATCGTATAACATATGTCTTGAACAATATTAGCCCACTTTAATGGCTTGTACAAAGTATCTGGTCGAGTCTCGTAACTAATATTTTAACCTAGACAAATATGACACGTAACAAATTAATTAAGCCTACTATACATGCCATAATTCAAAACGTTTAGTTCAAATACCTAAAGTATGATAGTGCGGGTAGATCTTCACGATCCTTAACTCCCGAGCAAGCGGAAGAACACTATAAGACAAAGAGAGAAACAAAGTAAGCTTATAGCTTAGTAAGTAAGTATGTAAATACTAATTAAAAAAATCTAACATGTTTACACAACAATTCAAGTACATCTACTTTAACTTCACTATTCATTCCACTTTGATTAAGCTGTCTCTGCTGCGTCATATTCACTAAATAAATCATAACTCGAGTTACAAAACTCGAAATTCAAATCCGTAAAATTTCCCTGAATCTAGACTCATAAAGCTTTTTGCTAATTTTTTTTCTATAATTTTTGGTTCAGCCGATTAGTACAGTTTATTAGTTAAAGTTTCCCCTGTTACACAGCTCGACTGATCTGACCTCTGTTCACTACGAATTGAATATCTTTCAGTACACGATTCAAACAACCCTGATGTCTGTTTCATTTAAAACTAGTCTCAATAAGGAATTTAGGCATGTAAACTATATTTCTTAATTTGCTTTGTACAATTTTTAATGATTTTTCAAAGTTGGAACAGGGGATCACGTATTCATCCTGAGCAAGTCACATACAATTGTAAATATCTCAAAATATAGAATTCCTTTGCTTGCTCTGTTTCTTTTATATGAAAGTAGACTCATTAAACTTTAATTTCACATCTCATTCAACCTCTAATTATATTCCTCCTATTTTTGTGATTTTTCAAAATCACGTCACTGCTACCATCTAAAAACAGTTTTAATGCTAATTTCACTCTTTCACAAATTCTTTATGCTAACCTCATTTTATCTTATATTTGTATATACCACAAATCATTTTCACCACATTTCATTCACCATAAGTGTAGGTCCAAACCACAATATCACCACAAAACCATCCCGTTGAACAATTCGGATGAATCCTCGATATTTAATGGTTTCAGCACACAGCCCCACCATCATACTTCGTTTAGTTCGGCTCTCTTGTACACATGGTGAACACTTAGTACCACTCATGCGACCTAGCCGATTTGTCTCGTAGCTCTCTTGTCTACATGGTGTCCGTCACTTGGAATCACGCATGCGACCCAGCTACATTTATCTTTCACGTAGCTCTCTTGTCTACATGGTGTCCTTCACTTGGAATCACGCATGCGACCTAGCTACATTTATCTTTCACGTAGCTCTCTTGTCTACATGGGATACATCTCGTATCACGCATGTGACCTAGCTACTACTGGGGTGTCTCGTAGCTTCCTTGTACACATGATGTGCACTCAGCATCATACATGTGACCTAGCTACGCTCCTCTATTTCATTCGATCTCTCAGAATGTTCAACCGGATCTCTCTCTATATTTATTTCCATTTTTCCAATAGTCGATTTACATTTTAACATCAGCTAGTATGTTTATATAATAGGCTGAAATATAAGAATGTACATGAAATTATTGTAATATTTACATACAAACTTACCTTGGTGCAAAATGTGGAAATTTTGCAATTTAGTCCAAAACTTTTTCCTTCCCCGTTCGAGATCAATTCGCGTCTTTCTTGATCTATAATAACACATTTAGCTCATTTAATACTCATACTATTTATTTCAATCCAAAATCACATCATGGAAAAATTACATTTTGCCCCTAACATTTTCAAAATTATAATTTTGCCCCTAGGCTCGGAATTTAATTTCAGCCCTTATTCTTATATTTTATGATATGCTGAACATTTTCTCTTCTACAACAACATCAAATTCTCACTCTATCATATAGTTATGAACAATAGGTATTTTTACCGATTATCTTGCTTTTACTCGTTTTCACTTAAAACCGAGTAGCACAAGTTATTTAACATAATTTAAAACCTCATATTCTATCATAAAACATCAAAATACACAAATTTCACCTATGGTTATTTTTCCAAATGTGAACCCTAGGTTAAATTATTACTAGCATAAGCTTAATCGAGCTTAGGATTCCAAAAGCGTAAAGAACATTAAAAGCGGGCTTGGAATCACTTACTATGGAGCTTGAAAATTGAAGAAACCCTAGCTATGGAGAGAGGAGAATTCGGCAGCAACTAAGGAGGATGATGATCAATTTTGTGTTATTTTTCCCATTTTATTTCATTTAATATCCAAATGACCAAAATGCCCTCCTTACTAAACTTTCAAAAATTCCTTCCATGTCCTAATTTTGTCCATGAACTTAAAATTGGTCAAATTGCTATTTAAGACCTCCTAATTAATATTCCAAAACAATTTCATACTAAAACTTCGGGATGCAAATTTTGCAACTTATTCGATTTAGTCCCTACTTTCAATTTAAGCACTTTAGGCATAGAATTTCATCACGAAATTTTCACACAATCATGCAATCATATCATAAACCCCAAAATAATTATAAAATAATTATTTCTATCTCAGATTTGTGGTCACGAAACCACTATTCGATTAGGCCCTAATTCGGGTTGTCACAATTCTCCCCCTTTTGAGATTTTCGTCCCGAAAATCTTACCGAGAAAGAGGTTTGGGTCTTGTTTCCTCATAGCTTCCTCGGGTTCCCACGTAGCCTCTTCTATCCCATGTCTGTGCCACAATACTTTCACTAAAGCTATACTTTTATTTCTTAACTGTTTAACCTCTCGAGCCAAAATCTTTATTGGTTTCTCCTCATAGGTCATATCCGATCGAATCTCAATTTCGTTGGGAAATCACATGGGAAGGATCGAACGATAACGTCATAACATTGATACATGAAACACGTTATGAATTCTTTCTAACTCTGCAGGTAAGGCCAACCGATATGCCATTGGTCCAATTCTCGATAATCTCAAATGCGGCCTAATAAAACGCGGACTCAACTTGCCTTTTCGACTAAATCTCAGAATCTTTTCCATGGTGACACCTTCAAGAACACTTTATCACCCACGAAATTCAATCTCTTTTCTTTTTAAATCAGATATGACTTTTGTCGATCCGAAGCGACTTTCAAGCAATCCCGAATTACTTTTATTTTCTCTTGGTTTCTTTAACTAGATCAACTCCATGAATCTGTTTCTCACTAAGCTCGGTCCAATATAAAGGAGTTCGACACTTACGACCATACAAGGCTTCAGTGCGGTGCCATTTGTATACTTGATTGATAAGCTGTTATTGTAGGCAAACTCAATCAAAGATAGATATTTCTCCCAACTACCTCCAAATTCTAAAACACAACATCTAAGCATATCTTGAGTACCGGATTACTCTTTCGTTTGACCATCTGTTTGTGAATGAAATGCGGTACTAAAGTTCAATTTTGTACCCAAAGCTTCTTGTAACTTTTTCCAAAATCTCGAGGTAAATCTTGGATCTCTATCGATATTATAGACATAGGTACTCCGTGCAACTTCACAATTTCAGCAACATATAATTCGCTAATTTATCAAGTGAGTAATCGATGCGTCTTGGTATAAAGTGGGCTGACTTTGTTAATCTATCAACCACTACCCAAACAAAGATCCTTCTTTTTAGGGGTTAAAGGCAAACCGGTTACAAAATCCATGGTAATCTTGTCCCATTTCCACTCAGGCACCATTACGGTTGAAGTAATCTGAAGGCACTTGATGTTCAACTTTTACTTGTTGACAGATCAAACACTTGGTTACAAATTCAAAATGTCCTTTTCATACACGCCACCAATCTGACTTCTTTAAATCATTATACATTTTGTGCTACCAGATGAACGATAAACAGCCATTATGCGCCTCATGTAATATTTTACGAATCAATTTATCGTTTTTCGGACACATATCCTGTCTCGAAACATCAAACAATCATCCGGTCCAACTCGAAAATCGAGTCGTAACTCGATTCGCATTGAGTTCTCTTGATCCGCAACTCACTATCATTCTTTTGAGCATCACAAATCAAGCTGGAGAAATAACGGTTTAGCTCTCATCTCTGCTAAGATTGACCCATCATCGACAATGCTAACCCGTGTTCATGGCTCTCAAAGTAAAAAGAAATTTCTGCTCAAGGCGTCAAGAACTTCATTTTCTTTTCCGGATGATAATCAATCACTAAATCATAATCCTTTAATAATTCAAGCCATCTTATTCAGCAGATTCAGATCCTTTTGATTCATCAAGTACTTCAAACTTTTGTGATCGGTAAAAATTCGGCATTTTCACCGTACAAATAATGTCGCCAAATCTTCAAGGCAAAAACAACAATGCCGGTTCCAAATCATGTGTAGGATAGTTCTTCTCATGCGGTTTTAAGCTGTCTCGAAGCATAAGCTACCACTTTACCCTCTTGCATCAACACACATCCAAGGCACATCAATGATGCATCACTATAAATTACGAACTCCTTTCCGACTCGGCTGTACTAAAATTGGTGCTTCACATCAATCGTGCTTTCAACTTTTCAAAACTTTGTTGACATTTATCATCCATTCAAACTTAACATTCTTTTGCAACAACTTATTCATAGGAGAGGCAATCATCGAAAATCCTTCAACAAAATGTCTATAATATCCGGCTAAGCCTAAAAAGCTTCTAACCTCGGATACATTCTTGGGTGGTTTCCAATCAACGATCGCAGAAATCTTGCTTGGATCCACCCGAATACCATCACCTGAGACTATATGCCCCAAAAATCCGACTTCACGAAGCCAGAACTCACTTTTACTAAACTTGGCAAACAGTTTCTTTTCTCTCAAGATCTGCAATATAGTTCTCAAGTGTTCGGTATGTTCAGACTCATCTCGAGAATAAATTAAAATGTCATCTATAAACACTACTACAAACTTATCCAAATATGGTCGGAAGATCCGATTCATTAAGTCCATAAATATAGTGGAGCATTTGTTAAGCGAAAGGCATCACAAGAAACTCATAATGTCCATACCTTGTCCTAAAGGCTTTTTCGCACATCGACTCCTTAACTCTCATTTGGTAGTAACCGGACCTCAAATCAATCTTTGAAAACACTGTGGCCCCTTTAATCGATCGAATAAATCATCAATCCTCGGCAATGGGTACTTGTTCTTTATAGTCACCTTATTGTCGACGGTAATCAATGCAAAGTCTCATTGAACCATCCTTCTTCTTCTGAATAATCTGAGAGCACCCAGGGAGAGAAACTTGGTCTCACAAATCCTTGTCATTAACTCCTGCAATCGAGCCTTCAATTCTTTTAATTCATCGAGCCATTCTATATGGAGCAATCGAGATCGGTGCGATGCCGGCAACAAATCAATAGCAAAATCTATCTCTCGTTCGAGGCAACCTGGGCAATTCCTCGGAAATACATCCGAAACTCACGGACTATCGGCCTGATTCAAATTTCAGTTGGGGCAACTCAATATTCATTACATAAGCGGATAAGCTTCACACCTTTTCTCATGTATTTACATGCGAGACATGTGCGAAATCACCATAGGCAATTTATTTGATTCATCTGTTTCAACCCACGAATTTCTCCATTTTCACATTTCAACTCTAGTGTCTTTTGTTTACAATCTACCTTAGCATCATACAATGTTAACGGTCCATTCCCAAGATAACGTCAAACTCACCAAATGGTAACAGATCAAGTTGGTAGGAAAGCGTGACCTTGAATCATTAATGGGCAATTCTTGCAAACCTTGTCAACTAGCACATATTGGCCTAAGGGTTCGACACTTTAATCGTAAACTCGATAAATTCAACAGAAACTTTTATTGGATACTAAATTCATGCAAATATAGGAATGAGTGGACCGGGATCAATCAATGCAATAACAATAGTATCATAGAGAGAAATGTACCATAATGACATCGGAGATGATGCATCTTCTCGCACGTATAGCATAAGCTCTAGCAGTGCTCTAGCTTCGATCTTGCCGTTAAATCTTTCATCACAGTTTACTACTAGTCCCACCTCCAAGTATTTCTCGGTGGTCTACCTCTACTAGCGGTGGTATTCTATCTAGCACTCTGAAATCTTTCTTCTTTAACTTTCTCCGGACAATCTCTAATAAAATGCTCGCGAGAACGCTTTGAAACAAGCTCGCTCGGTCCCCAACACTCACCATAATGTTGCTCGCCACATTGCGACACTCGGGCTTTCTAGGTCGCACATTACCCACACTTGCCATCAAGTAGCTTGAGCTTTAGACCCGAATATGCTCTACCACGATCTCTGTGAATCCCCAATTGAAACTGTCATTCGAGGGTTTGTCTCTTTGGACCTCTTTGGTTGAGATTGAAATGGCTTGCTTATCGTCTTTTTCGACATCTCGGGCCTCAATAGCGACTTTTCTTCTTTCTTTGTTCAATTCTTGACTTTAAGAGCTCGATCAACCAATACTACAAATTCTTTCAACTCCAAAATTCCTACAAGCACTTTAATGTCCTCATTCAGCCCATCTTCAAATCTTCTACACATAATGGCCTCGGTGGACACACATTCCGGGCATACTTGAGTGAGTCTTACAAATTCGCGTTCATACTGCTATGAGACATTTTCCCTGCTTCAATTCAAGGAACTCCTTCCGTTTTGATCAATAAATCGTGACTTATGTATTTCTTTCTAAATTCTTCTGGAAGAAATCCCAAGTAACTTTTTCTTTGGCACCACTTTGCAACCAAAGTCTTCCACCGGTGGTAAGTCGAATCTCTCAAAAGTGATACTGACACACTTTAAGCATTCCTCGGGTGTACATGAGAGCTCATCAAATACAGGGTAGAATTTTCAAGCCGAATTCCGCTTTCTCGGGATCATCATCGACCTTTGCTCTAAACTCTTGGCCCCTTGTTTTCGAATCTTGTCAACCGGAGGCTTGTTCATTCTTACCAAATCTATACTTTGAGCAGCTCTGAGAATCGTCGAGGTATAGGAGCGGGTGGAGGAGGTTGAGCATTTGGATTTGCTCGAATAAATTCAGATACCAATTGTTCATCATTTGGAGAAAGGCATCCCGAGCCTCATCTCCTTGTCTCAATGTCTCGGTCTACTTTCCACAGTAGCGGTCCCTTGTGCGGGAGCCGGTGCATTACTAGCAACATCATCACCGCAGCCCTTCAGGATCCATTACTATATTAAAACAAAACACGTTTAGAATAATCGAGAGTCACCACACTATCACAATATTTTTATGGCATGTATAGCTAGACTTTTACACACACTTTATTAGTCCGAGAACCGACTAAACCATAGCTCGATACCACTAAATGTAACACCCTTACCTGCTGTCGCCGGAACAGATATAAGGTATTACGTAACATAACACATACCATTAAACATAATCGAGATATAAATATGTCATCCAATTTGATAGTGCATCGTATAACATATGTCTTGAACAATATTAGCCCACTTTAATGGCTTGTACAAAGTATCCGGTCGAGAATCTTGTAACTAATATTTTAACCTAGACAAATATGACACGTAACAAATTAATTAAGCCTACTATACATGCCATAATTCAAAACGTTTAGTTCAAATACCCTAAAGTATGATAGTGCGGTAGATCTTCACGATCCTTAACTCTGAGCAAGCGAAGAACACTATAAGACAAAAGAGAGAAACAAAGTAAGCTTATAGCTTAGTAAGTAAGTATGTAAATACTAATTAAAAAAATCTAACATGTTTACACAACAATTCAAGTACATCTACTTTAACTTCACTATTCATTCCACTTTGATTAAGCTGTCTCTGCTGCGTCATATTCACTAAATAAATCATAACTCGAGTTACAAAACTCGAAATTCAAATCCGTAAAATTTCCTGAATCTAGACTCATAAAGCTTTTTGCTAATTTTTTTCTATAATTTTGGTTCAGCCGATTAGTACAGTTTATTAGTTAAAGTTTCCCTGTTACACAGCTCGACTGATCTGACCTCTGTTCACTACGAATTGAATATCTCTCAGTACACAATTCAAACAACCCTGATGTCTGTTTCATTTAAAACTAGTCTCAATAAGGAATTTAGGCATGTAAACTATATTTCTTAATTTGCTTTGTACAATTTTTAATGATTTTTCAAAGTTGGAACAGGGGATCACGTATTCATCCTGAGCAAGTCACATACAATTGTAAATATCTCAAAATATAGAATTCCTTTGCTTGCTCTGTTTCTTTTATATGAAAGTAGACTCATTAAACTTTAATTTCACATCTCATTCAACCTCTAATTATATTCCTCCTATTTTTGGTGATTTTTCAAAATCACGTCACTGCTACCATCTAAAAACAGTTTTAATGCTAATTTCACTCTTTCACAAATTCTTTATGCTAACCTCATTTTATCTTATATTTGTATATACCACAAATCATTTTCACCACATTTCATTCACCATAAGTGTAGGTCCAAACCACAATATCACCACAAAACCATCCCGTTGAACAATTCGGATGAATCCTCGATATTTAATGGTTTCAGCACACAGCCCCATCATCAAACTTCGTTTAGTTCGGCTCTCTTGTACACATGGTGAACACTTAGTACCACTCATGCGACCTAGCCGATTTGTCTCGTAGCTCTCTTGTCTACATGGTGTCCGTCACTTGGAATCACGCATGCGACCCAGCTACATTTATCTTTCACGTAGCTCTCTTGTCTACATGGTGTCCTTCACTTGGAATCACGCATGCGACCTAGCTACATTTATCTTTCACGTAGCTCTCTTGTCTACATGGGATACATCTCGTATCACGCATGTGACCTAGCTACTACAGGGTGTCTCGTAGCTTCCTTGTACACATGATGTGCACTCGGCATCATACATGTGACCTAGCTACGCTCCTCTATTTCATTCGATCTCTCCAATGTTCAACAGGATCTCTCTCTATATTTATTTCCATTTTTCCAATAGTCGATTTACATTTTAACATCAGCTAGTATGTTTATATAATAGGCTGAAATATAAGAATGTACATGAAATTATTGTAATATTTACATACAAACTTACCTTGGTGCAAAATGTGGAAATTTTGCAATTTAGTCCAAAACTTTTTCCTTCCCAGTTCGAGATCAATTCGCATCTTTCTTGATCTATAATAACACATTTAGCTCATTTAATACTCATACTATTTATTTCAATCCAAAAATCACATCATGGAAAAATTACATTTTGCCCCTAACTTTTCAAAATTACAATTTTGCCCTTAGGCTCGGAATTTAATTTCAGCCCTTATTCTTATATTTTATGATATGCTGAACATTTTCTCTTCTACAACAACATCAAATTCTCACTCTATCATATAGTTATGAACAATAGGTATTTTTACCGATTATGTCGTTTTACTCGTTTTCACTTAAAACCGAGTAGCACAAGTTATTTAACATAATTTAAAACCTCATATTCTATCATAAAACATCAAAATACACAAATTTCACCTATGGTTATTTTTCCAAATGTGAACCCTAGTTTAAATTATTACTAGCATAAGCTTAATCGAGCTTCCGGATTCCAAAAGCGTAAAGAACATTAAAAGCGGGCTTGGAATCACTTACTATGGAGCTTGAAAATTGAAGAAACCCTAGCTATGGAGAGAGGAGAATTCGCAGCAACTAAGGAGGATGATGATCAATTTTGTGTTATTTTTCCCATTTTATTTCATTTAATATCCAAATGACCAAAATGCCCTCCTTACTAAACTTTCAAAAATTCCTTCCATGTCCTAATTTTGTCCATGAACTTAAAATTGGTCAAATTGCTATTTAAGACCTCCTAATTAATATTCCAAAACAATTTCATACTAAAAACTTCTGGGATGCAAATTTTGCAACTTATTCGATTTAGTCCCTACTTTCAATTTAAGCACTTTAGGCATAGAGTTTCATCACGAAATTTTCACACAATCATGCAATCATATCATAAACCCCAAAATAATTATAAAACAATTATTTCTATCTCGGATTTGTGGTCACGAAACCACTATTCCGATTAGGCCCTAATTCGGGTTGTCACAAATGATTTGTTAATTCGTTTCAGAAATAAACCTCTAATTCTTATGTTTAGTTTATTTAAATAAGTAAGAGAATCATGAATAACTATTGCTTGCTTGATCAATTAATATTTTGTAGAATTGAAAATGTTATGCCTTAGTCAATATTTCATGAAAATTGTTGGCTCTTTTGGACTTGCCTAGTGAAAGTATTCGTTTAAATAAATAAATAAATTTGCTAACAGCTTGGTTAAGAGTGAAGATTTGAAAATGTTACTAAATTAAGTAACCGGGATGAAGTGTTTGGGTTGTCATCTCATTTCACGTCAAAAGGTTTGGTGATGAATCGAAACTTGTAACACTCCTCTAACCAAGTTGCCTTGAGAAAGGAGAAATAAATTGATTAGGGATATGTGAAATTGAGTAACCAGGATGAGATGTTTGGGTTGTCATCTCGTTTCGCGTAAAAAGATTTGATTATGTCTCGAATTCGTTAATAAATAGATAAATAAATAAGGAGAACTTGTCAAGTTAAGCAACCGAGGTGAGGTGCTTGGGTTGTCAACTCACTTCACGTCAAAAGACTTGACTACGTTTGAAAAAAAAATAAAAAATATAAATAAAAGTATATATTGGGTATGATCGTTTCGAATGTTTGATTAAGCCTAATCTAGTGAAATAGTTGAATTTGACATACTGTTTGAGATTTTATAAAATGCTTATTGATTGAGTTTAGCAATTGTTTATTTTTTATTCACCTAATTTTTTGCAGTGTGCTTGATTAGGAAAGGGGGTTTTGATTTTGAAAAGGATTGACGAGTTATTTTTAGCAGATATCATGCTTAAGGACAAGAATCGGCTAAGTAAGAAGAATTTGATAGCAAGATAATTTCGTATTTTTAATATATTTATTTTTGGCTAATTATCGAATAAAATGCTATTAAATTTGGGTCTTTCTTACTAGGAATGAAGTTGGTGTGTTGAATTCAAACTCTTACAAAATGGGCTAAATTGGAACAAAAAGTAAAAATGAGGGCTTGATTGAAAAATTAAAGATTTAAAGATGGCTTTTAAAGATTAAAAGTTGAAGATTTTTAAATAAAGTGGCTGGATAAAGATTGGAGGATTTTTTATATTGTTAAAATTCTGTAGTTAGTTTAAATTTAATCTCTAGTTTAAATTTGATTTTTAAAATTTTGATTTATTTAGTGATAATATTTAGGAAAAAACTCGCTAAATTTTAGCACTAGAAGTGTGTATAAATACCTAATGGCTATAGCCAATTAAACACACACTTGGCTCCTAGCAATTAAATAAATTTTTTTACTTCCTGTGTCTATTCTATTATGCAGTTTTAATTTTTTTTTTTTTACTTTCAACAATTTTGGGTTATTTGCCTTCCAAGGCCCCTCTCCTTTCCACTTTCCACTTTCCACAATTCCATTTAAACCATTTTTTTAAGCATGAGTCTTTTCATGATTAACTAAACCCCTTTTTAGCCTTAGTTTCATTATCGTCCAACAAAATTATCGTGAGATATGAACCCATAGTAAATACTTTGCTACTCGGTATTCACTATCTCTCCAGTATATGAGATAGTACAAAATTGTCCTTTAAAGTTGATTCAATTTCAATTCAAAAAGCGCGTGTTGAGTTGGAATCGTTTGACGTACAGTTGGGAAGTTGAGTCAGTTGTGCTGTATTCAAAATCCGACGAACAAATTGGCGTGTTCAATTGAAAAAAGCTAGTTGGATTCCGTTAAGGGAGATAGTGATCAGATTTAAACGACCCACATGGTTTAGGATGTTAATTCGAGTTGGGCTTTTCAGATTGCAAGGCTGTCGAAGTCTTAAATTACGGGTACATGCCGTGTGGTTAGAAATTTGACAAAGGTCAATTTGTAGGTCGTACCGAAATCGAATATAAGAGGAAGAATTGGCAGTTTGAGGCTTCCTCAATTGCTGTAACCTACTTATCAGTTGGAAGGGAAAAACCATTTTTCAAGGATCGGTTCAAGTTCAGAGTATACCGAAACTAAGGCTAAGCTTTAAAAATATTTTATTTACAAATTTATTTTATTTCGCTTAATTTATTTCGCAATCACATTTTTTTGCTTTATTTTATATACATATATTTTTATTTTCTTTTAATATTATTATCTTTATCAACTAAAACCCCCCTTTTTATTTTTCAGCATTGCAACGCACAGGTCGTGGGCATGACTGTTACCATGACAATAATTCTAGTCATGATAAAAGGGGAAATTAGATAACTAGTCCCTGTAGATTCGACCTTACTGCTTTATATTTTAATTTGCTGTTATTTTGTCGTAGGAATTTATATTTGGTGGTTTTGACGCTCATCAATTTACTTCTTCCTCTTATTGTCACAGGCCAGCTAATGTCCGACCTCCATCGACCATAAATTCGACACGGTTGGCCTCCACTTTTGTAGAAATGGTGGCTGTTACAAGAGGAGTAATTATATGAATGTTAGAAGAGGGCAAGCAATTGCTTGAAGGGGTGCCCCGCACAAATTGGCCAGCACCTGTTTCAAATGGTTTTAATCCTTTCCGACTAAAGCTTCCATTGTTGTGTTGCTGAGCCTTTACACATTCCTGCAACTAGTGCTTTTGTATTTCAGGTACTTAGTGAAGCTTTTGTTGCTTGAATTTGTCTTGAGGGAGGGGAACACATAAAAGATCTTATATGGTGGTGCTCTTTGTTTTGAAAACTAGTTTTAAACTACAAATTAGTGCTTTCTGACTCGCAAAAAGCCATGGACCTCTATGAGAAAAAGAGGCTACAAATGGGTGCTATCCTAAATGTCAATGGTGGAACATGAGCATTTACTTCCATAGTGTATTTGGTTGGGTGGGAAAGTGAAGGGGGAGAGGGAGATTGGAAAAGTGGAAAAAAAATAAATTTTGAATATAGTTAGTTAAGAAGAAAAGTGAGAGGAAAGAAAATAGGAGGATGATAATTTTCCATCCTAATCATAAAAATTAATCTTTCTAAATTGGAATGATGAGATGAGAGAAAATTAGAAAGATGTGTATGTTATTTTAAAATTATACATTTTTAAATATTTTATTTTCTTTACTCCCATTTTTCAACTCTATTAAGTTTTCTTTCTATTTTTTTTATCTCTTTACATCCATGAAAAGAAAAATTATGCTTTTTATCTTTCTAGTTTTCCGTGTCTCTAATTTTCCATCCTTCTAATTTTCTTTTCACTATACCAAGCAAAGCATTAAAAAGAAACGGAAGGAGCAAAGTTTCGATTATATTTCCAACGAAGTAGAGGAGCTGATTTTCTTTTCTAATGTAGAAATGTTGGATTCAACAATGTCGGATTTAGATCAGAGGAAATGAGAAGTTGTTCCATCATCAAATTTATGGTTGACGGAGGCCAAACGGTAGCTAGGCGACAATAATAAGACTGGAGGAAGAAGTAGATGATGGGGGTTTTATTTTGGAAATTGTTTATATTTTTATAATATATTTAAAGTTTTAATAAGTTTTAGATACATTGAATAATTTTTATTTATTTTTAAAGGTTTTTTAAAAAATTATAATTATTCTTAATTTCTTTTAAAATATCAATTTTTTTAATTATTAACCATTTTAATTAACATGCAACACAATTGTTTTAACCGAAGTTAAAATGCTTTGAAAGTTAGGAGATCGAAATGTAATTTTTAAACAAAATTGAACAACAATTAGTAGAATTTGCCTATATAATTTTTATGTTTTATTTTCCGTAATTCATACATCAATCGTTATTCATGCTACTTTCTTTTATTGTTCATGATTTACTTAATTTCTCCTTTTATTTAATATATTTACAACATCTATACTTGAGTAAAATTTGATTTGATTTAAAAATATAAAAAATTGAATTTTGAGTTATTAGAATTATTCAAGTCAACTCGAATAATTCAATTCAAGTTAATTTCACAATTCAAATAATTAGAATAATTCAATAACATATAGGTGTACATATTTCTTTTGGTTCATGTCAACTTTGAAAATTAAAAATTGGTCTCTCTCAACAAAAATTACAAAAAAATTCAAAATAATTTTCAAATTTTCAAAATAGTTTTAAAATTCAAATATATATATTTAAAAAATTAAAATTCTAAAAACTATATAAAAAGTTAGAATTTTAAAATTTTCTAAAATAATAATTTTGAGACCTAATTAGTGATTCAAATTTATTATACTCAAATATTTTTTTTCGATTTTTTTCAAATATATGGTTTCAAATTTATATGCTCTAACATGAAATTAATCATACTGTAACAATATTTTTATTTGACATATTTAATTTTTTTAATTGAACGTGAACAATTTCACTTGATTCAATTCGACTAGACTCGATTTGAAAAAGAATTCAAATTGAGTTAAGATGATAAAATAGGACTCGTGAATTCGAAATTTTATCAGTCGATTTGATTGAACGCTCACCCATATCTATTATATATCAAATTTGTGTTCATAAATAAATTTTAAAACTATAAAAAATAAAATATGTCATTACCAATACATTTGGTTGGTCAATAAAGGTCAAATATCAATGTTAATAAAAGAGTTTTGACTACCCTCAATGTTTCAAGCTTGGATTTTGATATTATTGGTGTCTATAAATTTCATATATTTGGTTGGATTTCATTGGCTCCAAATCTAGCTTAAACACATTATGTTTCAATAAAAAAAAAGTGACGGGTATCATTTTTAAAAATAATTTTAATTGACAATTCTCAAAATTCTCATTTGGTCACAAATTTCATTGACTTGTCGCTCAAAAATATTATTTTAGCAATAAAAAATTATATATTGTTTTAATAAATAATTATTTTGGTCACAAATTAAAATTAGATTTATATTATATATTTTCAATTTATCCTATGGTCTTGTTGGTTTGCATTGGAAAAGTCTATATCCAACATGCCATAAATTGAAAATGCACCATACAAACCTACAAGGAACTCTACAAGGTTTGTACTGGAAATTTGTGTTAACAAAGTACTTTTGATGGCAAAATGCACAAATTTCCATGTGGGTCCGAAATGGAGAAAAAGTACTTTTGTGATGAACAGAAAGTAAGATTAAATCGTTCATAGGACGTAACCTATAACTATGGGCCAATCAATATTTAACTTTTCAGCGGACAAATACCTAAAAGTCATCTACTCGTTGAACTCTAGGTTGATTCGTACCATTTAGTTGGTTTGGGGTATGGGTCTGAAACCTCATCGTCCCGGCTGCGTGGAAGAACTCATCCATGGCTTTCACAGAAGAGCCCTTGAAACGTCCCTCATCATCATCTTTCATGGCACTCTCGATCATCTCCCTCACTTCACAAGCTTTCCTTCTCATTTCCTTTCCTTTCTCGCTATCGCTCATCAACAATTTAATATTGGCTGCCACTTCTTCATGCTTCACTTCACAGGTTTTCCCTCTCGCCACTTCCACGCAAACCCCAACTTGTTCCACCAGCAATTTCACATTGAAAAATTGCTCCGCAGCCATTGCCCACCCAAGTAATGGTACACCATGACTCAGAGATTCAAGCACCGAATTCCATCCACAGTGGCTTAAAAAAACAGAGGTAGATTTATGGGATAATATCTCTTGCTGGGGTGCCCATTTATTCACTAGCAACCCTTTTTCCGACTCTCTCATTCTCTCTTCAAACCCTTCAGGCAACCATTCATTGGCTTTGAATTCTGAGTTTATGTCGAAGCCTATGGGTGGTCTCACAACCCAAATAAAATGCCTCCCACTTAACTCCAAAGCTTTGGCTAACTCCATCATCTGTGATGGAGAGATAGTGTTCATTGATCCGAAAGAAACAAATAAAACTGACTTTTCAGGCTTTGAGTCTAACCATGCTTTGCAATACTCAGGTGTAGCTCCTCCCATAGATGCACGTATTCTGTTTTCGGTTGATAACAATATTGGCCCGACTGCCCAGACTGGCTTACTTAGCTTTCGCTTAAAGTACACCAATCCAATATCATCAAACTCCTCCACTGTGTTGAACAAAATCCCACCAGATTTAGTCCATTCCGGTAAATATTTATGATGGAAAATCGACCAAGAATCCCTCCCATCTGCCACTGACATAGTTAAAGGCAACTGGGTCAACTCTATTTTTGAAGCTTCTTGGAAATCTGGCAACAAAAAATGATCACCACCATCCTTCTTTACTTGCTTATGAGGAAGATTAAGCCAAATGGAGTAATAGCAAGCCAAACCGAACCCACCAGCCCCACTTAACACTGCATGAAACACCCCAACCTCCTCAGCAACCCCCGCCATCCATCCAAAAAAGATGTCCCCGATTATACAAAGTGGGCGTTGACCATCTTGTTGTCGTATGATATCTTCAACAAGCTGTTTAAAAACAGGCCTCAGAGAAGCTGAAGCTTCGAGAAGCCGAACAACAAGGTGGTAAGGAACAACATCACAGTTCTCAGTGTTGGGAGGGAGACCATGTTCGGAGCTATTGAAAGGGATTTCAAGGAGTTGAACACAAGAGTCGGAAGGCAGGGATGATCTTAGTTTCTTGATGTTAAGAGGGGTATTTACAAAGGTTATTTTATAGTTCCTAGTTTTTTCAATAAGAAGAGCTAAAGCCAAGAAAGGGATGATATGGCCTTGCGCCATGAAAGGGAACATCACCACATTTTCCCTCTTTTCAGCCATTTTTGTTTGTGTTGGTGGAGAGTTTCTTTTCTGATCTTTAAAATTTTTGAGGATGCCAAAAAAGTTTAAATATCTTAAAGAGTAGGACGCAAAAACATATTCTTTTAGCCTTAGTGCTTAATTATTTTATTATTTACTTTAATTTGCGTTTGGTAAAGTTGATGATTTCTTTTTTTCTTTTCAAAAAATACGTCGACGCTTTCATGAAGGAAACAAGGCAGCAGAAGAATCTTGATTGAAGCATCCAAAATCCAATAATAAATTATTAAACTTGAGATCCCTATTCAAGAAGCAAGGAAAATTACAATAAATTCATTTTTTTATTCATCTATTTGAAATAAAGAAAAAATACATTCATATTTAATTGATACTAAATAATTAAACAAATTAAAAACATATAATTATTAAATTTGTGTTCATTATAAAATTAAATTTATTATTTAGTTGATATTGTATATAAATTTTAAATTAATTGGCAAGTTACCCTCTCGAACAATCATTTTAAATATATTACTTAAAAATATGAAAATATTTTTAATTAAATTTTATCATTAACATTTTAAAAATACTCAAATAATTTTTTAAACATCATTATTTATTAAAATATTAAGTTTTTCTAATAATGTTATTATGTTAATGTGGCAACCATGTGGGTATATTTCATGCCCACATAATATTATTTATTTTATAGGTTATATGAATGAATAATTTAAAATTAAAAAATATCAAAAATTATAAAAATCTAAAAATTATTAGAAATTACACGTGAATTGTTATGTAAGTTTTATATTTAAAAATATAATATTTTATTCAAATTAAAAATTAATTTGACTTTTTAAAAAATTGATGGTATAATCTAACTAAAATATTTATAAAAAATGTATGGCTAAATTTTTTGAAAGATTAAAATATTAAAGGTTTTATTTATTTTTGATTATTTGATATTTTCTCCCATAACTTTTCTAGGTTATGGTTTAATTGTATATTTGATTTTTAATTATAATTTTAAAAATAGAAAACGAATTGAATTATTTTAATATAAAAATAAAATTTAATGAGAATTTGAGTTTGAGTTAACATTTCTCTCGCATGTAAGATCTCCAAACACAAGAATTAATATTAAACGCAAAAACTTTAAAATAATAATAAGAGGATAAAAACAATCTCATCCATGTTAAAGTCCTGATGTTGATGATATTGGATAACTGGGGGTCTTTTAATTTTGAAATAATTAGCAAAATAAAGAAAATAATTCTTTATGTTGATAGCTATGCGTGGGAATATTCTATTTTTTCCACCATTGTCTGCAATTTTGTGGTGAATGAATAACATTAGTGGCCCCAAAATTTAAACTAAAATTTGGTCAATCTGATTTTTGTGGATGAGATTGTTGGGTTTTGAGAGAGAAATAAGAGCAGGAAGAAAAAAAATTCCTAAAAAAGGGAAATAGAAAAATACAAATATAAAATTATTTATTTTATTTTTGTGCCACATATTAATATATTATTGGGCTCAGATTTTATTTTAACTGTCAACTTTAAACTTCAATGTATAGTGGAATAAAACTTTAGGTAATTTAAGTGGAAATGTTGCATATTTTGGATACCTATGATTTATACGTCTTAAAAGAATGTTAAAGGGCCAATAATTAATTTTATCAGTTGAAATATTATCTTTAATATTTAAAAAACTAACAATAATTTTAAAAATATTTTTAAAAATTAAAAATAAATAAAAATTTTAAAATTTTCTGAAATTTAAAAAAATACATCATCTACTTCTTCCTTTTACTGTCGCAACCAAGCTAACACCCAACCTTTGTCGACCATAAACTTGACACAATTGGCCCTCATTTTTGTAACATGGTGGTCGTTGCAAAAGGAGTAGTGATGTGAACGCTAGAAGAGGGCAAGCAGTTGCTCGGATGGGTACCTCACCCAAACTAATTAGCAGCTATACCAAATGATTTCAACCCTTTCCAATTAAAGCTTCCATTGTTGTGTTGCGGAGCCATGTTGAAACATTTTCAATATATATATATAGTGTTTCAATAGTTGCAAATGAAAAGTTATAAGTAACCAAAAGTTATATCATTTAGTTATTAATAACTAGTCATAATTATTCAATTAGATAATTATATGACTATCCATTTAGGTAGTTATGTCCCTACGAAGAAACATGAAGCCTCCTATAAATAGGAGTGAAGTTTCATTTGCATGATAACCTAAAAACCATAGAAAAAAAAGTTTCTTTATGATCTCCCACCATCTTTTATATCCCTTGATTGTTCTATAAAGAATTACTACAAAAATTCTTTATAGAAATTGACATCCTTGCTATGCTCCGCTCAGTGCTCAGTGGACTGTTTCTGTTAGTGCAAAACATAGACAGTTATTGGGCGTTATTATATCCTCGAGGTTTATTTTCTAGTAACTCTTTTGCAGACCATAATATAGGTAGGGGCAAATAGAACCTTAAACAAAGTGGCATTGATACACGCCTTAAAACATTCATTAATTTCTTATAAGTTTATTTTTATCCCCATGTACCAACAATTTTAAGGTTCTATTCTCATAATTTATGAGAAATTAAAGAAGACTTGTCTGTTCACCACGCTTTAACATACCACTACAAGCATGGTACTATGAGGATAGATATCAACAAATGTGGTTGCATCAAGGCCAGAGATCTTGTCAAATTTTGATTTAAAAGAAATCCTTATCACAAGAAAATTTCATTTTATGCATGGTTTTTTTTTAGATGCATGATTCTGATTGGTATAAAATTATATAATATATATTATATATCATGCAAGAAAGAAAGAAGATGGAACGAAAATGTATAGATGGAGAAGATGGAACGAAAATGTACAGATGGAATGAAAATGCAAGTTTGGGAAATGGTCTATAAATGGATCAAAAAGTTACCTTCTTTTTGAATGGTGATAACATTGTTCAAAAATCAGTTGAACATGATTCTATTCTACAGAAGCATTATAACCATTTGGGTGAACCTTCCCAAATCGAAAAGCTGTGTCACTAGGTCCAACGAATACTTTTAAAAGTTTGGATGAATGGCTTCTTGAAACCAAAAAGTGCAACTTAAAAAGTGATATCTTTTTAAAGAATTACCTAAGCACCTATCAATGCATTATAAATAGAAAATAAGCTAGGAGAATTGAAATATAACTCATTCCATCTAATTTGTGAGTGAAACTCTTATTCTTTGTTTTTCTTGATATAGATTTAACTTGAGATATGAAATTATTTGTATAGCGCCTTAATTTTATTAAGTTTGAATTGTTAAATTATGTTAAATAATTTGATTTGTTTCGGTGGTTAAGTGCCTTAGATGTCTACTTTAGGTCTTGAGTTCGATTTCCTTGTTTTTTGATTTTTTCCCATTAATTTTGAATTATGCTAGACTTGAGTTGTAGGGCTTATCTTTTAATTTTGTAGGTTTGTTGACAAGAATAAGCCTGGTGGTTTAATGGTAAGGCTTTTACTTACATAGGGGTCTTGAGTTTGAATCTTATTGTGCACAAAAGTGGAATTATTTTCTTTTTTTTTTTCTGCCAATGTGTTGGTAGTTGGGTTAATTTCGAACTCTAAATAACCTGGTGGGTTAAGATATTATCAAATTATTATTATAAACAAAAATAATAGATAAAAGATGGCTATGAGAATATGAGGATTTCTATTGCATTATATAATTTTTCATCATATTTACAAGTAGTATACTCCACTATATATATAGGGAGATTGGACTTTTCATATTCTAATACATAAATAAGAAAAAAAGGGTTACAAGGAGATGAAAGGTTAAACGTTAAAGAAGATAAAAGGTGGAAGGTCAAGGGAGATGAAAGATGAAAGGTTGAACATCTATTAACATTCATAATACTACCTTTTGGATGTTCATTGTATAAAGGATATGCCTCATTAAAAACTTTATTAGGAAAAACCCTATGGGACAAAAACTTAGTGAAGGAAAAAAGAGTACATAACTTTTGATTCACAGTATGTCACAACATTAAAAGAACGAATTTACTCCCCCTCATGTAATCAACACTTAAGATATTAAAAAAGATGCAATCCAATGTTGAAAATTAACTTCTCAAATGTAGCAGTAGGGAGCGCCTTAGTGAAAAGATCTACCAAATTCTCACTTGAACGAATCTGTTGAACATTATATCTCCAATCTTTTGTAGATCATGAGTGAAGAAAAATTTTGGTATATATGTTTTGTTCTATCACCCTTAATATATCATTCCTTAAGTTGTGTAATGCAAGCTTAGCCACACACATTCACGACTAGTGTAACACCCCTTGGCCGTATCTGACGCTGGGATAGGGTTCGAGGCATTACTAGATTTAAACATAAACATTCATACAAAATCGAGCCATAAAATTTCATCCAATTTAAAACCAGTCATACATATGCATATCGTCCCTATTACGAGCCTACGAGGCCCAAAACATACATTAACATTATAAATGCACTAATTCAACATCTTTAGCCATTCCAATGGCTAAGTCACAAAATATCACTTACAAGCCTTAATCTATGCAAAATAGCTTATACATGCCATTATACCAAAATAAATCATTTAGCTATGCCAAAAAGAGATTTGTGGATAGTGTGATCTTGCTCCGACCGAATCCTCCGACCTTCACGACCCTTACGAGCACTATAAGACAAGGAAAAGTAAAACGGGGTAAGCATTTTCATACTTAGTAAGTTCGCGTAATAGACAGAAAACTTACCAGTCATAATTATTCAAATAAGCAAATATATGCATTCATTCTGTCAATAATTTTGACAAGTTACCTAAATACATTTACTCATTAAACAAGTTAGTTTTACACATCATGAAGTTGCCAAATCAACAAGATGAGCTCACCATAAAATAAACTTTCATATTATTTCACTTCTCCATTTTTTAGGATTTCTTTTTGTTGAACTATTGTAATTTCGATGGATACTCGAGTAATATACTCGAGGTATACATGTCTATTGCCCGTCAATTCACATCTAGAGTGCTCCTTAGGCATATATTCATAGAGCACACTCTCGAGCCATACTCATATAACGGGATTACCAGTCCAGGCTAAATCCTATCTTTAACATTCGCTCCTAAGAGCTTATTCTGGATTACCAGTCCAGGCCAAATCCTTTTAATAACATTAGCTCTGATAAGCCTACTATGAATTACCCGTCCGAGCTAAATTCATTTCATAACATTTTCTCAAGAGAATGTAGCTCAGGAACCCGTTCGGGCTAAATCTTTTCTATGTTATTTTTTTCTGTTCAAGAAAATTATTATAATCCATCGAAACACAATATTCAATCGGGACAATGACATTTTAATCATGTTTTTCATCTTGTGATTATTTCATAGTGTATATCATCATGTATATCTATCTCATTCATACAATTCAATCAAAACATAATAACATACCAAATTGAATCACACGAACTTAACTTGAGAATGGTTTGGATTTGAAACTTAACTAATCCGAGACTTTTCGTTTTCCTCGATCTAGTTCCATCATCGGTTGTTCCAAGTCTAGATAAGCAAATTCAACCATCAATTCATCATTTTACACATACATTTTCACTGATTTCCATCCTAGGCAAAATTACCATTTTGCCCCTAAAGTTTCACGTTTTTACAAATTGGTCTCTAGGCTTGTAAAATGAAATGTATTGATTTCTTTGTTACCCAAGCCTAACCAAATCATATACATGCTCATATAAGCCCACATTTTTCATAAAATTAGATTTTTACTACCCATTTTATAACTTTTTACAAGTAGGTCCTTTTTAGGTGTTTTAATGGAAAATTACTTAGTAAAAGTTGTTTATTACACATCAAACTTTCATTTTCTACCATTAAACATCAAAACACATGCATGTCATACATAGGTAAATTTTTAAGCATGAACCCTACTTCAAAATAGTGGTAGAAATAGAGAGATCAGGTGAATACGACTTCAAAAATGTAAAGAGCATTAAAAACGAGGCTAGGATGCACTTACTATCAAGCTTGAAAGTTGAAGAAACCCTAGCTATGGAGAGCTTGAATTTTTTCCCTAGCTTGAAAAAGATGAGAAAATTTTGCTTCATTTTCCCTTTTTAATTTTTTAATTACTAAATAACCAAAATACCCTTAAAGCCTTTCTTTAAAATTTTATCTCTCCATGTCCATTTTTGTCCACGAACTTAACAAATGGTCTAATTATCATATAAGGACCTCTAATTTAAAATATCATAACAATTGGACACTTCTAACATGTAGAACTCAACTTTTACACTTTTTACAATTTAGTCCTTTTAATTAAATTGAGTGCCCAAACTTCAAAATTTTCAAACAAAATTTTCACAAAATAATTCCATGAAACTGTAGACCATAAAAATCTAATAAAAATAAATTTTACTATGTCAAATTTGTGTTTCCGAAACCACTGTTCTTACTAGCCCTAAAATCGGGCTGTTACAACTAACATCATGGATTGCCAAAATCTCAGCATGATTAGAAGAAGTGGCAATAATTGTTTGTTTCATAGAACGCTAAGAAATTACAATACCACCATATGTGAAAACATAACTAGTTTGTGATCGAGTATTGTAAGGATCAGATAAGTACCCTGCATCTGCAAACCAACTAATTCTGTTTTGAGTGGGTTAGGGAAAACAAACCCATATCTCTTGTACCTTGAAGATAACAAAAAACATGCTTAACCCCATTCCAATGTCTTCGGGTTGGACATGAGCTAAATCTTGTTAATAAGTTGACAACAAATAATATATCAGGTCATGTATAACTAGTAAGATACATCAATACACCAATAACACTTAATTATGATACTTCAGGACCAAGAAAATCTTCATCATTTTCCTGAGGATGGAAAGGGTCTTTATTTACATCAAGTGACCTAACAACCATTGGGGTGCTCAATGGATGTGCATTATGCATGTAAAATCTTCTTAGCACTTTTGCTATATATGTTGATTGATGCACAAGGATTCCATTATTTAAGTGCTCAATTTGTAACCCTAGATAAAATCTTGTCTTTCCAAGGTCTTTCATTTCAAATTCTTTCTTTAAGCACTCAATTTTCACTAAAATCTCTTCAAGAGTCCCAATGATATTTAAATCATCAACATACACAACAATTATAACAAATCCTGATCCAAACTTCTTTATAAAAAATCTTGGGGAAATGGGACCATTCTTATAGCCTTCCCTCAATAAGTATTCACTAAGGTAATTATACCACATATGCCTAGATTGTTTCAATCCATAAAAGGATCTGTTTAATTTGATTGAGTAATGTTCTCGTAAAAATAAATTAGCTGCTTCTGGAAGTTTAAAACCTTTTGGAAGTTTCAAGTAAATGTTATTATCAAGTGGGTCATATAAATAGGATGTAACTACATCCATTAGGCATAAATCAAACCCTTCTCTTATTGCCAGACTAATCAAGAACCTAAAAGTATTTGCATCCACCATAGGAGAGTATGTTTCTTAATAATTAATACTAGGTCTTTATGAAAATCCTTATGCAACCAAACACGCTTTATATCTCATAATTTCTCCTTTTTCATTTCTCTTTCTCACAAAAACCCATTTATATTCCACAGGTTTTACACCTTCAGATGTACGAACTACATGTTAGAATACATCTCTTTTTGACAGAATTTTAACTCTGCCTCAATTGCTTCTTTCCATTTTGGCCAATCATTTCTTTGTCTACATTCTTCAATTGACACTGGTTCATGACCACATTGTCATTCAAAATATCTAGTGCTACATTGCATGCAAATATGTCACCGACGTTGATTTGATTTCGATTCCATTTAATTCTTAACATGACATTATTTGTTGAGATCTCTTCATTATCAAGTACTTGAGATTTTTCTTTAACTTCAGTCATGTCTAAAATCTCTTATAGAGATCTTTTTAAAGTCATTACTTCCTTGATTTGACCATCATCTATTTTTGCTCATTTTCTTTTTTGAGGATTCTTATCTCTGGAACCAACTGGTCTACCACACTTCAAACGTGTTTTAGACTCACTAGCAACTAGAGTTTGTCCTTTAGGGACATCAATTTTGATTGGAGCATTTACAACTGGTATATGTGATGCTGTCACTCTTTTTCTGGCAATTGATTTGCTAAAAATTGTAAATGAATTATCATCCGAACCTCCAATTCACGTTGTTGTATACGAGGATCAAGATGTAAAAATGATAATTCATTCCAATCTATTTCTTTTTTCAGCTGTTTATTTTCTCCCCCCAATGTTGGTAAAATTGACTCATTAAAATAACAGTCAGCAAATCGAGCTGTAAATAAATTTCTCGTTGATGACTCGAGATATTTAACTATTGATGAAGATTCATATCAAACATACATTCCTAACCTCCTTTGAGGACTTATCTTAAAGCGTTGTGGTGGAGCAATCGAAACATATACAACACATTCAAAAGTTCTCAAATGAGAAATATTTAGTTATTGACCAAAAACCATTTGTAACAGGGAGAACTTATGATAAATTGTTGGTCTGACTCAAATTAATGATGCTGCATATAGTATGGCATGCTCCCAAGCAGAAATTCGAAGTTTTGATGTAACAACCCGTTTTTAGGGTTAATTAGAATAGTGGTTTTGGGTCCACCAAATCCGACGAGTAGGTTTGTAAGTATTATATTTAATATTTACGAGTTAATTGTAAGTTTAAAAAAGGTTTTTGATATTGTGATTTTTGTTTTATAAGTGATTTATTAAGTTCAAGTGGTATGACCCTAAGGTCAAGTGGGTTTAGAAAATGAGGTATCGAGACCTCATTTCTATAAACCGAGTCATAAATATTTTTATAAATAATTACGGAGTGGCAATAAGATGTTATTAAAGTTTCGTTGAAAATTTTTATCATTTTGATAGTTAATTAAGCAAAAAGGACTAAATCGCGCAAAGCGTAAAAGTTGTGTTCTATATGTTAAAGATATTAAATGGCTATGGAATTAAATAGTGGGAGTCCTTTAGTGGTAATTATTCCATAATTGTTGATAGTGGAATTCCATGGCTTGGTATAATGGAAATTATTAATGTATATTAAGGTTAAATATGGTATTTGGTAATTATAATAAAATAAAATAAAACAAAAGCCAAATTACATGCTATCATCTTCATCAATAGCCGAATGTAAGAAAGAAAATAATGTTCTCAAAGCTCTGAAGGTTCAGCCATGGTTGTTCATGCATGTAAGTCCATTTTGTCTCGATTTTTTTAATAATTTTTACGTTTTTGAGATCGTTGCTTTGTGTTCTAGCTAGCCCATACCTCCGATTTCAAAATTGTTAAAGTATTTGGATGATTCAATTGTTGAATATTTGAGTATCTTGATGTTTAATGATAGAAAATAAATCTTTGATGGTAGATTATTGAGTTTTGTTTAGTGAATTTTAGCAAAAATGTCAATTTTGGACTAAATTGTGAAATATAATAAATTTTGTGTGGTAAAAGTATGAATAAATGAAAAATATGGGCTGATATGAGCATGTATGAAATTCGGATAGCTTGGGCCATGATGAAATTAACTAAATTTGCATTTTACGAGCTTAGGGACTAATTTGTAAAAAAGTCAAAAGTGTAGGGGTAAAATATTAATTTTACTAAAATACGAAATTGAGTTAAAATGAATAAAATGTGAATTGAAATAGCTGAATTTGATTGATTAGATCAAGTTAAGCCTCGTACGAGTCTATATCAAGGGAAAAACAGAGTTTCAGACTAGTCGATCCATTTCAACATTTTGACGATCGAGGTAAGTTTGTATGTATTAAGCATTGTTAAATTTATGCTTTTAATGCTTGATATTGTATAAATTGCCTATACGTTATTATTGTTATGATTAACGACTTATCAGTTAAAATGGCACTTAGTGTGCGGTTTGAAATAACTTCGGCTAAAAGTGGCACTTGGTGTGCAATTTGAGATAGCTTCAGCTATATATATATAAATGGCACTTAGTGTGAAAAGTATCAAGGATGGCACTTAGTGTGCAAAACATCCAGAATAGCACTTAGCGTGCTAGGTATCGAGTATGGTACATAGTGTGCAAGACATCGAAGATGCAATGACATTATGTATATGTATGAAATAGTAAGGATCGGTACAGGTATGTACAGAAACTCAACTTAATATGAAATCCATGAAGGGTAAGTCCATGAGCATTGTGAAATGATGTTGTATTAATTTGGTGAATAATGATATATGTTTATAAATGTATGGATTTCTAATTCAAAGAAAGGAAGGTGTGGTAAATTTAGTTATTATCATTTTCTTAATAAAACAGTTTTAGACAGCAGTAGTAGTCTGACTTTGAAAATACACCAAAAATAGTTGAAAGTGAGTTAGAGATTGCATAAAATACGGAATTTAAGCTTATTGAATCTAGTTTCTTATAAAAGAAATGGTGTTAGCAAAAGAATTTCATATTCTGAGATATTTGAAGTTGTGTCCCCTGCTCTGATTTGAGAAAATCATTAAAAATTGTAAACAAATAGTTATGGGTTATAATTTATATGCCTATAATTATTAATGAGTCTATTTTCAATAAAAATAGACAGGAACATCATATGAGTCCCGTACTATGAGATAATTAATTTTTAGTGGCGAAAGGTCGAAGCTGTTGGGCAGCGAAATAGGGGTAATTTTAGAGAATAAACTGTACATATTAGCTAAACCAAAAATTCTAAAAATTTTATGGTAAGAATATATGTGAGTCTAGTTTTAACAAAAATTAGCGAAACTTAATTTAGAGTTTTGTAGCTCCAGAGATAAATAAATTAATGACTATGACTCGAGAAAATAGCTTGACCTGAACATAAGTAAAAATGCAAATATGGTTGTATTACCATGATAAGCAAGTTAATAAATTGCTTATTATTTTCTTATGAACTTACTAAGCTTTATAGCTTACTCCCCTTCCTTTTCATCTCTTATAGGTTTATTTAGCTAGCTCGGGTTGGAGATCGCCGGAGATTCAATCATACTATCAAGCTACCATTTTGGGTATAAGTATTCAAATACTAAGTCTATGACATGTATAGGGGCTTTATCTTTTGTAATTATGTCATTACTAATGTGGCCAAATATGTTGGCCTATAATGGTTATAGTTCAATTTGTGTATAGCCATGAATGGTGGCTTATGTTGATTATATGATTATGCATGGGCCTATGTCATGAAGATGAGGCTTGTGATTGTGTGTATGTAATGAGTTATATTGTTGGTGATGAATATTTGATGGTTTAATTGAGATGAGATGATGTGTTGATAACTAAGGCTTAAATGTGTGATATGGGAGTAATCATATAAACTTTGATGCATGAGAAGTAGTAAATTTGAGCTTGACTAAGCATGATGTTTTAAGTATGTAAAATAAGATATGAGGTTACCATGATCTTGTATTGTTTGTGGATGATTGAATGTTCAAATGTGCCATGTTAATGTTCAATAAAAGTAAGCAAGTGAGTTTGTTATTGAGGGTGGCAATTGGCTTGGAAAATAGCCTAAAAATTGTCCACACGGGCCGTGTGTCCCTTGCATCATGTACTTTAGTTTCAAATTGGCCACACGGGCTATGACACAGCCATGTGTCTCAGCTGTGTGAGGGACACGGCCTAGAGGCATGGGCGTGTGTCTTGGCCGTGTGCCTTTATTTTTGTTATGATGTCTTAAATAGAGAGTTACATGGGCTGAGGACACGTGCGTGTCCTCAGCCACATGGGCGTGTGACCCTGTTTCATGATGAAATTTTCTCAGTTTTCCAACAGTTTCCAAAGTTTTCAGTTTAGTCCAGAACCACCCCGATGTATGTTTTGGGCCTCGTAGGCCCGTATAAGGTATGTTATGCATTTGTATGAAAAGCTTTAATTTGGATGAAATTTTATGGCCTGGTTTTGTATGAATATTTTGATGTAAGTCCGGTAATGCCTCGAACCCTATTTCAACGTTGGATACGGGTAAAGGGTGTTACATTTAATGGTATCAAAGGTATGGTTTAGTCAATTCTCAAACTAACCTAGCGTATGTAAGTCTAGCTATACATGCCGTATTACTACTAGGGATAGTGTGATATCTCCAGTCTCTAACAAAATTGTTTTGTTAAGACAGAGGTGACTTCCAATCGAGCTATTTTCAGTATTGCAGAAAAATGATATTGAGAGGATTGAAACATGCTTATGATGTGTCAAAATTGAGAAATGTATGAATAGAAGTTCATGATATTTATGTGCTAACGTAAGCAATGTGATAATCATTAGTTAAGAAATATGGAAACGTGGAATGAAATGAAAGTTTATGTGGTGATAAGCTTATCTATGTGTGTTGGTACTCGTATGATGTTATGTGCCCAATCTATTTTATTAGGTGAATACGATAAGCTAATTTACTCAAGATGACAGAATGTGTGTTTATGTACACTTATCGAATGATGTATAATCAGTGTGTTTATATGATTAACTCTTATGCTTCAATTTCTAAATTAAAGGTATTATAATGTTATGTTTTATGGTTTAATATGGAATCATAAATAATATGATAATATGAAATTGATTTGGAAGATAAAATTGAGTAGAACACAGGAAATGAATACAATTGTTCGATAATGAATTGACGGATAAGACCATGGTTGGAACATTGGAATACATGTGAGCTAGTGTAAGACCATGTCTGGGACATGGCATCCACTCGATATGTAATTACATGTAAGACTATGTCTGGGACATTGGCATTATATTGTGATTTTGTGTAAGACCCTGTGTGGGATAGTGGCATTGATATGTGATAACATGTAAGACCATATCTAGGATATGACGTTGTACGAGCTGTATGTGATTATCGAGTATCCATAATGATTCCGAATGGCTCATCGGGCATATTCAAGATGAGAATTAAAGTACGATCAGAATAAGTAATACAGGTACGTACAGAACTTATATGAGAATCAAATGAAAGTAAAATTGGTGAGTTCATATTGTATTATGTATATTAAATAAGAAAGAATTGTGTATAGATATGTTTCATGTTAAAATTTGTTTATATGACTATAACGAAGTATGTATTGAATGTTATGTGAGATATAAATTATAGTTGCTTTTACTAAATATACATATGGCAATCAACTAATAAGACCATAACTGGGTTATGGAAAGTGAAATAAAGACCACGACAGGGCCTTGTTAATGTATGTGTAAGACCATAGTTGGACTATGGCTTTAAGTAAACGACGTACTCAGACTCGTAAGACGCTCTTCAATTTAACAAATGTTGGTAAGTAGAATTGAAGTTAAATGTTGAAATTTTATTAGATACTGATATTGGGCTCGAGTAAGTAGATTTACTGTTTGAAATTGTGGATGACAGAAACAGTTGTAAAATAAATAAGTATGTTAATTTGCTTGGAGTAAACTATGTGATTGTGATGATATTATATTGACGGTGAATGTTGAGTCATAAGTGTGTGTTTATGAGAGTCAAGTTAGAGGCTTTACAACTTCCCCTTACCAGCGTTGCTTTTGTGACGAAAAAAGATTTACGAGAATTATGTTGAATAAGCTCACAAGTATGAGATTAAAGAGTTCAATGGTGGGATAATTAGTAAAGCAAACATAGTAGAGTACAGAGTAACAAATGAACTTAATTTTAGAAGAAATATCGGGATATTTTAAAAGATCATACAAAGTATGTAATGTTTTAGTTAAAGAAGAAAATTGGTTTCGGCTATTCTACTCATTTGGGTATGAAGTTTAAAGATATGTATGCTAGGATTCCTTCCGAATTGGTTTTCGTTAGTGACAGGGATAATACGGGGTCCTTGATGATAGAATTAGTCAGAAAAAGGATAAATGAGTTGTAAATATGTCTGTGTGTAACGGTTAAAGTTGAATAAATTATGGTGACTTCTTCTGGGTGCTCTAAATATTCAATTGTCCCCAGGGGTTTATATGATTGTTCTCTTTCTGATGAAATTCTTTAATGTGTGAAAATATTAGCTAACTATGATATTCAACATAAGCACTATTGGACCCGTTGGTTTATGATCGGTATTTCTTTATTCTCTTTGAAATTCTATTCTATTAAGTTGGAATAAGGACGATGGAAAAAAAATTGTGTGAGGCTATTCTTTCGATCCTGCCAAATGATGTTTTTCTTATATGTATACTCGAAAGGTATGATATTTCTATAACAATGGAATTCCAGAGTATATAGTATTATTTTTCTTCTTGTTTTCTCTGAGAAAATTTTTCGAGTCTTAATTATTATTCTCTTATGAGTTATGGTCTCCGGTTTGTGTTGTGAGATCGTATCTGGGGTTTTCTTATCATCCTTATTGTGTGGATAATCTGACATGGCTCATCTTTAAAGTGCATTTTTTGATCTGTGATGATTATGTTTATTTGAAGGTATTTTTGGATTTGATAATAGGAATGTGGAAAATTCTAGTATCTAGATTTCTCTTATTTTCAGTGTAAAGAATTGTCATCGGCAAAGGCATAAATGATGGAAACTCAAGCTTGAAATGTGTAGTGGTTTTCTTTTCTTAGGTAAGCTAATCAGAATATCTCCGTTTCCTTGAGCTAATATAGTTGTGAGATCTATGATTTCCATGACAAGAGAATTATGAACGAGTGCCTGTACTTGGGTTTAGTTGTTTATATCAGTGCAAACTTATTTGTCGAGATGTGAATGAGTTATATGTATTTAAATGATTCTCTGGTATGGTGATGAATTTTTGTTCAATCATGAGTATATAGATAGACGGATAGATGGAATAAAGAAACTATGTTCTCGAGAGTATGATACGGAACTATGCTTGTTGGAATATTCTAACCGAATGATGTTGTTATGAGTTAAAGTTGTTCTAGTTAATGAGATTATCATGTTCGTGAAAGTTGAATGATCGATGCGAGTTAGCGAAGTTGGAAATAGTTGAAAGTATTATTAACTGAAGTTTAGTGTTAAGTTCAGTCTGGATTAAGTAAAGAAGTTATGATTTTCAGTAATGTACTAGTGAGCTGTTTGTAATATGTTTCATTAAGAGAATATAGAGAATGCAGATATAATTACAGATGTTTAATGGGAAGATCTTTGCTTATTTTTGTGAGAATGGTTACTCGATTGATCTTATCTGATGATGGAAAAAAAATTCGCATGATTGTTTTAGTATATACAGAGTTCCTATTTGATAGATCAACTGAGCTATGTGTTCTGAGTGAGTAATTCAAATTGACAATATGCTCCGGCACTGTGTGTTAAAATTCAAAGGCTATGGGAAAAAGATATGCGAGGCTGAAATCAATTTGTGACCTTGAGAAAATAGTGAAAGTGATTCATAAGATTTGAAAGCAACTTCGTCTGGTAAGATTTTCGGGGACGAAAATCCCTAAAGAGGGGAGAGTTGTAACAGCCCGTTTTTAAGGTTAATCGAAATAGTTGTTTCGAGGCCACCAAATCCGACGAGTAGGTTTGTGAATATTATATTTAATTTTACGAGTTAATTGTGAGTTTAAATAAGGTTTTTGATATTGTGATTTTTGTTTTATAAGCGGTTTATTAAGTTCAAGTGGTATGACCCTAAGGTCAAGTGGGTTTAGAAAATGAGGTATCAAGACCTCATTTCTATCAACCAAGTCATAAATATTTTTATAAATATTTACGGAGTGGCAATAAGATGGTATTAAAGTTTCGTTGAAAAATTTTATCGTTTTGATAGTTAATTAAGCAAAAAGGACTAAATTGCGCAAAGCGTAAAAGTTGTGTTCTATAAGTTAAAGTTATTAAATGGCTATGGAATTAAATAGTGGGAGTCCTTAAGTGGTAATTATTCCATAATTGTTGAATGTGGAATTCCATGGCTTGGTATAATGAAAATTATTAATGTATATTAAGGTTAAATATGGTATTTGGTAATTATAATAAAATAAAATAAAACAAAAGCCAAATTACATGGTATCATCTTCATCAATAGCCGAATGTGAGAAAGAAAATAATGTTCTCAAAGCTTTGAAGGTTCGGCCATGGTTGTTCATGCATGTAAGTCTATTTCGTCTCGGTTTTTAATAATTTTTACGTTTTTGAGATCGTTGCATTGTGTTCTAGCTAGCCCATACCTCTGATTTCAAAATTGTTAAAGTATTTGGATGATGCCATTGTTGAATATTTGAGTATCTTGATGTTTAATGATAGAAAATAAATCTTTGATGGTAGATTATTAAGTTTTGTTAAGTGAATTTTAGCAAAAATGTCAATTGTGGACTAAATTGTGAAATATAATAAATTGTGTGATAGAAGTGTGAATAAATGAAAAATATGGGATGATATGAGCATTTATGAAATTCAGATAGCTTGGGCTGTGATGAAATTGACTAAATTTGCATTTTACAAGCTTAGGGACTAATTTGTAAAAAAGTCAAAAGTGTAGGGGTAAAATAGTAAATTTACCAAAATATGAAATTGAGTTAAAATGAATATAATATGAATTGAAATAGCTAAATTTGATTGATTAGATCAAGTTAAGCCTTGTACGAGTCTATATTGAGGGAAAAATAGAGTTTCAGACTAGTCGATCCATTTCAACGTTTTGACGATCGAGGTAAGTTCGTATGTATTAAGCATTGTTAAATTTATGCTTTTAATGCTTGATATTGTATAAATTGTCTATACGTGATTATTGTTATGATTAACGACTTATCGACTAAAATGGCACTTAGTGTGCGATTCGAAATAGCTTCGGCTAAAAGTGGCACTTGGTGTGCAATCTGAGGTAGCTTCGGCTATATATATATAAATGACACTTAGTGTGCAAAGTATTGAGGATGACACTTAGTGTGCGAAACATCCAGAATAGCACTTAGCGTGCGAGGTATCGAGTATGGTACATAGTGTGCGAGACATCGAACAGGCAACGACATTTTGTATATGTATGAAATAGTAAGGATCGGTACAGGTATGTACAGAAACTCAACTTAATATGAAATCCATGAAGGGTAAGTCCGTGAGCATTGTGAAATGATGTTGTGTTAATTTGGTGAATAATGATATATATTTTTAAATGTATGGATTTCTAATTGAAAGAAAGGAAGGTGTGGTAAATTTAGTTATTGTTATTTTCTTACTAAAACAGTTTTGGACAGCAGCAGTAGTCCAACTTTGAAAATACACCAAAAATAGTATAAAGTGAGTTAGAGATTGAATAAAATATGAAATTTAATTTTACTGAGTCTAGTTTCTTATAAAAGAAACGTTGTAAGAAAAAGAATTCCATATTATGAGATATTTGAAGTTGTGTGAGATAGAGACAGAATGATTTCAAAATCCCCTACTCCGAATTGAGAAAATCATTAAAAATTGTAAAAAAAAATAGTTATGGGTTATAATTTATATACTTATAATTATTTATTAGTATATTTTCAATAACAATTGACGGGAATATCATCCGAGTCCCATTCTATGAGATAATTAATTTTTAGTTAAGAAAGGTCGAAGCTGTCAGGTAGCGAAACAAGGGTAAATTTAAAGAATAAAATGTACTTATTGGATAAACTAAAAATTCTAAAAATTTTATGGTAAGAATATATGTGAGTCTAGTTTCAAGGAAAATTAGCATAAATTAATTTAGAGTTCCGTAGCTCCAGATATAAATAAATTAGTGACTGTGACTCGAGAAAATAACTTGACCTGAATATCAGTAAAAATGCAAATATGGTTGTATTAACTTGAGAAGCAGTTAATAAATTGCTTATTATTTTCATATGAACTTACTAAGCTTTATAGCTTGCTCCCCTTCCTTTTCATCTCTTATAGGTTTATTTAGCTAGATCGGGTTGGAGATCACCAGAGATTCAATCATTCTATCAAGCTACCATTTTGGGTATAAGTATTCAAATACTTAAGTCTATGGCATGTATAGGGTCTTTATCTTTTGTAATTATGTCATTACTAATGTGGCCAAATGTGTTGGCCTATAATGGTTATAGTTCAATTTGTGTATAGCCATGAATGGTGGCTTATGTTGATTATATGATTATGCTTGTGCCTATGTCATGGAGATGAGGCTTGTGATTGTGTGTATGTAATGAGTTATATTGTTGGTGGTGAATGCTTGATGGTTTAATTGGGATGAGATTATTTGTTGATAACTAAGGCTTAAATGTGTGATATGAGAGTAATCTTATAAACTTTGATGCATGAGAATTAATAAATTTGAGCTTGACTAAGCATGATGTTTTAAGTATGTAAAATATGATATGAGGTTACCATGATCTTGTATTGTTTATGGATGATTGAATGTTCAAATGTGCCATATTAATGGTCAATAAAAGTAAGCATGTGAGTTTGTTATTGAGGGTGGCAATTGGCTTGGAAAATAACCTAAAAATTGTCCACACGGGCCGTGTGTCCCCTGCATCATGTACTTTAGTTTCGAATTGGCCACACGAGTTGTGACACAGCCATGTGTCTCAGCTGTGTGAGGGACACGGCCTGGAGGCACGGGCGTGTGCCTTGGCCGTGTGCCCTTATTTTGTTGATGACGTCATAAACAGAGAGTTACATGGGCTGAGGACACGAGCGTGTGACCCTATTTCATGATGAAATTTTCTAAGTTCTCCAACAGTTTCCAAAGTTCTCAGTTTAATCCCGAACCACCCTGATGTATGTTTTGGGCCTCGTAGGCCCGTTTAAGAAATTTTATACATGTTTATGAAAAGATTTAATTTGGATGAAATTTTATGGCCTGGTTTTGTATGAATGTTTTGATGTAAGTTCGGTAATGCCTCGAACCTTGTTCTGACATTGGATATGGGTTAGGGGTGTTACATTTAATGGTATTAGAGCTATGATTTAGTCAATTCTCAAACTAACCTAGCGTATGTGAGTCTAGCTATACTTGCCATATTACTACTCGTGATAGTGTGATATCTCCCAGCTCTAACCAAATTATTTTGTAAAGACAGAGGTGACTTCCAACCGAGCTATTTTCAGTAATGCAGAAAAATGATATTGAGAGGATTGAAACATGCTTATGATGTGTCAAAATTGAGAAAGGCATGAATAGAAGTTCATGATATTTATGTGCTAATGTAAGCAATGTGATAATCATAAGTTAAGAAATGTGGAATCGTGGAATGAAATGAAAGTTTATGTGGTGATAATCTTATCTACATGTATTGGTATTCGTATGATGTTATGTGCCCAATCTATTTTATTAGGTGAATACGATAAGCTAATTTACTCAAGATGACAGAATGTGTGTTTATGTACACTTATCGAATGATGTATAATCAGTGTGTTTATATGATTTACTCTTATGTTTCAATTTCTAAATTAAAGGTATTATAATGTTATGTTTTATGGTTTTAATATGGAATCATAAATAATATGATAATATGAAATTGAATTGGATGATCAAATTGAGTAGAACGCAGGAAATGAGTACAATCATTCGATGATGAATTGACGGATAAGACCATGGTTGGACTATGGCAATACATGTGAGCTAGTGTAAGACCATGTTTGGGATATGGCATCGGCTTGATATGTGTCAGTGTAAGACCATGTCTGGGATATGGCATCGGCCTCGATATAAGAGAGTCAGTGGAAGACCATGTTTGGGACATTGGCATTGTATTGTGATTTCGTGTAAGACCCTGTGTGGGACAGTGGCATCAATATGTGATAACATGTAAGACCATATCTAGGATATGGCGTTGTACGAGCTATATATGATTATCGAGTATCTGTAATGATTTTGAATAGTTCATTGGGCATATTCAAGACGAGAATTAAATTACGATCAAAATAAGTAATATAGGTACGTACAGAACTTATGTGAGAGTCAAATGAAAGTAAAATTGGTGAGTTCATATTGTATTATGTATATTAAATAAGAAAGAATTGTGTATAGATATGTTTCATGTCAAAATGTGTTTATTTGACTATAATGAAGTATGTATTGAATGTTATGTGAGATATAAATTATAGTTGCTTTTACTAAATAAACATATGGAAATCAACTAATAAGACCATAACCGGGTTATGGAAAGTGAAATAAAGACCACAACAGGACCTTGGCAATGTATGTGTAAGACCATAGTTGGACTATGGCTTTAAGTAAACGACGTACTTAGACTCGTAAGACGCTCTTCAATTTGACAAATATTGGTAAGTAGAATTGAAGTTAAATGTTGAAATTTAATTAGATACTGATATTGGGCTCGAGTAAGTAGATTTACTATTTGAAATTGTGGATGACAGAAATAGTTGTAAAATAAATAAGTATGTTAATTTGCTTGGAGTAAACTATGTGATTGTGATGATATTATATTGACGGTGAATGTTGAGTCATAAGTGTGTGTTTATGAGAGTCAAGTTAGAGGCTTTACAACTTCCCTTTACTAGTGTTGCTTTTGTGAGAAAAAAAAATTTACGAGAATTATTTTGAATAAGCTCACAAGTATAAGATTAAAGAGTTCAATGGTGGGATAATTAGTAATGCAAATAGAGTAGAGTACAGCGTAACAAATGAACTCAATTTTAGAAGAAATATCTGGATGTTTTAAAAGATTATACAGAGTATGTAATGTTTTAGTTAAAGAAGAAAATTGGTCTCGGCTATTCTACTCATTTGGGTATGAAGTTTAAATATATGTTTGCTGGGATTCTTTCTGAATTGGTTTTCAGTAGTGACAGGGATAATACGGGGTCCTTGATGACAGAATTAGTCAGAGAAAGGATAAATGTGTTGTAAAGATGTCTGTGTGTAACGGTTAAAGTTGAATAAATTATGGTGACTTCTTCTGGTTGTTCTAAATATTCAATTGTCCCCAGGGGTTTATATGATTGCTTTCTTTCTGATGAAATTCTTATTGTGTGAAAATATTTGCTAACTATGATATTAGACATAAGCACTATTGGACCTGTTGGTTTATGATCGGTATTTCTTTATTCTCTTTGAAATTCTATTCTATTAAGTTGGAATAAGGACGATGGAAAAAAATTGTGTGAGGCTATTCTTTCGTTCCTGCCAAATGATGTTTTTCTTATGTGTATACTCGAAAGGTATGATATTTCTATTACAATGGAATTCCAGAGTAGATAGTATTATTTTTCTTCTTGTTTTCTCTGAGAAAATTTTTTGAGTCTTCATTATTATTCTCTTATGAGTTATGTTCTCCGGTTTGTGTTGTGAGATCGTATCTGGGGTTTTCTTATCATCCTTATTGTGTGGATAATCTGACATGGCTCATCTTTAAAGTGCATTTTTTGATCTGTGATGATTATGTTTATTTGAAGGTATTTTTGGATTTGATAATAGGAATGTGGAAAATTCTAGTATCTAGATTTCTCTTATTTTCAGTGTAAAGAATTGTCATCGGCAAAGGCATAAATGATGGAAACTCAAGCTTGAAATGTGTAGTGGTTTTCTTTTCTCAGGTAAGCTAATTAGAATATCTCCGTTTCCTTGAGCTAATATAGTTGTGAGATTTATGATTTGCATGACAAGAGAATTATGAACGAGTGCATGTACTTGGGTTTAGTTGTTTATATCAGCGCAAACTTATTTGTCGAGATGTGAATTGAGTTGTATGTATTTAAATGATTCTCTGGTATGGTGATGAATTTTTGTACAATCATGAGTATATGGATAGACGGATAGATGGAATAAAGAAACTATGTTCTCGAGAGTATGATACAGAACTATGCTTATTGGAATATTCTAACCGAATGATGTTGTTATGAGTTAAAGTTGTTCTAGTTAATGAGATTATCATGTTCGTGAAAGTTGAATGATCGATGCGAGTTAGCAAAGTTGGAAATAGTTGAAAGTATTATTAACTGAAGTTTTAGTGCTGAGTTTAGTCTGGATTAAGTAAAGAAGTTATGATTTTCAGTAATGTACTAGTGAACTGATTGGAATATGTTTCATTAAGAGAATATAGAGAACGCAGATATAATTACAGATGCTGGATGGAAAGATCTTTGCTTATTTTTGTGAGAATGGTTACTCGATTAATCTTATCTGATGATGGAAAAAAAATCGCATGATTGTTTTAGTATATACAAAGTTCCTATTTGATAGATCAACTGAGCTATGTGTTCTGAGTGAGTAATTCAAAATTTTGACAATATGCTCCGTCACTATGTGCTAAAATTCAAAGGCTATGGGAAAAAGATATGAGAGGCTGAAATCGATTTGTGACCTTGAGAAAATAGAGAAAGTGATTGATAAGATTTGGAAGCAACTTCTTCTGGTAAGATTTTCTGGGACGAAAATCCCTAAAGGGGGGAGAGTTGTATTTTAGGGTTAATCGAAACAGTGGTTTCGGGGCAACCAAATCCAACGAGTAGTTTTGTAAATATTATATTTAATATTTACGAGTTAATTGTGAGTTTAAAAAAGGTTTTTGATAATGTGATTTTTGTTTTATAAGCAATTTATTAAGTTTAAGTGGTATAACCCTAAGGTCAAGTGGGTTTAGAAAATGAGGTATCGAGACCTCGTTTCTATAAACCGAGTCATAAATATTTTTATAAATATTTACGGAGTGGTAATAAGATGGTATTAAAGTTTCATTGAAAAATTTTATCATTTTGATAGTTAATTAAGCAAAAAGGACTAAATCGCGCAAAGCGTAAAAGTTGTGTTCTATATGTTAAAGTTATTAAATGGCTATGGAATTAAATAGAGGGAGTCATTAAGTGGTAATTATTCCATAATTTTTAATAGTGGAATTCCATGGCTTGGTATAATGGAAATTATTAATGTATATTAAGGTTAAATATGGTATTTGGTAATTATAATAAAATAAAATAAAACAAAAGACAAATTACATGCTATAATCTTCACCAATAGCCGAATGTGAGAAAGAAAATAATGTTCTCAAAGCTTTGAAGGTTCGGCCATGGTTGTTCATGCATGTAAGTCCATTTAAATCACGCTTTTAATAATTTTTACGTTTTAAGATCGTTGCTTTGTGTTCTAGCTAGCCCGTACATCTGATTTCAAAATTGTTAAAGTACTTGGATGATGCTATTGTTGAATATTTGAGTATCTTGATGTTTAATGATAGAAAATAAATCTTTGATGGTAGATTATTGAGTTTTGTTAAGTAAATTTTAGCAAAAATGTCAATTTTGAACTAAATTGTGAAATATAATAAATTGTGGTAAAAGTGTGAATAAATGAAAAATATGGGCTGATATGTGCATGTATTAAATTCGGATAGTTTGGGCTACGACGAAATTGACTAAATTTTCATTTTACGAGCTTAGGGACTAATTTGTAAAAAAGTCAAAAGTGTAGGGGAAAAATAGTAATTTTACCAAAATATGAAATTGAGTTAAAATGTATAGAATATGAATTGAAATAGCTGAATTTGATTGATTAGATCAAGTTATGCCTCGTATGAGTCTATATCAAGGGTAAAATAGGGTTTCAGACTAGTTGATCTATTTCAATGTTTTGACGATCGAGGCAAGTTCGTATGTATTAAGCATTGTTAAATTTATGCTTTTAATGCTTGATATTTTATAAATTTTCTATACGTGATTATTGTTATGATTAACAAGTTATCGGCTAAAATGGCACTTAGTGTGCGGTTCGAAATAGCTTCGGCTAAAAGTGGCACTTGGTGTGCAATTTGAGATAGCTTCGGCTATATATATATAAATGGCACTTAGTGTGCAAAGTATCAAGGATGACACTTAGTGTGCGAAACATCCAGAATAACACTTAGCGTGCGAGGTATCGATTTTGGTACATAGTGAGCAAGACATCGAAGATGCAATGGCATTATGTATATGTATGAAATGGTTAGGATCGGTATAGGTATGTACAGAAACTCAACTTAATATGAAATCCATGAATGGTAAGTCCATGAGCATTGTGAAATTATGTTGTGTTAATTTGGTGAATAATTATATATGTTTATAAATGTATGGATTTCTAATTGAAAGAAATGCAGGTGTGGTAAATTTAGTTATTATCATTTTCTTACTAAAATAGTTTTGGACAGCAGCAGTAATCCGAATTTGAAAATACACCAAAAATAGTAGAAAGTGAGTTAGAGATTGAATAAAATATGAGATTGAATCTTATTGAGTCTAGTTTTTTATAAAAGAAACAGTGTAAGCAAAAACAAAATCATATTATGAGATATTTGAAGTTGTGTGAGACAGAGACAAAACGATTTTGAAATCCCCTGCTCTGATTTGAGAAAATCATTAAAAATTATAAAAAAATAGTTATGGGTTACAATGTATATTCATATAATTATTGATGAGTCTATTTTCAATAAAAATAGACGAGAACATCATCCGAGTCCCGTACTATGAGATAATTAATTTTTAGTGAAAAAAGGTCAAAGCTGTCTGGTAGCAAAACAGGGGTGATTTTAAAGAATAAACTGTATTTATTGGCTAAACCAAAAATTCTGAAAATTTTATGGTAAGAATATATTTGAGTCTAGTTTCAAGAAAAATTAGTGGAACTTAATTTGAAGTTCCATAGCTCCAGATATAAATAAATTAATGACTGTGACTGGAGAAAATAACTTGACCTAAACATAAGTAAAAATGCAAATATGATTGTATTACCTTGAGAAGCAAGTTAAAAAATTGCTTATTATTTTCATATGAACTTACTAAGCTTTATAGCTTGCTCCCCTTCCTTTTCATCTCTTATAGATTTATTTAGCTAGCTCGGGTTGGAGATCGCTAGAGATTCGATCATATTATCAAGCTACCATTTTGGGTATAAGTATTCAAATTCTTAAGTCTATGGCATGTGTAGGGGCTTTATCTTTTGTAATTATGTCATTACTAATGTGGAAAAATGTGTTCGCCTATAATGGTTATAGTTCAATTTGTGTATAGCCATGAATGGTGGCTTATGTTGATTATATGATTATTCGTGTGCCTATGTCATGGAGATGAGGCTTGTGATTATGTGTATGTAATGAGTTATATTGTTGGTGGTGAATGCTTGATGGTTTAATTGAGATGAGATGATGTGTTGATAACTAAGGCTTAAATGTGTGATATGGGAGTAATCTTATAAAATTTGATGCATGAGAATTAGTAAATTTGAGCTTGACTAAGCATGATGTTTTAAGTATGTAAAATATGATATGAGGTTACCATGATCTTCTATTGTTTGTGGATGATTTAATGTTCAAATGTGCCATGTTAATGGTCAATAAAAATAAGCATGTGAGTTTGTTATTGAGGGTGGCAATTGGCTTGGAAAATAGCCTAAAAATTGTCCACATGGGCCGTGTGTCCCTTGCATCATGTACTTTAGTTTCGAATTGGCCACACGGGCTGTGACACAGCCATGCCTAGAGGCATCGGTGTGTGCCTTAGCCGTGTGCCCTTATTTTTGTGATGACATCATAAATAGAGAGTTACATGGGCTGAGGACACAGGTGTGTCCTCAGCCACATGGGTAAGTAACCCTGTTTCATGATGAAATTTTCTAAGTTTTCCAAAAGTTTCCAAAGTTCTTGGTTTAGTCCCGAACCACCCCAATGTATGTTTTGGGCCTCGTAGGCCTGTATAAGGGATGTTATGCATGTGTATGAAAAGTTTTAATTTGGATGAAATTTTATGGCCTAGTTTTGTATGAATGTTTTGATGTAAGTCCGGTAATGCCTCGAACCCTGTTCCGACATTGGATACGGGTAAGGGGTGTTACATTTGACTTCATAAATAATGATCTTGCAATCAATTGAAGAGGTTTGCTTAATGATTTAGCAAGACCGTTTTGTGTATGAACATGTGCTACAGGATGTTCAACAATTATTTCAATAGACATACAAAAATCATTAAAAGCGTAGGAAGTAAATTCACCAGCATTGTCAAGACGAATTGTCTTGATAGGGAAATCTAGAAAATATGCTCGTAATTTGATCAATTGAGCAAGTAACCTTGCAAATTCCATGTTTCAAGTTGATAACAATGATACATACAACCATCTAGTTGAAGCATCGAGTAAAACCATAAAATATCTAAATGGTCCACACGGAGGGTGTATTGGTCTATATATATCTCATTGTATCCATTCTAGAAAAGTGATAGATTCATAATTTAACTTGGCTGGTGATGGCCGAATGATTAATTTTCCTTGAGAGCAAGCATCACATGAAAAATTATTAGCTTGAAGAATCTGGTGGCTCTTCAATGAATGTCCACATGTATTGTCAATAATTTTTCACATCATAATTGAATTAGGATAGCCTAATCTGTCATGCCAAATAATAAAGTGATCAGTAAACTTATGATTTTTTATAGCATGTGCTTCAATTGTACTAATTCTCGTGTAGTACAAACAAGAGGAAAGTGCAGACAGTTTCTCCAAAATAATTTTATTACATTGAATTATACTTGTAATTTGAAGATATTCATCATTCCCTTCACTTATTGTCTCAATATGATAACCATTATGCCGAATATCTTTAAAACTCAACAAATTTCTTTGAGACTTAGGAGAGTATAACGCATCATTAATTTGAAAAGTAGTTCCTCTAGGCAACAATATATTTTCTCTTTCAGAGCCTTATATAATTTTTGCACTACCAGATATATTACTCATACTAGCTTTTTGCATTGTTAAATGAGAAAAAAATTTCTTATGCTTAAGTATAGTATGAGTAGTTGCACTGTCTGCTAAGCACAAGTTTTCACCATTTGTCGCTAATTGAATTTGAGAGGTTTCATATTCTTCAAAGAAAATAAATAAATGTCACATAAATTTTCAAAATATATAAAAAAATTTCATAAATAGTTTAAAAGATAATATAATAGCCATGTTGTTAAAAACATAACAAACTTGCATAAAAATTATTCTTTAAAACTACATAATAAAATTAAAAAATCAATTATTCCCTTCAAGGGTGGTGAAGAAATCAACAGCTTCCAAATGTGTTGTACCAACGATGCCATAATAATCTTTGCCATTCTCACAAACAAAATTTGTCTCTATTTTCTTCCCTTTTATCCTTCAATGATTGTTGATATAGTTCTACAAGATACTCTGCTGTACGACAGGTGCGGGACCAATGGTTTTTACCTCCACAACGATAACACAAACTTTCCACTTTCTTAGTTGTATTTTTATCATCCTTTTCCATCCTTATGATCCCACTTCTAGTGGTTATTCCTGAAATGACCACCTCATTCATATCCACGTCCTTAACTGCGACCACGACCACGACCATGACCATGTCCTCGACCACAACTTCTAGTGTAGCCTTTATCTTTTCTGTTATATGATGTCACATTCGCTTCAGAGAATGGAGTAGAGCCAGTTGGATGTGACTCATGATTTTTCATTAACAGTTCATTATTTTGCTCAGCTACAAGAAGACAAGATATTAATTCAGAATATTTCTTAAAACCTTTTTCACGATATTGTGTCTACAGGACAACAATATTTGCATGAAATGTGGAGCATGTTTTTTTCTAACATATCCTCATCAGTTATGTTCTCTCCACATAATTTCAATTGGGAAGTGATTCTAAACATAGCCGAGTTATATTCACTCATAGATTTAAAATCTTGTGATCTCAAATGTAACCAATTATAGCGAGCTTTAGGACGTATTACAGTTTTCTGATGATCATATCTTTCTTTTAGACTATTCCAAAGAACAAGTGGATCTTTAACAGTCAAATATTTAGTTTTTAGTCCACATGGAGTGATGGCAAAGAAATATCATAGCTTTGACCTTGACTAAATGCTTCATTTCCTTCATTAATAGCTTCACCAAGGCCTTTTGCATCTAAATGTATTTTACCATCTAACATCTAGGATAAATAGTTCTTTCTAGTAATATTAAGAGCCACAAATTCAAGTTTTTCAAGTTTCAACATTGATGACATTGCTACAATATAAATATAAATATAAGTAGTTCATTAACAAGCATTCAAGCAAACATTAGTAGTCCCTTAACATGTAACAACCCATTTTTAGGGTTAATCGAAACAGTGGTTTTGGGACCACAATTTGAAATAAAAATATTTATTTTATTATTTTATTAAGGTTTATAGTATGATAGAATGTTCGTGTGAAAATTTCGTAAAGAAATTCTACTGTTTGAGTGGTTAATTCGGTAAAAAGGACTAAATCGCGTAAAGCGTAAAAGTTGAATTCTATAAGTTAAAGGTATTAAATGGCTATGAAATTAAATAGTGAGAGTACTTAAGTGGTAATTATCCTATAAATGTTGATAATGGAATTCTATGGCTTGGTATTATTGAAATTTATGATGTTATTAAAGGTTAGTTTTGTAAATTGGTTAATAAAGATTAAATAAATAAAATCAAAGTCATTATTTTGTATCCATCATCTTCTTCAACCGTTTCTAACCTAGAAAATCCATGGATACATTCGGCCAAGCTTTGGAGCTTGATAGGTGAGTGGTTTTTGCTCGGTTTTTAATAATTTCTATGTTCTTGAGATTGTTGCAGCTTAATCTAGCTAGCCCGTATCTTCGTTTTCGAAACTGTTATAGATTTTGAATGATGCCATTGTTGAATGCTTTGTTATTTAGATTTTTTATGATATTTTATTAATGTTTGAAGCTAGATATACAAGTTTTATAAAGTGACTTTTGACAAAAAGTGCGAATTAAGGATTAAATTGAGAAAAGTGTAAAATTCATGGTTAGATGTGTGAATAAACTAAAAATATGGGTTGCTAGTAGTATGGGTAAAATTCGGCTAGCATGGGCTTGTCTTTAATGCATGAATTTGCAATTTTATGTGATAAGGACTAAATTGCAAAAATTTGTAATAATGGGGGCAAAGTGTAATTTTTCCAAAATGTGTAAATTGTGTTAAATTGAATGAATTAATGATTAAATAAGTAAATTTTGTTATTATATAGATTGAGAAAAATGAGATTTGGATCTAGAACGAGGGAAAACTAAGTATCGAACTAGTCGACCCGTTCCGTTGTTTTAACATCGAGGTAAGTTCATATGCTAATAAACGTATTTAAATTGTGTTAAAAATGCTTATTTATTATTGAATTGAATTGAAATAGATATATGCTTATTTGTCATTGAACTGCTATGAATGTCAAATGAGTAACTATGAGTAAGAATTGACAGAGTTACGACATCCGAAAGTCCCATACGAACCTTAGGAATAGTATAGGATACAAATGTCACGACATTAAGATTACCGAGATGAGATTACATGTAAGGCCATGTCTGGGACATTGGCATTGTGTTGTGATTACGTGTAAGACCATGTCTGGGACATTGGCATCATTATATGATTTCGTGTACGACCATGTTTGGGATATTGGCATCAATATGAGATAACATATAAGACTATATCCGGGATATGGCATTGTATGAGCTTTATGTGATATCCAAGTATCCTTAGTGATTCCGAAGGGGTCAACAGGCATAGCCAAGATGAGAAGGAAAGTACAATCGAATTAAGTGATACAGTTACATACAAAACATATATAAGAATCAAATGAAGGTAATTTGCTAAGTTCTTAGTGTATCATGTATAGGAAATGAGAAAGATTTACGTATAAGTATTTTTCATGCCAAAATGTATTTATTTGGCTATAATGAGGTATGAAATGAATGATACGTGAGATATGAGTTATAGTTGTTTTAACTAAATATACATATGGCACATAGTGTGCGAAACACCGTTATTTGATGGTATTTCACATAGTTCACTTGGCTAAAGAAAAGGTGATGAATATTGAATTGGATAAAGTTTATATATATAATAGCTTATGCATATGAAAATATGGATGAATTGATAAGAAGTATTCAAGCCATACGTGTTTTGAATGAATAAACTCATGAAAATCGTGATTTACTATGTGCATAGTTCGAGATAGAATGGTTAAATCATATGAATTATATCATGTTTTGAATAATTGTTTAAAATGCGGTTATTTAATAATATGATTTTATCACCATATGAGCTTACTAAGCTTTATAGCTTACTTTTTTTTCTTTCCTATATTTATAAAGTTTAGGAGATTTGCTAGGGTTAAAAGTCATCGGAGATCTCATCACACTATCCAGCTATGATTTGGTACTTAAAAGCTTTGTGATATTAGTTATATGGCATGTATATGCTTGAGTTTTTTTTATAAAGGTTTTGGTGATGTATTTGGCCATTTTATATGGCTTATTAATGACTTATGTTTGATGTGTAATTTGCCTTGTGTAATGGCATAATTTGGTATGGTTGGTGATAGTTCAAGATGATCATTTGGTCATTTGGTATATGTTGAGTATTTACTTATGAAAAGCATGAATTTGGACTTAATAAATGAATGGTTAATAGATGATTTACGGGTCAAGCTTTGTACGTGATTGATGGTAGTAAAAATACATATTGAAATAGGTTGTATTGATGAGTATGATATGTACTTTGGCATATGATTGAATAGGTGAGTAATAAGGAATGAATCTTGCTAGTTGGTATGTGTTTGAATGTACAAATGATATTGATTTGAGTAATGAAATGGTTGAAGATGAAATGACATGATTTGTATATGAATTGGCATGTTTTGGTTGCCTATAAGTGCATTGAAATGGTATGAAATTATGTGATTTAGGTATGCTTGAGGAGGGTGAGAAATGTGGCTTAAACCAAGCCTAATTTCACGCTACACGGTTGAGCACACAGGTGTGTGACTTGACCGTGTGTCTGCTGTAACTTAGTAAAACAAGTCAGAGAGTTACACGCTTTGAAACACGAGTGTGCCAACTGACCGTGTGTAGCACATGGACTGGCACATGGGCATGTGGCTGGCCGTGTGGCCAAGTCAGTATACCCTCTAGATTTCACACGGCCATGACACACGGGCGTGACTCTGGCCGTGTGATGCAAGTTCGTACGTATGCCCTGTTTCCACACGACTTGTGACACGGGCGTGTCTGGTGGCCGTGTGAGGAACACGGCCTGTTCACACGGGCATGTGATCCCTATTTGCATGAAAATTTTTCTAAGTTTCCCAAAGTTTTCAAATGTTATCGGTTTAGTCCCGAATCTTTTCTAAGCATGTTTAAAGGTCTTGTCGAGCCTTGTAAAGGAAAATATGGTTATGTTCGATTAATGTTTATGTGATATTGAATTCATGTATGTGAAATGTATGTTGTATGCTGTAATTGATCGGTAATGCCTCATAGCCCTATTCTGGCGATGGATACAGGTTAGGGGTGTTACATAACAAAACTTTCAAGCATAACATATAGGAAAAAACCCCAAATAATTACAAAAATTTAGTTATAAAATAAATTACAAGTAATTTGACTATGTTAGAAGTTTTTAACAAAATTACGAGATTAGTAGAACCCTTAAAAATGAAACAAATTATAAATATAAGTAATTTTATCATAATGGACATCTTGGTAAAATGTATTACATACCTTTATCCAAACTAATGAAAAACACAAGACTCTTGGATTGATAAAAGTGCTCATGCTTGATAATGTATTATAAATAAAACTAATAGATAAAATATAGATATGAGAATATAAGGATTTCTATTGCATTCTATCCTTTTCATCATACTTACAAGTAGTATACTCAAATATATATATAAAGATATTAAGACTTTTCATATTTTAATACATAAATAAGGAAAAAAGGGTTACAAGGAGATAAAAGGTTTAAGGAAGATGGAAGGTTAAAGGTTAAAGAAGATAAAAGTTGGAAGGTCAAGGGAGATGAAAGATGAAAGGTTGACAATCCATTAAATAAAATCCATAACAATTATCTTATTTTTATTCTATTTTTTTAAAAAAAAATTATCAAAACCTCCCTAATTTTCCTCCCCCACTTATCATCTAATTTCCCCCTTCATTTGGCATGTTCTTTTCTTTTCTTTCTTTTTGTGTTTCTTTCTTATTCTTTTCTTCCCCGTTTTTCTTTTTTCTTCATGCCATTATTTTATTTTTGTTCTGCTGCCATTTGTTGCAATCACTGCATAGCAATCATCATTCAAGCATAGTGTAAGTCTCGTAAGGGATTTCTTTGTGGTAAGGTGTGTAACACCCCTAAACCGTGTCCATCGTTAGAGTAGGGTTACGAGGCATTACCAATCAAAATACAACTCAATACGATCATACAATTCAATCATGCATATAGATATTAACTCCTTTACAAATTTTCAAAAACTTAAACAGTGACAAGTCAGCAATTCATATAAACCAAATTCGCATATTGGACTTTCATAATCCAACCAAAACAATCATACTTTACCTATCATGCTTATATAAACAAATCGTACTTTCAAACCCAACTATTTCAATCTCATTTATCAATTCCAAATTTCAAATAAACTAGCATGCATCATTGCCATAATATATATATATATACACTTTATAAATACATAATTCAAAATGTATGTACATCACACTCATGGTATTTGAATACCTAAATAAAATCAAACATTTTGGTTCCATAAACTGAACATACATTAAAACATCCTTAAGTTTAATTCATATATTTAATTATATACTAAACAAATAAATTACATATTTATACACATTTGCATATTAAACCATATCAACCCATGTCATTCGGCATTATAATCATTATCTTATAAAATATTAGCTAACATTACAACATAGCCCAATGTATTATTATTATTTTAATACTACTAATGTATGCGCAAACCACCATAATAACAATAGATATTACTAAACTCAAATGCTGAACCAATCATACCAACTTTGTAGGCTAAATGTCATGCTAAAGTTTCCTATACTTATCAAATCCATTTATTACCCATTCAAACTATCAAAGTTAACCACAAAAGTAGTACAATTTCACCATTCAATCATAAGCAAAAACATGTCGTTTCATTACCAAATAACCTTACTAAATATACACCTTATACTAGCCCAAATGTTCAACCATTCATCCATGACACATATACTTCCCTTGTCATTACAAACCATAACAAAATGACAAATACACAAATAATTATATCCTAGGTATATATATATATTGGTATTACCTTTTATTGCCAAATATAATTATGCTTCAAAGATCATAATTCACCTCACATAGTAACCGAAGTAATTTCCATCATTTACCAACTAAATTACAAGGCAATTTATACATCAAAATATAGGTGCATATTAAACAACACCAAACAGACAAATTCCCATGGCATAGCATAATCATCATATATAAAAAATAACCACATTCAACATTTACATCACATAAACCGAGTTAACCAATGCATTATCAATGATATATTCATCATTTTACTTATCTAACCAAGCTGAATCATATCATCATCCCACACACAAAAGAAACCACATATCATACTTCCAAAATATGCTACTTATAAGGTCGAATCATATAACCAACATCGCAACATATTTACCATGAAACATACCTCTCAATCTAAGCTTATAACATGACCGTATCTATATACCAACATTAGCATCATGATTAAGCCATTTTCACATGGCTATATATATACACAAATTTCAAAACCAAATATATCAAAATTAGCCTATACATGCCACATAACCGAATATCAAAGCATTAATTTACCGAAGTGAAAACTGGATAGTGTGATGAGGTCTCCTACGACTTCCAACCCGAGCAAGCCTCTAAAACTCTATAGACATAGGAAAACAAACAGAGTAAGCTTTGAAAGTTTAATAAGCTCGTATCTTAATAAACTTAACAAAACAAATAATTTCATTACAAAATCATATGCATGATATGCTATCTCATATAACTTTTCCAAGTTATAAAACATGTTCTCATATCGAATTATCATTGTTCAATATTATACTTGCTTACTTTAATAACTTTAGCTTTCACAAGCTTATTCAACTCAATTCTCCTATATGATTTAATTCACACTTTCATATAGCCAAATGAGCATTAGAAATAACACATCTAATCATATATATATATACCTAAATCTCATAGCATCATTTATACTCAATTTCACCTTTCATACATATAACATCTGACAATCTCACGTATGCCACTTTATAAACCATATCTTATTCATTTATTCATGTTTCATTTACACGTATTCACATTTCATTTCCATATACATCACATAAAATTCTTTGCACATATATACTTACCTTCATTTTCAAATATTTTATACATTTCAACGTACCTGAATCAGAATGTCTTTCACTTAATTATTTATTTCTCAGAATGTCCGTTGAACTATTCGGAATCAATAAGGATACTTGGATAACTCATAAGCTCGTATAATGCCAACATCCCAGATGTGGTCTTACATGTAATCAAATATTGATGCCACTGTCCTAGATAGGGTCTTACACAGAATCATATACGATGCCAATGTCCCAGGCATGGTCTTACACGTAAATCACAAATCAATGCCAACGTCCCAGACGTGGTCTTACATGATAACACATATCGAAATCCTATGTCATGACATATGTATCCTAACTATTCCTATGGTTTGTACGGGGCTTTTCGGACGTCGTCACATTATCGAAACTTTCTCGTATTTATATATTCTGCTCCTTGAACAATTCAATATCATAATAACATATATATAACTGATTCAAAATACATATATTTGTATACCATTCGGCATTGAATTCAATCATACAAATAGTATGCATTTATAATATGATTTTGTAACGTTTATTAAAATACGAACTTACCCTGTTCGCAGTAACAACAAATTAAGTCGACTAATTCGATCATTTGATTTTCCCTCGATCTAGATCTGAATTCCGCTTTTTCCAATCTAATTAATATCAAAATTGACATACTTATTCAACATTTCATTAAATTTTATACAAGAACAAATAATTTGGGCATTTTGCATTTTAGCCACTAACATTTCACATTTTCACAATTTAGTCCCAATTTCAAAATAACACAAAATACACAAAATCTCATCAAACCCATATCAGGAAAAAATTACCTTAGGTCTCTAGCAACCCATTTCTTTCATTTATTTCACATTTTGACCCCTCAATTTACAATTTTCTCAATTAGTCGTTAATACACATTTTTTTTTATCAAAAATCACTTAATTAAACATGAAAATCAAGCATCGAAGATTTATTCTTCATCATCAAACAACAATTTCATCACATTATTTACAATGAAAAATCTCAAATTCATCATCAATTCCGAAAACTAAAGCATGGGTTTACCAGCGTGCTGAACCTTAAAGCCTTCAAATGTTTTCTTTTTCTTTGAGTTTTGGGCAAAAGAAGATGAACATGCATGATTTTTACTTTATGTTTTATTTTATTAACATTTATTAATCATTTACCAAATTAACCTTTATAATTTAATTATGAAACCATATAATGCATGCCATTACCATCCATTAACTTTAATAATGGCCTAATTTCATTTTAAGGACTTAACAATTAATAAACCATAGCAAATTAGTACTTTAACAAATAGAATGCCAATTTTACATTTTACGCAATAAAGTCCTTTTTCATAAATCGGTACTCAAACGATGAAATTTTCATACGAAAATTTTACACATATCAATTCACATAATTTAAGCTTAGAATATAGTATTAAAATATTTTTGTGACTCAAATTCATGGTCCTAAAACCACTGTTCTGACTAAGGTCTAAACCGGGCTGTTACAAGGTGAATTATTCCAGTGCATGGTTATTTTAGGAGATTTTAGATGATTGTAAACAGTTGATGTTAATGGTTTTGGGTTCTTTTAGGTAAATTTTATGAGGCATAAACACTTCTGGTGGTGTGCGTTCGGTTAAGGTTGTTGTCATTTTTCGAGGTAAGTGGATTGATATCAATTTTGTGGACTAAATTTTTGGTGTTAAAAGCTGATTTCGTGTTTTAGTTTCATATTATAGTGTTAGTTAATCTTAGCCATGAATTATGTGTTCAGGATCTTGTGGTTGTGTTAGTGTCGTTATTCCAGCAGCATTCAGGTGTGTGTTCCTAACTCAAAACACCAAATTGAACTTGAAAATCTGACAAAATAAGCAAATTTTGAAACTACAGTCTACATCACACAGTCGTGCAACAAGTCGTGTGCACAATACGGGCATGTGGTTGGTCGTTCCACACATGCCTGTGAGCCCATGTTGGTCATTTTGATCGGCCTATTTTGGACTGGGTATAAGACTTTGAAAGCAGTTTTGTAACAACTCTATAAGCATGTAAGACGGTAAATTTTTGTGTTTGTATGTTAGTAAGCATGATTATGATTAACAACTCTGTATAAACTTTATGATAAAATCTGTAACTATGACATTGATGAAAAGATGTCATATTTTTTATTCAATTGATTATATGTTCTACGGCATTTTAGTATGATAATGTATGTGCATTGGGTTGGGGTATGATATGTGTTGGAAGAAGTGTGATTCTGATAGTATTACTGCATTTCTGGTGGTAAATTCGTAATATCTATTTGGTAGCTCAACTGTAAATTTTTCTTAGTGGCATACGACCACGACATGTTGTGATGGATGGATGGGCTCTTGTAGTCCTATTTGGTGTGATTGGTGTAGCGGTTGGGGGTAGGATTATTATGTTTAGACATGTCATATGATTATGAGTATGTGCACATTCTTTTATGTTATTATGATAATTTCATATAACCATATTTTGTTGTGATTTCTGTTTATGGGCCAAGACACACACTGGGCTTTTTAGCTCATTCTATTAATTTACCATTTTTCAGGTAATCTCAGACTTATGCTTTGGTGGCGATTCTGGATCTCGGTTCGATTATTTGAACTTTAATTTTGTTTTCAATCTTTATTAAGGACTTTTAAATTGTTTATTTTCAGAACATTTACTTTGGTTTTTGGAAATATACTACCAGTTGGTTATTTCAAGTCGGCATGACTTATGATAATCTAAATCAGTCGAGTGATTTATGAAATTTAATAATTTTTGAAAAATAATAACTTTAAGAGATTTACACTACAAATATTTAATCAGTACATGGTGTTTTAGGAAATAAGGAATGAAGGTAAAATGGTTTCAATAAACTAATTTTATAAGCTAATATTTCAATACACTCATATGTTATTATGACAAACACTTTTATCAAAATCGAAAGGTTTTAAGAAAGATTTGTTTGGTATTAAATGATCACATTTTTGGATAATAATGTAACCTTCATAATTTGGCGATAACGTCTGTGCCAAGTTTGAGCTGTTACATTTGGTGGTATTAGAGGCAGGTTCAAAACTCGGGTTGTGATTGTTGGGTTAAAAATGTTTATGGAAAGTGTTTTAAATAAATTGTATTTTTTATTAATTCTGATAAATGAGTTTATAAAATTTTTAAGTCTTCAGTGCCGATCCAATTAAGTACTTTAGTCACTTTAGTTAAATGAAAACTGTAAAGACTGTAGAGTAGAAACTCTTCTGCTTTAGAAAAAAAGATTGTGATAACTTCGATCAAACTTTAGACTTAGGGTTTTTCATAATAAACCTAAGTTAATGCATAAAATTTTGAATTATAGATAACATAGCATAGTGAGTACTTGTGGAACCCGTGGACATGATGGTACCCGTGGGTATGGTAGGCGCCATAAAGGGGTTCGAACTGAGCCATCTTCTATGGGCACCATGCTCAATTTAGATACGAGTGAGACTGTCGGAACACCTACTATTGAGACTGAGTCTCAAGTTTAGATTGCTGGGGATGACGCGCTATCCCAAGCTATGTTGAGGGTGCTTCAGAGGGTCACTAGGGCCTAAAACTAGATCTATCAGATGAAAGTTAGTAACTGAACGACTCCGATCAAATGAGGCTGAGTTATTTAGGGGTGTCACTCAGACTACCCTGACGGTGGCTGAGTATTGATTAGAGGCCATCGAGAGAATTATGAATGATCTGGACTGCACCCCCGAGTAGAAACTAAAGGGTGTCATGTCCTTACGTCGCGATAAAGCATACCAGTGGTGGTAATCGGTTGAGCGAGGCATCCAAGTTGAGCAAGTGACTTGGGCTTTCTTTCTGAGCACTGTAAATTCTAATCTATATAGAGTTTTTTATAGTTGTTTTCAGCACATTTTTATTTAAAAATAGTATTAATCCCGAGTATTTGATTACTAATTTGGTGAATTTTATTTATATTTTAATAATGAGCATGATTTAATGAAGAATGTGATTTTATGCTATTTTACATTAAATTTATACATAATTTAATTATTTTATGCTACATATTGATCTTGACAGTTTTAATGCAGTTGGACCAAGGAAATTATGCATGATTTATTTATCAAATAAAGCTGCATGGACATGCCCAATTTCACTCCATATGGACGAAAAACACATACAAAATGGGTCAAAAAGAAGTTGATTTGATCTAATTGAAGAAGGGTGAATTCATGGACAAGTCTGGTAAACAATTGGGTCACCAAATCGTTCAAACAAGGGAGAACAAGCCCAATTCGACAAAGGCAATTGAACAAAGGTCAATTCATGGACAAGTCTGGTAAACAATTGGGTCACCAAATCGTCGAAACAAGGGAGAACAAGCCCAATTCGACAAAGGCATTTGAACTGATAACACATTCACTTTTGGGAGATTTACTGGAGGTCCCTACACTTGCAAATAAATAAGAAAATAACACACCAACTTTTCCCAAGAAACCGTCCACCCCTTGCTTGATGCAAGCATGATATCATGCATGAATCAAGCAGCTAAACAACTCCCTTCTCCACAAATTATGGCCGGCTATGGGAAGGAGAAACCTAAGGGATTCATCATGCTATTTTTAGAAATCACACCTATCATCCTTCACTATAAATACCCACCTCAATTCCACATTTCAATCATCTCTTAATCATTCCTCATGTCTCAAACATCAAACATCATTCATCCCTCACTCTCATTTCATTTTCCCATTTTCTTTCTTTCTTTCCTTGCATAAACATCCATATTTCCCTTAGCCAAAAAATCCTTGAGAAATTACTCTATTGGCCAGCCACCTTGAGGAGTAGTCTGAGCAACTGTGAGAATTGGAGGAAACCTCGACGATTAGTCACCACACTTATCAAATAGTTTCTTCTTCCTTTCTTCTATTTTTTAATTATTCAATATGTTTGCAAATTGCTTTATTTTTTTTTCACCAACAATGGTAGCATAATTCTGTTTACCTAGGATGATTGCATCAATTCAATTAAGTTTATTTAAATCATGTTATGATGTACTGTGCCTCAATCTATCATGTTTTCAATTAAAATCATTCATATATTTCATTTATTAAAATGTGATTGAATGCATTAGAATTAGTTGCTTAATCCGACCTATATGGTGCCTAATGACACAATAATTGAAAAGTGCATGCTTAATTTATATCTGACCTAGTATAAATTAAGGTTCAATAACTTGACCGAGCTCTATAACCTTGCATAGCATTTAGGTTTTTGTGATTAAATTGTTTCAATCTAACCCAATTCTTGTTACTTCACATGAATTCTAAGAAACTCTTAGTTATATATGATCAGTAATATGCATGTTTTTCCAGGTAAAAAATTCCAAAAGGACTTAATATTGGTTTCTAGCTTGTGGAAGATCAAGTTGCCATGGAATATTTCTCCAGAACATTATTAACATGATGAGAATGAACTAAGTTAATTGATGTGATTATCGTAGCCTATCCATGTTATTATTGTTGAAATCTTGTGAATTCTACAAGTAAGTCCATCTCATCCATTTTATTTGTTCATCATACTTAGATTAATTTGTATCAGGGATCATTTTGCATTTACTTGTTTATTTTTACATCACACCATTGAAAATTTATTATGTTTTTTTTTCACCAAATTGTTAAATTTAATTTTACAATTAATTGATTAACATACACAGTCCCTATGGAGACAGTAACTCTTTTACTTACTTATTACTTGATAAGGACTGTGTACACTTGCACAAACCACGCGTTACAAGTTTTTGGCACCGTTGTTGGGGACTGTTGCCGTAATAATTTTTGTGAAATTATTCTTTACGATTTAGTTTTTATTTATTTATAACTTTACTAATTTATTCTTTATTCTTTAATTTTTTGTAATTTATTTTCAGGTGTTTATGAGCATAGATCGAATTATCGATTTATTACTTGTAGACCTTAAAATCGAGTGTACATTTAAATAAAGAAGACGAGAGAGAATAACCTAAAGACAACCCCAAAGACAAGCTACAGAAATGGACCTTTGAAATCAAAATGATGTTCAAGGGAATGTAGCCATTAATATTCATAATCCAATCCTGATTGCTGATGATAGGAATCGAGCCATAAGACAGCATGCTATGCTCCTTTTTAATTAGTTAAATTTAGGAATTAAGAGACCGAAGATCGATGCATCATAATTTGAATTGAAGCCTGTGATGTTTCAAATGCTTCAAACTATGTGCCAATTTAGTGGAATGCCCATAGAAGATCCACACCTTCACCTTCGACTATTTTCGGAGGTGAGCGATTCCTTCAAGTTAGCCAGTGTTATTGAAGACGTATTGAGGTTGAAGTTGTTTCCGTACTCGTTGCGAGATCAAGCACGAGAATGGCTTAATTTGTTGCCATTAGATTTAATATCAACTTGGCAGGAATTAACTGAATGCTTTCTCGTAAAGTGCTTCCCACCTAGCAAAAATGATAAGTTGTGAAATGAGATCACCACTTTTCAATAATTGGATGACGAGTCCTTATATGAGGTGTGAGAAAGATTCAAAGAATTATTTCATAGATGCCCTCACTGTGGGATTCCACATTGCATCCAGTTAAAGCCATTTTATAATGGTCTCAATGCATACACAAGGTTGATGTTAGATGCTTCTACGAATGGTGCTCTCTTGTCGAAATCTTACAATGAGGCTTACGAGATCATCGAGAGAATAGCCAGTAACAATCGCCAGTGGTTGACAAATTGAGTAGCTGGAATGCATGAAGTAGATGCCCTCACTTCACTTTCAGCTCAGGTATCTTCTATCTCTTCAATGTTGAAACAGTTTAAAACTAATGGTTTTAATCCTGTTGCAGCTGAACCACCAAGTCAATTTGATGTTGTTTCTTGCGTATATTATAGGGACGATCATTCTTTCAAGAATTGTCCATCAAATCCCGTGTTAATTTATTACGTGGGGAATCAACACCAAAATAGAAGTGGATAAGGACCATAGTCCAACTTCTATAATCATTCATGGTGAAATCATCCAAACTATTCTTGGAGTAACCAAGGAGAAGGACTGAACAACACCTACATGCAACATAGACCAAATCAACCCCAAGTGTTCAATCAACAAATTCCAAAACCACAACAAGCTGAATCATCTAATAATTTGGAGAATTTGTTGAAGGCATACATGGAAAAGAGTGATGCCTTAATACAAAGCCAATCAACAACACTAAAATATTTGGAGAACCAAATAGGTCAGTTAGCTATAGAGCTCCATAATAGACTACAAGGAGCCTTGTTGAGTGATACAGAAAATCTAATAAATTTGGGTAAGGAACATTGCAAGGTAGTTACTTTACGAAGTGGTAAGAATTTGGAAGCCAAGGAAGTTGTGGTTGAAGATGAACCTATTAAGAAAGAGAAAAGTCAACCAATAGTTGAAATTCTTGAACCAGAAGAGCAAAAACCTACAAATTTTAATGAGGTAAAATCTAAACTAGTGAATTCAGATAAGCTAACATCTTCTTTAGATGTAGATTTATCTCTTTAGAACAATTGTCCAGTCCATGCTAAAGCTCCAACACCTCTCTATCCTCAAAAATTCCAACAACATAAGCAGAAATAAGATGTGCAATTCAAGAAGTTTCTTGGATGTTCTAAAGCAACTTCACATCGACATTCTGTTGGTAGAGGCTGTAGAACAAATGCCCAACTATGTCAAATTCATGAAGGACATTTTGTCCAAGAAGAAGAGACTCAATGAGTATGAGACTCTAGCTTTAACAAAGTAGTGCAATGCGTTCTTATAGAACAGGCTACCTTCTAAACCAATAGACCCTGGAAGCTTTACAATACTCTGTAATATTAGAGAATCTTACTATGCTAAAGCCTTGTGCAACTTAGGAGCAAGCATCAACTTGATGCCCAAATCTATTTTCAACCTGTTGGGAATAGGTGAAGTAAGACCCACAACTGTGACACTCCAATTGACGGATCGATCTTTAGCATACCTAGAAGGAAAGATCAAGGATGTTTTGGTAAGAGTAGATAAGTTTATTTTTCTTGCTGATTCATTGTCTTAGATTTTGAAGCAGTTAAGGAAGTTCTCATCATCCTGGGGAGACCTTTCTAGCTACAGGAAGAATGTTAATAGACAAACAAAAAGGCGAACTCACCATCAAAGTTCAAGATGATTAGGTAAAATTTAAATTTTTTTAAAGCAATGAAGTTTCCAGATCTGATGGAGGAATGCTCAGTGATGGAGGAGTTAGAAATCTTAGTTTCTATGGAATGAGAGAATAATTTTGTGAAGGACCTATTGGAGAACACTTTAGGGTCTGAACCATTGGAAGATAAAAAAAGTAATGAAAATATGGCTTTGATGGAAGCTAATTCGAGGAACTATGTTTAAATAGCTTGATTTGAACTGCTAGTGTAACGCCCCCTTACCTGATACCATCGCCGGAGTCAAGCATAAGACATTACTAAACTTATTTTAGCATTTAAATAAGTTCAAACAATTCTCGTAGTAAACTGTCCATCTGCGTCACAGTCATTAAAAAAAGCATATCTCGAGTTACGAAACTTTAAATCAAATTCCATAAATTTTCCCTGAAACTAGACTCATATATCTACTTATTAGTTTTTTTTCTAGAATTTTTGGTAGGGCCAATTAGTACAGTTTATTAGTTAAAGTCTCCCCAGTTTCAGGGTTCGGCTACTCAGACCCCTATACACTACAAACCAAATTTCTTCCTATATAGAGATCCAATGACTATTTCATTTGTTTCTCTTAAAACTAGACTCAATAAGGAATCCATACATATAAAGTTTGAGTCGTAAATATTTTTACACAATTTATGATGAATTTATAAAGTCAAAACAGGGAATCCAGAAATTACTCTGACCCTATTTCACCAAAACGTAAGTATCTCATAAAATAAAACTCTTTTACCTATTTTGTTTCTTCCACATGAAAATAGATTCATTAATATTCAATTAAATATTTTATTCATCATCTAATTCTATCTCTAATAATTTTAGTGATTTTTCAAACTCAAGTCACTGCTGCTGTGTGATTCTGTTTTATAGCCAATTTCACCATCTTATGGATTTCCATAGATTAGTTAGCACATAAAGCATACGTGTTATCAAATATAATCTTGATTAGCCACTCCAATAGATAATCATTCTCAAATATTTCCATGCCATCCATGAGCCATATCATAAGATTATATACACAAAAATGATTATAATGCTATACATGCCATATTCCCAAAATATACAAGTCATTATACCGAAATAGTTTGTTGATAGTGTGAGCACCCCTCCAACCGTTCCCGATCTCCTAGTCAGCTTGACAAATATAAAGAATAGAGAGGAGGGAGTAATTATAATTGCTTAGTAAGTTCACATGTAAATAGCAAGTAACATAACCATGCAATAATACGAAATCCACATTTGCATAATATCACCAAAGCATTCATATCATATTTCTCATTCATGATCCTACCATATTATTGTTATATTGAGGTCTCAACCCAAGGGTTAAGTTCATACCTGTACAAATTTTCTCATTCACCACACTTACCAACATGTCACCTTCGTTTTAGGTACTCACCTTATCCACTTAAGATTTACTTGTTGAACACATCGGAATATGATTCGTATACACGAATTTCATGCACATAAGTGCCATACCCACAGCTAGACAAACTCAATAGCCTGCGGAAATTATGTAGCCAAGCTACCATGTAACCCACCCATAAGTGAACTCGGACTCAACTCAACGAGCTCGGAACTCAAATATCTTAGTGACATGTCACTTGTATTCTAATCTATTCCCAAGGTTCAAACGGGCTTTTTCCTCAATCACACATCTTTGCCGTCTTCCATGGAATATCGAAACTGATACTCGGTAGCAATTCATATTTAACAAGTAGCACACATAATTTGCATATTACTCAATAATAACCACAAAGTATAATATTTCATTATATTAATCATCATATCATATAAATAAGATTAAATTACTTAAAATGACAATTATGTTACTACATTTACACCTGAACTTACCTCGGTACAAAATAAAGAAATTTTACAATTTAGTCCACAATCTTTTCCTTTCCCCGATCAAGGTCGATTCCACGTCTTTCTTAGTTTAAAATAACACATTTATCTGATTTAATACCCACATTTATCAAAATAGTCCTTAACTCTAACTTTGAAAAAATTATGATTTTGCCCCTAAACTTTTGCATATTTACACTTTTTCCCCAAAGCTCAAAAATTAAATTTTTTTTCCAAAATTACTATGTTTTATGACATGCTGATCATTTTTCCCTTCTATTGCAACATCAAATTCTCACTCTAACATGTAGTTATAAACATTAGGTATTTTTACCGATTATGTCATTTTACTCGTTTTCACGTAAAATCATTTAGCAAAAGTTGTTTAACACAATTTAAAGCTTCATATTCTACCATAAAATATAAAAATAAACACATTTCACCTATGGGTATTTTTCCAAATATAAACCTTAGGTTAAATTATTGCTAGAATAAGCTAAATCAAGTTACCGGGACTCCAAAAAGCGTAAAGAACATTAAAAACGTGGCTTAGAATCACTTACTATGGAGCTTGGAAGCTTGAAACAAACCCTATCTATGGAGAACCCTTGAAATTTCGTCCTAATGAAGAAGATGGACATATTTTGCCATCTTTTTCCTTTTTTTAATCTTTTAATTACCAAATGACTAAAATACCCTTCATTAAAAACTTTGGTTATTTCTACCTATGTATGTCCACTTTTGTCCATGAAAACCTAATGGTATAATTACCATTTAAGGACCTCTACTTCAATTATGCTCTTCAATTAAATCCTTTAACATCTAAAACTCATATTTATCAACTTTTGTAATTAAGTCCTAATAGGCAAATTAGACATGCAATTCATGAAATTTTCTATCAATATTCTAACACATGCATCTAATCACTCAATAAATTATAAAAATTAATCGGAATAAATTTTTCTACTTCAGAATTGTGGTTTCAAAACCACTATTCCGTTTAGACCCTAATTCAGGATATCACAACTCTCCCCCCCTTTAGGGATTTTCGTCCTCGCAAATCTTACCGGTAAACAGGTGTGGATATTGATTTCTCATAGTTTCCTCAGGCTCCCATGTAGCCTCTTCTACTCTGTGCTTTTGCCATAATACTTTCATGAGAGCGATACTTTTATTTCTTACTTGCTTGACTTCCCGAGCTAAAATATTAATCGGTTCTTCATTGTAAGTCATATCAGGTTGTAGCTCAATTTCTGTTAGTGAAAGTACATGTGAAGGATTCGAATGATACCGACGTAACATAGATACGTGGAACACATCATGAATCTTCTCTAATTCAGGTGGTAATGCTAACCGATATGCTACCGGTCCAACTCTTTCAATTATCCCATAGGGTCCGATAAAATGCGGAATCAATTTGCCTTTCCAACCAAATCTAAGAACTTTCTTCCATGGAGACACTTTTAAAAATACCTTATAACCGACTTGAAACTCGATTTCTTTTCTTTTCAAATCCGCGTAGGATTTCTGTCTATCTGAAGCAGCTTTCAAACAATCTGAATCACTTTCACTTTTTCTTCGGTTTCTTTAATTAGATCAACTCTGTAAATCTGATTTTCTTTGAGTTCAGTCCAATACAATGGCGTCCGACACTTACGACCGTACAATGCTTCATTAGGTGCAATCTTCAAACTCGTCTGATAACTATTATTGTAGGCAAATTCTACCAACGGTAAGTATCTTTCTCAACTACCTTGGAATTCTAATACACAACATCTGAGCATGTCTTCAAGAATCTAAATTACTCTTTCTGATTGTCCATCAGTTTGCGAATGGAAGACAGTGTTGAAATTTAACTTCGTACCTAATGCCTCTTGCAAATTTTGCCAAAACCGCGAGGTAAACCTCAGATCTCTATCCGAAATGATCGACAAAGGTACTCCGTGAAGTCTAACAATCTCAGTGATATATAATTCAACCAACTTATCAAGAGAATAATTAGTACGTACAGGAATAAAATGAGCTAATTTAGTCAAGCTATCAACTATTACCCAGATAACATCTTTCTTACTCGGAGTTAACGGTAACCGTGACACAAAGTCCATGGTAACTCGATCCCACTTCCACTTAGGAATCATGATAGGCTGAAGTAGACCTGAAGGCACCTAGTGTTCAGCTTTTACTTGCTGACAAATCAAGCATTGCGATACAAACTCGAAAATATCTCTTTTCATTCTGTTCCACCAATACATTTTTTTCAAATCATTATACATTTTTGTACTGCCGGGATGCATTGACAAACAACCACTGTATGCTTCGTGCAAGATCTTCCGAATCAACTTATCATTCTTCGATACACAAATCCAATCTTTAAACATCAAGCAACCATCAGAACCGATTTTGAAATCTGATCCCGTATCAGCCTCACATTGCTTTCTCTTGGCTTGCAAATCTTGGTCACTTTTCTGAGCTTCACAAATCTCTTGTAAAAACATCAGTCTTGCTCTTAACTCTGTTAAAATCAAACCATCGTCAGACACCGTATAGCTCTTAAAGCAAATAACGACTTTCTACTCAAAGCATTGGCAACCACATTCGCTTTCCCCGAATGGCAGTCAATCACAAGCTCATAATCTTTCAATAATTCTAACCATCTCCGCTGTCTCAAATTCAAGTCTTTTTGTGACATCAAATAATTGAGACTTTTGTGGTCGGTATATACTCGGCACTTTTCACCAACAGATAATGTCGCCAAATCTTCAAAGCAAACACTATAGCAGCCAGTTCCAAATCATGAGTCGGATAATTCCTTTCGTGAGGTTTCAACTACCTTGAAGCATAAGCCACAACTTTTCCTTCTTGCATAAGTACACATCCCAAGCTATTTAGAGAAGCATCACTATACACCACAAATTCTTTACCTGACTCGGGTTGTACCAACACTAGTGCCTCAGTCAGTAACTTTTTCAATTTCTCAAAGCTCTGTTGACATTCTTCCGTCCACTCAAATTTAACATCCTTATGGAGTAGTCTGGTTATAGGAGTAGCAATTATAGAAAATCTGTTTACAAACCATTGATAATAACCAGCTAGACCCAAGAAACTTCTAATCTCAGTTATATTCTTCGGCGGTTTCCAATCAACAATAGTTGAAATTTTACTGGGATCAACCCGTATACCATCACCCAAAACTATATGACCCAAGAATCCGATTTCTCGAAGCCAAAACTCACTTTTACTGAACTTAGCATACAACTGCTTATCTCTCAAAGTTTGCAAAACTATCCTCAAGTGCTCAGCATGCTCTGTCTCATCTTTTGAATAAATTAAGATATCATCAATAAATACCACAACAAACTTGTCCAAGTATGGCCGAAATATGCGATTCATTAAATCCATAAACACGACAGGAGAATTTGTCAAACTGAATGGCGTAACTAAAAATTCATAATGGTCGTACCTTGTTCTAAAAGCAGTTTTAGGCACATCTGACTCTTTTACTCACAACTGGTAGTACCCAGATCTCAAGTCAATCTTTGAGAACCATGTCGCTCCTTTCAACTGATCGAATAAATCATCAATTCTCGGAAACGGATACTTGTTCTTGACTATCACCTTATTTAACTACCGATAGTCTACACACAATCTCATTGAACTATCCTCCTTTTTCACAAATAATACGAGAGCACCCCAAGGAGAAAAAATCGGTCTCACAAAACCTTTGTCAGTCAACTCTTGCAACTGTAACCTTAATTCTTTCAACTCTGTTGGTGCCATTCTATATGGAGCAATCGAGATTGGAGTTGTTCCCGGTATCAACTCAATACCAAATTCTACTTCTCTGATAGGAGGCAAACCCGGCAACTCTTCTGGAAATACATCCGCAAATTCACATACAATTGGCGCTGATTCAATTTTATTCTCAAATTCCTTTGTATTCAACACATATGCCAAATAAGCTTTATAACCCTTTCTCAAATATTATTGAGCTGACATCGAAGAAATCATACTAGGCAATGCCTCTGATTCGTCTGATTCAACCTGCAGAATTTTACCATTTTCACATTTTAATTCAATAACCTTTTGTTTGTAATGTACTATAGCATCATGAAATGTCAACCAATCCATACCCAAAATAACATCAAATTCCTCAAAAGGCAACAACATCAAGTCAGCTGGAAAATAATGACCTCTAAGCATCAAAGGACATTTCTTGCATACTTTATCAACTATAACACATTTGCCTAATGGGTTTGATACTTTAATCATAAATTCCGTAGACTCAACAGGTATACTCATATTAGACATGCACACATATGAATGAGTAGAACCAGGGTCAATCAAAGCAATAACATTAACATCATAAAGAGAGAAAATACCAGTGATCACATCGGGAGATGAAGCATCTTCACGTGCCCTTATGGCATAAGTTCTAGCCGGAGCTCTAGCTTCAATTTTAAACACTGAATCTCTGACTACATTCTTGCTGCTTGCCTCATTCCCAGCATTTCTCGAAGATCTTCCTCTCGAAACTGCACCACTAGGTTTTGCATTCTGAAATTTTTCTTTCTCAATTCTCTCGGGACAGTCTCTAATAAAATGATCTGGAGAACTACACTGATAACATTCATTAGTTCTACATGGACCAAGGAGACTTCAACCACATTGTTGGCACTCGGGTCTAACAAATCTCGAATTTCCCACACTAGCCACAGAAGTAGTTTGGGATTTAAAACCAGTATTTTGCTTCTTACGATTCCCATACAAATGTCCGGTCGAAACATGAGAATGAGAATAGATATCTCTAGATTTTCTAGATTGCAGTGGAAATGCACTGCTCATCGGTCCTTTCTTCAAATTTCTAGTCTCAGCCTCAGCCTTTCTCTTTTCTTTAATTAGTTCTTCAGCCTTGCATGCCCGATCAACAAGTACTATGAAACTCTTTCAACTCAAGAATTCCCACAAATACTTTAATGTCTTCATTGAGTCCGTTTTCAAATCGTCTGCACATTTTAGCCTCTGAAGGAATATATTCTCTAGCATACTTACTTAATCGAACGAACTCCATTTCATACTCAGTAACTATCATGTTGCCTTGTTTCAACTCGAGAAACTCTTTACGCTTCTGATCAACAAATCTTTCACTGATGTATTTCTTTCGAAATTCTTCTTGAAAGAACTCCCAAGTCACTTTCTCTTTCGGTACCACTGAAATCAATGTCTTCCACCAATAATAGGCTGAATCCCTCAACAAGGATATAGCACATTTCAAGCACTCTTCAGGTGTACAAGACAATTCATCAAATACCTGAATAGAATTCTCAAGCCAAAATTCTGCTTTCTCGGCATCATAATCAACATTTGCCCTGAATTCTTCAGCCCCTTGCTTGCGAATTCTATCAACTGGGGTTCTATGAAATTTCATCAGATCCATACCTTGAGGCATCGGGGGTATTAGTTGAGGAATCGAGGGAGGTAGGGAAGGTTGTTGAGTTTGGGTTCGTACGAACGAACTCGGTGTACCATGCATTCATCATCTAGAGAAAGGCTTCCCGAGCCTTTTCTCCTCCTCCTTGACCAACAGTAGGAGGTCAACTTTCAGTCGGCATCGCCCCTTCAGCAAGAGCTGGTGCATTGCTCTCTACATCATCAGCCACAGCTGTATCGGGATCCAATTACTATAAAAAAATCATTTTAAAGGTCAGGAGTCGTCACACTATCACAATATATATGGCATGTATAGCAAAACCCGTACGTACGCCACATTAGTCCGAGAACTGACACAACCGTAGCTCTGATACCACCAAATGTAATGCCCCCTTACCTGAGACCGTCGCCGGAGTCGAGCATGAGACATTACTAAACTTATTTTAGCATTTAAACAAGTTCAAACAATTCTCGTAGTAAACTGTCCATTTGCGTCACAGTCGCTAACAAAAATCATATCTCGAGTTACGAAACTTGAAATCAAATTATGTAAATTTTTTCTGAAACTAGACTCATATATCTACTTACTAATTTTTTTTCTAGAATTTTTGGTAGGGCTAATTAGTACAGTTTATTAGTTAAATTCTCCCCTATTTTAGGGTTCGACTACTCTGACCCCTGTGCACTACGAACCAAATTTCTTCCTATACAGAGATCCAATGACCATGTCGTTTATTTCTAATAAAAATAGACTAAAAAATAAATCCATAAATATAAAGTGTGAGTCCTAATTAGGTTAAAAAAAATTATGATGAATTTCTAAAGTCGGAATAAGGAATCCAGAAATCGCTCTGACCCTGTTTCACCAAAATGTAAATATCTTATAAAATAAAACTCTTTTACCTATTTTGTTTTTTCCACATAAAAATGGATTCATTAAGCTTCAATTCAATATTTTATTCATCATCTAATTCTATCTATACTATTTATAGTGATTTTTCAAACTCACGTCACTACTGCTGTGTGATTCTATTTTATAGCCAATTTCACCATTTTATGGATTTCCATAGATTAGTTAGCACATAAAGCATATGTGTTATCAAATATAATCTTGATTAGCCACTCCAATAGCTAATCATTCTCAAAAATTTCCATGCCATCCATGAGCCATATCACAAGATTATATACACAAAATGATTATAATGCTATACATGTCATATTCCCAAAATATATAAGTCATTATACCGAAATAGTTTGTTGATAGTGTGAGTGAACCTCCGACCGTTCCCGATCTCCTAGCCGTCTTGACAAAACTACAAAGAATAGAGAGGAGGGAGTAATTATAATTGCTTAGTAAGTTCACATGTAAATAGCAAGTAACATAACCATGCAATAATACGAAATCCACATTTGCAGAATATCACCAAAGCATTCATATCATATTTCTCATTCATGATCCTACCATATTATTGTTATATTGAAGTCTCAACCCGAGGGTTAAGTACATACCTGTACAAATTTTCTCATTCACCACACTTACCAACATGTCACCTTCGTTTTAGGTACTCACCTTATCCACTTAAGATTTACCTGTTGAACACATCGGAATATGATTCGAATACACAGATTTCATGCACATAAGTGCCATACCCGCAGCTAGACAAACTGAATAGCCTGCGAAAATTATGTATCCAAGCTACCATGTAACCCACCCATAAGTGAACTCGGACTCAACTCAACGAGCTCAGGTGTTCGCATCCATAAGTGAACTCGGACTCAACTCAACGAGTTTGGATGCCTAGTTACATCTCACGAACTCGGACTCAACTCAACGAGCTCGGAACTCAAATATCTTAGTGACATGTCACTTGTATTCAAATCTATTCCCAAGGTTCAAACGGGCTTTTTCCTCAATCACACATCTTTTCCGTCTACCACGGAATATCAAAACTGATACTCGGTAGCAATTCATATCTAACAAGTAGCACACATAATTTGCATATTACTCAATAATAACCACAAAGCATAATATTTCATGATATTAATCATCATATCATATAAATAAGATTAAATTACTTAAAATGACAATTATGTTACTACATTTACACCTGAACTTACCTCGGTACAAAATAAAGAAATTTTGCAATTTAGTCCATAATCTTTTCTTTTCCCCGATCAAGGTCGATTCCACGTCTTTCTTGGTCTAAAATAACACATTTAGCTGATTTAATACTCACATTTATCAAAATAGTCCTTAACTCTAACTTTGGAAAAATTATGATTTTGCCCCTAAACTTTTACATATTTACACTTTTTCCCCAAAGATCAAAAATTAATTTTTTTTCCAAAATTACTATGTTTTATGACATGTGGTCATTTTTCCCTTCTATGGTAGCATCAAATTCTCACTCTAACATATAGTTATAAACATTAGGTATTTTTACTGATTATGTCATTTTACTCGTTTTCACGTAAAATCGTTTAGCAAAAGTTGTTTAACACAATTTAAAGCTTCATATTCTACCATAAAACATCAAAATAAACACATTTCACCTATGGGTATTTTTCCAAATATAAACCCTAGGTTAAATTATTGCTAGAATAAGCTAAATCAAGTTACCGGGACTCCAAAAACGTAAAGAACATTAAAAACGGGGATTGGAATCACTTACTATGGAGCTTGGAAGCTTGAAACAAACCCTAGCTATGGAGAAACCTTGAAATTTAATCCTAATGAAAAAGATGGACATATTTTTCCATCTTTTTCCTTTTTTTAATCTTTATTTACCAAATGACTAAAATACCCTTAATTAAAAACTTTGGTTATTTCTACCTATGTATGTCCACTTTTGTCCATGGAAACCTAATGGTATAATTACCATTTAAGGATCTCTACTTCAATTATGCTCTTCAATTAAATCCTTTAACATCTAAAACTCATATTTATCAACTTTTGCAATTAAGTCCTAATTGGCAAATTAGTGCAATTCATGAAATTTTCTATCAATATTCTAACACATGCATCTAATCACTCAATAAATTATAAAAATTAATCAGAATAAATTTTTCTACTTCAGAATTATGGTTTCGAAACAACTATTTCGTTTAGGCCCTAATTCGAGATATCACAACTAGAGTTGAAAGTTCGGGCTTCCTAAACTTGAACTTAAGGTAATTCCTTGTAAAAGCCCGTTTTAGGGTCAAATCAGAACAGTGATTTTGGGACCACAAATATGACGTAGAAATATTTATTTTATTATTTCTTTAAGGTCTACAGCATTATAGAATAATTGTGTGAAAATTTCATTTCGTTAAGAAATTTTATCGATTGAGTGCTTAATTTGACTGGAAGGACTAAATTGCAATAGGTGCAAAATTTGAGTTCTATAAGTTAAAGGTGTCTAATTGCTATGAAATTTTAAGTTGGACGTCCTTAAATGGTAATAAGACCATTATACTTTAGGTTGGACCAAAATGGACATGGCTAGGTGAAATTTTAAAGTTATGTATTAAGGGCATTTTAGTAATTTGGTAAATAAAGACAAAATTAACAAATAAAAGATTTCCATTTTCTTCAATTTAGTCCCTCATAGCTATGGTTTTGGGCAAGCTTTCAAGCTCGATTGTAAGTCCGTTCTTGTGCCGTTTTTAATGTTTTTTATATTTTTGAGATCGTTATAGCTTGATCTAGCTATTTCAAGGACTAATTTGAAAGAAAGTTGAAGTATAAAATTTTACCCATCTTGAATATGCTTGTATTTTGATGTTTTATTGTAGAAAAAACATGTTTGTTGTTTGTTAAACAACATTTGTAAAGTGATTTTCGGTAAAAACGTCAAATAGGGTCTTATTTGTAAAAGATTATAAAATGTGTAGAAAAGTGTTAATAAATGAAAAATGTGGGATGTTATAAGTACAAGCAATATTCGGCTAGGCTTGGGTTGTGATGAAATTGAAAGAAATTCATTTTACGAGCCTAAGGACTAAATTATAAAATGTTGAAATGTTAGGGGCAAAAATATAAATTTGCCATAATGTGATTTTGGACTGCATTGAATAGCTTGAGGATTAAATAAGTTAAATGTGGTATTGTAGATCAAGAAAAACAAAGTTCGGGTGTAGATAGGGGGAAAACCAAAGTAATTGACGAATAGATCCTTTTCATTGTTTTTATAACCGAGGTAAGTTTGTATGTAAATAAGCTTTATTATAATTGTATTCTAAATGCTTTAATTTTGTATGAATTGTGTAAATGACTTTATGGACACATTCGACGATGTTTTAGTAAGCGAGAAATCCCAATCGAACCTTAGGAGTAGATTAGGATACAAGTGACATGTCATTAGGGTTTTATGTTATGTGATCCAGGTGCTCGTCATATATGTCCTACCGGTGGCTGAGTATACCGGCATATGTTGCGGTTACTTGACAGCTTGTGTGAGTAGCACCGTGTAGCTACGTCTTGGCTGATAGCTTGTGTGAGCAAGCCCGTTGATGGCTCGAGAGAGAGCATATATGTGTTATAAGATAGAGGTAGCAATGGCTACATATGTGACACCTTGTGTGCAAGGTTTCCCGAGTATCCAATATTATTATTTTGAGTGGTTCATTGGGTATGTCAACGATGAGAATAAGTATGAAATTATTACGAGATGGTACGGGTACGTATATAAAGCTTATGATTATTAAATTTGTGAAATAATGATTTCAAGGTATGTTTGTGATGGAATGAACTATGGTTATGAGATTATGGTAAATTACATCGTCTCATATTTATTACATGAATGTTAAATGTATGGTAAGATTTGCTTATTTCTTTCATACGAACTTACTAAGCTATATAGCTTACTCCGTTTTATTTTCCATGTTTTATAGTGTCACCAAGCTAGCTCGGATTGGAGATAGTCGGAGATTGCATTACACTATCAAACTGTCATTTTGGGTATCGATGATCTTAATATTTTGAGTATATGGCATGTATAGGGACTTGGTCATTTTGTTATATGTGCCATCATGATTTTGGCCAAATGTATTGGCTTGTAATAGTCAGAGGCTTGATTTGGTATTTGTCCATGTAAATTGGCTCATTTTGGTTAAATTGATTGTAAGATTATATATATTTATGCCTATATGCATATATGTGCCAATGCCCTTAATGATGTGGTTTATATTGATTTCCTAAATGTTGATCGTGGCTTATTGACTTGTTGTGAAATAGATGAGTTGGTTTATTGGTATGATGGATTATCTTGGTAAGGTAAAGCAAATTGAAAGAAGTTTTTGTGGTGTTTTGAATGTGAAATTAGTATGTTTGATTTGGCATAATGGAATGGCATGAGCATGATAGATGTTGGCATTTCATTGACATATGTTGGCCATGATTGTAGATGTATTGGTTGCCTAAGTATACCATGGTTTATGCCATTGAATTTGTGTATGTGTATGTGTAAATGAGGGTGGCAAATGGCTTGGTAAATAGCTTTTATTTTGTCCACACGAGTAGACACACAGGTGAGTGTCTAGGTCGTTGTGGCACAAGGCCTATCCCATGGGCATGTGTTTTGGGTGTGTCCCCTACACCTTGCTTTTGAGAAACAGAATACTCAGAATTGAGCACACGGGCAGAGACATGGGCGTGTGTCTCAGTTGTGTGAAGGACACGGCCTCAAACACGGGCGTGTGTCTTGGCTGTGTGAAGTCTGCACCTATTTTATGAAAATTAAATTAACCACATAGCCTAGCACAGGGGTGTATGACTCAGTCATGTGACTTCAATTTGTTCATGCCTTGCAAAACAGAGAGTTACACGGGTTAGGGACATGGGCTTGTGTGACCACATGGCCTGCCCACACGGGTGTGGCCGAAACCACACGGGCGTGTGACCCCTGTTATAGCAAAAATTTTCTATGTTTTGTAAAAATTCCCTGAGTTATTGATTTAGTCCCGAACCACTTCCAAAGCATGTTTTAAGCCTCGTAGGCTCGTATTAAGGACCTTATGATTGAATACAAATGGTTTTAATTTGGATGCAAATTGATGACTCGATTTGTATGTTTGCTTATGATGTAGGTCCGGTAATGCCTCGTATCCTATTCTGACGTTGAATACGGGTAAGGGGTGTTACATTCCTTCCTATTTGAAATACGTTTATCTAGGTAATCATTCTACTTTGCTTGTGATTGTTTCAGTAAAACTAACAGAACACTAAGAGGACCAACTATAGAAGTTTTAAAGAAATTTAAAAAGGCGATTGGTTGGACCATAGTTGATATTCAAGGAATAAACCCATCCTTCTGAAGGCATAAGATTATCTTAGAGGAGAGCGAAAGAGGTAGAATAGATGGGAAAAGGAGACTCAATCCTATCATCAAAGAGGTAGTTCGAAAGGAAGTTATCAAATGATTAGATGCGAGAATTATTTACCCCATCTCAGATAGTTCATGGGTAAGTTTGGTACAAAGTGTACCAAAGAAAGGTGGAATCACGATTGTGGAGAATGAATGTAACAAGTTAATCCCAACGAGAACCATCACGAGTTGGAGAATTTTTCACTCTTAAGGATCATTTTTCATTGCCTTTTATGGATCAGATGTTGGATCAACTAGTAGGTAATGGATTTTATTATTTCTTAGATGGAAATTTGGGTTATAACCAAATACTAGTTGCCCCAGAAGACCAAGACAAAATGAGCTTTACTTACACGTACGATGCGTTTGCCTTTAGGCGAATGCTTTTCAGCAAATGCCTTTCGTTTTATGTAATGCACCTGCCAAATTTCAGTAATGCATGATGGCAATATTGATTGATATGGTAGAAAACTTTGTTGAGGTTTTCATGGATGGTTTTTTTGTTTTTGGTAATACTTATGATGTTTGTTTGAGTAATTTGGCGAAGGTACTGAAGAGATAAATCTTATCCTCAATTGGGGGAAATGTCATTTTATGGTTAAGGAGGGGATTGTAATAGGACATAAAATTTCCAAAAATAGGATTGAAGTTGATAAAGAAAGGAAAATGTAATTGAAAAGTTACCACCACTAGTTAGTGTTAAAGGAGTTTGAAGTGTAACACCCCTCACCCGTATCCAACGTCGGGACAGGGTCCGAGGCGTTACCGGACTTAAACTTGCCAAACCGGGTCACTAAATTTCGTCCAAAATTAAAACTTTTCAAACACATGCATACCGTCCCTTATACTGGCCTTCGAGGCCTAAAACATGCATCAGGGCGGTTTAAGACAAAACCAAGAACATTCAATAATTTTTGGACAATTTAATAAATTCTCTTGCTTTAGTGAGTCACAAGCCCGTGTGGGTGGGGCCGTGTGGTCACACACTCCCGTGTGGCTTGGGACACGTCCGTGCTCTCAGCTCGTGTAACTCTCTGTTTATGACGTCAGCATGCATTTAGGGGCACACGGCAAAGACACACGCCCATATGTCTCGCTCGTGCTCGAAACTGACTTAAAATTTTAGGTGTAGGGGACGCACGACCATACCACACGCCCATGGGCGCGATCTGTATGTCACACATGGTAGACACACACCTGTGTGTCTACCCATGTGGACCTTCTAACGCTATTTTCGAAGCCCTTAGTCACCCTCTATCAACCAATCACACTTATGGGTTACCTTAATACATAATAAAGCCAGATTATACACTTACATATAATTTTGATAAACCTCATTACATGTAAACCTCATATCATCGGTTTTATACATGCTACGTTAATTCCTTTTTTGTATTAAGGGTTCCCATGCCTCATTTACACATTTAAGATTGACTCATTCTTGTAACTCATAGCCAATCATAGCCAAACCATCCCATGTAAGCATAAGCATACGTAAATTTGCAGGTCATAACCTACTTCAAAATAAACCTATTCCCATGGCCAAATACAAGGAGATATGTAAAATTTTACAAGCCTTCGTATGGGAAATTCAAATGACACATATCACAAAATGAACCAAAGGCCTATACATTCCATTGAACGAAATAAAAGTGCCTATATACCAAAGCTGGACTAGTTGATAGTGTGCTGACTCTCCAACTGTCTTCCAATCTTTACGAGTCCTTGAGCTCTGTAAGATAGGTAAAAGAGAGGGGAAAGCATTTATATGCTTAGTAAGCCTAAATAACTGGAAAGTAAACTTACCCATTAATTAGCATACAACCATATTAAGCAATAGAACCAACAAGAATAAAATGGTTTCCCTATCACCTGCACTCAATCAACAAGTTAGTCACAATAATAATGTACCATGTAATTTGTCTTAGATGAGCGCATCATCCAACATTTTCATTTTTATATCTCATGTTAATCCCGTTGAGTTTCTTGGAAACCTCAATGGATTATCCATTTACTGTCAAGTCATAAGAGCGATCATCTCATGTACGCACTCTTGCGAACCTCACATCTTACGGCGGGATTGCCAGTAAAGGCAAAAATCCCCTGCATCGTAAACTCATAAGGTGAAGTTAGGATTACCAATCTAGGGTAAATCCCATATAGCGACAAATACCCTAAATAAGCTCGGATCTGAATTACCAGTCTAGGCTAAATTCAGACTCTAATCGGATTTCCCATCCAGGCTAAATCCTCAATGCGCACTTATTCTTTAGGAGGCTCAATCACTCAAGGAACTCCCGTCCGGGCTGGATCCTTTCTATATTTGAGATCAACGGATTACCCGTCCGGGCTAAATCCTTTTTGCAACACATGCAGGATCTCAAGTCATATGTAAACATAGTTCATCCATCGAACTTCCTTTTCGACCTCAACCGGGACAATTACCAACATATTATTATTAAGAATGCATTTCATAGATTGTCATACCATCATCAAATAAAATTATCAAACATTCATGAATCGTGCAATTAAGCATACAATGAGTTTACTTTGTGTTATTCGAACTTACTTGGTATTCGTCTTGATATCATGTTTTGGTTATTCCGAAACCTTTCGTTTTCCTCGATCGACCTCCAGAATTTGTTCCTCGGGGTTTATAAAAATAAAAATAAATCATTAATACTCTAATTATACTTTTTGAGTCTTAATTTCACCCTCGGTCTAAATGACCGTTTTGCCCTTAACCTTTCATATTTTCACGATTTAGTCCCTAGGCTCGTATAATGAAATGAATGCAATTTCTACCTTACCCAAGCCTAGTTGAATGTTTTTCCCTCTTATGGCAGACCAAAATTTTCCAATATTTCTCATTTCTACCACACATTTTACACCTTTTGCAAAAAGGTCCTTTTAGAGGTTTTTCATGAAAATCACCTAGGAAAAGGTGTTTAACACACATCCAACTTTCATATTCCTCTATAAACCATCAAAATACAAGTAACTCATGCATGGGTAGATTTCCAATCATGAACCCTAGCATGAAATATGGGTAAAAATAGAGAGAGTAAGCTACCAGGATTTCAAAAATACGAAGAACATTAAAAACGGGGCTTGAGAGCACTTACTATTGAGCTTGAAAATGTTGAAAACCCTAGCTATGGTGGCTTGAAAATTTTGGCTGCACAAGGGAGAAGAATGGCTGATTTTTGCCTTATTTTTTTCCCATTTTATTTCATTAAAATGTCAAATGACCAAAATGCCCTTAAGCCCTTTCTTTATAATTTCATCCATAGAAGGCCATTTTTGTCCAAAAAACTTAGAAATTGGGCAAATTTCTCTCCAAGACCTTCTAATTTATAATCTAAAGCAATTTCTTACAAATTGCTTCTAGAATCTAAGTTTTGAAATTTATTCAATTTTGCCTTTATTTCCCAATTGGGCCCCTTACTCAAAGAATTTCTTCATGAAACTTTAACACATACATATTCTCATATTCTAAACCTCATCATAATCACAAAATAAATATTTAAATGTCGGATTTGTGGTCTGAAACCACTATTTCGACTAGGCCTTATTTCGGGATGTTACATTTCTCCTCCCTTAGGGACTTTTGTCTGCGAATGTCTTACCAATAAACAGGTTCAGATATTGGCTTCTCATGGTTTCTTCCAGCTCCCATGTAGCCTTTTCCACACCATGTCGTTTCCATAAAACCTTTACTAATGTCACATCTTTATTTCTCAACTGTTTAATCTCACGAGCCAAAATCTTGACCAGTTTCTCACCATAAGTCATGTCCGGTCTAATCTCAATCTCTGACGGTGAAATCACATGAGAGGGGTCTGATTAGTATCGCTTTAACATAGATACGTGAAACACGTCATGAATCTTTTCCAGTTCGGGTGGCAATGCCAAACGATAGGCTACTGGTCGAACTCTTTCGGTGATTTCGTACGGTCCAATAAATCGCGGACTCAGTTTGCCTTTCCAACCAAATCTCAGCACCTTTTTCCATGGAGATACTTTCAAGAATACTCTATCTCCAACTTGGAACTCAATTTCTTTTCTTTTCAAATCAGCATATGACTTTTTCCTATCTCATGCCACTTTTAAATAGTCTCGTATCACTTTAACTCTTTCTTCAGTTTCCTTGATTAGATCAACCCCATGAATCTGACTTTCCTAAAGTTCTATCCAGTACAATAGAGTTCGGCACTTTCTGCCATATAAGGCCTCATAAGGTGCCATCTTCAAACTCATTTGAAAACTGTTGTTGTAAGCAAATTCTACTAATGGCAAGTATTTTTCCCAGCTACACTGAAATTTGAGAATGCAGCATCTCAACATATCCTCAAGAATCTGAATCATCCGCTCAGACTGACCATCGGTTTGAGGGTGAAAAGCTGTACTAAAGTTCAACTTTGTACCCAAGGCTTCTTGTAAATTCTTCTAGAACCTCGAAGTGAACCTTGGATCTCTGTCTGAAATAATCGACAATGGTACCCTGTGTAATTTTATAATCATAGAGATATACAAGTCAGCTAACTTATCAAGAGAGTAATCTGTCCTTACCGAAATAAAATGAGCTGACTTTGTTAACCTATCCACCACAACCCATATAGCATCTTTCTTTTTCGGACTCAATGGCAATCCTATCACAAAATCCATAGTAACTCTGTCCTATTTCCATTCGGGGACCATCATAAGTTGTAACAAACTTGAAGGTACTTGATGTTCAGCTTTGACATGCTGACATATCAAGCATTTCGATACAAATTCAGAGATGTCTCTTTTCATGCGATTCCACCAGTACATTTTCTTCAAATCATTGTACACCTTGGTACTTCCCGGATGAATAGACAAATGACTATCATGTGCTTCTTGCAAGATTTTCTGAATAAGCTCATCATATTTGGGTACACAAACCCTATCTCTGAACATCAACCATTCATCAGGACCGATTCGAAAATCTAATTTACTGTCCGACTCACATTGAATCCTTTTAGCTTGCAAGTCAAAGCATCATAAATTTCCTGCAGAAATGTCGGCCTAGCCTCTAGCTCTGCCAAAACTGAACCATCATCAAGGAATGCTAATCGAGCGTCCATGGCTCTCAGTGCAAACAAGGATTTTCTGTTTAATGCATCGGGGACCACATTCGCCTTTCCTGGGTGATAGTCAATGATCATTTTATAATCTTTAATTAATTCTAACAATCTCTGCTGTCTTAGATTCAATTATTTTTGAGTCATCAAATACTTCAAACTCTTGTGGTCGGTAAACATATGACAAGTCTCACCATATAAATAATGCCTCCAAATTTTCAAGGAAAAAATAATGGCGGCAAGCTCTAGGTCGTGCATCAGATAGTTCTTCTCGTGTGGCTTAATTTCCGTGAAGCATAAGCTATCACCTTGTCATGCTGCATAAGCACACAACCTAGTTCGTTTAAGGATGCATCACTGTAGACCAAAAACTCTTTTCCCGGTTCAAAAAATAATAAAATAGGAGCTTTAGTCAGCAATGTCTTTAACTTCTCAAAACTTTGCTGACACTTTTCTGTCAATTCAAACTTAACGTCTTTCTGTAGCAACCTCGCCATTGGTGTTGCTACTCATGGAGAATCCTTTTACAAATCTTCGGTAGTAACCGACTAAGCCCAAAAAGCTTCTAACCTCAGTTACATTTTTAGGCGGTTTCCATTCAACAATAGTAGAGATCTTACTTTGATCAAATCGGATGCCTTCACCCGAAACAATATGACCTAAAAACCCAACTTCTTGGAGCCAAAACTCACTTTTGCTAAACTTGGCATACAATTGTTTTTCCTGTAAGGTCTGCAACACAGTTCTTAGATGCTTCGCATGCTCTGTCCCATCTTTGGAATAAATCAAAATGTCGTCAATGAACACAACGACGAACTTATCCTAGTATGGCTGAAAGATACTATTCATTAGGTCCATGATATGGCCAATGCATTCGTTAACCCAAACGGCATAACAAGAAATTCATAATGGGCATACCTCATTCTGAAAGTTGTCTTAGGCACATCCGATTTCTTAACTCTCAACTGATAGTAGACAGCCCTTAAGTCTATCTTAGAGAACACAGTGGCTCCTCTCAATTGGTAGAAAAAATCATCGATTCTTGAAAAAGGATACTTATTCTTGATAGTTGCCTTGTTCAGTTGGCGATAATCTATACATAGCCTCATCGAACCATCTTTCTTCCTTACAAACAATATGGGGGCACCTCAAGGTGAAAAGCTTGGCCTTGCGAAACCTTTATCCATCAACTCTTGCAACTGTGCTTTTAACTCTTTCAGCTCGGTTAGCGCCAGCCTGTATGGAGCAATAGAAATGGGAGCTGTTCCTGGCACCAATTGGATACCGAACTCTATCTCTCTTTCAGAAGATAATCCAAGTAATTCTTCCGGGAGCACATCGGGATATTCACATACTATTGGCACAAACTCAATCTTCAACTCTGTTTCCTTAGTGTTCAATAAAAAAGTAAGGTAGGCTTTGTACCTTTTTCTCACATATTTCTGAGCAACCATTGCCGTGATTACAACCGGCAGCATACCCAGTTCTCTTGAATCACCCCGTAGAATCTCACCATCTGGGCATTTCTTTTCAATATACTTTCTACCACAGTTTAGAATTACATCGTGCAGGGCTAACCAATCTATACCAAGTATTACAACAAACTCATCAAACGGTAACAACATAAGGTTACCTAGAAAGCATTGCTCCTGAATCGTCAAAGGACAATTCTTATAGACTTTATCAACCAGGACTGATTTGCCTAGTGGGTTCGACACTCTAATAACAAATTCCGTAGGTTCAATGGGTATGTTCATACTAGACACCAATCTCATGCAAATGTATGAATACGTCGACCCTAGATCAATTAAGGCAACAACACATGTATTAAAAAGGGAAAAAGTACACGTGAAGACATCAGGAGCAGAGGCTTTCTCTTGAGTGTGTATTGTATACGTTCTTGTCGGGGCTCGAGCCTCTGATTTTGCAATGTCTTTGGCCACAACTCGACTACCGCTAGCACTTCCAGGATACCTCAGAGGTCTACTTTGTGCTATAAGAGTTCTCGATTTCGGGGCTATATCCACTTCTTTATCAGTTCGCTCTGGGTAGTCTTTGAGGAAGTGGTCAAGAGAACCATATCTGAAGCATGCACCACTTTTCATCCGGCGCTCTCCGAAGTGAAATTTGTTGTAGCTCTTACACTTCGGCTTTTGGTCATCTACACTCCCCACACTAGTCACCATCAGGGGGCGGAAGACTTCTGATAACGTCGTTTAGAGGCTCTCGCTCTACCCGAATATCCTACTGATGAAGTGGAGCATTCATGCTGGCTTATTAACTTCTCTGTGGGAAATGAGAGCGTTTTACCACTGGACCTTTTGCCCGAAACTCGAGCCTCTCTTTTTGCTTGGTTTCTTTCATTATTGAGCTCCTCAGCCTTCTTGGCCCGATCAGCTAATGCAGCGAACTCCCGTATTTCTAGAATCCCAATCAATAGCTTAATTTTCTCATTCAGACCTTTCTCAAAGCGGTTACACATTTCTGACTAGGTTTGAACCCATTCAGTTGCATACTGACTTAGCCTTACAAACTCCCTTTCGTATTCTGCTACAGTCTTATTTCCTTGTTTGAGCTCCAGAAGCTCCTTTCGCTTCGAATTTAAGAACCTTTGACTGATGTATTTCTTCCTAAACTCTACTTGGAAAAGTTCCCAAGTGATGTTTTCCTTTGGCACCACTAAAGATACGGTCTTCCACTAGTGGTATGCAATATCCTTCAGGAGAGACACATAACATTTTAAGTACTCCTCAGGTGTGTACGATAATTCATCTAATACCCGTGTAGTATTCTCGAGCCAGAATTCGGCTTTTTCAGCATCATCGTCGATCTTAGCTTTAAATTCCTCAACCCCATACTTCCTAAGTTTGTCCAGAAGGGCTTTACCAATTCTTACAGGTGTCATACCCCGTGGAAAATCCTTATCAGGTTGGTAAGGGGCGGGGTAGGTCATGGTATGTTAGGGTGATTCCTCAAATAATCCCCAAACCATTCATCCATCATGTCAAAGAAGGCGGCTCAGGCCTCTTCTCGGCCTTCAGACATAAGCCTTCTACTACTACCAGATATAACTCATTGTACAGAAGCTGGAGCATGGCTCTCGGCACCCTCAGACTCATTTTGTGCTTGATTGGAAGACATTTACTATATTCAAAAATAATTTAAATAGTTAGGAGATATCACACTATCAATATTCGAATAATGGCATGTATAGCAAGACTCAATACTCTCCACAATAGTCCTAGAATCGACTAAACTGTAGCTTTGATACCACTAAATGTAACGCCCCTCACTTGTATCCAACAGCGGGATAGGGTTCGAGGCATTATCGGACTTAAACTTGCCAAAACGGGTCACTAAATTTTGACCAAAATTAAAACTTTTCAAACACATACATACTGTCCCTTAAACTAGCCTTCGAGGCCTAAAACATGCATCAGGGCGATTCGGGACAAAATTGAGAACATTCAATAAATTTTGGAGAACTTAATAAATTCTCTTGCTTTAGTGAGAAACCGAGAACATTCAATAAATTTTGGACAACTTAATAAATTCTCTTACTTTATTGAGTCACACGCCCATGTGGGTGGGGCCGTGTGGTCACACACAACCTAGACACACGCCCGTGTGTCTACCCGTGTGGACCTTGAAAGGCTATTTTCCAAGCCCTTAGTCACCCTCTATCAACCAATCACACTTACGGGTTACCTTAATACATAATAAAGTCAGATTACACACTTACATATAATTTTGATAAACCTCATTGCATGTAAACCTCATATCATCGGTTTTATACATGCTAGGTTAATTCTCTTTTTGTAGTAAGGGTTCCCATGCCTCATTTACACATTTAAGATTGGCTCATTCTTGTAACTCATAGCCAATTATAGCCAAACCATCCCATGCAAACATAAGCATACATAAATTTGTAGGTCATAGTCTACTTCAAAATAAACCTATTACCATGGCCAAATACAAGGAGATATGTAAAATTTTGCAAGCCTTCATATGGGCAATTCAAATGACACATATCATAAAATGAACCAAAGCCCTATACATGCCATTGAACAAAATAAAAGTGCCTATATACCAAAGCTGGACTAGTTGATAGTGTGTTGATTCTCCAACCGTCTTTCAATCTTTACAAGTCATTGAGCTTTGTAAGACAGGAAAAAGAGAGGGGTAAGCATTTACATGCTTAGTAAGCCCGAATAACTGGAAATTAAACTTACCGATTAATTAGCATACATCCATATTAAGTAATAGAACCAACAAGAATAAAATGGTTTCCCTATCACATGCACTCAATTAACAAGTTAGTCACAATAATAATGTACCATGTAATTTGTCTTAAATGAGCTTATCATCCAACATTTTCATTTTTATATCTCATGTTTGAGTTTCTTGGAAACCTCGATGGATTATCCATTTACCGTCAAGTCATAAGAGCGATCATCTCATGTACGCACTCCTGGGAACCTCACATCTTATGGCTGGATTACCAGTCCAGGCTAAATCCCTTATAGCGAAAAACACCCTAAATGAGCTCGGATCTGAATTACCAATCTAGGCTAAATTCAGACCCTAATCGGATTACCCATCCGGGCTAAACCCTCAATGCACACTTATTCTTTGGGAGGCTCGATTACTCAAAGAACACCCGTCCGAGTTGGATCCTTTCTATATTTGAGATCAATGGATTACCCGTCCGGGCTAAATCCTTTCTGCAACACATGCAGGATCTCAAGTCATATGTAAACATGGTTCATCCATCGAACTTCCTTTTTGACCTCAACCGAGACAATTACCAACATGTTATTATTAAGAATGCATTTCATATATTGTCATGCCATCATCAAATACAATTATCAAACATTCATAAGTCATGCAATTAAGCATACAATGAGTTTACTTTGAGTTATTCAAACTTACCTGGTATTCATCTCGATATCGTGTTTCGGTTATTCTAAAATCTTTTGTTTTCCTCGATCGACCCCTGGAATTTGTTCATCGGGGTCTATAACAATAAAAATAAATCATTATACTCATTATTATACTTTTTGAGTCTTAATTTCAACCCCAGTCCAAATGACCGTTTTGCCCCTAACCTATCATATTTTTATGATTTAGTCCCTAGGCTCGTATAATGAAATGAATGCAATTTCTACCTTACCCAAGCCTAGTTGAACGTTTTTCCCTCTTATGGAAGACCAAAATTTTCCATTATTTCTCATTTCTACCACACATTTTACACCTTTTGCAAAAAGGTCCTTTTAGGGGTTTTTCATGAAAATCACTTAAGAAATGGTATTTAACACACATCCAACTTTCATATTCCTCCATAAACCATCCAAATACAAGTAACTCATGCATGGGTAAATTTCCAATCATGAACCCTAGCATGAAATATGGGTAGAAATAGAGAGAGTAAGCTACCGGGATTTTAAAAATGTGAAGAACATTAAAAACGGGGCTTGGGAGCACTTACTATTGAGCTTGAAAATGTTGAAAACCCTAGCTATGGTGGCTTGAGAATTTTGGCTGGACAAGGGAGAAGAATGGCTGATTTTTTCCTTCTTTTTCCCATTTTATTTCATTAAAATGCCAAATGACCAAAATACTCTTAAGCCATTTCTTTAAAATTTCATCATGCAAGCCCATTTTTGTCGAAAAACTTAAAAATTGGGAAAATTTCTTTCCAAGACCTTCTAATTTATAATCTAAAGCAATTTTATACAAATTGCTTCTAGAATCTAAGTTTTGAAATTTATTCAATTTGGTCATTATTTCCCAATTGAACCCCTTACTTAAAGAATTTCTTCATGAAACTTTAACACATACATATTATCATATTCTAAACCTCATAATAATCATAAAATAAATATTTCAATGTTAGATTTGTGGTCCCGAAACCACTATTTTGACTAGGCCCTATTTCGGGATGTTACATGAAGTTTCTTCGACCATGCTGATTTTTACCGAAGTTTTATTAAAGATTTTTCAAAAAATTCCAAGCCTTTGTGTATGCTTTTAGAGGAAGACACCATTTTTTATTTTAACAAGGCATGTTTGGAAGCTTTTGAAGAGTTGAAAAATTGGTTAATCTTATCCCTTTATAATTGTTACACCTGGTTGGAACTCACTGTTTGAGTTGATGTATGACGCAATTGATTTCGTTGTTGGAGCTGTAATGGGTCAAAGAAGAAACAAAGTGTTTCATTTGATATACTATACATGCATTTTGACAGGAGCCTAGTTTAATTACACAATAATTGAAAAATAACTCTTTGCTATAGTTTTTGCTTTTTAAAAGTTCCGCTCTTATCTTATAGGTACAAAAGTCAATATTTATCAATCATGCGACCATTAAATACTTTCTCACAAAGAAAGATGCTAAATCGAGGCTCAGTCAATGGAAAATGTTACTCCAAGAATTTGACCTTAAGATCCAAGATAGAAAAGGTGTTGAAAATCAATTAGTTGATAACCTGTCGAGGTTGGAACAAAATGAGGTAACTCATTCACTCGTTCCTATCAATAAAAATTTTCCAAATGAGAATATCTTCGAGGTAAGCTAAATTCATGAAATACCTTAGTTTGTTGATTATGAATATTATTTAGCATGTGGAATAATACCACGAGAAATAACATACCAAAAAAGGAAGAAATTCCTTCATGATAGTTGATATTATTTTTGGGAGGATCTGTTTTTGTTTAAATAATGTGAAGATAACACAATCAGGAACTGCATAGCTGGAAGTGAAATTGGTGATATCTTGTATCACTGGCATTCATCTCCAAGTAGGGGACATTTTGGTAGTTCTCGCACTGCACCGGAGATTTTACCAACAAGATTCTTTTGGCCTACATTGTTCAAGGATGCGTATGCATACGAAAAAAATTGTAATAGATGCCAAAGGACCGGAAACTTATCAAGGAGGAACGAGATGCCCTTAGCAAACATTTTTGGGGTAGAATTATTTGACGTATAGGGCATTAGTTTTTTAGGGCTATTTTCTTCTTCTTACGGTAATAGGTATATCTTACTAGCTATGTATTACGTATCTAAGTGGGTTGAAGCTGAAGCATACCCAACAAATGATGCTAAGGTTATCATGTGAATCCTACATAAGCATGTATTTATATAATTAGCGATGAAGGATCTCACTTTGTAAATAAGTGGCTTAAATGGTTGCTTGACAAGTATGATGTGAAACATAAAATTGCCACTACCTATCATCCACAGTCAAATGGGAAAGTTGAATGGGTAAACCATGAGATCAAAGGTATCTTTGAGAAGGTGGTTTGACCTAATAGAAAAGATTGGTCTTGAAGGCTTGATGATGATTATAGGCCTATCAAACTACTTTTAAGATTCTGTTAGGAATGACTTCTTATCAGTTAGTCTTTGGAAAGACATGTCATTTGCTGGTTGAGTTGGAAAATAAAGCTTATTGGGCCTTGAAACAATTAAATTTGGATTTAAAGCAAGCTGGTGATAGAAGAATGTTATAGCTTGATGAGCTTGAGGAGTTGACGTTATTTTCATATGAGAATGCTAAGATGTATAAAGAAAAATATAAGAGATGGCATGAAAATCGTATATAATCTCATGAATTCAGAAAAAGATAGAAAGTGTTGTTGTTTAATTTGAGGCTAAGGTTATTTCATAAGAAGCTCAAATCTAGATGGACTAGACCTTTCACGATTCACAAAGTCTATCCATATGGAGCAGTCGAATTACATGATGACAAGGGAAGTATATTTAAATTTAATGGTCAACGTCTCAAACACTATTGAGATGGTTATGTTGGCTGAGTTGAAACCTCCTTCAATTTAGTAGACCTTTGATTTTTCTTCATGCTTTTATTTTTAATAAATGGCATAGTCAGAAATTATTTTTCTTAAGTTAGTATAATAAATTAAGTCTGTCTAAGAAGATTAGAACTTAAGCGGGACCATTTGTAACCCTTCCAACCTTTCTTGGGATATTAGTTTAATGTAATTAGTCGAGAAGAAATTTTTAATTTTTAATTTTAATTATATTTTTTTATGATTAATAAGAGGGTCAATTTGGCCCAAGTACTGATTATTTTTATTTTTTTAGTTCAGTTTAATTTTTCAATACAACAAATAATTGCAGTTTGGGCTTGAGGCCTAAAACAGTGAAGAAGAGGAAATTATCTATGTATGTACCGTCTAAACACCCACCAAAAACCTTAATTTTTGCTGCCACTTTATTCCCTCCATACCTTGCCGCCCAAGCATCCTTTGTAGAAAATTTTTTGCTACAATTTTACCTTAATTTGCTACTATATAAATTGTAATACCTCTAGCCTGTATCAGTCGTCAGAACAAGGTTACAGAGCATTATCGAAACTTTCAGAACATTTACAAATAAATCATGCCAATCACTGTTCTTTTTTCGAGATTATTTATAACGTCCCTTAAATGGACCCTCGAGGACCAATACGAGCATTAGAATCGAGTCAGTACTTAATTAGAGACTCTAAGAATTTTTCGCGAAATTTTAAAAATTTTTCCAAGTTACAAGGCACACACGCCCGAGTGGTCTGAGGACATGCCCGTGTGACCCTGGGACATGCCTGTGCTACAAGCCGTGTTCGATCTCGTGTAACTCTCTGACTTGTGCACACGGCCATGCCACACGCCCATGTGCTAGGCCGTGTGGTTAATTAAATTCTTTCAAAATTAGGTGTAGGTTTCATAAGGCCAAGACACACGCCCGTGTTCCAGGCCGTGTAGCACACACGGCTGAGACACACGCCCGTGTCTCTGCCCATGTGCTCAATTCTGAGCATTCTATTTTTCTCGAATTTAAGGTGCAGGGGACACACGGCCTAACCACATACCCATATACTAGGCTGTGTGTCACACACGGTCTAGACACACACCTGTGTGGACAAAATAAAACCATTCATAGCTTCATTTCTCACCCAAAATCATACCAAATTCTTGCACCAAACTTACATCCAAATAACAACCAATCCAAGCATTGAATTCAAGCAATTTAAAACATCTAACATGATATATTGTTACATGCATTCATGCTTAAATCTTACCTTTCTCAATCAATCAATAAGAAACACTTATGTTATTTCAATAAAGTAAACTTAAATACATATATATGTACCAAAACATAATCATCATTAGCCATTCCAATGGCTAGATTACAATAACCATTTATGTTTCATGCCAATATGACCAATATAACCTATACATGCCATTGTCACCATAATTGCTTTACTATATTGTACCGACATGGGCCGATGGATAGTGTGAGTGATCTCCGCCAAGCTTCCAATCCAATGAGCTTCCAATTTACTCTAAAACGGGGAAATAAAGTTAAGCATAAAATGCTTAGTAAGTTCGTATAACATGGTACTTAACCTACCATTCATTTTATTTTGAGGTAACTATGTAACGCATATTCAATCAATTTGACCTCAAACCCTACACACATCCTTATTGCCCTTGTTAGTCATATATTCCATAATAGCATCAAAACATATATGGGCTCAACAATAATCAAGTTTCCATACACATATGCTTTCCACAACATGTATTCATTTAACATGTATAAACCATTTTTTTATATTACAAATATAATTTCATAATAGTTCATCTCGAGTTCAGATTATATCATGTCAAAACTTTACTCATATCATTTGAAATGTCAAGGTCACACAAGTAGTAGTACACTCAAGGTGTACAAGTCTATAATCAAGGATGAACATTCTCATCAAGTAATTTCTATGTACCAATATCATCATCTCATACTTTCATATATGACTTGTCATGTATCATCATTTTCTTGTATTTCAGACAGATACGTGTAATAACTCATTTTATTATTCGTATCTTCTCGTATCTGGATTGTCACCCGTTGAACTTATTTGAAATATCGATGGATACATAGGTAGTACACTTAAGGTGTACACATCAGGATCCGTCAATTCATATTCAATGGTACCCTATAAGGTGCTATTTCATAGTGTACACTCTCGAGCCACACATGTATACAACAGGATTACCAGTCTGAGCTAAATCCTTTTTATAACATATGCTTTAAGGAGCTTGATCTAGATTATCCATTTGGGCTAAATCCAATCCATAACATATACTCGAGAGGGCTTATATTAGGATTACCCATCCAGGCTAAATCCTTTTCGTAATGAGGTCAATAGGATTACTCATCTGAGCTAAATCCCGTCAGCAACAAATGCAGGACCTCATTCATTTCAGGAAATCACATATCCATCAATTTTCCATTTATTCAGTCGGGATTTTAAAATTTTTCAAGCATTATTGGGCATGTGATTATTTCATACATCCATAACATTCATATACTTCAAGTAAACACATTCCACATTCGTTTCAAGCATATAAGTAACATTTTTATCATTTATCATTTATCAACATTATTATTGATCAGGCTTTGTCAGATATATTTTCAATGATATATATATATATATATATATATATGATATTTATACAATTCACAAACACAACATTTAATTCAAGCATATAAATATACACAATTTAGTTACACGAACTTACCTCGATAGTGTTCGTGTACATAAAATTTACAAATCTGACATTTTCCTCTTTCCTCGTTCTAGCTCTGAATTTGGTCTATCCAGATCTATATGAGTAAATTTTATTTCAATTCATCACATTTCATATTCAAGTGAACCCAATTTACATACTAGGAAAAATTACCATTTTACCTCTAACTTTTCCATAAATTCCCATTTCGTCACTAGGCTCGGAAAATGAAATTCATGCAATTTACTCCCTATTCGAAGCCTAACCAAAATTTCAACATAAAATTTATAGAACATATTTTCTATAAATTTCAAAACTTTTCATCAATTTTCACAACTTTACATTTTAGTCCCTAAATCATGTTTTCATCAAAAATCACTTTGTAAAAGTTGTTTATCTATCAACAACCTTTCATTTTCTACCATAAATTTCTAATTTTTAGCATATACATCCATGACCTAATTTCCATACTTTGATAACTCTTCAAATTGATCCCTCAAATAGATAGATTAAGTTATCCTAGTTTCAAAAATATCAAAATTACTAAAAATGGGACAAGAAAACTTACTCAATTTGCCCAAGAAAGTTTCTTCTCTCTCTCGTAGGGTTTGCATGGAATATTTTGGGGAAGAAAATGATATAAATGATTTTTTATTTCTATTTAATTAATTTATCATCTTTAATAATTTTGATTTCCAATTTAGTCCTTGGCCTTTTTCCAATTTTCTATGGATGAATCATCCAAAAATATCTACGAACTTTTTATTACTTGTCTAATTACTATATAAGGACCTCAATTTTTGAATTCCATAGCTATTTAACCCTTCTAGCTACTAGAATTCAACTTTTGCATTTTATGTGATTTGGTCTTTTCCGTAATTAAACACATAATAGGTAAAATTTTCTTATCAAAATTTTCACATGACATTTTAAACATATTACAGACCATGTAATAAAATAAAAATAAATTTTATTTTCGGATTGGATTTGTCGTCCCAAAACCATTTTTTCGATTTCACTAAAAAAATGGGTTGTTACATAGACTCCTCCCTATCATCATATTGTTCACACCATCCAAGCAATTAGCTTAAACCCTAGCCACCTACTTTTCTTCTCTTTACCGTTGGCCTCAAATCCTGAAAGATCTCTCTAATTTACCTCCTTGTTTCATAACCCTACTTTTGCCGTCGTAAGCCTAACACCAGAGCAACCTTGTTGTCACCACAATCATATCATTGTCGTAATGCCCTTGCTGTCGTAAATCCATCGCCATCACAATTTCTCACCTTTACACCTTGTCGATTCCTTCTTCTTCCTTTACCAAAATTTTTCTTATTCTTCGAGAAAAGTTACCATGTCTTGCAAAATAACTAAATCTTCCAAAAATACTACCGAAAACCCAATTGTGATTCAAGATTAGGAAGCGAAGGAAATATTTGATTCTATTTTCAAAAATCAACCTATGATGCCAAAAAAAAATTTCAATTTGGAGAGCAATGACAAGATGGTTATGCCACTGTCAATTCGAAAAATAGTTGATGCTTTGAATTGGAATCAATTTTGTGATGCATGATCAATGCTTGACGAGGATTTAGTGCAAGTGTTCTATGCCAATTTGACCACTCTAGAAGATAATGAAGTTCTTGTTCATAAAAAGAATGTACCCTTCACTTCTAAGTTTATTAATAATTTGTTTAACTTACTTGATCTTGAAGAAGATGAGTAATCTGCCATGATGAAAAAAATCAATTGAGATTTTCTTCAACAAGTACTTAATGTTGTTAAAAATTTGGGATCCCAATGGATTATAATAAAGTATGGTAGTCATTCTTGCCGAAGGGAATATTTAAATCCAGTGGCTAACGTATGGCTCTACTATGTTCATATAGCTTCATGCCTATCTCACATAGTTCCACCATCTTGATGGAATGAATGCTTTTGTTGTATGCAATTATGATAGAAAGATCTATCAGTGTTGGGAGAATTATTCTCAAGGAGATTCAAGATTGCGCTAGGAAAAAGACAGGAAGTGTTTCTTTCCATCATTGATTATTTCACTTTACTTGAGGGCCCAAGTAAGATTAAAAGAAAACTTGAAGAACTTTTATGTTTAAGGTTGCATAACAAGGTATGACCTTGAAAGATTAGTGGAGAATGTTGAATTATTAAACCAAGTATAAGCCAAACGAACTAGAATCTGATGAGTCATCAGCCAAATTTGAAACATAAGTTGACTCATTAAACGAAACAGAAGAAGTAGAAACATAAAAGGAACCAAACAACCCTAACCTAGGGAGGAACCAAATGCTGCTGAACCAGTTAAGCCAGGTTTTAATCCTAAGTTGACCATTCCTACTTCTTCAAACACTATGAAGAATTTAGAATGTTCAATTATGATGGATATGTAAAAATTCATGCATAATCAACAATAAGCTTACTGGAGATATGCAAAAGTTAGAGATGATACCATACTAAATACTTTTAAAAATATCTCTAACAGTTTTGTTCCTAAGTTTCTAGATCATATCTTCGAGACATGCCAAGAAGAGATTGTGGGATCAAGTGCAACAAAGAAGGGAAAAGGAAAAAGACATGGAGGATGACACGAGTTAAAAAGGGGGAATTTCTTTTTCTTAAGTATTTATATTATACATTTATATTTCTTTCCTTAGTTTTTTGTTTCGCACAATAAAATTGCAAACATCAATAAATTAAGCTTAATGCCTTTTCATTATAAACAATAAAGTAGTGTGGTAATGGGAATAAACATGTCTAGGATTGGATTGTTAAGAAAGACTTGGTACTTAAGCAATCTTCATGACTTACTTCTCTTTCCTTACAATCTTACCTGGTGTTCAGTTTTCATTCATTACTTTGTTTATGTAATGAGGACATTGCTTCATTTTAAAGAGGGGTAGGACAATATTTGCATGAATTTTAAATTTTGTTATTAAGAACGATTCACTGTTTTCACATAAGTATGCTGAAATAAAATAATGTTTAGAGAAAATGTTTGCTCATAAGTTATCTCAAATACAAGTATAATTTCTGATTTTATCTCAGTTTTCTTATGTTATCTTAAGGTATGGAATGCTTGGATGTTTTTAGATCTTATGTAGTCTTTTGTCATGAAAATGTAATTTCCCTAGAAATAGACATGCATGAAGGTTTTAGTCCTTAGAATTGTCTTAGTAGCTTTATTGAAGTGAAATACTAGGAGCCATAAGAATCTAAATATGATTTAGGCACATTTTTCTTTGGATCATTTGAGCCTTTCAAGCCTACCTGTAACACCCCTATTTTTAATGGTGACGGAATAGTGGTTTCGGGACTACAAATTTCTATCATATCGACTCATAAATATTATTTTTGGAATATTTATAGAGTCATTAGAATTGTATTGAAATTTGGTTAAGAAATTTTAGCATTTAGATAGTTAATTGAAAACAAAGGATTAAACTGAAAAAGGTAAAAAATTTAGTAAATCTTGAATTACTATTGATTTGATAGTTTAAATTTGGAATAAAAGGGACTTAAATAATAATCAATCCAATTGAATATTAATGGACCATAATAGGTTTTTAATTGGTGGTTTAATAAGGCTTTAATTAAGGGTAATTATGTAATTTGGTAAATAAATTAAAGTTTAATTAAACAAAAACCAAAATCATCATCTTTTTCATGTTCTTACCGAAAACACTAAGACATTTCACCATTTTTGGAAGCTTCACATTTGGCTAGCATAGGAACCTCGCATGTAAGTCCGTTTTAATCCCCTTTCTTGTAAATTTTATGTTTTTAATATCGTTGTAACTAGGTCCAGCTAGCTCGTACCTTCTTTTTTGATTATGTTAAAAATTTTGGAAGTTGTCACTAATAAATATTGAGTTTTTTTTATGAATATCATGTATTTGAACCTTTTATTGTGTTGTTTAATGATTTTGTAAAGTGATTTTTGTTAGATTTTGATTTTAGGATTAAATTGTGAAAATGACAAAATTCTAGGGATTGGAAGTGAATTTAGGATTCATTGGGGGCTATTTAAGGGCCTAGTGTTTTTCGATGAAATATTGATTTGAGAAAAATAGTTAATTTGATGAATTTGGGGTTGAGCGACTAAATTGCAAAAAATTATAAAAATTTGGGGTAAATGTATAAAATCAAAAAATAAAAGGGTATTAATTGTAAAATAGATTGTAAAATGAAATGTATGCTGATAATTGATGAATTTTACATTTTAGATCAAAATCCCGTGCATACTCGTGGAAAAGAAAAAATAGCGAAATAGTTTCTGAACTTCTACAACTACTACAATTCAGTCTAGGTAATTTCATACGGTTTAAAATTTAAAATTTATATGAATTGTTGAGTAGATTAACATGGTACAATTTATATATTTTTAATTGTTGATAATGAATGGTTATTTAAGATATATTATCGATTTTGATGTTCAGTGTAGATTGAATGCGAGATAGAGTACAATCGTGATTCGGTGTGTTAGGGGTATTAGAGTGGAGATGGTATTGTAGAGATATATTTTCATATTACCCGAGTAAACTGAGGTTCAATATTTTCTCGTTTGGTATGTTTCAGTTGGACTAGGTCTTATGAGCATCTGTGTGTTTTGGTTGGATTAGCTCTTATAAGTATCGGTGTGTTTTGGAGAGACTAGCTCGTGTGAGCATCCAGTGTGTTTTGGCTGATCTGATGATGTAATCTTATCCGTATGTCATTTTTTAGATTGAAAATATCGGTAAGGCAACTTATTGAGTAATTTTAATGAAATCGATATATCTGAGCTTTGAATTGATTGTTTATGATTTACCAAATGGGATTGTGGATGACAAGAAACTTTCATGGTTGTTATTACTTTTGAATTATTATACTTACTTTGGTAAGATTTATCATTTTAATATGTCGAACTTACTATGCTTCATTGAGCTTACTAGTTTTAATCTTTGATTTTGTATATACTTGAAAGATTGGACGATCGAATCAACACGCAATTCATACTATCCAGCTTAATTCAGTAGTTTTTGGAATGTTTATCTCAAATTATATGGCATGTAATAGGTTTGAATGTTAGTATTCATGTTTTGGATATGTAAAAACAAAAGTTTGAACTTGGTTGTGTAAGTTGTTTGGATGTCACCTTTTCGGTACTTTTGATATCTTAACAATATGTATTAAGTGGCTATGTGATGTATGATAAGATGACCAAACTTGTATGCTATGAAGTGGTTATAGTATAGCTAAGATATAGTATTGAACCTAGAATGGTATGGTTGGAAATAAGTTAGTTGATGAATGGTTAAGAATGGTGATGTATAGATATGTTTAATGTATGTGTTTGAGGTGCCTATATGGCATATTGGTTATATGGATTATTATCTTATTGTATGGGTCATTTTATGTCGTTTTTAAGCATGTTTTGAAGCCTTGGTCATGTATGCAAGTGTACTTAGGTTTACGCTTGTGAAGGGTGAAAGGAATGGCTTGATTTTGGCCATTTTCTTGTCCACACAGCCTAAGACATGGGCGTGTATATCAGTCGTGTGTCCCCTGTAGGTTTTGAAGGATTTCAAGTCAGGCAGTTACATGGCCTAGAACACGGTCGGACACACGGACGTGTGAAGCCATTTCGAAAGTTACATGGCCTGGAACATGGGCATGTGGCTTGGCCATGTGACCTAAGTCAGAGAGTTACATGGTCATGGACGCGGGTTGGGACACGGGTGTGTGTCCCTATTTCGATTGTTACATAGCCTGAGACACGAGCGTGTGCCTCAACTGTGTGAGTCACACAGCCGTGTGACCCCTACGGTCCAAAATTTTCAACTTTTTCCTAAACTTTCCAAATGTTTCCAATTTAGATTCTATTGTATTATTAGGGCCTTGAGGGCTCGATTAAGGGACGCTATGAATGTATTTAAATGAAATTAAGTTATGTTTGCATTGATGTATGATTTGAATGATTTACTATTTTGTTTGTTCGATAATGCTCCGTAACCCTATTTCGTCGATGGATACGGGTTAGGGGTGTTACACTACCAAATGAATTTGACCCTTGAAATTTTAGTTTGAGCCTTTAAGCCTATTTTATTGCTATTCACGTATTTCATAAGCCATATTACCATCCTTTTAAATTTTATCCTATTTTTGCATCTATCTTAACTATATCTGTCTTGGTGATCAAAATTTGAGGAAAAATATGGAAAGATGTACATGTTCTTCGTATGTAAAAAAAAAAAGAGATAAAAATCTCTGTTCAAATGTCAAAGCTAAAAGAGCAAAATAACTACTCAAAGTATTGAGAAGTATTGTTAGGCATAAAGCTTCAAATTAAGTTTGGGGGAGGTAAAACCTGTTAGTAGGAAGGATGTACCTCGAAAAGATCCAAGGAAAAGTTACAGTTAAGTTTATTAAACCTAAAAATTCACTTTTCTTTATCCCCACCTTAAGCCTAGCCCTATTATAACCTTATAAAAGGCCTATTGATTTTGATAATTATGCCGACGACATTAGTGGAGAGGAATTGCTAAGTTTAACATATGGGGACCATTAATTAAACCTTGTGATTGTTTTCTTTAATTGATGAGGAAACTTTGATTGAATGGTGAATGTTATGTATGACCTTGAAAAGCATGCACTCTATGACTTATGTTAGCATTTTTCCGCACTGAGCATGAAATTATGAAAAAATGTTTGCATGTGAGCAACTTGTCAACAAAAGGAGTTTGTGAGCGTGACTTTGTTGATGTATGTCTATGTGCAAAAGTTGACTCTACTTAAGGGTTCTATTTAAACTTATCGAAAGATTGTCTTATCTAAATTTTTTCTTTACATTACTCGTGACGAGCAATGAATTAGGTTTGGGGGTGTGTAAATTCTAATTTATATAGAGTTTTTTATAGTTGTTTTTGACGCCTTTTTATTTAAAAATAATATTAATCTCAATTATTTGATTACTAATTGGGCGAATTTTATTTATATTTCAATAATGAGCATGATCTAATGAAGAATGTGATTTTATGCTATTTTGCATTAAATTTGTGCATAACTTAATTATTTTATGCTACTAATTGATCTTGAAATTTTTAATGCAGTTGGACCAAGGAAATTATGCATGATTTATTTATCAAATAAAGCTGCGTGGACATCCCCAATTTCACTCCATATGGATGGCGAACACATACAAAATGAGTCTAGAAGTTGATTTGATCCAATTGAAAAAGGGTTAATTGATGGACAATTCTGGTAAACAACTGGTGTAATAGCCTAATTTTCAGTGGTATCGGGAATAGTGATTTGAGATCACTAAATCCGACGAGTGAGTTTGAAAATTTAATAAATTAATATTTATTAGTCAAGTGAAATTTTAGAAGTATTTTTTAATTAGTGAATTTTGTGATTTAAAAGAATTTATAGGGTAAATTGGGTTGAAAATAAGGTATCGAGACCTTAATTTCATAAACCGAGTCATAAATATTTTTATAAATATTTACAGAGTGTTAGTGAGTTAGTATTAAAGTTTCATTATTTAATGTTTTGATAGTTAATTAAATAAAAAGGACTAAATTGAAAAGGTGTAAACTAGCTAATTAAGGAAATTGTGACTAAATAGCTCAAATAATAAATAAAAAGGATTTAAAGAGCAATTGGACCTAAAATTATATAGGCTGGACGGTTGGGACAAAGAAAATAGTAAGGAAACAATGTGAACAAGGGGTAAAATTGGAAACTTTGTAAAATTAAACTTTAATTGAAATTTCATGAGAATTCTAGAGAATTTTCTTCTAAAACTTCAGAAAAACACCATAAGAGGGTTTCCTAAGCTGATTTTCATATTTTTTGCTTCAAGTAAGTTTAATTCTTGTTTATTTCTTGTAATTTTTGTGATTTTGATACTTTTACAACTAGGTCTAACTATTGAATTCATTAGTTTTTTATTCTATGAGTGATTTTAAAAGTTATCATGGTTGAGTGCTTGAAGTTTATGATGAATTAACATGGATTTGAAGTTCTAATTTTATTTGTGTGATGATTTATTAAGTGATTTCAATAGAAAGTGATTTTAGGACCTAATTGTGAAAAAGTTAAGAATAAGGGTTAGGATTGAAATTTTGATTATCAAAGGTTGTGTAGAATTTTAGAATGATGGAAGAAAGTGTTAATTGAGAAAAATAAGCTTAATTGTTAGGTTTATTAAATAAGAACTAAAGTGTAAAAACTATAAAATATGGGGAAAATATAAATTTCAAAAATTTAAGGGAGTAAACTATAAAATGAGTTAAAATTGAATTTGATGTTGATGAATGGAACTTTTATATTATAGACCAAGAGCTCAAAGAAAGTCGTGAAAAAGAGAAAATAGCCAATTAGTCCCTAAATTTTTTACAACTTCTGCAAAGTACCCCAGGTAAGTTCATATGGTTGAACTTTCATGATTAATTGTTAATTAGGAATGATTTAATGTATTATTTCATATAATTATTATTGAATTATGATTATTGTAAAAATATGAAAATTTAATTGAAAGTTCATATTAAGTGGAACGCAGGATTAAGTACAATCGTTCCGTGTTACAAGATGAATTGATAGATAAGATCATGGTTGGACCATGGCAAAGTGATTAAATGTAAGACCATAGTTAGGCTATGGCATTTCAATGAAAAGATCATAACTAGATTATGACACCGTGGACGTAAAACCATGGTTGGGCCATTGCAGTATATAAATTAGAGTAAGACCATAGCTGGGCTATGGCATTCTGATAATAAGACCATAATTGTAACATCCCGAATTAGGGATTAGTTAGAATAGTGGTTTCGGGACCGTAAATCCGATGTTAAAATAATTATTTTATGATCATTATGAGGTCTAGGATATGAAAATAAGCATGTGTTAAAGTTTCATAAAGAAATTCTATGTGTAAAGTGTCCAATTAGAAATTAGGGACCAAATTGAATAAATTGCAAAAACATAGATTCTAGAAGCAATTTGTATGAAATTGATTTGGAATATTAATTAGAGGTCCTTAAAGAGTGATTTGCCCAATTTCTAAGTTTTTGGACAAAAATGGGCATGCATGGAAATTTTGAAAGTTTAGTAAGGAAGGGCATTTTGGTCATTTGGCAATAAACTAAATAAAAGGGAAAAATCAAGCTAAAATCAGCTCATTTTCTTCTCTATGCTGCTGAAATTCTAAGGGTCTCTATAGCTAGGGTTTTCAACATTTTCAAGCTCAATAGTAAGTGCTCCCTAGCCTCGTTTTTAACGTTCCTCGTATTTTTCAGATCCCCGTAACATGCTTTCTCTATTTCTACCCATATTTCAAGCTAGGGTTATTGTTCAAAAATTTACCCATGCATGAGATGTTTGTGTTTTGATGATTTATGGAGGAATATGAGAGTTTAAAGGATAGTAATCAACTTTCACTAAATAGTTTTTCATGGAATTGGCTTAAGGGACCATTTTGTAAAAGTTGTGAAAATGGGTAGAAAAGTGTGAAATGAAAGAAAATGTGGGCTTTTATAAGCAAGAAAAATATTCGGCTAGGCTTGGGTAACTTAGAAATTTCATGCATTTCATTATACGAGCCTTAGAACTGAATTGTCAAAGTGTGAAAGGTTAGGGGCAAATTGGTCATTTTGCTCGGGGGTGAGTTTTAAATCCTAAAATGAAAAATGTATGTATTAATAGTCAAATTTTACTGATATAGGCCCCGAGGAACCAATTTCGAAGGTTAACCGTGGAAAATGAAAGGTTTCGGAATAACCAAAATACGAAACTGAAACAATTACCAGGTAAGTTCGTATAACCCGAAGTAAACTCTTAATATACTTAAATATGCATGTTCTTGAATGTATGAAAAATTAGGTATTCTTTGCATGATAATCCATGAAATGTGGTAGTGTAATTGAAAAGATGATAAATGTCCCAGTTGAAATAGAAAAGGAAATCCGATGGTTAAATTATGGCTTACATGACATGAGATCCTGCAAGTGTTGCAGAAAAGGATTTAGCTCAGATGGGTAATCTGATGATGTCAAAATAGAAAGGATCTAGCCCGGACGGGTGTTCCTTGAGTGATCGAGCCTCTAGAAGAATATGGGTACATTAAGGATTTAGCACGGACGGGTAATCTGAATTGAGGACTAAATTTAGCTTGGACTAGTAATTCAGATTCGAGCTTATGAGAACAATTGTCGTAAAAATGGATTTAGCCTGGACTGGTAATCCCGACATTGCCTTATGAGTTATTACTATGGGGGATTTAGCCTGGACTGGTAATCTTGCTGTAAGATGTAAGGTTCTCGGGAGTGCGTTCTTGAGATGATCACTTGTATGACTTGAAAAGAAATTGGGCTATCCATCAAGATTTCTGAGGAAGTTCAACGGGACTAACATGAGAAATAGAAATGGAAAATTGAATTGATAAGCTCATTTAAGACTAATGACATGATGTATTGTTATGAAACTAACTTGATGATTGAGTGCATGTGATAGGGAAACTATTTCATGCTTGTTGGAATTATTGCCTAAATATAGTTGTATGCTAATTAACCGGTAAGTTTACTTTCCAGTTATCTGGACTTACTAAGCATATAAATGCTTACCCTCTTCTCTTTTCCCTGTTTATAGAGTTCGTGGACTCTTGAAGATTGGAAGACGGTTGGACAATCAACGCACTATCGACTTGTCCTGCTTTGGTATATAGATACTTTCATTTTGTTTAATGGCATGTATAAGATTTTTGGTTATTTTGTTATATGTGTCATTTGGAGAGCCAATGTAAGGGCCTAAATGGTATTCTTATTCTTTTGTATATGGCCATGAGATATGGCTCATATCGATGTAGGTAGTAAACTTTCCAATGATGCATGTCTATGTTTAAATGTTTCATGAGATATGATGATGAGGTTTATCAGGAATGAATGATTGAAATGAAACCTAATAATTTGAGAGTGGACATAGCACATAATGGTAAATGGTTACAACATAGCCTAAATGTAAAATGTGCTATGTTAATCCCTAATACAAAAAAGGATAATTTAGCATGTACTAAACCAATGAGATGAGGTTGACATACAATTGGGTTATGCTAAGGTTGTTTAAGAGTATGGTTAAACTATGTTAAGCACCATTGAAGTCTTTAAGCGTGTATGGATGATAGAGGGTGACCAAAGGCTTGGTAAATAGCCCTAAAAAGGTCCACAAGGGTAGACACACGGGCATGTGTCTAGGTCGTGTGTGATACACGGGTAGCCCCATGGGCGTGTTGCCTGGCTGTGTGTCCCCTGCACCTAAAATTTTAGGTTAGATTGCATGGTAGTAAACACACGGGTTGAGACACAGCCATGTGTCTCAACAGTGTGGAGGACACGACCTAGAACACGGGCGTGTGCCTTGGCTGTGTGCCTCAAAATGAGTGATGATGTCATAAATAGAATGTCCGGGTTTTTGGACTTAGGCGATGGCACGGGCGTGTCTAGGCCGTGTGAGGGGCACGGGCGTGTGCTTGGCCATGTGCAAACCCCTGTAGGTTCGAAATGGAAAATAAATCCAAATAATTCAACACAGGTGAAACACACGGGCGTGCCCCTAAGCACACGGGCATCTGCTTTGCCTCCACATGGGCGTGTGAGACATAACCTAGTAAATTTTTCTATAGTTCTTGGTTTAGTCCCGGATCACTTTTAATGCATGTTTTGGACCTTGTAGGTTCATATTCGGGACACTATGATGTTGTTTAGTCGGTTTTAAATTAGAATGAAATTTTACAACCCGTATTTTCTGAAAATAACTGAGTATGTGTTTGGTAACTCCTCATACCTTGTCCCGAACTCGAATACGAGTAAGAGGTGTTACAAAAATTGGGTTATGGCACTATGAGTATAAAACCATGGCAAGGACATGACATTATATGTGTAAGACCATAGTTGAACTATGGCATCAAGAAACTGATGTACACAAATCTGTATTACGTTCTCTAATTTGACAAATATTGGTAAGTGTCATATGGTTTAATTGTGAAAGAATCTATGAAGTATTTGATATCTGAATCAAGTGAATTATATTAATTGAAGTTGTTATTGGCAGACAATATTAGTGAAATGTTCTATTTAATATTTTATTTATAATTTTTTTGGTAAGATTTATCTTTAAAGCCTCTGAACTTACTAAGCATCTATAAGCTTACTCTTGTGTATTTAATGTTCCTTGTAGATTAACATGTGTTGTGAGGATTGGATCAACACATCAGGCCGCACTATCCAAATTTCTCCGGTAGATTTTGTAATAAGACCTATGGTTTATATGGCATGTATAGGATTAGATTAGAAGTGAGTTAAACTTGAAATATGGTTGTGAATGATACATATGTCTATGATTGTATGCATATACTTAGTAACTGATTTTGGTATAACAATGAATGAGGTTACTTTGGTAAGTTTAGGTAAACGAGTTTTGTGATGATATATTTTGTGTAAATTATGATTTTTGACTTGTATTGGTTGCTTGGTTGGGATATATTAGTATATGAAAGTGTTGTGTGCATGTGGTTATTATAAAGGGTAGAAAAACGGCCTTAAAATGGCCTATTTTCGTCCACACTGGTAGAGACACAGGCATATGCCTCAGTTGTATGTGACACATGGCTATACACATGGATGTGTAGTCTGGCTGTGTGTCCCTTTCATCTTAAAATTGAGAAATAGAATGCTCAAAATTGAGCACACAGGCAGAGACACAGTTGTGTGTCTTAATCGTGTGTGGTACATGATCTAACACATGGGTGTGTGACCTGGCCATGTGAAACCTGCACCTAATTTTTGAAAAAAGTAAATTGACCACATGGCCTAGCACATGGGCGTGTGGCCTGTCATGTGATTTAAGTCAGGGAGTTACACGGGATAGGACACGGCTTGAAGCACGGGCTTGTCTAAGGGTCACATGGGCATGTCCCTTGACCACACGGACATGTGTACCCTGTACTAAGGAATAATTTTAAAATTTTGCAAAAAAAATTTTTGAGTTCTTGATTCAGTCCCGACTTATTTCTAATCCTTAAATTGGGCTTCGAGGGCCTATTCAAGAGAAGATATGATTAGTTTCAATTATGAATAATAAAATGACATAAATTGTGTGTAATTGATCTGTAAATTTTGGTAATACTCCGTAACCCTGTTTCGGCAATGGACATAGGTTAGGGGTGTTATAAGTGGGTCACAAACCATCCAAACAAGGGAGAAGAAGCCCAATTCGGCAAAGGCATTTGGACTGATCACAAATTCACTTTGGGGATATTTACTAGAGGTCCTTACACTTGCAAATAAATAAGAAAATAGCACACCAACTTTGCCAAAGAAACCATCCACCCCTTGCTTGATGCAAGCATGATATCATGCATTAATCAAGCAGCCAAACAACTCCCTTCTCCATAAATTACGGTCGGCCATGGGATGGAAAACCATAAGAGATTCATCATGCTATTCTTAGTAAACACCTACCATCTTTCACTATCAATACCTACCTTAGTTCTTCAGTTCAATAGTCCCTTAATCATTTCTCATTTCTCAAACATCATTCATCCCTTACTATCACTTCATTTTCCCATTTTCTTTCTTTCTTTCCATGTATAAACATCTATATTTCCCTTAGCTAGCAAATCCTTAAGAAATTACTCTCTTGGCCAGCCACCTTGAGGAGAAGTTTGTGGAAGAGCAGCTTTGAGAATTAGAGGAATCATCCATGATTAGTCACCACACTTATCAAAGAGTTTCTTCTTCCTTTTTACTATTTCTTAATTATTCAATATGTTTGTAAAAAAGCTTTGTTGTTTTTCATCAACAAGGGTAGCATAATTTTGTTTAGATAGGATGATTGCATCAATTCAATAAAGTTTATTTAAATCATGTTATGGTGTTTTGTGCCTCAATAGATCATGTTTTCAATTAAAATCATGCATGTATTTCATTCATTAAAATGTGATTAAATGCATTAGAATTAGTTGCTTAATTCGACCCATATTGTGTTTAAGAAACACAATAATTGAAAAGTGCATGCTTAATTTATATCCGACCCAGTATAAATTATGGTTCGTAATAACTTGACCAAGCTCTATTAACTTGTATAGTTTTTAGGTTTATGTGATTAAATTATTTTAAACTTACCCAGTCCCTATTACTTCACATGAATTCTAAGAAACCATTAGTTAAATATGGTCATTAATATGAATATTTCTCTAGAAAATTATTAACATGATAAGAATAAACTAAGTTACTTGATGTGATTATCCTAGCCTATTCATGTTATTGTTGTTGAAATATTGTGAATTCTACTACTAAGTCCGTCTCATCCATTTTATTCATTCATCATACTTAGATTAATTTGTATTACAGATTGTTTTGCATTTAGTTATTTATTTTTACATCACAGCACTAAAAAATTATTGTGTTTTTTTCACCTAATTGTTAACTTTAATTTTATAATTAATTGATTAACATACAAAGTCCCTGTGGAGACAATAGCTGTTTTACTTACTTACTAGTTGATAATGACTGTGTACACTTGCAAAAGCCACGTATTACAAGAACCTTCTTAAAAAAGCATGTGGGGGTAAGGTATATTGAAGCTCAAACATTAGAGTTTATTGAGCTCACTCAGGGTGATAGGACTATGGTTGAGTTTGAGGACGAATTTTTGAGATTGAGCAGATATGCTTAGAGTTTAGTAGAGATAGACTATGATAAGAGTGTTTTCTTTGAAAACGGATTGTGATATGACATAAAAGCGTCAGTGGCTCCATAGCAAGAGAGATTCTTCAAAATGCTAGTTGAGAAGACAAATATTACTGAGGAACTTAAACTCATGGAGTGCAAAAGGAGAGATAAAAAGAGAGGTTAAAATAAGAATAAGAGGGATTCAGGTCCCTCTAGTTTAGCTCTATAGCCTAAGAAAACATGCTAGATTTGTTAGATCTTAGTAGGCCAAGGCAGCTTTCAGGGTTGAGCGAGTTCTGATTTTTGGGTATTGTGATAAACGCCATCCGAATGAGTGTTGGAGGAAGATTGGAGCTTGCTTTAAATGTGGGTCTACTGAGCATTGGATTATTAAGGGTCCTTGTTTGGTTGAGTCGGTGCGAGCTCCAGTTTAGGATCAGATTTAGCCTTAGAAGGCAATTCAGTAGCTTGTTAGGGGTTGTGGTCAGTTCAGGGGTTGTAATGGAAGTGGTCGTGGATAGAGGGCACCGGACCGAGGTGTAATTTAGAATGAAGAGAGATAGCCTACTTTGGCATATGCGGTGAGGTGTCGCGAAGAAAGAGAAGCGACCAACGTGATAGATGGTATGTTTATTATGCATTCTCATTCTTATTTTGCTTTGATTGATAGTGGTTCCACTCATTCATATATTGCTAGTAGTGTGTCTGGTAATTTGGGGATTTTGGTTGAGGATACTAGTAATGGAAGTTTTGTGATTAGTCCATTGCAAGTTAATAAGGTGTACAAGAGATGCCCGTTAAAGATTTAGGGATATGTATTTTTGGCTGATTTGATAGAGTTATCATTTAGAGAGTTTAGCCTGATATTGGGTATGGATTGTCTGTGGAACATCGGGTCGGTTTGGACTATATTTCTAAGAGGGTAGCTCTAAAGGTGGGGGATGGTGAGAAAGTTATGATGGTCGGTAAGCATCAAGATTACTCTCTAATGTGATTTTTGCTAGGGTAGCCAAGAAGTTGGTTTGAAAAGGGTGTGATGCGTATTTGACTTATGTTCATGACACAAGTGTTGTTGGTTCAGCTGTGAAGGGAATTCAAACAGTTAAGGATTTTCCAGATGTCTTTCTTGAGGAGTTACCTAGGCTACCATCGAATAGAGAAGTTGTGTTCAGAATTCAAGTTTTGCTTCAGGTAGCTCTGGTGTCCATCACACCTTACTGTTTGGCATCGAAAGAGTTGAAAGAATTTATGGTACAACTTTAGGAACTTTTTGATAGGGGGATCATTCGATCTAGTGTGTCCCTGTGGGGAGCACTGGTTTTTTTTTGTTAAAAAGAAAGATGGTACTTTGAGGATGTGTGTGGATTACCGATAGTTGAACAGGTTGACAATAAAGAATATGTACCCACTGTTGAGGATTGATGATTTGTTTGATCAGTTCCATAGGGCATCTGTGTTTTTGAAGATTGATATTCATTTTAGGTACTTGATAGTCACAAAACTAACTATAAATACGAATAACGCAAGTGCACCTATCGATAAATAGTATAACTATGGTGAGTAGAGATATCGTATCCATGAGGACGAAAAGTATTAGTAATGATCATTTTTCTATTATTTAGCCGGCATTTTGGAGTGATGGGTTTTAAACTAAAATTACTAAACTAATTTACTAAGAACTCAACAAAGAATAAAAAAGGAAAATAATCGAAAGATAACCAATGTGAGAGACAATACCCAGGAAAGAATCCACTTAGACTTCACCTATTATTTTGAATCTAAATTAAACAATTTATTCACTTGGTGTCTTGATCCGTAAAAATCCCTAAATTTTGCTAATATCTCTTTCAAGAGTAAGAACAACCGACTCTAGGTTGATTAATTGAAATCTTTTCCTAATTAAAACCCCTATTGCCGCATTAACTAGATCTATGGATTCCCCTATTATATTTGACTCTAATCCTTTAGATTTATGTTGCCCTATTTCTAAGACTGCATGCAACTCCACTCAATTATGCTAGATCTACTATTAAACAATGACTTTTCCTCCATTGAATTAAGCACATTATACATGAATTAATATCCCAAAAATATTAAAACAAGAAATTAGCACACATAATTGAGAACAAGAATCAAGTATTTAACATGTAAAACAAAAATCAAATTGTAACGCCTCAAAATATTTGTTTATGTTTTAGTAATTGTTTGACACAAATATCTGTTTGCTTTAGTGGTTTAGTGTTCTGGGAGTGTCTAAGAGGTCCTGGGTTCAAGCCTTATCTTCGAAAAATTCTATTATTTTTGGAATTAAGCCCTACCTTTTTTTAGTGGACTTAGATTAAATTGTCTATAATTTTATATCAGAATGAGCTTGCTGGTTCAAGTGGTAAAGGAATTGGAGCATTGAAGGTTCTGTGTTCGAGTCCTAGCATTAGCGTCTATTTTTTTAGTCGGCTGTGAGATGGAATTTCAGTTGCATCAGAATTCTGAGTAGTGGGTGGTTAAGATGTAGTGGGATCATCAAAGATTAAATTTGATTTTTATCTTGTTTTGTTGTTTTTTCTCTTTCTGCCGAAATTCTTTCTACTGTTTCTAATGTCCCTTTTCTCCTTTTCTCTTTTCCTTTTTGTTTCTCTAAAAATTTTGCTTCATCCCCTAAGCTTCCATCATTATTTCTATAATCACAGTTCTTCCGTATGGTTTCGGTAAGTAGGGTTTTGAAAGTGGTTTCGATTTCGTGTGATTTTGGAATTTAGTGTGGTAGTGTGGGTTGGGGGTTTTTGACAATTAAGGAATCTATTTTCGTAGGTAAATACGTGGAATTAGGGAACAATACTTTGAGGACGTGATTTGTGTGTGTAGCTGTTTCCTTTGGCATTAAGTTAGTTTGGTGCTGATTTCTTATTATCGAATTCGTTAACCAATCCACTAAATTGGTTTGGGGTACTCCAATTTAAGGTTTCGAAAGGCTTTTGATTACTTTAGCATCAGATCGATATAAGGTGTATACTCAAAACGCAGAAAAATGAGATTTGGCAAAAGCCAAAAAACCCTATTGTCGACGCCACATTGTCGTGTTGTAGGCCGTGTGTGATGACACGCCAGTGTGATCAATGAAGGCCAGGCCGTGCGCAAGACACGACCATGTGATGGCCAGAGTGTGGTCGTGTGAGCCACACGGGCGTGTGGTATTTGGGCCAGGCCGTGTGATCCACACGACCAAGGCCAATCTAGGCATGTGGGCCACAAAAGTAACCCACACCGACATGTGGGCCCATATGTCTAAATTTTTGCCTTGGGTTGCACGGGTCATCCCAAATGATTGTGGGCCTACGGTAGGGTCGGTAAGGGCTAACAAACCCTAAACAGTATGATCTATTTGACTGATATCCTATACTGAGCATGATAGAATTGTACATGTATGATTATTGATCTGGTTAATAGCATGTTGAGCATGTTAAGTTGTATAATTGTTTTTGTATTTGTTACTGTTATTAGGGTGGGATGATGTATATTGGAGGAACTATTCTGAAAGGCAGCATACCTATTATTTAGCAACATGGTTGCTTTATATTTGTTATGTGCCGCATCGGTACAACATGGTGTGTAGGGTTGGGTAGATGTTTTAAACCCCACATGGTGTGTAGGGATGGTCAAAGTATGGTGTGTAGAGGATGGGGGTAGGATATCTGATTTCTGATTCTCATTTGCATATCTGTATCTGTAATGGGCGTAAGCCCGAATATGTATATGACTGATTCTAATTTTTTGTTTGTGAGCATGCTTAATTCTGTGGGGTTACACACTGAGTTTACGTAAACTCACTCTTTTCTGTTTATCCTGTACATGTAATCCACAGTCTTAGGCAGATCGGTGCTGCGGGGCCCCTTGGTAATCACAGGTTTAAATTGGTTATGGTTACAATTTAAATTTTTATGTTTTGGTTTATTTTGGGTTTATTTCATGTAATTTGGACTTTATGGACTATTTTAGTTTAACTTGGGTTAAACTGCAATTTTATGATTTTATAACTGCAAACTCAGATTTTACCAAAAGCAAGGACTTTTGCTCTGTAAAATCTTGAACAATTGTTTTACCTCTAAGCGATTAAATGAACGAGAGCTTTGAAATTGTTAATACCTAAAAGGGGTAATGAACTGGTATGGTTTTAACTTAACGATAATAGTTTTCAACCCCATTTTATGTGACACTTCTGGATTCGGCCATAATGTCTAGGCCTGGTTTGGAGTGTTATATTTAGTGGTATCAGAGTTAGGTTGTAAAACTCAGCTGTGAATTTTGGGCTCCAAAATATGTTTAAAGAATTGGTTTTCAAATGGTTTAAAAATATTTTGATTAAGTATGTTGTACACTGAGTCTCTGGTGCCGATCCTTTAAGTATTCTAAAACTATTATAGTTTATTTTGAATTACTATAGATAGCATACTTTGAAAAACACTATAGTTAGCATTCTTTGAAACTGTACTGAAACGAATAGAGATTGAAACTTTCGAAAATTTACTGAACTTCTGATATTTATTACATACAATATCTGTTAATAAATAATGAACTGATTCATAAAACTCTTAATGTAGATAAAATAGAATTATACAATGAGTACACGAGGTATCCGTGGACGTGGTACTCGAAGTCGAGGTAGAGGCCATAGGAGACTCGAGCTGAGTTCTCATCTCTAGGCAGCATGCCAAATCTGGACACTAGTGAGACACTTGTGTCACCTACTACTTAGACTGGGTCTTAGAGTTTTTCGGCTGGGGACAACGCACTGTCCCAAGCTATGCTGAGGATATTAGAGAGGGCTACTGGACCCAATCCTGGATTTGGGGGCCGAGGGTCGGTAACTGAGCGACTCCGGTCTAATGGAGCTGAGTTATTTAGGGGTGTCATAGGAGTCGGCCCTAATGTGGCTGAGTACTAGTTGGAGGCCATTGAGAGAATTATGGATGATCTAGACTGTACCTCTGAGTAGAAATTAAAGGGTTCAGTCTCATTGCTTCGCGATGAGGCTTACCAGTGGTGGTTGACCGTTAAGAAGGGCACTCAGCCTGATCGTCTAACTTGAAAATTCTTTATGACTACATTCCAAAGCCAATATGTGGGAGCTAGTTATGTCGATGCTCGCAGGCGTGAGATTCTGTGTAACGCCCCAATTTTCGGGTTTTCTGTGTTTCTGTGATTTTTAAAATTTGTGTGTGTTCTGGTTGGTTAATATATATATTTTAGTAGGTTAGTGGGCCTTTGGAAGGCCCAAAATTAAGTTAAATCCATGGTAGTCTTCGGAATTTTAATTTTATGAGCAAGTGATGCAATTGGCATTTGGTCTTTTAAGAGTAAAGGGGTAAAAGATGACACAAAAAGGAGTGTGGTGTAGTGACAAGGTGGCGCCACTTAGGGGACAAGGAAGTGACGCCATAGAGGAAGCAAGGGGTCCAAGGTTCAAGTCTTGGCTCTTGCAATATATTTTGGTTTTTCTTTTCAATAAATCTGGAAGCAAGTAGGTGCGCTTTAAAGTTTAATGTGTTGGATTTGAGACACAAATGAGTTGATGGCCTAGTGGTGGTGGCTTGAGTTGGCATGTGAGAGGACTTTGGTTCGAATCCCTTGGCACGCAAAGGTTGATTATTTTGATATGTTGGGACGGCAATAGTGGTGTTGGTTTTAAACTCTGGTGATGGAGGGATCCCACATCGGGAAGCTAAAATAAGAGTAGATGGAGAGCTGGCTTTAAATAGAGCAAACCATGAGGAGAGTAGGCATACCCTTCTTAGCTGATCCCTTTCGCTTTGTGACGTGCTCGTTTGGGTTAGGCGTCAGCTAAGAGTGTTGGAGCACGGATTAACTGCAGTCTCCTAACAGGTGTGTATTTCTCATTACTCTAGCAGTAGGACGGCTATTTCGGGCCACGATGGGTTGAAATGGGCCATGTGGTCCCAATGGGTCCATAGGCCCAAGTGGATAAGTTGTAGAATTACTAAAATACCCCTGTAGGGTAGGACTACTGATTTACCCCTGGAGGGTAAAATGACTATTTTGCCACTCATGCGTAAATGACTAACTTGTGTGATAATTGGGTTAGTTGACATGGATTTATGTTAGTTATCATTAATTCGTAAGTCTAAAGTGTTAGTGATCGATTGTAGGATTATCGCGAGGGAGATATCGTCATCAATTGTCATCAACCAGGTGTGTAAACGACACCCTCCCTTAGACTGAATCGGTAAAAGCTGAAATACCGAAATGTTGGTATTTTGTGAACTCACGAGCGTGCGAGCGCTCTTGAGACAGTTGTTAATGAATATGGTGCATTTGGATGATTAGAGTGCAGAGTGTGCATTTTTGTGCACAGCGGTATTTTTGGGCTTAATGGGCCGAAAACGGGCCAATGGGCCAACGGGCCTACTTTGGTAAAAAGACGAGGTAAGTACTTCTAATTACTTGGTAAACGTTAGAATGAGCATGAAACCTTAGCAATAGGTAATAATTACTGAAATACCCTTATGCATGCAAAATTATGATTTTACCCCTAGGGTTATATTTTTTCTGCAGAGCATGATGTTCTGTTTCTGTATACGTATGCCATGACATATTATTTCTGGTGCATGGGACATGGGTTTATATTGATGGAGGAAGCGTTACGGCGACCTCGCATGCAATCGTGGCCTAGCCACAATATTCAGATCTGGTGACTTCGTCACAATATCCGCACCTCACTGCAATTTACGTAATTATGTAGCGGTTGTGTGGGTCGAGTAGTCTCCTCACATGGTGTAAGGCTGGTGCGGGGTGTTATGGATGGCTCGGGTTGGGATTTACGCATTCATGATATATTTGTTCAGATATCGCTATGGGCCTATGGGTTTCATTCGATTTTCAGATGGGCCAAGGCCCAGATAAGTCTGACTCTAAGGTTTGATCTGTTTTAGGCTATGGTTGGGTTATGTTACACACTAAGTTTACCGAACTCACCCTTTATTTTCATCTCTACAGGAAATCCCCAACCATAGTGAGCTTGGAGCTGTGAGGGATTCGGAGTGGCCACATCATCTGCAAAGTTGGTTTTTCTAAGTTAGTTTATTTTTATTATTTTTATATTCTGATTTAATTTTGGGTTTTAAGTTGTAGTAAGGCCGCTATTTAAATTTTTCCTTTCCGCTATGGTTTTATTTTCTGATTATATTTATACTATGACGAAACTGCTAGTGTTAGGCTGCACAGGTTTTCAAAATTAATGAACATTTTCATGACTCAACAAGCACAACAAGTGGATAGCCTAAAGATTGATAAACCGGCTTTTCATTCAACCGCTGTTTCTACAAAGACCACCCCAATCACTTAAACCAATGAATGCATACTAAGTCGTAAGTCCATGTGACACGTCAGATCTGGCCATAACGTCTGGGTCGGGTTTGGGGTGTTACGTTCTGAATCTTACACAAGGTGACCGATCTGTGGTCGAGTATGAGGCCGAATTCCTGAGGTTGAGTTGCTATGCTCGAGGCATGGTGGCATCTGAATGTGAGAGGAGTGTTCATTTTAAGGATGGGCAGAGAGATAATCTAAGGGTTTTAATTGCTCCACAGAAGGAGAGCGAGTTTTCTATTCTGGTTGAGAAAGCGAAGATCGCAGAAGATGTAAAGCGTACGGAGCGTCAGAATAGAGATAGGGAGAGAGGTAAGAATAAGAGGGATTCAGAGCCCTTGAATTCTATGTAGAGGATTAAGAAAAAGGCTAGACCCGATGGGCAAGTTAGAGTGGGAGCCCTATTGCTTCTACTGGGATGCTGCCTTGTGAAGATTGTGGGAGACACCATCCGGGCGAGTGTTGGAGGAGGATTGGGGCTTGTTTGAGACATTAGAGCACCGTATTAGAGACTGTCCACAGTGGGCAGATCAGATGCAAGCTCCGAGTTATGTGCAGCCTCAGAGGGTAGCTCAGCAGCCACCTAGGGGTCGTGGACAGGCTAGAGGTGGTAATGGTTTGGGCCATTGACAGAGAGCACTGGGTAGAGGTGTTGGTTAGACCGAGGCAAGTTAGCCTGCTTTGGTTTTTGCTACACGTCGTCAAGAGGACAGAGATGCTCCTAATGTCATCACTGGTACTTTTTTTATATTTGATGTACCATGGCTTTGATAGACATAGGGTCTACTCACTCATACATAGCTAGTACTGTATCTGAAATGTTGAGGATTTCTGTGGAGAACACTACTAATGAGGTTACTATACTGAGTCCATTGGGGCAGTCTGTTCGTGTTAGTAAACTCTATAGGGATGTTCTGTTAGAGGTGCAAGGGACTGTGTTTTTAGCTAATTTGATGGAGATTCCATTTGGGGAGTTTGACCTAATTCTGGGTATGGACTGGTTTGTAGAGCACCGAGTCAGTTTGGATTGCGCATATAAGAGGGTTGTTCTGATGACCAAATATGATGTGGAGGTGGTTGTGATTGGTGAGCGTCGAGACTATTTTTCACATGTGATCTCTGCACTAGTAGTTGAAAAACTGGTCTGAAAAGGGTGTGAGGTGTACTTGGTGATAAACCGTAATTCATACATATTTTTATCCCATGGTTAGCACATTTTATGGATAATTTTTCCTTAAAATTGGTGAATTCGATGCTCCTAATGCCTTAATTTCATGTTTTATACTTAAGTGAGCATAGGAGAGTGGAAAGAACGAGAAACGGGCCAAAAATGGAGAAAATAGGCCAACGTATGAAATCAACACGGCCTAGACCTCCTCACACGGGCAGACCACACGGCCTTGTCAATTTGGCAGAATCGAAGCGTGACTCACATGGGTAGACCATACGCCCGTGCCTATTTAACAGGCTTGACCACAACCTTAAGCAATCGTATACGGGCGTGTCACACAGGCGTGTCCTTGTTGAGCCTAAGTTTAGTCCAATTTGAAAAAGGTCAATTTTGAGAGTTCTTAGGCATTCCAAAGCCTATAAATACACCCTAGAGGAGGAGGAAAAAGGGACACATAGGGAAGGAGGTAGGGAACTGCTCAAGGAAAGCCAATAGATCCGTCTCAGAAGCCAGATTCATCATCAAGACTGAAGATCTCCCCTCAATTTCCCTTCAGGAGTTTTGGGTTTTTCTTTATGTTTTGTATTCATTATTCTTCTGAGATGTTTACCTTTTTAGTTATGAACTAAAACCCCTAAATACCTAAGGGGAATGAAACCTAAGACAGATCTTGTTATTATTATCTGAATTGTATGATAAATATTTGACTTGTTATTAATTCTTGTTTTGATATTCCAGGATATTGATTCAAGTTAAGCTCTTATTCAGAGGAGGAATAGACCATGTCTAAGAGTACATTTGTCATAATTAAGTTGAGTTGATTGCGCGCCTAGAGATAGGGTGACAAGATTTTGCCGAATTTGGGTGAAACCTAATAAGGGGATCCATAGATCAAGTTAATGCAACTCTAGAGAGTTAATTAGAAAGAGATTTCAATTATTCAACCTAGGGTTAGACGTTGTTAGCCTCGAAAGAGATAATAATATAACTTAGGGATTTCTACGGATCAAGTCAAATGAATAAATCGTTCGATTCAGAGTCAAATAACAAGTGGAGTCTAGGTGGATTTTCCTTAGGTATTGTCTTGATTCAATTGTTTTTCCAAAAACTAATTCTCCAATTCTATTTTCTGTGATTTATTAGTTTAGTTAATTAGTTAGTAAAAACAAACCCCATTATTCTTAGGCTAGATAATAAAAAGACAGTCATTACTAGTACTTTTGGTTCCTTTGGGTTCGATAATTCGGTCTTGCTAAAACTATACTACTGTTCGATAGGTACACTTGCCTTCATCATGATAATAGTTAGTTTCAAGAATGATTCATTATAAATATTTAAAACCTGTAACGAATATCACACATCACTTGGCTTACATAAATGTTCTTGATTCTGGAGACTCTGCTATTGGGAATATTAGAATAGTAAAGGATTTTTCAGATGTCTTCCTTGAGGAGTTATATAACACCTCTAACCCGTACCAGTCACCTAAATAGGGTTTCGGAACATTACCAGAACATACAGAATATTTATCCTTTAATTCATGGAAGTTACTATTCATTAATCGAGGTTATTCATAACTTCCCTTAATTAGACCCTCGAGGTGCAAAATAAGCATTAGAATCGAATCGGGACTTAATCGGGACCTCTAAGAATTTTTCTCGAAATTAAAAATTTTTTCTAAGGTGCAGGGCTCACACGCCCGTGTCGTCTAAAGGACACGCCCGTGTGACCCTGGGACTCACCCGTGCTAGAGGCCGTGCGGTTAATTATTTTAATTTGAATTAGGTGCAAGTTTCACACGACCAAGACACACACACTTATTCTAGGCTGTGTGGCACACAAGGGTAAGACACACACTCGTGCCTCTACTTGTGTGCCTAATTCTGAGCATTTTGTTTCTCAAAATTTAGGTGCAGGGGACATACGGCCTAAACACATGCCCATGTTACCAGGCGCTGTGTCACACATGGTCTAGACACACGCCTGTGTGCCGTCCCGTGTGGAAAAAATGAAGCCATTTCCTAGCTTCATTTCTCACCTAAAATCACCTAGGAACTTGTACATAAAACACTCAACCAATTCCAACCAATTAAAGTTTTTAAAGTAGGCAATTTCATCATTTAACAAGGCATACCAATTCATGCATATATGATTACCAACTCACTTTAGCTTAGCTTAGGCATTAATAACATTTGGTCACATGAACTTAGCATAACATATATGGAGATATATGTATATAGCATAATAGCTTGCTAAATCATATCCAAAATGAACCATCACTACGCATTCCAATGGCTAAGTTACAAAATGACATTTCAAGCCACTATTGGCCAAGTTTCCCTATACATGCCATTACACCAAAATGATTTCACTAAATATATCGAAAATGCTAGTTTATAGTGTGATGATGCTCCTACGATCTTCCAACCTTCACGAGCTTTCGAACACTATAAAACAAGGGAAAATAAAAGGAGTAAGCATTACATGCTTAGTAAGTTCGTATAACAAAAACTAAACTTACCAATCTTGTTTATTAAAATCTAGGCATACAATGTTATGTTTCCATCCTTTTAGCTAAATAGCCTAATCACATACATTTCATCAAACATGTAAGTTACCAACCATTCATATAAATCAAGTAACATAGATGAGCTCATCAAGCGATGTTCTTTCAAGTCATTATAATTATATCTCAAGATTTTCATGCCAAGTCAAGAGTTATATGTCCATTGAATCATTGAAATCTTGATGAAGGCTCAAGTAGTACACTCGAGGTGTACGATTCATTAATCTGTCAAATTTTCTTGTGTGTACCCCTTAGGGTACTTAACCAAGGAACACACTCACGAGCCACATGTCATAACAGGATTACCAGTCCAGGCTAAATCCTTTATATAACTTATGCTCACAAGAGCTCGATTAGGGTTACCAATCCAAGCTAAACCATAATCATAACGTGTGCTTGAGAGGTATGATATCGGGATTACCCGTCTGTGTTAAATCCTTTATATAAAAAGGTCATTAGGATTACTCGTTCGAGCTAAATCCTATCCGTAACAAATGCAGGACCTCATTAATTTTGGGAAAGCATATACATTTATCGGAATTCAATATTCAATCGGGACTTAACCTCTTTTTCATCATTTCAAGCATGTATCAATTTTCCATCATAGCATACAAATAAGCACATCAAAATAAATCACATTACATACAAGCACAACATTTAATTAACTTAATTACATATCGATTAAGTTACACAAACTTACCTCAACACTTGTTCGCGCAATAATCTATTGATCCGAAATCTTTTCCTTTCTTCGATCTAACCTTGAGTTTTTGTTTTTTGGATCTATATAAATAATTTAATCATTAATTTCATACATTTCATACTTAGACGGGCTTAATTTATGTCCTAGGCAAAATTACCATTTTTCCCTTAATTTTTTCAAAAATTTTGATTTTGTCCCTAAGCCCAAAAAATGAAACTTATGCAAATTACTCCCTATTCCAAGCCTAACCAAAACCCCATTACAAATTTTCCAGCACATGTTTACATAAAATTTTAGAAATTTTCCTTCAATTTCAGAAGTTTACATTTTAGTCCCTAAATCAAGTTTTCATCAAATATCATCTTACAAAAGTTGTTTATCTATTAATAATCTTTCATTTTCAACCATAAATTTCTAATTTCCAACATAATACATCCATGACCCATTTTCATACCTTGATAACTTTTCAAATTAATCCCTCAAATAGAGAGATTAATTATCTAGGTTTCAAAAATACCAAAATTACTAAAAACGGGACAAGAAAACTTACCCAATTACACCTTGAAAGCTTCCTTTCTCTCTCCTATGGTTTCCATGTGTTTTTAGGTTGAAGATGATGAAAATAAGAAGATATAATTTCTTTTCATCTTTTAATTAATAATGTATTTTGGTATTTCCAATTTAGTCCCTTGTTTTTTTCTATAATTTCATGGATGAGTCACCATAAAAATCTACAAACATTTATTAATCATCTAATTACCATATAAGGACCTTAAGTTTTGAATTCCATAGTTATTTGATCCTCATAGCTACTAGAGTTCAACTTTCACATTTTATGCGATTTAGTCCTTCTAGTAATTAGGCACTAAATAGATGAAATTTTCATATCAAAATTGTCACATGTCATTATTATCATATTATTGGCCATATGGTAAAATAAAAATAAATTATATTTTGGATCGGATTTGTGTTCCCGAAACCACTGTTCCGATTTCACTGAAAAATGGGCTGTTACAAGTTACCGGGATTACCTCCTAATAGGGAAGTGGAGTTTGGGATTGAGCTTCTTCTGGGTACGGCTCTAGTGTCCATTTCTCCCTACCGTATGGCACTGAAGGAGCTTACTGAGCTTAAGACTCAACTACAAGAGCCTCTGGACCGTGGTTTCATCTGTCCTAGTGTGTCTCCATGGGGAGCACCAGTTCTGTTTGTTAAGAAGAAGGATGGGACCATGAGGATGTGTATCAATTATCGATAATTGAACAAGTTGACTGTGAAGAATAAGTATCAGCTTTCGAGGATTGACAACTTTTTTGATCAGTTCAGAAGGGCTTCTGTGTTTTCGAAGATTGATCTTCAATCTGGTATCATCAGTTGAAGGTTAAGGAAGCTAATGTACATAAGATAGCATTTAGGACTTGTTATGGACATTACGAGTTTCTAGTAATGCCTTTTGGATTGATGATTACTCCGGCTGCATTTATGGATCTAATGAATCATGTGTTTCAACCTTATTTGGATCAGTTTGTGGTGGTCATTATTGACGACATTCTGGTATACTCTAAGACGGAGGATGAGCAAGATGAGTATCTTAGAGTTGTGCTTCAGACTTTGCGTAAGAAATAACTTTATGCCAAGTTAAGCAAGTGTGAGTTATAGTTGCGTAAAGTAACTTTTCCAGGGCACGTGGTTTCTGCTGAGGGATCCGTGTGATCCTCGAAAGATCGAGGCTATGGTCGATTAGGAACAGCCTCAGAACATATCTAAGATCCGTAGATTTTTGGGTTTAGCGGGATACTATCAGTGGTTCGTTGAGGGGTTCTCTTTGGTTGCTACGCCATTAACTAAGCTTCTGCGCAAGGGTGTTCCGTTCATCTGGATCATCATGCAGCAAGAGAGCTTTGAGAAGCTCAAGTCTGTTCTGACTCAAGCTCCTATTTTGATACAACTTGAATCTAGAAAGGAGTTTGTAGTGTATAGTGACGCGTCGCATGTCGGTTTGGGTTGTGTTTTGATGCAGGAGGGTAAAGTTGTGGCTTATGTGTCCCGTCAGCTTAAGACACATGAAGGGAACTATCCGACGCATGATTTGGAGTTGGTTGCAATAGTCTTCGCGTTGAAGATCTGGAGACATTATCTGTATCGTGAGAGGTGTATCAGCTACACTAATCACAAGAGTCTCAAGTATGTCCTTACTTAGAAGAAGTTAAATCTTAGGCAGCATCGTTGGATTGAGCTGCACAAAGATTATGACTACACTATTGAGTATTATCCTGGTAAGGCAAATGTGGTAGCAGATGCTCTAAGCCGAAGAGCGATGTTTGATTTGAGGACGATGCTTGCTCACCTTAGTCTGTTTGATGATAAGAGTCTATTAGCCGAGTTGCAAGTTAAGCCAAGTTGGATTGATCAGATTCAGGATAAGCAGTTAGGGGATGAGTCTCTGAGCTTGCAGTTCCAACAGGTTGTGAATGGTACTACCTCAGATTTTGGGTTAAACAATGATGGTGTTTTATGTTTTCGAGGACGGATCTATGTGCCTAACGATTTTGATCTGAGGTAGTTTATTCTGAGGGAGGCGTATAGTAGCTCTTATGCTATGCATCTCGGCGGTAAGAAGATGTACGTGATCTTCATGAATTGTATTGGTAGCTGGGGTTGAAGCCTAAGGTTACTAATTTCATTGCTCGTTGTTTGACTTGTCAGCAAGTTAAGGCTGAGCATCAGTTACCTTCGAGCTTGTTGCAGCCAGTCAAGATTCCCTTATGGAAATGGGAAAATGTAACGATGGACTTTATTAGTAGGTTGCCCTTGACACCCACTAAGAAGGATTATGTTTGGGTCATAGTGGATTGATTGACCAAATCTGCTCAGTTCATTCTGGTTTGGATGAACTTTTTTCTTCAGAAGTTAGCGAAGTTGTATATCTCCGTGATAGTGAGATTGCATGGGATTCTAGTGTCAATTATTTTTGATAGAGATCCTCGCTTCACATCTCAGTTCTGGAAGAAATTACACGAAGCTCTGGGTTCAAGATTGGACTTCAGTACTACGTTCCATCCTCAGACTGATGGTCAATTTGAGAGGGTGATTCAGATACTGAAGGATATCCTTCGGAGTTGTGTGATAGATTTCGGAGGTAGTTGGGATGATTATCTGCCATTAGCTGAGTTTGCCTACAATATCAGCTTCCAGTCTAGCATCCAGATGGCACCTTATGAGGCTCTGTATGGGCGTAAGTGTCGTACACCTCTATGTTGGACTGAGTTGGGTGAACGTCGGATTTTGGATCCTAAGTTGGTTTCTGACACTGAGGATAAGGTCAGATTGATTCGAGATCGTCTAAAAGTGGCTTATGATAGACAAAAATTGTATCCAGACAAAAATCTCTCCGTGGAAGAAGGTTCTGAGGTTCAGTCGTAAGGGCAAGTTGAGCCCTAGGTTTATTGAACCGTACTAGATTCTAAAGTGTATGGGACTAGTTACTTATAGTTGGAGCTACCCCCTGAACTGGACTGTATTCATGATGTGTTTCACATCTCGATGTTGAGGCGGTATCATTCTGATCCATCCCATGTTTTCTCGGTTGACGAGATCGAGGTTAGGCCAGACTTGACTTTTAAGGAGAAGTAGGGTTCAGATTTTGGATAAAGATGTTAAGGTTCTACTAAAAAAGTCCATTCCATTGGTAAAGGTGCTGTGGTGGAATCATAGCACTGAGGAGGCCACGTGAGAACCTGAGGACTCGATGTGTCAGCAATATCCTCATATGTTCTAATCAGGTAAATTTTGAGGTTGAAATTACTTTTAGGGGGTGAAGTTGTAACGCCCAAAAATATTTGTTTATGTTTCTCTAATTGTTTGACACAAATATCTGTCTACTTTAGTGGTTAAGTGTTCTGGGAGTGTCTGAGAGGTCCTGGGTTTAAGCCTCATCTTCGGCAAATTCTATTACTTTTGGAATTAAGCCCTACTTTTATTCATTCCACTTATATTAAATTTTCTATAATTTTATATCAGAATGAGCTTACTGGTTCATATGGTAAGGGAATTGGTGCATCGAAGGTTCTGTATTTGAGTCCTGGCATTAGCGTTTATTCTTTTAATCGGCCGCAGAATGGAATTTTGGTTGCATCATAATTCTGAGTAGTGGGTGGTTAGGATGTAATAGGATCATTAAAGATTAAATTTGATTTTTGTCTTGTTTTGTTTTTTTTCTCTCTCTGGTGAAATTCTCTCTACTGTTTCTGTGGTCCCCTTTCTCCTTTTCTCTTTTGCCTTTTATTTCTCTCAAAATTTTGCTTTATCCCCTAAGCTTCCATCATTATTTCCATAATCGTAGTTCTTCCGTTGAATTTCAGTAAGTAGGGTTTTGAACTTGGTTTCTATTTTGTTTGATTTTGGAATTTACTGTGGTAGTGTGGGTTGGGGGTTTTTGACCATTAAGGAATCTGTTTTTGTAGGTAAAGGCATGGAATTGGTGAACGGTACTTTAAGGACGTGATTTGTGTGTGTAGTTGTTTTCTTTGGAGGTAAGTTAGTTTGGTGTCTATTTCTTATTATCGAATTCATTAACCAATCCACTAAATTGGTTTGGGGTACTATGATCTTAGGTTTTAGAATGCTCGGGATTACTTTAGCATCGGATCGATATAAGGTGTGTACCCAAAATGCAAAACAATGAGATTTGACGAAAGCTGAAAAACCCCACTGTCGACGCCACACGATCGTGTGGTAGGCCGTGTGAGCCATATGGGCACGCCACATGGGTGTGCGGTATCTGAGCCAGCCGTGTGGTCGACATGGGCAAGGCTAATCTAGGCGTGTGGGCAACACAAGCATGTGGGCCTACATGGGCAACCCACACTAGCGTGTGGGCCCATATGTCTGAATTTTTCTCTTGGGTTGCACAGGTCATCCTAAACAACTGTGGGCTTATGATAGGTTTGATAAGGGCTAACATACCCTAAACTGTATGATTTGTTTTACTGATATCCTATACTGAGCATGATAGAATTGTGCATGTATGATAATTGATCTGGTTAATAGCATGTTGAGCATGTTAAACTGCATAATTGTTTCTGTATCTGTTACTATTTTTGGGGTGGAATGATGTATATTGAAGGAAGTGTTTTGAAAGGTAACATGCCTATTATCTTGCAGCATGGCTGTATTATATTTGTTATGTGCCGCATCGGTACAACATGGTGTGTAGGGCTGGGTGGGTGTTTTAAACCCCACATGGTGTGTAGGTATGGACGGAGATGGTGTGTAGAGGATGGGGGTAGGTTATCTGGTTTTTTATTCTGATTTGCATATCTGTATATGTATCTGTAATGGGCATAAGCCAGAATCTGTATTTGACTGATTCTAATTTTCTGTTTGTGAGCATACTTAATTCTATGGGGTTACACACTGAGTTTACGTAAACTCACTATTTTCTATTTATCTTGTAAAGGTAATCCACAGTTTTAAGCGAATAGGTGCTGTGGAACCCCTTGGTGACCACATGTTCGAACTAGTTATAGTTACAATTTAAATTTTTTATATTCTGGTTTATTCTGGGTTTATTTCATATAATTCAAACTTTATGGGCTGGTTTAGTTTAACTTAGGTTAGACTGCATTTTTATAATTTTATAACTGCAAAATTAAATTTTACAAAAAGCAAGGGTTTTTTTTCTCTAAAATCTTGAACGATTTTCTAAACACAACGTTTTTAAAAGCTTCCACTACAACTACGTTTTACCTCTAAGCGATTAAATGAATGAGAGCTTTAAAATTGTTAATAGCTATGAAGGCTAATGAACTGGTATGGTTTTAACTTAACGACAACAGTTTTCAACCCCATTTTATGTGACACTTTCGAATTAGACCATAACTTCTAGGCCGGGCTTGGGGTGTTATACAAATAATAGAATTCATTATAGGTTTCATCTTCCCAAGGTATCTGGGGAATTACTTCATAATCCTGAATAAAAATATCTCAAAGTCAAAATAACCAAAAAAGTTAAAGAAACTTATAAAAACTTCAGAAGAAATTAAAAGAAGGTTTTCAATCTTGATGGAAATCTGTTTCAAAGTTAGGTTCAATGGTGTTTTTTGAGTGTTTTCTTTGATTTTTTTATGGCCCCCATAAATCTTCTCCTATTTGGTATTTCTAGACTTTAGAACACTCAGAAAGCCTAAAAATTGAGTTTTTTCGCGTGTTTGGGAAGCAGGTTGCAAAATCAACCCTGGCTGGCACATGAGCGTGTATCCAACCTGTGTAGCTCCTAAAATCTAATTTTTTTCTCTGATTTTCACTTATTTTTCTCCTAAATGCTCACCTAAGTATAAAAACAAGATTTAAAGGGGTTAGGAACATCAATTTTGCCAATTTGCATAAATAATCATCCAAAAAGACATTAAGAATGAGATTAAAATATGTTAGTTTTATCATTTATTAGTACCGTCAATTAAAAGTAAAATAAGCTGATGTGCACAAGTCTACCTTTAGGGCTTGTTATAGTTACTACAAGTTCCTTGTCATGCCATTCAACTTGACAAATGCTCCGGCTATGTTTATGGATCTCATGAACTGGGTTTTGCAGCCGTATTTGGATCAGTTCGTTGTGTTTTTTGTTGACGACATTCTATTATTCTCTGAGATTGAGGTTGGTCATGATGAGCATTTTAGAGTTGTTCTGTGGATTCTTCTTGAAAAGAAACTTTATGCCAAATTAAGCAAGTGTGAATTCTGGTTGAAGGAAGTCCTTTTTCTGGGCACGTGGTTTCTGTTGAGGGTATCTATGTGGTGCCTAAAAAGATTGAAGCTATTTTTGAGTGGAAACAACCTAAGAATTTGTTTGAGATCTGAAGTTTCCTCAGTTTGGTAGGTTATTATTGGAGGTTTGTTGAGGGGTTCTCGCTTATTGCAACTCCTTTTACTAAATTGTTACGTAAGAATGCCCTTTTGTATGTTCAAATGACTAGCAATCAAGCTTTGAGAAGCTCAAGTCTGTTTTAACTCAAGCACCCGTTCTGATTCAACCCAAATCAGGGAAAAATATTGTTGTGTATAGAAATGCATGTTGCACTGTTTTGGGTTGTATTTTGATGCAAAAGGGAAAAGTAGTGGCTTATGCATCCAGATAGCTTAAGTTGCATGAAGGTAACTATCCTACACACAATCTTGAGTTAGCTGGGATTGTCTTTGCACTAGAAATCTGGAGGCACTATCTGTATGGTGAGGACTGTATCACCTATACTGATCATAAGAGCCTCAAGTACCTTTTTACTCAAAAGTAGTTGAATCTTAGGCAATTGGTAGGTGCTAAAAGTAACATGATAGGAGTGAGCAGTCATAGAATACTCAGGAAAACAACTAGAAAAAACCATTGAAGCGGATTTTGAAACAGATTTCCATCAAGATTTAATATTCTCATTTGATTTCTTTAGATATTTTAATGAGTTTCTTTTTTTTTCTTGTGGTTATACTGTGTTTTAGATGTTTTTATTTGCAAGCATGAACTAATATTCTAAATACCTAGGGAGATGAACCCTATTATAAATTATGTTGTTTGATTTCTATTTTACGCCATAAAAACTTAGATCTTTTTCTCAATTATGTATGCTTAATTCTTTGTTTGATATTTCTAGACTATTGATCCACGTTTGGTGTGCTTAAATTAGAGAAGCAATAGAATCTGTTTAAGAATAGATCTAGTGTAATTGAGTGGAGTTGCATGCAATCGTAGAAATAAAACAACATAAATCTACCAAATTAGAGTCAAATCTAATAGGGGAATCCATAAATTGAGTTAATGCAATAGTAAGGGTTTTAATTAGAAAGAAATTTCAATTAATTAACCTAGAGTCAATTGCTCTTATTCTTGAAGAGAGATATTAGAATAATTTAAGGATTTCTATGGATGAAGATACTAAGTGAAGAAATTCCGTAATTTAGATTGATAGTGACAGATGAAGTTTAGGTGAATTCTTTCTTGGGCATTGTTTCTCTTCTTGGTTGCTTACTCAATTATTTTCCTAATTTGTTCTTTGTCGCCTTTGTAGTTAAGTAGTTTAGTTAATTTTAGTTTTAATCAATCACTCGAATTTATTAGCTAAATATTAGAAAGATGGTAATTACTAGTACTTTTAGTCTTCATGGGAACGATATCTTTGCTCACTGTAACTATTCTATTAATTGATAAGTGCACTTGCCTTAGTCGAATTTTTAGTTGGTTTCATGGACACTGGGAGCTTAGATGGATTGAATTGCTTAAGGATTACGACTGTGTTATTGAGTATCATCCTAGTATGGCCAATGTTGTGGTCGATGCTCTTAGTCGGAGAAAGATGTCTGATGTAAGGGTGATGTTTGCTCACCTAAGTTTATTTGAGAATGGTAGTTTGTTAATTGTGTAGCCAATTAAGCCAACTTGGATTGATCAGATTTAGGGAAAATAGTTGCTGGATGATTCTCTGGTTCTTCGGGTTCAGCAGTTTGAGGAGGGTAAGACTTTTTATTTTGGGTTGAATAATGAGGGTGTGTTGTGCTTCAAAGGTCGACTCTGTGTGTCCAGTACCATAGATTTGTGACAGTCTGGGTTGAATTAAGGGATTGTGGTTAGTGGGGGTTATCAGAAAATCTATTTTTGATTTTGGCATTTACAAATTTCAGTTTCTTTTCTCCCAAAATCTTCTGACACTGTTTTTCTCTTCTCCTCTATTTTCCCTGGTTTCCTTTCCTCTGCCGAAATTTCTTTGAGCTCCCCCTCTCTTTCTTTTTCAAATTTTTCTCAAAACCATTTCCTTTCTCTTGTCACTGCTTCATTGGTTGCTTTCACGCGAGTTGGTAAGTCCTCTCCTTTTTTCCGCTCATGGTTTTGTAACGATTATTCTAGTAATGTGTGCTTCTGCAAATAATGTCGTAGGAGGAGGCTTTGGGCAGTGAATTACGTATCTTTTGGTCCAGTGTTGTTTACGGAGGGTGTTTCAGTTCTAGTCTCTGTTCAATCTTGATATTCAAATTCGCTAGTAAATTCGTTAAATTGATGATTGGATATCTCAATTTTAAGCTTGGGAGTGCTCAGGAGTGTTTTCGCAGCAAATCGAATTGAGGTGTGTACTCGATAACACAGAAAATGAGATTCGGCGAAAGTCAAAAAAGCATTCTATCGATGCCACACAGGCGTATGGTCACTCGTGTGGTAGGCCGTGTGGAGGGACATGACTGTGTGATCGACGAGCCACGCAGTGCTCATGACACGGTCGTGTGATATCCAGGTAGACCGGGCGAGACTAAATTTCTCCGTATGGGCAACACGGGCATGTGGGTCTACACGGGTAGTCTACACAGGCAGGCCACATGGGCATGCATGGGTCGCCCAAGTCGACTATGGACCTACTGTAGGATCGGTAATCACTACTTAGACCTCTATATGTGTAATCTGTCTATCTGATTTTTGTACTGAGCTTGAGTATTGATTTGAAGGTATGGACTGTTAATTGCATAATAGCATGATATTTATTGCATGTTACATGGCATCGATGTGGGCTGATGATATTTTGAGGGTACTGATAGCTCCGCAGAGGGAGCGGGAGTTCTCAGTTTTGGTGGAGAAGTCGAAGATCACTGAAGGGGAAAGCACACGAAGCGCCAAAATAGAGTTAGAGAGGGGTAAGAACACGAGGGATTCGGGGCCCTCGAGTTATGTGTTGAGGCCTAAGAAAAAGGCCAGATCTGATAGGCCAGTTAGAGTTGGGCCCCCTGTTGCACCTACTGGGGTCTTACTTTTTGGGCATTGTGGTAGATGGCATCCGGGCGAATGTTGGAGGACAACTGGGACACATTTAAGATGTGGGTCTACTGAGCATCATGTTTGAGAGTGTCCATTAAGGGCCGATCAGGTGCAAGCTCTGGGTTCTGGTACCGCATAGTAATAGAGGGTAGTTTAGCAGCCACCTAGGGGTCATGGTCAAGCTAGGGGTGGTAACGGTATGGGTCGTGGACAGAGACCACCAGGCAGAGGTGCTGAGTAGACTGAGGCGAGGTAACCCACTCTTGTTTATGCTGCTCATCGACGACAGGACAGAGATGCTCTGGACATCATCACGGGTACATTTTTAATTTACAATGTACCTTATCTTGCATTGATAGACATAGGCTCTACACATTCCTATATAGCTTACACTGTGTCTGAAACTATAGGGATTCCGGTTGAGAATACTTCTAGTGAGTTATTAGGGGCAATTTATCAAAGTTAGCAAATTGTATCGAGACGTCCCGTTAGAGGTTCAAGGGACAATATTTCTAGCTGATCTGATGGAGCTTCCATTCGGGGAGTTCGATTTAATTTTGGGGATGGACTGGTTGGTTAAGCACCGTGTAAGTCTAGACTGTGCGACTAAGAGGGTCGTTCTGAGAACCGAGGAGGCAATCAGGTCGTTGTGATTGAGGAACGTCAGGATTTTCTGACAAATGTGATTTCTGTGTTGGTAGCGGAAAAGTTGGTCTGGAAAGGATGTGAGGCATATCTGGCCTGAAAGGATGTGAGGCATATCTGGCCTATGTAAGTGTTTCTGATTCTGAGGATTCTTCTTTAAAGGATGTCAAAACTGTCAAAGATTTTTTATATGTCTTTTCTTAGGAATTATCGGGTTTGCCTCCGAGCGGAGAAGTGAAATTTAGGATTGAACTTATTTCGGGTGCAGTTTTGGTGTCTATCGTCCCCTACTAAATGGCACGAAAAGAGTTTACAGAGCTTAAGGCTTAGATTCAAGAGTTGTTGGATCGTGGGTTCATTCGTCCTAGTGTGTCTCCGTGAAGAGCACCTGTATTGTTTGTGAAAAAGAAATATGGGACAATAAGGACGTGAATTGACTACCGACAGCTGAACAAGCTAACGATTAAGAATAAGTACCCATTTTTAAGGATTGATGATTTATTCAACTAGTTCAGAGTAGCTTTTATGTTTTCCAAGATTGATTTACGGTTAGGTTATCATCAATTGAGGGTTAAGGTGACGGATGTGCATAAGACGACATTTTGGACTAGATATGGACACTACGAGTTCCTAGTTATGCCTGTTGGTTTGACTAATGCACTAACAACATTTATGGACATGATGAACTGAGTGTTCCAGCCCTATTTGGATCAGTTTTTGGTGGAGTTTATCGATGATATCTTCGTGTATTCTAAGACTGAAGATGAGCATTATGATCATCTTAGAGTGGTATTACAGACTCTTCGTGAGAAATAGTTGTATGCGAAGTTTAGCAAGTGTGAGTTCTGGCTCGAGGAAGTAACCTTTTTAGGACATGTGGTTTCTGTTGAGGGGATTCGAGTTGATCCTCGAAAGATTAAAACTATGTTGGAGCGGAAGCAGCCAAGGAACGTGTCTAAGATCTGTAGTTTTCTGGGACTGGCGGGTTACTATTAGCGCTTTGTAGAAGGATTTTCCTTTATCATAGCTCCGTTGACTAAGCTTCTGTGTAAGGGAGTTCCTTTTGTCTGGACTGATGTGTAACAAGAGAGCTTCAAGAAGTTCAAGACTGTTCTGACTCAGGCTCCTATTCTAATATAGCCTAAGCCTAGTAAAGACTTCATGGTTTACAGTGATGCATCACATGTCAGTTTGGGTTGTGTGTTGATGCAGGGTGGTAAGGTGGTAGCATATACTTCTTGTCAGGTAAAAACTCATAAAGTGAACTATTCGACGCATGATTTGGAATTGGTTGCCCTTGTTTTTACTTTGAAAATCTAGAGGCACTATCTGTATGGTGAGAAGTGTATTATTTACACTGATCATCAGAGCCTCAAGTATCTCCTCACTCAGAAGGAGTTGAATCTTAGGCAACGTAGATGGGTTGAGCTGTCTAAGAATTATGATTGTACCATTGAGTACCATCCTGGCAAAGCCAATATGGTTGCTGACGCATTGAGTCGTAGGGCCATGACTAATCTAAGGGCGATGATCGCTCGACTTAGCCTTTTTGACGATAGAAGTTTGTTGGTGAAACTTCAGGTTAAATTGACATGGATGGAATAGAATCGAGGCAAGCAGTTGGTGAACAAGTCTTTTGAGTTACGTTTTTGTCAGGTTGAGAATGGTGGTAATGTTGATTTTGGGGTAAACAGTGATAGGGTACTTTGTTTCTGTGGTCGAATTTCTGTACTTAATGAGGAGGATTTAAAACAGTCGATTCTGAGGGAGGCACATAGTAGTCCCTATGCTATGCATCCAGATGGAAATAAGATGTACCGAGATCTTCGAGAGTTATACTGGTGGCCAAGGTTGAAGTGGGAGGTTACCAACTTCGTAGCTTGTTGTTTGACTTGTCAGCAAGTTAAGGTTGAGCATCAATTACCTTTCAGGTTGCTACAGCCAGTTAAAATCCTGTTATGGAAATGGGAGCGAGTAACGATAGACTTCATTAGTGGGCTACCTCTAACACCTACTAGGAATGATTCTATCTGGGTCATCATGGATTGATTAACCAAGTCTTCTCACTTCATCCCTATCAGGATAGACTTTTCTCTTCAAAAATTGGCTAAGATCTACATATTAGAAATAGTGAAATTGCATGGCATACCTGTCTCGATCATTTTTTATAGGGATCTTCGCTTCACGTCTCGGTTCTAGAAAAAGCTACATGAGCCTTTGGGTTCAAGATTGGATTTTAGTACTATTTTCCATCCTCAGATAGATGGCCAATCTGAGAGGGTATTCAGATACTGGAAGATATGTTGAGGAGCTGTGTGATCGATTTTCGAGGTAGCTGAGAGGAGTACTTGTCGTTAGTAGAATTTACGTATAATAATAGTTTTCAGTCTAGCATTCAGATGGCACATTACGAGGCTCTGTATGGTCATAAGTGACGCACTCCCTTATGTTGGATTGAGTTGGGTGAATGACGTGTTCTGGGTCCTGAGTTGGTTTCCGAGATAGAGGATAAGGTTAGGCTGATTCAGAATTGTCTGAAAGCGACTTCTGAAAGGCAGAAGTCCTATACAGATATGAAAAAGAAGGATATTGAATATTCTAGGGGGATTTCATATTTCTCAAAGTCTCGCCATGGAAGAAGGTTCTGAGGTTTGGTCGTAAGGGCAAGTTGAGCCCTAGATTTATTGGGTCTTATCGAATTCTAAGGCGTGTGGGACCTGTCGCTTATCAGTTGGAGCTACCTCCAGAGTTGGATTGCATTCATGATGTATTCCACGTCTTGATGTTTAGACGCTACCACTCTGGTCCCATGCATTTTGTTCTAGTTGAGGAGATTGAGGTTAGGCCAGATTTGACTTTAGAGGAAGAGCTGGTTCAGATTCTGGATCCCAATGTAAAGGTCCTTCGAAAAAAGTCTATCCCCTTAGTGAAGGTGCTGTGGCAGAATCATAGCACTGAGGAGGCCACGTGGGAGCCTGAGGATGCAATGCATCAGTAGCATCCTCATTTGTTCTGATCAGGTAAATTTCAATGCTGAAATTTTCTTTTAGGTGGTAAAGTTGTAACACCCCAAAAATATTTATTTTTGTTCTGTTTATTTAGGATAGAATTGTGTATCTTCTTCAATGGTTAAGTGTTCTGGGAATGTGTGGGAGGTCCTAAGTTCAAGCTTTACTTGGGTTAAATTTTGGTATTTTTATGAAAAAAGCCCTATCTCCATTTAGTAGGCTCTTATTTGTTTATTTATGAAAACATATTAGGATGGGCCTGCTGGTTAAGTAGTGTGTTGGTATACTGGTGGTGTTGAATTCAAATCCCTGTGCGTGAAAGGGAGTTATTTTTTATATTTGTGCCCTGTAGGAGTTTGAACTGAACTAAAATGCCGAGTAGTGGATATGCAGGGGAAGTGGGCGAGAAAACTAAGGGATTTTGGTTAGTGGAGTTATCAAAAAATCTATTTTTGATTTTAGCATTTGCAAATTTCGATTTCTTTTCTCCCAAAATCTTCTGACGTCATTTTCTCTTCTCCTCTATTTTTCTCTAGTTTCCTTTCCTCTGTCGAAATTTCTTTGAGTTCCCCCTCTCTTTCTTTTTCTAATTTTTCTGTAAACCTTTTCCTTTCTCTTGTCTCTACTTCGTTGGTTGCTTTCATGCAAGTTGGTAAGTCCTCTCCTCTTTTCTTGTCATGGTTTTGTAACGATTATTCTAGTAATGTGTTCTTCTGCAAATAATGATGTAGGAGGAGGCTTTGGGCAGTGAATTACGTATCTTTTGGTCTAGTGTTGTTAACGGTGGGTGTTTCAGTGGTGGTAAGTCAAGTCTCTGTTCAATCTCGACATTCAAATTTGCTAGTAAATCTGTTAAACTGATGATTGGATATCTTGATTTTAGGCCTAGAAACTCTCGAGAGTGTTTTCACAGCAAATCGAATTGAAGTGTGTACTTGGTAATACAGAAAACGAGATTTAGAAAAACCTAAAAAAACATTCTGTCGATGCCACACGGGCGTGTGTCACCCGTGTGGTAGGCCGTTTGGAGGGTCATGGCCGTGTGATCGACGAGCCAGGCTGTGTGTGCATGACACGGTCGTGTGATGGCCAGGTAGGCCGTGTGCAACACATGGACGAGACTCAATTTGGCCGTGTTGGCTTCACGGGCATGTGGATCCACACGGGTAGTTCACATGGGTGTATGGGGTTCTAGGCTAAGCCGTGTGATCCACACGGCCAAGGCCAACTTGTGACGTGTGGGCCACACGAGCATGCCATATGTGCGTGTGAGCCATTTTTCTGAAAAGTTCTCTAAGGTTGCACGGGTCACCCAAGTCGACTGTGGACCTACTGTAGGGTCAGTAAGCACTACTTAGACCCTTATATTATAATATGTCTGTCTAATTTCTGTACTGAGCTTGAGTATTGATTCGAATGTATGGACTTTTAATTGAATAATAGCATGACATTTATTACATGTTGCATGGCATTGGGGTGGGCTAATGATATTTGGAGGAAATGTTCTGAAAGGCTCTTAAGCCTGTTATCTGGCAACTCAGCTACAATATTCTGATTATGTGCCGTATTTCGGTACAGCATGTTGTGTAGGGATGGGTGGGTGTTTTTAACCCCACATGGTGTGTAGGGACGGGCGGAGATGGTGTGTAGAGGCTGGTGGGTAGGATTTTGATTTCTGTTACTGCATATTGTATCTGAAATAGGCCAAGGCCCTAATTTATATCTGAGATTGTATCTGAATAGGCTAAGGCCCAAATGGAATCTGTAATGGGCTCAGGCCCCAGGCTGTATATGACTAATTTCTGATGTTAAACTATGTGCACGTTTTCTGTGGGGGGTTACACACTGAGTTTACGAAAACTCACTCTTTTCTGTTTAATCTATATAGGGAATCCCTAAATTTGACGGGTCAGTCCAGTGGAGGACTCGACGGTGGCCACACGTAAATTTTAAACTGTTTTCCATTAACTTTCAATTTTAAAGAGTTTGGCTTTAAATTTTGGCTTCTTAAATTGTTTTATGATTTTATTATTGTTAGGCATGGTAAAACTCGATTTTCACTAAGATCGAACGGTTTTCCTAAATAAGTGTTTTCCAAAGCTTCCGCTAAAAAGATACGATTTTAGACATAATGAAGAACATGCGTTTTTACTTCAAATTAAGATAAAAGCTAATTAACTGGAATGGTTTTAACTCGACAAAATTGTTTTCGAATCCCATTCCATATGACATCTCCAGATTCGGTCATAACATTTAGGCCGAGTTTGGGGGTGTTACACTTAGGGATCTCTCTCTATAATTAGTCCAAAACATTTTTAAAAAAAATTAAAAACATAAAATTAAAATATAAAAGAAATGTTTTGGATTCGACCGAATCCATACATATTATTGCCACCAGCTTCGACTTCAACATCACAGTGCTTGACAAACCTTCATTTAATTGTAACACCCCAAACCCGGCCTGGATGTTATGACCGGATCTGATGCGCCACATTGATGCGTTAAAAACACTTAGTTTGGAAAAGCTGAGTTGGTGTTGTAAAAGACACTTTTAAAAGTAAGTTAAAGTGAATGGAAGTCGCGCACTGTAGGAAACCAGAAGAAGAGGAGGTGAGTCCGTCGACCGCTTAAGTACCAAGCTCTCTTGGATCCAATCCTAGACATGCACACCGCCATTGCCACACTCTAACATCTCGTATAATTTTGAAAAAACCGCTTGATTATGACCATCTTAAGAAAATGATTAAGGTTGCAAAACGTTTGCTTAAATTATTTATTTTCTTGGGAAAACATTTACTTTATGGAAACTTTATGCGTCATCGTGATCTTTTAAAAGCAAGTAGATTTTATAAAACGAACCCTAGTGCTAACCACTTTAATAATCCCTAAAATAAAAGTAATTAAAAATAGCGGCAGATACAACTTTAAGCATAATAAAAATAAAATAATCCAATTAAAGGCTAAACTTCTTTAAAATCGGCAATTAATCTTCATGGCCACTTTGAATCCCGCCCACTCCAAGTCCACCAATTCTAGGGCTCACCGCAAGGATGGAAGAGGAAGGGGTGAGTTTGGGAAAACTCAAAGTATATCTGTAAACCCATCCAAAGCCCAAATTAGCTCGAGCCCATTGGGCCTAAGCCCTATTCAGATAACAAGACACAAGAGGTCAAGCCCTTTTCGAATACAATAGCAAGGCCTTAGCCCTTTTACATAACAGTGTGGCCCATAGGCCCAATTCAAGAACATGAGTAACAACAAGAATAATGAATGCAAGCCCATCCGGGAGACTACTCAACCCACCAACCGCTACACCGCCTGCACCAACCCTACACACCATGTGGGAATATCTCAACCCACCCAAATTTCACACACACAGCTTGCAAAGAACGCACTCAAATTTCACCATTGAGGCAAAACCTCCAAGACGTGGTTGAACCACTTTCAAGATTTCCTCCATTAATACCCCAACCCCATGCAACAGATATTAATAAAAGCATATCATGTAAAATACAACATTGATCAATCATGCGTTCACCAATTTAAACCCTAGGGGTATATCGGTAATTTTACTTTTTAGGGTAATTTGGTAATTTTGCTCTTTAGGGTAATTTCGTGATCTACGCTACTACACAAGCTAATTCAGTAATTTTAACAAATTTATGCAATTTGATTCCACCATCTACCTAATGAAGCTAATTTGCCCATCTCTTACCCATATTGGTCCGTAAGCCCATTGGGCCCGCTTTTGGCCCGTCGAGCCCCTTTTTCCTAAATACGCTAAAACGTCACGCTGAACGTGCTTACCACCTTGCGGTGCCAGATCTAACAATTACCCTATGACTTGAGAGCATTTGCATACTTACATGACCATGAAATGCCGGAATTTAGCATTTCGCTTTTTAAATTGAACTAAGAAAGGGTGTTCGTACACACCGATTTGCGACGATCGCTTCGAGATCCCTTCGATGTCCTACAATTTATTAGCACAGTTCTTATTTACAAACCATAATCACTAAACCCCAAAACTTACTTATCCATGGTCGAACCATATCCTAAAAAGCCTTCAAAACCTTACCTTTTGCCAAAATCGATAGCTAGCTCGAATCCGATTGCTCCAATGATTCACGCTTTTGATCCAACACTTAGGAAGACTCTAATCACCGAAAGAAAACATCGTTACAATCCCTTAAAGCCATATGCCCAAATCGACACCTCCCTAGATTTTAGGGATTTTGGCTTTTCAAGTTGTAAAATAAGACTAGATCTCAAGTGATGAGCACTTACCACTTGTTCCTCTTTGATTTCTACGTAGATCCGATGCGATTTATCCTCTAAATGATGGTAGAACTCGAATCTAGAAGATCTGAAGTTTCGCTATAAGTCCCTAAATCTATGGTATTTTGACTTTTAGGTGATGAAGAAGATGATGGTTTGAGGCTATAACCTTGGAGTAACGCTGTAATGATATTAAGGGTTTAGAGAAGATGAATGTTGATCACAAGGAACAAAAATATCAAGGGTTTGGCTTTGGAGAAATCGGCACAAGTAGTGAGTTTTCAGATTTCGGTCTTTTAATGGTGATTGGTGATGAAGGTTTAATGGAAGATGGGATCGACAAAGAAGGTGAATAAGATGGTCAAGGTTTGGCTAGAAGGAGAAGCATAAAGGAAGAGAAAACATGGAGGAAAAGAGAAGAAGAAAATTCGCACAATGAGAAATAGACTTGTATTTTCGGCTTTTGTGAGAATTCGAAAAGATGAAAGAAAGCTTTCAGTGGCTAACCCTAATTCTCCAAGATAGAAAAGAAAAGAACCTAACCCTAATATTAAATTAGAGCAATCGCCCATCTCTCTAAGGCCCTTGTCGAAATTTACTTGTGTGATCACATGCCTAGTACATGCCTAAAAATTAAAAGAAAACAATATGCCTACCTTACAACTTGAACCTGGACCTCCAATTCCTTCCCAGCGCCACTTTTTTAGGAACTTAGTGGCGCCACCTTGCCACTTCACCAAGGCCTTATTTGTGTCATAACTTACGCAGTTCTTCTTAAAAGCCCACTTAACCAAATCTCCTATTCACTTAAAAATCCCACCTTGATATTTTACCGTGTTTAGCTTAGTCTTGGGCCTTCTAAAGGTCTACTAACACATTTAAACATAATTCCAATATTTAGAACATGAAAATTTCAAGATTCACTAAAAATCACAAAAACCCAAAAAAATCCCGAAAATCAAGGCATTACAACTAATATATATATTTTTTTCCTTTCCGATAATAATAATAATTTTATAAATATATCTAATAATAAAATTTCAAATATCAATAATACATAAATAATAAAATTTTCATAAAATTTTCAAACATACATACTGATAATATTTTTCTAATAATAATAATACTAATTAAAATTTCATAAAAATTTAAAATATCCGTAATAATAAATACAAAAAATTTTCTAGTGGTAATTTAATAAAATAATTTTTTTTTCTCAAACGATAATATTTAAAACTTCCTAATTATTCGTGTTTTCTTCTATTCAATCCTGCACTCAAAACCCAACTCTTCTAGGCCCCAAATTCGGGATGTTACAACTCTACCCTCCTTAAAAAATTTCGTCCTCGAAATTTCAAACTATCAACTAACCGTATTACTCAAGTCAAACCACTATGCTTTCACTCAAGACTCGATTAAAAATAATTCTTAGTACGACCCGAACATCTAATTACCGAAATAAAGAAACGCTTATCGTGCACGCATACAACTCGTAACATATATTTAAATAAAATAAACTTGGCAATCCCGAGCTCGATGTCCTTGGACCCACATCTACGACATGCTCCTGTCTTCCTATGGCATTCACCCAATGACGTCTGCTGCGCTTTTGCATTGGATAGTTTGGTCGTGCCTTAACATGTTTCACGTAACGAGGCTTGGTTTTCGAGAACTAGAATCCTTCCTTTTCTTACACTCCAAGCACCCCGCTTGAAGCGCTTCCCTAATTTCCTTAATTTTGTATCCAATACTTCCTCTACCACTTTCCTTACTAACTCGCCAAGGCCTCGGACCAAGCTCGGGTTACCGCTACCGAAGTTGGCGGACTTCGCTACCCTCGTAATCCATATCAACACTCTACATTATTAGCATGCATACAATAACTACTAAGATCTCAATTCAAAAATTTCAAGATTTTTCATATGTTCTATGCAGAGATAGTATTTTAAAGTTTTTGTTTTATAGAATCATATCCTAACCACGGTTTCAATCTTTTAGGGTTTTAGTTCTACCTATCTACATTTTCATATCAAAAGGCTCGATTCTAACTACAGATTAGTTTAGTACATTACAAGATAGGAAAAGAAGTACTTACAGACTTGGTGCGGGATTCAGCAGCCACTTCGATCATCCATAAAACCCATGTTCTAGTTTATCAAAAAGATTTGATTTGAAAACACTTTTATTTTAAAACTATTGATTTAACCCGTTTAACAAATAGAAAAACTTCAACATCTTCGAAAAACTTACCATTTCCAAAAATACCCTTCTTAGGCCCAAGTTTTTGAAAAGATTTTCGGACCCGATCCACAGCCGAGTTGTTGGAACCTAGGCTCGGATACCACTAAATGTAACACCCCAAACCCGGCCTGGATATTATGACCGGATCTGATGCGCCACATTGATGCGTTCAAAACACTTAGTTTGGAAAAGTTGAGTTGGTGTTGTAAAAGACACTTTTAAAAGTAAGTTAAAGTGAATGGAAGTCTGCGCACTGTAGGAAACCAGAAGAAGAGGAGGTGAGTCCGTCAGATCGCTTAAGTACCAAGCTCTCTTCGGATCCAATCCTAGACATGCACACCGCCATTGCCACACTCTAACATCTCGTATAATTTTGAAAAACCGCTTGATTATGACCATCTTAAGAAAATGATTAAGGTTGCAAAACGTTTGCTTAAATTATTTATTTTTCTTGGGAAAACATTTACTTTATGAAACTTTGCCCATCATCGTGATCTTTTAAAAGCAAGTAGATTTTATAAAAGCGAACCTAGTGCTAACCAGGTTTAATAATCCCTAAAATAAAAGTAATTAAAAATAGCGGCCTTATTACAACTTTAAGCATAATAAAAATAAAATAATCTAATTAAAGGCTAAACTTCTTTAAAATCGGCAATTAATCTTCATGGCCACTCTAAATCCCGCCCAACTCCAAGTCCACCAATTCTAGGGCTCACCTGCAAGGATGGAAGAGGAAGGGGGTGAGTTTGGGAAAACTCAGGTATATCTGAAACCCATCCAAAGCCCAAATCAGCTCGAGCCCATTGGGCCTAAGCCCTATTCAGATAACAATACACAAGAGGTCAAGCCCTTTTCGAATCGATGAGCAAGGCCTTAGCCCTTTTACATAACAATGTGGCCCATAGGCCCAATTCAAGAACATGAGTAACAACAAGAATAATGAATGCAAGCCCATCCGGGAGACTACTCAACCCACCAACCGCTACACCGCCTGCACCAACCCTACACACCATGTGGGGATTATCTCAACCCACCCACCCTTCACACCACAGTTGCGACAACGCGCTCAAATTTCGATCGATTGAGGCAAAACCTCCAAGACGTGGTTGAACCACTTTCAAGATTTCCTCCATTAATACCCCAACCCCATGCAATGATATTAATAAAAGCATATCATGTAAAATACAACATTGATCAATCATGCGTTCACCAATTTAAACCCTAGGGGTATATCGGTAATTTTACTCTTTAGGGTAATTTGGTAATTTTGCTCTTTAGGGTAATTTCGTGATCTCGCTACTACACAAGCTAATTCAGTAATTTTTAACAGATTTATGCAATTTGATTCCACCATCTACCTAACAGGCTAATTTGCCCATCCCTTACCCATATTGGTCCGTAAGCCCATTGGGCCCAATTTTGGCCCGTCGAGCCCCCTTTTACCGAAATACGCTAAAACGTCACGCGAACGTGCTTACCACCTTGCGGTGCCATATCTAACAATTACCCTATGACTTGAGAGCATTCACATACTCACATGACCATGAAATGCCGGAATTTCAGAATTTCGGCTTTTGCCGAATTGAACTAAGAAAGGGTGTTCGGTACACACCGATTTGCGACGATCGCTTACGAGATCCCTTCGATGTCCTACAATTTATTAGCACAGTTCTTATTTACAAACCATAATCACTAAACCCCCAAAACTTACTTATCCATGATCAAACCATATCCCTAAAAAGCCTTCAAAACCTTACCTTTTTGCCAAAATCGATAGCTAGCTCCGAATCCGATTGCTCCAATGATTCACGCTTTTGATCCAACACTTAGGAAGACTCTAATCACTGAAAGAAAACATCAGTTACAATTCCTTAAAGCCATATGCCCAAATCGACAGCCTCCCTAGATTTTAGGGATTTCGGCTTTTTCGAAGTTGTAAAATAATACTAGATCTGAAGTGATGAGCACTTACCACTTGTTCCTCTTTGATTTCTACATAGATCTGATGCAGATTTATCCTCTAAATGATGGTAGAACTCGAATCTAGAAGATCTGAAGTTTCGGCTATAAGTCCCTAAATCTATGGTATTTCGCTTTTTAGGTGATGAAGAAGATGATGGTTTGAGGCTATAACCTTGGAGTAACGTTGTTGACAGATATTAAGGGTTTAGAGAAGATGAATGTTGATCACAAGGAACAAAAATATTGAAGGGTTTGGCTTTGGAGAAATCGGCACAAGTAGTGAGTTTTCAAGATTTCGCCTTTTAATGGTGATTGGTGATGAAGGTTTAATGGAAGATGGGATCGACAAAGAAGGTGAATAAGATGGTCGAAGGTTTGGCTAGAAGGAGAAGCATAAAGGAAGAGAAAACATGGAGGAAAAGAGAAGAAGAAAATTCGCACAATGAGAAATAGACTTGTGTTTTCGGCTTTTGTGAGAATTCAAAAAGATGAAAGAAAGCTTTGGTGGCTAACCCTAATTCTTCAAGATAGAAAAGAAAAGAACCTAATCCTAATATTAAATTAGAGCAATCGGCCCATCTCTAAGGCCCTTGTCGAAATTTACTTGTGTGATCACATGCCTAGTACATGCCTAAAAATTAAAAGAAAAACAATATGCCTACCTTACAACTTGAACCTGGACCTCCAATTCCTTCCCAGGGCCACTTTTTTAGGAACTTAGTGGCGCCACCTTGCCACTTCACCAAGGCCTTATTTGTGTCATAACTTACGTAGTTCTTCTTAAAAGCCCACTTAACCAAATCTCCTATTCACTTAAAAATCCCACCTTGATATTTTACCGTGTTTAGCTTAGTCTTGGGCCTTCTAAAGGTCTACTAACACATTTAAACATAATTCCAATATTTAGAACATGAAAATTTCAAGATTCACTAAAAATCACAAAACCCAAAAAATCCGAAAATCAAGGCATTACAACTAATATATATATTTTTTCCTTTCCGATAATAATAATAATTTTATAAATATATCTAATAATAAAAATTTCAAATATCAATAATACAATAAATAATAATAATTTTCATAAAATTTTCAAACATACATACTGATAATATTTTCTAATAATAATAATACTAATTAAAATTTCATAAAATTTAAAATATCCGTAATAATAAATACAGAAAATTTTCTAGTGGTAATTTAATAAAATAAATTTTTTTTCTCAAACGATAATATTTAAAACTTTCTAATTATTCGTGTTTTCTTCTATTCGAATCCTAGACTTAAAACCCAACTCTTCTAGGCCCCAAATTCAGGATGTTACATTAATCCTCAGCCGCATCTCCACGTAGGCTTTCCTTGACACATAATATAGTCTTATCAAATTTTCTATTCTTTCTCTTTCTCTGTTCCTCAGCACCCTTGCTTCTTCTCCTCTAGTAACAATATAGAATAAAAAGGAAAAACAACGAGGTAAGCATATAATATGCTTAGTAAGTTCATATGAAATTTACATTACTTACCCTAAAAATTCAACAAGTTAAACTATTAAACACATTGGTCTTTAATTTGACTTGTTGTTCTTAAAAAAAAAACTCCAATACATATTAGTAGTAATTCGTCGTTTTTGAGCTTGAGTGTTAATTCCATATTTTGAGAAGAAGCTCACTTGTATTCAACTAATGACTAGTTATTTTTCTAGCTAGGTAATTTTTCAATTCAATCTCGATTCTAACCTTTTCTTTCAGCTTGTGACCACACCCTCTAACCAAAGCCACATTACAACCCTCTAAAAGACCTTTTTGATTGATGTATCAGCTCAATATATAGTGGTGGAGATTTGATTTTCAAGCAAGCCTATGGTAATAACTTTTCATATTGACTAATGAGTGCTTTAATTGATTCCCTTAAACACCTCGAGTGATTTGAGTGAATCTTTAGTAAGGATGTTAAACTCTGTATCAAAGGTAATCACTTAGATGAGGGGAGACACCTATGATTTTGTGATAAAATGCTCAACTTGGAATGTTTAAAACTTTGATGTACTTTTAGTTGAATTTTCAATATATGAATACTTATGGATTATTTTGAGATATTATTGATAGGGATTATAAATTGAGAATAATTTATTTAATTGTGAGTTGAGGATTTTGCTTGAGGACAAGCAAACGCTTAAGTGTGGGGGTATTTGATAAGCCGTAATTTATACATATTTTTATCCCACGCTTAGCGCATTTATGGATGGTTTCTCCTTAGATTTGGTGAATTCGATGCTCCTAATCCTTTAATTTCATGTTTTATACTTAGGTGAGCATAAGAGAGTAAAAAGAGCGAGAAACGGGTCGAAAACGGAGAAAATGGACCCACATGGGAAATCAACACGGCTTAGACTTCCTCACACGGGTGTGTCACACGGCTGTGTCCCTTTGGCAGGATCAAAGCACGACTTACACGAGTAGACTACACGCCCGTGCCTACTCAATAGCCTTGACCACGGGCTGGAGTAATCGCACATGAGTGTGTCCCTGCTGAGCCCAAGTATAACCCTATTTGGAAAAGGCCAATTTTGAGGGCTTTTTAGGCATTCTAAAGCCTATTTAAACACCAGAGGAGGCATTTAGGGGGAAGACGCGGAGTAGGAAGCAAGGAATTACTCAAGGGAAGCCAAATGGTCCATCTCAGAAGTCAGATTCATCATCAAGACTGAAGATCTCCCTTCAATTTCCATTCAGGGGTTTTGGGTTTTCTTTATGTTTTGTATTCATTATTCTTCTGAGATATTTTCTTCTATAATTATGAACTAAACCCCCTAAATACCTAAGGGGAATGAAACCTAAGACAAATCTTGTTATTATTATCTAAATTGTATGATAAATATTTGACTTGTTCTTAATTATGTATTCTTAATTCTTGTTTTAATATTCCAGGATATTGATTCGAGTTAATGCTCTTATTCAAAGGAGGAAGAGACCTTGTCTAAGAGTAAATTTTTCATAATTAAGCGGAGTTGATTGCACGCCTAGAGATAAGGTGATAAGATTTTGCCGGATTAGGGTGAAACCTAGTAAGGGGATCCATAGAACGAGTTAATGCAACACTAGGACGTTAATTAGAAAGAGATATCAATTAATCAACCTAGGGTTAGACGTTATTAGTCTCAAGAGAGATAATAATATAACTTAGGGATTTCTACGGATCAAGTCAAATGAATAAATCGTCTGATTCAGAGTCAAATAACAAGTAAAGTCTAGGTGGATTTTTCCTTGGGTATTGTCTTAATCAATCGAATTTTTCCCAAAAGCTTTTTCCCAATTTCTCTCTGTGCACTCTTAGTTTAGTTAATTAGATTAGATAAACAAATCCCTTAATTTTTAAGCTAGATAATAAAAAGGAAGTAATTACTAGTACTCTTGGTTCCTTTGGGTTCGACAATCCGGTCTTGCTAAAGCTATACTACTGTTCGATAGGTACACTTGCCTTCATCATCAAAATAGTTAGTTTCAAGAACGATTAATTATAAATTTTTAAAACCTGTCGTGAATATCATGTATGAGGTCCTCTTCTAGTATGTATTTATAGACTTTAGAATGCTCAAAAACCCTAAAAATTGGCTTTTTTCTGCGTATTTGGGAAATAGGGGGTGATATCAACACGGGCTGCCATAGGGGCGTGGGGCCAGCCCGTGTGGCTCACACGGGCATGTGCTCAGCTCATGTGGAATTCGTCTTGGCCATGTGGATCTTTCAATTTGCACGTTTTTTCCATTTTTGGCCCGTTTTATGTTCCTTTTGTTCCCCTATGCTCTTTTGAGTATAAAACATGAAATGAAAGGATTAAGAGCCTCTAATTCACTAAATTATATGATAAATCATCCAAAAATATGCTAAGTATGGGATTAGAATGTGTTACTTTTATGGTTTATCAAATATCCCCACACTTAAGCGTTTGCTTGTCCTCAAGCAAAATTCTCATCTCACAATTAAAATTAAACTCTCTCAATTCATAATTCTCATCAATAATGTTTTATCATAATTTCACAAATAATCATACATTGATAATTCAACTAAAAGAGCACTAAATGCACAAGCAATCCAAGTCTACCATTTTTGAAGCATGAAAACATAGGTATTTCCCCTTATCTAAATAATTACCTTTAATCCAAAATCGACAAGAATTGACATCCTCACTAAAGATTCACTCAAAGCACTCAAAGTGTTTAAGGTTCAAAAATTAAGCACTCTAGAATCAAACATGAAAAGTTATTACCATAGGCTTGCATGAAAATCAAATCTTCCCCACTATAAATGAGATGATACACAAATCAAAAGGTCTTTAAAGGGTTGTAACGGGGCTTGGGTTAAAGGTGTGGATAAAGGCTGAAAAAGAAGGTTAGAATCGAGATCGAATTGATAAATTACCTAACTAGAAAAATAAACTAAAACTAAATAATTACATCAACCAAATTTATTAAAGATAAACATGAGCTTCTTCTCAGAATATGAAATTAACTACTTAAGCTCAAGACAAAAACTAATAATAATCAACATATATGTATTTTTTTCACTTTTTTTAATGAATGAATAATAAGAGAAAATTATACAACTAAAATAAAATAACATGGTTAAGTAATTAATCAAATCAAATCTCGACAAAAAAAGAATGAATAAAATAGGAAAAATTCTTAGTGAATCAAAAAGTATGATGTATGGGTTAATATTAAGGATAAATTAAGAAACAGTTTGTTAGGCTCAAAGGGGTTCACTAAGGGTTAATTGTGAAGGTATGCTTTTTGTGGGGTAAGTTGGTTAAAACCTAGGTGTCTTTATCATCTCAGTATATCAAACCAAAGGTGTGGTCTCGACATGTATAATCGAAGCAAGTTCTAAATTAACAATTCAATATTGGCACACTCATAACCAATAATAAAGTGAGCATGAAAAAATGTATGTTCTAAAGGCTCAAAATCTCACAAAAATTATGGCTTTTGATGTCAATCTTGAAAATTTCAAACTTCAAGGTAATACTTCAATTTAGGGAAACAACCTAAATTTTTTTTTTAATTCTGAAAAATAGACTTGTCATGCTTGATTCTCTAGTATCTTAAAGTTTAAACTATCAATGCACAAGTATCTATGAATTTAATCTAAAACATATCAATAAGAATCATAAATCGAAGAAAAATTCATTCTAACAATAATATGAAGAAATTACTTAAGCACAAGGCATATTTCAGGGATTTTCAAATGATTATATAAATATCCTCCCCACACTTAAGATGTACATTATCCTCAATGTATAAAAATATATAAACATAATAGAAACATAGTATCATAAGATAGGGAGATAATCGAAACTGCCCTGAATGGTGGATGAATTTCCTAGAATAGTGAAAAGCAGAATTGTAGATAAATGTGGAGGGAGTGCAAAATTCTAAGCAACTGACAAGAAAACAAACACAATACTGAAGATGATTAAGAGGGTTACTCAAATAGAAACAACCATAATAATTAAAATAAAGTTCAAAATAGAAAAATAAAACAAAATAAAAATAAAAATAAAGATAAAGATAAATAGACTCAATGGTCCTCATCGTCAGATGCGTGCGTCGTCGGCACTGGAGGAGTAATATGTAAATGCTGGCAGATCTGCTACAAAGTCACATCAAGCCCGTTGAACTGCTCAGAATAGTACTGACAGAAACTCATGAACTCCTCATAGGACACTCCTCGAGAGCTAGCAGCAGAATGGACCAGTCTATGACTCGAATGTAATGGCTGAGGTGGATCCCCTTGATAGCGAGGAACATCATCAGCGAAGCCCTCTGGGTCATGCTTGACTTCAGACTGAAATAGTCTATACTGAGGAAGGTCCACTCCACGTCACCGCTTGATCATCCTTATATGGATCATGCTCAAGATGCCCTAAGAGGGCATCTGACGGATGAGGGTAAGTGTCGATGACTGCTCCGGTGTGTCGAGAAGACCGAAGTGTCGAGAAAGATGAGTTATGTAAGGGGCTAGACAGATGGGACCCTTCCTGTGGTGATCTGTCTAGTGGCGAAAGGCGAGAACCATGAAATAAGCTAAGTCAAATATGTGGCCGGTTACTATGCTCCAGAGATAGTACGCGTCAATATGCTCACAACTCCTATGCTCTCTCTCCTTCCAATCAAAGTGTGAGCTAATAAGGCGTGGATGTATAGTAGAGCCAGAGAAAGAGATGTCTCCTTCGAGCGACTCGCGTCATAAGGTATCTGACTAGCTGTGAGATCGGTCCAATAGCATGAAGGTGAGTAATAGATGTGACGGTAAAGGTGAGGAAAGTTTTTGCCACCCATAAACTTATTGGTGTAGATGCCCAAAGCTGTGCCAAATTCAGGGATGCTCATATGTCGCACCAAGCCACCAAGTCAGAATGTAATGGTACCGTGCTCATCATGCGATGACATCATGCATTGAAGGTAAAATGTCGAGCAAAATTCTAAAGTAAGCTCCATATATGTGGGCTCGACGATATCAAATAAACGGTCCCATGGTGCTGTAGTAATGAAGGCGCGAACCTTATCAGCTAGCCTTACTTGCTCCAACGCTGCCCAGTCAATGCATCGGCCCAAACCTAGTGGTCGCATGCGCAGGAGCTAAAATAAATCCTCAGGTGGGTCTGGAGAGAATTTGAGATAAGGATGGCAAACCTCAGCAGAGGCACTCGAGGAGGTAGCACCGGGACCCTTTTACTTTTTCGAAGCGGGGATGGCGACTTTGGATTTACCTCGTGTGTTTGTCATAAGTGTCCTGAAAAAGGGAAAAGGGTTCATCAACAAATAAATAAATCATCACCAAATTTGCAAATAAAAGCAAAGTCTAAGTAGTCTTAAATAGGAAATTATGCCTAGCATGCAAAAACCAGAAATGAAGTCATCATAATTTAAATTGGTGAAAATAAGGATAAATCAACTAACTAATTCTCAACTAGAAGTCAAATTTAAATATTCTAAAACAAAGAAGCATAAAAATATAGCAAATCATAGGTAATCAATTGAATGTGAATAAAAATTAACCAAGATGGATAAAATTAGTGAAAAATAAATCCTACTAAAAAGAAATAAGTATCATCACAATAATAAACAAAACTAGAAAATGAAAGATAACTATCAAAAATCGAAAATAATAAAGAAATGAAATAATCAAGAAACAAAGAACTAAACAAGTAAAGATATAAACTAATAGAATATAGAAATAAATAACTAAATAAGAAACGAACTAAATAAATAATAATGAAATAAGATACAAATAAAATAGAATAAAATAAACTTAATGGGAATGGCAAATACCGTCAGTGGTAGGGTGGTAACCAGAGGGAGGGGCATGTTGGGGTTGGGGTCGGGGCTAGGGCGGTTCGGACTGACAGGGAAAAAGGAAGGAGGAAAAAGAGAGGGGAAAAAGTGAAAGAAAGGGAATGAAAGAGGAGAGGGGAGGAAAAAGAGAAGATGGAGGCCAGATGGAGCTGGGGGCATGCGATGGTACGTCGGTGAACGGCTGCAGGGCTGGGGGACTAGTGCGGGATGGTGGCCGAAGCAAGGGAAAGGGGAGCGGTGACTAGTAGTTAAAGAAGGTGGGGGAAAAGGATAAAAATGAAAAGGGGATTTAAGGTTTAAATGGGGACACGATAATGTGAGCCCCGTGTTGGGCCACATGGCCGTGTCATACACTCATGTGACTCGAATTCCAACTCGTGTTCATCGAGGAAAGTAATAGCCCACTTGTCACACAGCCTTGGACACGCTCGTGTGTCCAGGCCATGTGGTTCACACGACCGTATTGCATGGTCGTGTGCTACGTTGTTCGCTTCTCCCACGCCCCGTGTGCCTCGCCTGTGTAACTCTCTAACTTGTTAAAAAAAATTTGAAAATTTAGTCCTAGTTTTCACACGGCCAAGGACATGCTCGTGTATCTAGGCCATGTGCTCCACACGATTGTGTCGCAAGCCCATGTGGCCTCTTTTAGCCTGTGTCTCTGTCGATTTTTAGGGAATTGAAGTCCTGTTTCCACACAGCTAAGGACGCCCGTGTGTCCAAGCCATATGGGTCACATGGCCATGTCGCCAGGTCGTGTAACTCACTATTTAACCCCTGTTAGAGCACACGACCTAGGACACACCCGTGTGTCCAGGCCGTGCAGTCAAAAACCTGCATTTTAACATGAAAATTAGATAAAAATAAACTAGTTAGTGGTGTTAGTGCTCGGGTTGCCTACCGAGAAGCACTTATTGATAAACGCCAAATTATACATATTTTTACCCCAAATACTTAGCATATTCATGGATGTTTATTACTAAATTTGTGGATTTTGGTGCTCTTAATCTGGTTATTTCATGTTTTATACTCAGGAGAGCACCAAGAGTCAAAAGGAACCAAAAACGAGCCAAAAAGGGACAAAACGAACCAAATCGAGAAGATAACACGGCCTAAGCCTTGCCACACGGGCTGTTCGCACGCCCGTGTCTTTCGAGGGTGTCGACCAAGGCTTTCACGATTCACACGACCTGGCCATTGACCAACACGGCCATGTGCAATTTAACGGATCGAACACGGCCTGGCAAACACGTTACACGGCCGTGGCACACGGGCGTGTCCATTTTTTAAGGAGTTGTATTTTACACGGAAAAGGATACTTAGGGAGGAAGAAAGCCAATCCAAAGCCTATATAAACACCCTAAGTATGACTTAGAAAGGGGGGGCTCTCCTCTAGAACTTTTCTGGAGTACAGAACCACACGCTGGGAATTACTTGAAGGAAGTTAGAATATCCATCCCAAAAGTTGGAGCTACTCCAAGACAGAAAATCTCTCTCAGAATTCCTTCAGGGGTTTTAGAGTTTTCTTTATGTTTTGTTATTTTCATACTTTTGAGATGTACTCTTATTTTATTATGAACTAAACCCCTTAGATACCTAAGGGGGTTGAGACCTATGATGGATCTTGTTATTATTATCTGAGCTGTATGATAAATACTTGATTTGTTCTTAATTATGTATTCTTAATGCTTGAGTTAATATTCTGGGTATAAAATCATGATTTGATGTGCTTATACAGAGGAGAAAAAGTCCCTGTCTAAGAGTAGATTTGGCAAAATTAAGCAGAGTTGATCGAACGCCTAGAAATAGGGTTATGAGATTTTGTCGGATTAGGGTGAAATCTAATATAGGAGTCCATAGATCAATTTACTGCTTCCCTAGTGGTTTTAATTAAGAAAGAAATTTCGATTAATTCAACTAAGGGTTAAGTGTTATTAGTCTGGTTCAGAGTCAAATAACAAGTGAAATCTAGGTGGATTCCTCCTTGGGTGTCATCTTTATCAATTAATTTTCTTCAAGTCTTTTTCCAAATTTTCTCTTTGCTTTAGTTTAGTTAGTTAATTAGTTTAGTTAATTAGTTTAATAAACAACCCCTCTTTATTTCTAGGTTAAATAATAAAAAGATAGTTATTACTAGTACTTTTGGTTCCCTTGGGTACGAAATCCCGGTCTTGCCATTACTAAACGATTGTTCGATAGGTGCGCTTGCCTTTTCGTCATGATAATAGTTAGTCTAGGTTTGATCTTCACTATAAATATTTATTACTTGTTACGAATCACGCGATCAAGTTTTTGGCGCCGTTGCTGGGGAACTATAATATTAGGATCGCTAAATTTTTATTACTTTAGCCATTTTTTTCTTGCAATTTAATTTTACTTAATTTTATTATTATTATTTATTAATTTACTTTTTCTTTCTCTTGGCAGGTTTTTATAGTTTATGACTAGAAGACCCGTAGGGACCATTACTTTTTGACGAAGAAATCGATCTTACAGTTCTTAGAAATCAAAGAGAAATAAGGTGCAGCTTATGATACACGGAGAACGAGCAAGAAGACGATATTCAACCCCCAACCAAAGTGATGGCTGAAAACCAAGGCAATCAGCTACCTCCTGCAATTGCGGCTAATCAAAATCCTGCTCCACGTACGATGTATGATTATGCTAAACCTTCTTCAATAGGAACTGAATCTAGCATAGTTAGACCAGCAATAGCTGCAAATACTTTTGAACTGAAACCTAACACAATTCAAATGATACAGCAGTTTGTTCAGTTTGATGGTTTGCAGGATGAAGATCCCAACGCTCACTTAGCAAACTTTCTGGAATTTTTCGACAAATTTAAAATCAATGGCATTTTTGATGATGTCATTTGTCTTCGGTTATTTCCCTTTTCATTGAGAAACAAAGCTAAATAGTGGTTGAACTCATTACCACGAGGGTCTATCATTACTTGGGAACAAATGACCGAAAAATTATTACTAAAATATTTTCTGCCAGCTAAAACGGCTAAATTACGTAATGATATCTCTTCTTTTGTGCAGATGGATTTAGAAACACTTTATGATGCATAGGAGAGATACAAGGACTTACTGAGAAGGTGCCCTCACCATGGGTTACCACTTTGGCTGCAAGTACAAACATTCCACAATGGTTTGAATACCTCGACTCGGCAAATGTTTGACGCAGTTGCTGGTGAAACCATCAACAAAAAAACACCTAAAGAGGCTTATGAATTCATTGAAGAAATGTCACTGAATAACTATCAGTGGCAAGTCATGAGGACTAAGCCAACAAAAATAGCCAGCGTTTATAACGTCGACTCAGTTACTATGCTGTCAAATCAGGTAGAACTTCTCAATAAAAAGATTGATGGTTTACTTGGTTCTACGCAGGTACATCCAGTAATGAGGTGTGACTCAAGCGGAGGAGGTGTGCATATAGAATATCAATCCTTCAATCCCACAACCGAAGAGGAACAAGTCAACTATATGGGTAACAATAACTTCAGATCACAAAATAACCCATACAGTAATACTTATAATGCAAGTTGGAGGAACCACACAAATTTCTCCTGGGGTGGTCAAGGGAATCAAAAGCCACAAAATCCTCAGGGTTTTCAACAGCCACCTTATCAACAAGAGAAGAAACCGAACCTTGAGGAGATGCTCTCAAAATTCATATCAATGTCAGAAACCCGTTTCCAAAATACCAAAACAGCACTTAAAAATCAACAAGCATCGATCCAAGGACTCGAAACTCAGATAGGCCAACTTTCTAAACTGATCTCCGAACGACCACAAGGTAGTTTGCCAAGTAATATCGAACCTAACCCAAGGGAACAAATCAACGCAATTAATACTCAAGATGACGAATGAGTCGTTGAGCCTGAACCAGAACCAAGGCAAGAAACTGTGGTAAGCAAGGGTCAAGGTGAGGTAGATCAAAATACGAACAAACCGGTGAACGAAGAATATAGACCTCATGTCCCATACCCTAATGCAACAATAAAAGACCGCTTAGACGAACAATTCGGTAAATTCCTTAAACTTTTAAGAAAATTACATATTAACTTACCGTTTATTGAAGCTCTGTCGAAGATGCCAAATGCAACGAAATTTTTAAAAGAGCTTATAGTAAATAAGTGGAAGTTGGACGAAGCGTCGCATGTAGAGCTAAACGCAATCTGCTCAACTATTCTATAAAATAAGCTACCCCACAAATTGAAAGATCAAGGGAGTTTTACAATTCCTTGTTTAATTGGTAACTTAGATATAAGTCATGAATTAGCTGATTTAGGGGCTAGTATTACTGTCATGCCTTACAAAATGTTTAAGCAACTAGGTCTTGGGAAACCTAAAAAACTAGGATGAGCATTCAATTGGCAGATAAAACTATAATATTTCCTAAGGGTATTATTGAAGATGTACTAGTGAAAGTAGATAAGTTTATATTTCCCGTTGATTTCGTTGTTCTCGACATGAAGGAGGATAATAACACCCCTTTGATTTTAGGAAGGCCCTTTTTAGCAACTGCTAAAACAATTATTGATGTTAGCACAGGTGAGCTTACACTTCGTGTGGGAGACGAAACGATCACCCTTCAAGCTCGTAATTTTGGCATCACATCAATCATTGAAGGTAATAGTCCACACCGATCTACTAAAACTGACAATATGACTTTGCAGAAATCAAGCTTCAAAGAAGTTCACGAGCCATGTTCCAGAAATGATAGAGAACACGTTCATGAAGAAAGAAGGCTACGGATAGAGGAGCTAGACGAATGGCGACCACACAAACTGAGAACATATGATAAACTGAAACTACACCAAAACAAGCTCGATGCCTCTCCTAATCAACTTAAGGTTGGCGATAAAGTCTTACTAGATGCCGCAGATCCCCACATTGTCACTACCACACCGAATGAGGAAATCCCTCTTACGGTACTCAGTATTTTTCCATTCGGTACGGTGGAGGTGAGTCACCCCAAGTTTGGCACTTTTAAGGTAAACAACACCCTATTAAAACCCTATTTTGATGAGATTGATAGCAGGAATGAGGAGTATAAACTCTTCGAACCACCCTGACCATTCACCGAAGAGGTAAGTCAAGCTTAGACTATAAATAAGCGCTTCTCGGGAGGCAACCCGAGCACTAACATATTTTGATTTCTTTATTTCTAACTTTTTTAATTATTAACTTTATCTTTGAATTGCAAAGTTTTTCAGCGCACATGGCCAGGCACACGGGCGTGCCTAAGGCTGTGGCCAAGCAGGGAAAGAAACACTACCGTGTGATACGGCCGTGTGGAAGCAGGACATGATTTACCCAAAACACGGGATGCGATAAATCCCCACGACCGTGCGACATGGCCGTGGGTGAACTTGATAAGTTAACACGGGCATGGGAACTTAAAAAAATAAAGGCGTGCCAAGGGCAAGGCTCGATTCTGTTTCTTCGACACGGGCGTGAGACACGCCCGTGCTGTTAAACCGTGGACAACAATACATAGGCGTGGTACCTTAACACACGGGCGTGGAAGAAGCGAACAACGCTCAGCATGACCGTACAACATGGTCGTGTGCCACACACGCCCAAGACAAACGGGCATGGGATAGTAGCCGGGCACGACCTAAATCGTAAAATTTGAAAAACACGAGCTCACCCTCAGAGTACACAAGTGTGGCCCTAGGCCGTGTGGGCCTTCCCTATATAAGCAAACTACTGTTCATCTTCTTCCCTCTTTCAAAACCCTAGCCGAAATCTACCCTTCTCCACTCCCTAAACCCTATTCCAGCCACCATTTCCTAGATTCTCATTTCCCCAACCCCCAAACCATCTTAAAATCCACTTCCCCTGCATTAATCCTCACTTCCCCATCTATTTTCCCTCTATTTTCCTTCCACACGGCTGTACCTCCTGCCACGCCCGTACGCAGCCTCCAACTTCGTTTTTAAAGCTCAATCTCTCTCCCTTAGCGCCTTCAACGTCATCTTCAAGAGGAAAAAATACCGTCGTACCAGCCTCGAAGAAGAGGAAGGGAGCATAATCTTCCATTGGTCCACATCTCATCGCGAACCATCCAAGTGATGAAGATGTTTAGAAATATTTATTTTATTATTTTATGTTTTTAATTTTTATTCAAACTACTTTTTAATTTTTAATTTTTAATTTTTATTTTTATTTTTATTTTTATTTTTATTTTTATTTTTATTTTTAGCAGTTTTAAAATTTTATTATAAATTTTGGTTATTTCGTTTCGGGTACTTATTCTTCCTACTATCCCCTAAAAAAGTTCCTGATTTTATCACAGTTATATAGAGCTTTTAAGCTCATCCTCATATAGGAACTAAAACTCCACCGGGAAAGGTTCTCCACGACTGCCATGTCCTGCTTGACCACGACCATAACTACCACTAGATATAATATTTTTTGCGCAGGACTTATGGCCTAATGAACCTCTACGACCGTCGGAGTATCCTCCTCCACTCTTGAACTGATCACTCTCTAAAACTCTAGTTTGAGGAATTCATCATACAGGAAGTTTCACTTCTCTTCCTATCTTATTTTTATACTCTAATATATATCTTTGTACATTAAGGGCAATGTACATCTTAAGTGTGAGGTGTGTTTATTTCATTATCAAAAAAATCCCTGAATAATCATCTTGTTCTCTTGAAAAAACTCTCATATCATATTTAGGATAAATTTTAATTAATTTATGATTTTGATTTATATATCTTGAATTAAAACATAGGGATAGATGCATTGATTATTTAAACTTTAAGACAATAGAGAATCAAGCATGATGAGCTGATTTTTAAGAATTCAAAATCTTAGGTTGTTTCCCCAAGTTTAGGTATTACTTTGAATTGGAATTCACGAGTCTAAACATCAAAAAGTCATAATTTTTTTGAGATTTTTGAGCCTTTTAAGCATCTATTCATCCTTTCATACTTACTTTTATTATTGCTTTGAGTGCGTCAGTATTGAACTGTTATTCTAGAACTTGCTTGATTATGCATGTCGAGACCACACTATTTGATTTGATATATCAAAATGATTAAGGCACTTAGGATTAACCCACTCATGCCATGAAAAGCCTACCTCCACGATTAACCCTTAGTAAACCCCTTTGAGCCTAACAAACCATTTCTTGTATTACCCTTAATATTAACATTTAACCCATTATTGTTGAAATCCCCTAAATTAATCCCTATTTTTGTCGAGATTTGAGTTGAATGGATTGCCTAGCTATGTTTTGTTCTTGATATTTAGTCTATATTATTTGATTTGTTCTTAAAAAAAAAAAAAAGAAGAAGAGAGCTCATGTAATATAGTTTTACATATTTGTTGGTAATTCAGTAATTAAGTTTTTGATAGTGGGGTAATATATTGAAATTATCTCGATTCTAACCTTTGTCTCTTCAGCTTGTATCTATACCCGTAACCTAAACCCCGTTACAACCATGCAAAGACCTTTTGATTTGTGTATCATATCATTTACAAGTGGTAGAGATTTGATTTTCATGCAAGCCTATAGTAATAACTTCTCATGTTAGACAATCGAGTGCTTAATCTTGAACCTTAAACACTTTGAGTGATTTGAGTGAATCTTTAGTGAGGATGTCATCTCTTGCATATTTAGGACTAAAGTTAATTACTTAGAGGAAGGAGATTACCTATGATTTTATTATCAAAATATTTGATATAGATTGTTTGAGGCTTTTAATGCCCCTATAGTTGAATTCTCACTGTATGATTTTTCGTGAAACAATTTGTAACATTATCAATAATGATTATGTGATTGAAAGGAATGAATTCTAGCAGTAAATGAGAATTTTGCTTGAAGACAAGCAAATGCTTAAGTGTGGGGGTATTTGATAAACGCCAAATTATACATATTTTTACCCCAAATACTTAGCATATTTATGGATGTTTATCACTAGATTTATGGATTTTGGTGCTCTTAATCCGGTTATTTCATGTTTTGTACTCAGGAGAGCACCAACAACCAAAAGGAGCCAAAAATGAGCCAAAAAGGGACAAAACGGACCAAATCGAGAAAATGACATGGCCTAAGCCTTGCCACACGGGCTGTTCACACGCCTGTATCTTTCGAGGGTGTTAACCAAGGCTTTCACGATTCACACGGCCTGGCGATTGACCCACATGGCTGTGTGCAATTTAACGGATCGAACACGGCCTGGCAAACACGTCACATAGCTGTGGCACACGGGCGTGTCCCTTTTTCAAAGAGTTGTATTTTACAGGGAAAATGATACTTAGGGAGGAAGAAAGCCAGTCCAAAGCCTATATAAACACCCTAAGTATGACTTAGAAAGGGGGGGCTCTCCTCCAGAACTTTTCTGGAGTACAGAACCACACACCGGGAATTACTTAAAGAAAGCTAGAGGATCATCCCAAAAGCCGGAGCTACTCCAAGACTGAAGTTCTCTCTCAGAATTCCTTCAGGGGTTTTAGAGTTTTCTTTATGTTTTGTTATTTTCATACTTTTGAGATGTACTCTTATTTTATTATGAACTAAACCCCTAAGATACCTAAGGGGGTTGAGACCTATGATGGATCTTGTTATTATTATCTGAACTGTATGATAAATACTTGATTTGTTCTTAATTATGTGTTCTTAATGCTTGAGTTAATATTCCGGGTATTAATTCATGATTTGATGTGTTCTTAAGGCTTCATTGGAGAATTCAGACCTAAGCATTAATCGAGAGCGATGGGGACGACGGAACCCGTGAATGCAGAGGATTCTATTGAAAACGAATCCTAATGATTTATCGGGAGGATGGCGGAACAAACCGAGACCACTTGCATTTCTTTTTATTCTGATTCTGAGAGGTCATGGGTTAACCCGACAACTGAACTAGAAAAAGAGTAAATATCCGCCCGCGAAAATTTGAGTTTAATTTTATTTGATTGTTCAATTTTTAGGTATAATAAAGCGGAGTTGATCAAACACCTAGAAATAGGGTTACGAGGTTTTTCCGGATTAGGGTGAAACCTAATATGGGAGTCCATAAATCGATTTACTGCTTCCCTAGGGGTTTTAATTAAGAAAGATATTTCGATTAATTCAACTGAGGGTTAGACATTATTAGTCTCAAAAGAGATAATAATATAGGTTAGGGAGTCTCACGAATCAAGTTAAGTGAATAAATCGTCTGGTTCAGAGCCATATAACAAGTGAAATCTAGGTGGATTCCTCCTTGGGTGTCGTCTTTATAATTACTTTTCTTCAAGATTTTTCCAAATTTTCTCTTTGCTTTAGTTTAATTAGTTAATTAGTTTGGTTAATCAGTTTAATAAACAGCCCTTCTTTATTTCTAGGTTAATAAATAAAAAGATAGTTATTACTAGTACTTTTGGCTCCCATGGGTACGATATCTCGGTCTTGCCATTAATATACTATTGTACGATAGGTGCGCTTGCCTTTTCGTCGTGATAATAGTTAGTCTAGGTTTGATCTTCATTACAAATATTTATTACTTGTTACAAATCATGCGATCACGCATGAAAAGAACTATCCGACGCACGACCTGGAATTGGCAGCTATTGTGTTTGCGTTGAAAATTTGGCGTCATTATCTATTCGGTGAAAAATGTCATGTTTATTCTGATCACAAAAGCCTAAAATACTTGATGACTCGGAAATATTTGAATTTGAGACAACGTCGATGGTTAGAACTGTTAAAAGACTATGAGCTTGTGATTGACTATCATCCGGGGAAGGCTAATGTTGTTGCTGATGCTCTAAGCCCAAAATCATTATTTGCTTTGCGTGCAATGAATGTGCATATGGCTATGTCTGATGATGGTTCGATAATAGCTGAATTAAAAGCAAGACCATTATTTGTTCAACAAATTTGTGATGCTCAGAAAGTTGATGATGATTTGATAGCAAAACGAGTTCAATGTGACTCAGATGCTGATTCAGAGTTCAGAGTTGATGCTGATGGTTGTTTGAGGTTCAGAAATTGAATATGTTTCTCGAGAAATTTAGAGTTAATTCAGATGATTTTGAACGAAGCTCATAGTAGTCGGTTATCTGTTCACCCGGGTAGTATGAAGATGTATAATGATCTAAAACTGCATTACTGGTGGCATGGTATGAGACGAGATATTTCTGACTTTGTTTCGAAATATTTAGTCTGTCAGCAAGTAAAAGCCGAACATTAGGTACCTTCTGGATTGCTTCAGTCGATTATGATATCTGAGTAGAAATGGGATAGAATCGCAATGGATTTTGTATCTGGTTTACCATTGACTCCAAGCAAAAAGTTGTAATCTAGGTTATTGTGGATAGATTGACTAAGTTGGCTCATTTTGTTCCGATTCGTACAGATTATTCACTTGATAAGCTAGCTAAATTTTATATTTCTCAGATTTTGAAATTACTCGGAGTGCCTATTTCTATTATTTCGAATAGAGATCCGAGGTTTACATCGCGGTTTTGGAAGAAACTACAAGATGCACTAGGTAAGAAATTACATTTCAGCACTGCTTTCCATTCACAAAAAGATGGTCAGTCCGAACGAATCATTCAGATACTTGAGGATATGTTGAGATGTTGTATTCTCGAGTTTGAAGGTACGTGGGAACGATACTTACCTCTGATTGAATTTGCGTACAATAATAGCTTTCAATCAAGTATCAAAATGGCACCTTATGAAGCTTTGTACGATCGTAAATGTCGTACACCATTGTATTGGACTGAGCTCAGTGAAAACAAAATATACAGGGTTGACTTGATCAGAGAGACTGAGCAGAAAGTAAAAGTAATCCGTGAAAGTCTGAAAATAGCGTCAGATCATCAGAAATTATTTGCGGACTTGAAATGAAAAGATATAGAGTTTCAGATCAGAGACAAAGTATTTTTGAAAGTTTCACCGTGGAAGAAAATACTCAGATTCGGTCGTAAAGGCAAATTGAGTCTGAGATTTATTGGGCCGTATGAGATTATAGAGCGTATCGGGCCAGTTGCTTATAGACTGTTGTTGCCACCTGAGTTAGAAAAGATCCATGATGTATTCTTTGTTTCGATGCTTTATAGATATCGATCAAATCCCTCACATGTGATTAGTCCGTCTAAGATTGAGATTAAATTCGACATGACATATGAGGAAGAACCGATTCGTATTCTGGCTCATGAGATTAAAGAGTTGCGAAATAAGAAAATTTCGTTAGTTAAGGTACTATGCCACAAACAGGGAGTTGAGGAAGCAACATGGGAACCAGAGGATGCAATGAAAGAGCGTTATCCGAATCTATTCATCGGTAAGATTTTTGGGGACGAAAATCCCTAAAGGGGGAGAGTTGTAATAGCCCAATTTAGACCCTTGTCAGAATGGTCGTTTCAGGACCACAAATTTGAGTCAAAAATATATTTTAAAATTATTTTCTGTGTTTATTATGTGTGAATCAGTATCTGTGAAATTTTCGTGATTTAATTTTGTTGTTTGAGTGCTCGATTAAATAAAAAGACTTAATCGCGTAAAATGAAAATTTGATGGATAAATTTTAAAAGTGCCAAATTGAAGATGTCTTTATAGCATGGGGTACTTATGTTGCAAATATTCCTTTGAATGTATCAATGGACGGCAGTAGACTTATGTTGTATAGTTTTCATATTAATTAGTAAAGGTTAAAAAGGTAAAATGCATATTATGTTAATATATGATAAAACATAACATAATTAAGCCATGTTCTTGGAACGGTGGAAATGTGCAAGTGTACACAATCGTAACAAGTAATAAAGTGACAAGTAAATGTCGAGTTATCGTACCCACAGGGACTGTAAAAAGCAATATTTATGAAATTAATTAAAACTCTTTGGTGAGGTAAAAATAATTTTGGTTTGAAAAGAGTGATTTATAAACTAAGATTTTAAAACTAAGCAAACAATATAAATAAAATAAAAGAGTTCTAGTGCATGATTTCAATTAAGATTTAATCAAGATGATATAATTGTGCTGGATTAATTATACCTGTTTAACTTAGAAATATTAAATTTGTGCTTATGCTGTTATGAATAAATTCATGGCAACCCAGTAATTTTCTAACTTATGAACATATTTACTAATTAAAAGAATTCCATTTATCTCTTGAACATATCCCTATGCTAATTCAAGCGACTAAACAGATTTAATAAAGTAAACATGCTATCGCACATACATAGTTATTGAATTAAATTATCTCTCCCATATTCCTATGTCGATTCGACTGATTAATTCAACTTAATAAACATGTAAAAGATCATGTAAAGTAACAAAGTAGCCATACCTTGAAACAATTTAATCACAACAATCTTGCAAGTTATGCAAGGCATATGTATAACCAAATACAATGCTGATTTAATTTTCAGTTACCTTAGAAGAATTAAACATGCACTGATTAAGTACTGGGTCCATTAATTGCAATTTCAATCCATTTAAACAATTAATTCTTTAGTTATCTAAACAATTATAATGCCAAATAACCTAAGCATGATTTTACTTAATCAAGCATTTCACTGAGGCCTATAACAGCATAAACACTAATTTAATAATTCAAGTAGGCAAAATATAATCAACCCAACACAAATTAAATTCAAGCTAAATTGATTAAAATAACCATTTCAACAACAATATTTTTCATAGATTTGTTCATCATAAAAACAACAGAAATGAAAAAGAAAGGGAACAGAAAGCAAATCCAGTGTTTCTCTGCAGCTTGACTGTTGCTCCATTCTTAGTCTCCGTTGTCTTCACCGAGCAAGGCTTCTATGAATCCTTGATTGCTACCCAAGATGGCTGAAGAACACCTCTTTCTCAAGAGAGTAAATCGGCACAAGAGGAAGGGAAAATGGGATGGAATAATGGAGAGGAAACTTTGAGAGAAGTGAAGAGAGGATGAGAGAATGTTGTAGAATGAGGGATGTTGAGGGATGCTTTGAAATGGGCAGAATAGGGTGGCTTTTACAGCTGAAGAGGGCTGCTAAAAATAGTAAATTCAACAGCCAAGAGAGTCCTCCCATGGCCGGCCACACACATGGCAAGGTTGAAGCTTTCAACCTTGCTAAAAATAGGCTGGGGCAAATCTACAAAGCCTAAAATAAAGGTGGGGTTTGAACATAATTTGGAGGTTTTTCAAGGGCCTTTTTGCAAGCATATTTTATCAGCTAATTTTCTTATTTGGGTCAGCCAATGGACGGTTCTGGTCAGCCCAATTATTGGCTGGTTCGGCTCACTCCGTTCAGTTCAACCAGTGCGGTTCACTAGGCCCTTTCTTCATAATTAATTAAAATTAATTCATTTAACCTAAATTAAATAAGAAATAAATTAAAATTAATTTAATTATGAATTAATACACATTTCTGGACCGTCTTGGGCTGGAAATTAATTGGCCTCGATACTTTAAATTACTCTCGGTTTTGTTTTTCTCGCAATGTTCACCATGCCTTTTTTCTCCAATTGTGTAATTCTATCAAAAATAACCAAATTTAATCAAAATTAACTATGAAATTAATTAAAATTCATAATTTTCATATTTTTAACATAATTTAATTATTTTATAATATTTAATTATTTTTCGACAAGAATTTAACCGGAATAGCCTGGTTTTAAGTTAAAAAGGGTATGAAAAAGTATATAAATTTTTGTGTTTCTAGTTCTTCATTCTTTTTTATAACCAAAACAAAAAGAAAAGAAATAAAAGAAACCTAGGTTCAGCCACATTCCAAGCTTGATTCAAGGTTCATTTTTACTCGATTTTTGATAATTTTTACGTTTTTGAGATCGTTGCTTCGAGTACTAGTAAACCCATGCCTGAATTTTTGATTGTGGTGAATTTGAGTTATGCCATTGTGGAATGCTTGTGATTTTTGTTATTTGATGATGAAATACGAAAGATATGTTTTGGGTTAACATGTTTTGTATTGGAATTTTTGATGATTTTGAGTAATTAAGACTAAATTGTAAAAATAATAGTTTGAGGGACTAAAATATGAAATAAATGAAATATATGGACTTATATGAATATGGGTAAAATTTGGCCTAACCTGGGTATCGTGCAATTTTGTATATTTTGTGTTTTGTGCAATAGGGACTAAATTGTAAAAAGTGTAAATGTTAGGGGTAAAATGGTAATTTTTCCATTTATGTGTTTTGGAATAAATTGAATGAAAATATGTTTGAATGAGCTTAATTTGAATATGTTTAGATTAAGAACCAAAGAAATCAGATTTGGATCGGGGGAAAACGAAAGTTATCGACAAACTGTCCCGTTCCATTTTATATCGTCCGAGGTACGTTTAGAAGCAAATAGACGTACTTAGTTTTAATTAAATGCAAATTATATATGCTGAAATGAAATGTGTGATTTAATATATGCAATAGTCGAATGTGAGTAAGCTTGGTTACTATATTTTTAAATTCGTTTCGATCGAGTTATGACATCCGAAAGCCCCGTATGAACCTTAGGAATAGTTAGGATAAATATTTCATGACATAGGATTCTGATATGTGATGTGCGAGTAAGACTATGGCATCGATATCTGATTCCGATATATGTGTCCCAGTAAGACCCTGTCTAGGACAGTGGCATCGATATGTGATTCCAATATATGTGTGCGAGTAAGACCCTGTCTGGGATAGTGGCATCGATATGTGATTACATGTAAGACCACTTCTGGGACATTGGAATTGTACGATATATGTGTGATAATCCGAGTGTCCTATCCAATTCTGAATGGTTCATCGGGCGGCGATAAGTTATGATCGAATGTGTAAAGCGAGCTAAATGGCCAGGTATGAATTAGCTTGTTGTCTACTTGAAATAAGGTAAGTAAGTAACTTGATAGTTGTTGTAAATTGTGTGTGATGCAAATGAAGAATATATGTGAATTTGGTAAGTGTATTCGGCTTGTGGATATTATTGAAATGAATCTTAACTATGTGCATATATTATCATGTGTATTCGGCCACATAACTAGCATATATATACGAAATTATATTTTGATACATGAGCTTATGTATTTGAGTGTATGTGGACTAGGTTTTATGATGATTATTTGGCTTTGGAAGATGAATAATAGTATATTAACTTGAATATGTAAGTATTCGGCCAAGGTAGGATTTGTGTATGATAATGTATTATTTATGAAACTTGTAAGTTTGAGACTAAGCATGGTAATGTTAACGTAATTTCGGTTTAGTATAAAATGAGTTGATTATATCATTGGGTTATTTATTCGCTTATGACTTACTAAGCTATGCTAGCTTACTCTGTTTGTTCATATTTACTTTGCTTTATAGATTTTACAAGCTCGGGGATCATCAGCAAAGTTCATCACACTATCTACTGTTTTGGAACTTAATAAGTTGAACTTGAATTATGGCATGTATAGGCTGGAATATACTTTTGAAATGTTTTATTTTATTTATTTATAAGTGGAGCCATGCAAAAATGACTTAACTTCTATGCTTGAAATCAGTTTTGGTTTAATTATGGTTTAGGTCTATTTTGGTTATTATGTCATGTGCTATGGATAATTATAATTTGTGTTATGTGATAGTATATTGCGGTTGGTTATTGAATTCGAATGTGGCATGAATGAATCGGCTATGTTATACATATGTTTGGTTTTGGTTTGAGCCTATATTGAAACTGTACCCAAAATATATGATGTTTGTGAAGTTGCTATGTGTTTTGGCCATCTGGTTTATAATGGATGATAATTGAGCTAAGGTGGGTCATGTATTTGCTAGGTAATAATCAAGACATTTGCATGGTATAAATTCGGTACACTTATGGACTTTATTAATGATATGAATGACATATGATTTGTTGTTATGGTAAGTAAGACACATTGGACTTAGATTTATATAAGGAGTTTGAGTTAATGATAAAGGATATGTGCACTTGGTATTCAGTCATGTCATGTTAGTTGAGTTTTTATATGTTTACATGTATGTATATATGTGCTTATATTATGGTTGACATGTATATGTGCATGGCTATATAGATTCGTTAGTTATTTGCAAATTTATGAATATGTATAAATGCATTGTGTTAGCCGAATGGACAAAGAAATGAAATGGGTTTACATATAACTGAATGCTTGTTTTTAATTTGTGTTAATATGCAAATCATATGAATTTTATACAGACTAATATATTAATGCCACATATGTGAATAAATGGGTTAGTAATGAAATTTATTTCAATTGATATATATTTTGTGTATGCGCATGACTTAAATAAAATAGGTCTAATATTCCAATAATGAAGCTATTGATGTATTATATGTTTTGTATATGTATAAATTGTTTTGATATATTTTGGATTATGTTTTATTTCAGTTGTGTTGTGAATGATATAATTATTTAAGATTTAATATTTGATTAAGTTATAAGCATTAATGTGATTAAAATCTCGATTTGTAATTATAATGCATATTTATATGAATTGTAAAATGATCGATAATGCCTCATAACCCTATTTTGGTGACGGATACGGGTTAGGAGTGTTACAGCCGAAATGAGAATGAGTTACCTCGACTGTACTGTATGGAAAGACATTGAGTATCATAAAAGGAGTCACCCCGTTTGCGTTGAGCTCTATAGTGATAATTCGAAGGTCCTTCTCATCTAACAAGACTTGGTCCCCAACCTTGAATTGATTGGTTCTATGGTTAGACTCGACATGGTGTTGCTTCTGCTCCTCCTTGCCATAAATTCATCATTCGTCTAGTTCATCTACCTATAGTATTCGTTTTTCATGGATTGTTCCATTGTTAATGCATGAACTAGAACGTGGCTCATTTATGCTTCTCGATAGTGTTTCCAACAAAGGGAATTGGACCACAAGATTAGTCTTATTAATTGGATTTATAAAGTCATCTTCATTACTTGATATCTCAATCGAATCACGAGCCTGAAGACTAACCATTTCATCACCTGCACGAAGTGTGAGTTCACATGTACCAACATTAATAATAGTCCTGGCAGTCGCTAAAAAGGGTCGCCCTAAGATTAAAAAAACGTCACCATCCTCTTCTATGTCTAAAATAACAAAGTCTATTGGGAATATGAATTTATCAATTTTTACTAGTACACCTTCAAAAATACCCCTAGGAAATCTTACAGTTTTATCCGCTAGTTGAATACTCATCCTAGTTTGTTTGAGTTTCCCAAGACCTAGTTGCTTAAACATTTTATAGGGCATGATGTTAATACTTGCCCCTAGGTCAGCCAAAGCATTATTAATAGCTAAACTACCAATTAAATAAGGAATAGTAAAACTCCCTAGATCTTTCAATTTACTAGGTAGTTTATTCTGCAAAATGGCCAAGAAAACTGCATTCAACTCTACGTATGACGAATCATCTAACTTCTATTTGTTTGCCAGAAGCTCTTTTAAAAATTTTACTAAGTTGGGCATCTGTGAAAGAGCTTCAATGAACGGTAAGTTAATATGAAACTTTTTCAAAATGTTAAGAAATTTATCGAATTGTTCATCTATGCGGTCTTTATTTGTCGCATTAGGGTATGACACGCGAGGTGTATATTCTCTGCTCACCGATTTTTGTTTATTCTGGCTTTCATCCACCTTATCTTTACTTACCACACCTTCTTGCCTTGGTTCTGGTTTGGAATCAACTAACCTTTCTTCATCTCGAACAGTAATCGCATGGAGTTGCTCTCTTGGGTTAGTCTCAGTGTTGCTAGGCAAGCTACCTTGTGCTCTTGCTGAGATCAGCTTAGCAAGTTGACCTATTTGATTCTCGAGCCCTTAAATTGATGCTTGCTGATTTTTAAGCATTGCTTTAGTGTTTTGGAAACATATTTTTGACACCAAGATGAATTTCGTTAGCATCTCCTCAAGGTTTGACTTCTTTTCCTGCTGGTAAGGTGGTTGAAAGCTTGGAGGGGGTTGTGGTCTTTGATTTCCTTGACCACCCCAAGAAAAATTGGGATGGTTTCTCAAACTTTCATTGTAAGTATTACTATAGAGGTTATTCTGAGGTCTAGAATTGTTACCCATATAGTTGACTTGTTCGTTCATAGTGCTAGGGTCGTAGGCTAAGTATTTAGGATTATTCAGTCCTCTTCCACTTGTGTCATACTACATTACCGGATGTACCTACGTAAAGACACATAAACCATCGATTTTTTTATTTAAGAGCTCTACCTGGTTTGATAACATGGTGACCGTGTCGAGGTTGAAAACACAAGAGGCTTTTGTCGGCTTTGTCCTCATGACTTGCCACTAATAATTGTTCAATGACATTTTTTCAATAAACTCTTAAGCCTCCTCAGGTGTTTTGTTATTTAGGGTCTTGCCGGCGGCTGCATCGATTAACTACTTAATTGAGGGGTTTAAACCGTTGTAAAAAGTTTGAACCTGTAGCCATAAAGGTAACCCATGATGAGGGCACCTTCCCAATAAGTCCTTATACCTCTCCCATGCATCGTATAGGGTTTCTAAGTCCATCTGCACAAAAGAAGAGATATCATTCCTCAACTTTGTCGTCTTGGCTGGCAGAAAGTATTTCAATAAAAACTTCTCGGTTATTTGATCCCAAGTAGTGATGGACCCTCGTGGTAGGGAGTTCAACTACTGCTTAGCCTTATTTCTCAACGAGAAGGGGAATAATCGTAAGCGAATGGCATCGTCAGAAACGCCATTTATCTTGAAAGTATCACAAAACTCTAAGAAATTGGCCAAATGAGTATTTGGGTCTTCTTCCTGCAAACCATCAAACTGAACAAACTATTGAACCATTTGAATAGTGTTAGGTTTCAGTTCAAAATTATTTATAGCAATGGCAGGTCTAACAATACTCGATTCGGCCCTAGTAAGAGTGGGCTTAGCATAATCGTACATAGTACGAGGGGCAGGATTTTGATTACAGGATTCGTAGCAACCACAGGAGGTAGTGGATTATTCTGATTTTCAACCATCTCCTCGGTATTATTGGTAACGTCCTTGTGCTCTTCCTCTATACACTGTAGACTTCGCCTTATTTCTCTATGATTTTTGCGAGCTGTGCTTTCAATTTCTCTATCAAAAAGCAATGGTCCCGATGGATTTCTTCTAGTCATAAACTAAAGAAAACCTGCCAGAAGCAAAGGGAAGATAATTTAGTAAATTAAAATAAAACAAAAATAAATTGCAATAAAAAATAAAAATGGCTAAAGTAATAAAAATCAAGCGTTCCTAATATCTTAGTCCCCGGCACCGGCGCCAAAAATTGATGATCGTTTTATGAAAGACTACGATCACGACAAAGGCAAGCGCACCTATCGAATGGTAGTATAGCTAAGATGAGTCCAGAATATCGTATCCTCAAGGACTAAAAGTACTAGTATTAACTATCTTTCTATTATTTAGCCTAAAATAAAAGGGATTTGTTTTATTTTAAATTTAACTAACTAATTAACTAATGAACGTGACAGAGAGTGAAGAAAATAATCGAATAAACTAATGATAAAGACAATACCCAAGGAAGAATCCACCTAGACTTCATTTATTATTCCGATTCTGAATCAAACGATTTATTCACTTGTCTTGATCCGTATAAACCTCTAAATTATGTTAATATCTCTTTCGAGACTAAGAACAATTGACTCTAGGTTGATTAATTGAAATATCTTTCTAATTAAAACCCTTATTGTCGCATTAACTCGATCTATGGATTCCCTTATTAGATTTGACTCTAATCCAACAGATTTATGTCGCCCTATTTCTAGAGTTGCATGCAACTCCGCTTAATTATGGTAGATCTACTCTTAAACAGGGACTTCTGCTTCACTGAATAAGCACATCAACTTGAATTAATATTCTGAAAATATTAAAGCAAGAATTAAGAACACATAATTAAGAACAATAATAAGTATTTATCATTAAATTCAGAACATTAAATAATAAGATCTGTCTTAGGTTTCATCTTCCCTAGGTATCTAGGGAATTTAATTCATAATGTAAAAGGAAAACATCTCAAATTTAGAAAAACAAGAAGACATAAAAAACTCAAATAAACTTCGAGAGAAATTTGAATAGAGATCTTCAAGCTTAAGGTGGATATGCTTCTAATACGATTCCAACGGCTTCCTTCGAGTAATTTCTGCTTTCTGCTCTGTGTGTCCCCTTAGGTCCTTTTCTAGTATGTATTTATAGACTTTAGAATGCTCAGAAACCCTAAAAATTGGTTTTTTCTGCGTGTTTGGGAAACAGGGAGCTATATCGACACGGGCTGCCACATGGGCATGTGGCCAGCCTGTGTGGAATTCATCTTGGCCGTGTGGATCTTTCAATCAGCCCATTTTGTCCGTTTTTGGCCCGTTTTCTGCTCCTTTTGTTCCCCTACGCTCTCTTGAGTATAAAGCATGAAATTAAAGGATTAAGAGTATCTAGTTCACTAAATTATATGATAAATCATCCAAAAATATTCTAAGTATGAGATTAGAATGTGTTACTTTTATGGTTTATCAGTTTTCAATTTATGACTGTTAATATTCTAGCTTACTAATGGAGTAATATATTTAATTTGATGTATTTATTTATAAATAAATCATTGCAATACATGCAAAACAATGTAAAATATAAATTTATAAATATAAAATAAACTCAACTAAACAATGAAAAGATAAGAAAATTATGAAATATTTTCAAAAAATCTGTCAAATAACATAAATTGCATCTAAGGGGGTTCGGTTTATGTTAAGATTCAACCGTCTCGTCAGCGTTTGATTCGCTTGCAGCATCACAACAAGCTGAGCAGACGCTATTTTGATCCCTATAAAGTTTTGAAACGTATTGGTGAGGTTGCTTATAAGCTCGAGCTTCTTGATTCTGCCCGTATTCACCCTGTCTTTCACGTTTCATTGCTTTGAAAGTGTGCTGGCCAATCGGATCAGCAAGTAATGCCTGTAAACTTGGTCGATGCCACTTCTTTAATTTGTAACTAATTGCCATATTGGATGAACAAATGGTGCATCGTTCTAATTACTCGGTTGAGCAATGGTTGATTCAGTGGGAGGGTTTTCCCATTAGTGAAGCCACTTGGGAAGACAAGAAGCATATCCTCACGTCCTTTCCTGATTGGAACCTTGCGGACAAGGTTTTCCTTGGTGGGGAAGGTATTGTTGTGAATGAAGTCAGTGAGCAGCAAGGACCCATGGGTGTGGCTAGGCCCAATGATCAACAAGAACCACACTACAGCAAAATTGGTTTTTAGCGGCGTTTTAATTAAAAACGCCACTAAGGAACAAGCATTAGCGGCGCTTCCCAAAAACGCCGCTAAAGATTGAGTTTTAGCGGCGCTTTTATAAAAACGCCGCTATATGTACACCTTTACGGCGCTTTTTAGAAAACGCCGCAAAAAAATTAACACAACGTCGTCGTTTTGTGTTGAGCCTTTGGTAGCTTTAGCGGCATTTTTAGAAAGCGCCGCTAAAGATCGAGTATTAGCGGCGCTTTTTAGAAAACGCCGCTATATGTAACCTTTAGTGGCGCTTTTTGGAAAAGCGCCGCTAATACTTGATCTTTAGTGGCGTTTTCTACAAAGCGCCGCTAAAGAATTTTGTAACACGCCATCGTTTTGCCTTGAGATTTTAGTGGCTTTAGCGGCGCTTTTTTAAGAAACGCCGCTATAAGTACACCTTTAGCGGCGCTTTTTGAAAAATGCCGCTAATGCTCGATCTTTAGCGGCGTTTTTTAAAAAACGCCACTAAAAGATTAAATACACAATATGAATTAACTATGGGAAAGTTAATTTCATTTTAGTTACTTAATTATGAAAAGTTACACTTTGATAAATAACTTAGAAGTTTTCATTTAATTAAATTATGAAGATGTTAAAATCAATGTTATGGCTTTCTCTAAACCTTAATTAACCCCTAACCCCTAAAATCAATAACCCTTTTACATCTCAAACCCTAAATCTCTAGTCATAAACCCTAAATTGTAAACCTTAAACCCTAAACATTAAATCTTCAATCCAAAACCATAAAACCCTAAACTATAGACACTAAACCCTTAAGCCCTTAAATATAGATTCCTAAATCATAAAACTATAAACCTAATATCACTAGACCCTAAATTATAAAACTTAAAACTATAAACCCTAAATCTAAAACCATAAAACCTTAAACTATAGACAACAAACCCTTAAACACTTAAATACTATATAAATCCTAAATTAACCTGTAAGAATAAATAATATATATATATGGATATATATATTGATATATATAGATATTAATGTAAAAGAACGACACAAACATATAAAAATAGAAACCACATTTCAATCTCTATTCTCTAAATATTCAAATTAATTATATATTACCATGTAATGTTTTATTAAAAAGTCAATAACATTAACTGCTTAGATTAATTAATAATATTATAAAAATATATAGACTAAATGATATTAAAAATTAAAGTATATGCAAATAAATCTAAAATTTAAATATATTAGAGAGACCAAATTAAAATTTAACCATGTATTAATAGGAAATAATAATAATAATAATAATAATAATAAAAGAAAAAAGGAGGAAAATTATTGTCATAATTAGTGGCGTTTTAGCAAAAAACGCCAATATGTATTAATAGTTTAAACTATGTCGTTTTGAAGCTTAGTTATTAGTGGCGCTTTCTAAAAACGCATACAAAACATCTATTAAAAGAATGTAAAACGACGTCGTCTACACCCTTGTTATTAATGGCGCTTCTATAAACGCCGCAAAAGGTGAAATTATTGGCGTTTTATCCAAAACGCATACAAAAATCATCAACAGATTGCAAAACGGCATCGTTATTACATTGTTAATAGTGGCGCTTTCTATAAAACGCATACAAATATTTATTAATAGATTGAAAACGGCGTCGCTTTTTGGAACCCCAATTTCCTTTACTTTTCCCGATTCGGTTTACCCCGACTACTTTTCTTTTTACTTAAATGCTTTCAAATTTCCTTAAAATTTCCCATTACTTTCAAGCCCTAATTTGAAATCCCTATAATTTCCCCAAGGAGATATCCTCAAATCGTTTTCCCAAGTCCCTTTGATTTGCTCTGCTATCGTAGTTTTCCCATAACCCTAAATCAAAATTTTGATTTTTGAACCCTAACTGCGTCTTCGTGCGTTCCGCCTCTTCTCTCCATGTTGCCATTGGAATTTCGAGTCCTATAGGTATTTTTACTACTTATATGGACACTTTATTTAGTTTAATTTAGTCTCTTTGAAAATGGATAATGAATGTCATCTTTGTGACTACAATGTGATGTTACTATTTTTTCAATCTTGTGATTACTGATTGTTGTTATATTGATGTATATTAAGTTCTTGTTATTAATAACCTCAATCATGATTGGAATAATTTGGATATTTTATTCTTCTTTTTGTGAAAGTAGATTTAAAATTAAGTTTTAAATTTTGGAGTTTTAATTTCGATGTTCATAGAGTTTAAGTTTTAGGATTTTGTGTTTCTATTTCAACTGTTAAATTTTGGGAGTTGAGGGTTCAGGTTTTATGTTTCATACATTCCCCGTTTATGTATGTGAAGCTGTTCTACATCATATCATGATGATGTACAATTGTTATACTTGCTTATTTCAGAGATATGGAATTAATGTTGAGAAATATCTTGATGCTTTCTCAGAATATCTCATGGCCAATGTTGGAGGCATCAATACTTTGCTTCTAAAGCCATGATGGGTTGAATATGTCATCTCTCGCTATTGATCAGGAGACAACATTCATGGTTTATTCCTAAAGGAACCCTTAAGCCCTGCTTTTGGTACGAATTATTTCTAAAAATATTTGAAAATTTTGATTTATCTATGGAAATGCTGGTATAGGTCATTGTATTCCTTGCTTGAAAAAACAAGATAATCTTAAAAGCGCCCTACGCTTAGCGTGTAAATTGATAGGTTGCAAGCGCACTTATGGAAAGACATATCTGTCTTATTCCCCATCCCCTTATTCTCATCCCTTCTATAGAGTACATGGAAATTGAAGTTATATCCCATAGTGGAAAGTTTTGTATCTCTAGACTGTGCATATCCAATATGATTAAATAAATGTGTGTATATATATCGATAATTGATTGATATTTTTTTGCAAAGGCTTCTAAATTTAATGCTTGAGTATTGACAAGAAGATGTTACCATCAGTTATTTTAATTTTTGAGAATGAAATGCACCCACTATACAATAATTAATTAAGACTCAGTAATATTTGATTTTCAAATTCATTCACCACTATAATTTATGGTAATCTAAAACCCAAATTCCTTTTCAGATGTGTGAAGTGCATTTGTGTGTTTTGTAGGTGTTTTAAATTTGAGATTGGTTTGTGATAGGGTGAGATATAGTTGGGTGTTTCATGTGGAGCATGTTTGTTGACTTGGATGTCATAGTTGGGACGTATTATCTCCTTTTTTGTCCATTTGTACTGCAAGTTATGGTGTTTGTTCATGGGCAACTTAGAAATTTTAGTGGTTCTCAATTAAATGCAGCATCATCTTCATCATTATTATTAATTTTATATATATAATTTTACAAATATACTATAGTTATACCTTATCTATGAATAATTTATTCCTTATTAAGAAAAATAAAATTGAATAGCGAAGAGTTTAATTTATAATATATTAAGTTTTTATAACTTGTATAGATTTTTAGTAATGATTAGGAACTTTTATTGGTACTCATTTATTATTTTAAATAATATTGCTTGGTATTGATAATATGAAAGTAAAATGATATTGTATATATTTTTTAGCCATTAATTATATTGTATATTGAATAGTATGACAAGAGCAAACGGAAAATTTATTAAAATGAATGCAAAAGTAAATCTAATGTCCTGTACAATTATAGAATTGCTTTTTGCTTTTTGCGTTTATAAGTAATAGTTGCTTTTTGCTTTTTTAATCTATTTTACAGATTTGCCAACTGCTTCAAACTGGGTGAGAAAGGTGTGGAGAATGATATAGATGTTGATGACAGCACTTCAATAGAGGAAGTCTGAATCAATTTGGTCGCTGTACTAAAAGATTATCTTCAGGTCAGCTTCTTCTTCTTCTTCATTTGAATAGCTATATGCTGGGTTTTAGTCAGAGAGATTATCTGTCTGTATTTTATATATGTGCCTAATAGTAATTTGCTCGAGTAAATTATCAAAAAAGAATCTCATGTTTCTGAATTTGTGCACAAACAACTGGAATGTTTTATTTTTGCAAAAATTTCAATTAATGTTTGTACAATTGCAAAGGCATTTTCACGGGGAGTGGTAGCTTAATCGAGTCTATACGGATATCAAAAAGAATAATATGAAGTATAGTGTGGTGGTTGCTCATTTTATTCATTAATCATATGGTTAAGTTTTTAATCTCTACTAATAAGAATGAAGCACATTTTATGACCATCTATTTTATGAAGTAAAATTATATTGTGTACTAAATATGGTACATATACTTTAATTCCTTGGTACTGATATAGATAAAGTTTTTATATTTGCTTAAACTGAAATATATTTAGTGCTACTCTTATAATCTTACATCTGTTCTAGGTACTATCGAGCACCTGAATTAATATTTGGGGCAACTAAATACACCACAGCCATTGACATCTGTTTTAGGTACAGGTTTCGTTGCTAAATGTTTTTCCTTATTTCTATGCATTTTCACTTTAAATTACTTAACAAATATTACTTTGTTGACTCCAACCTCTGTTTGCTGGTGAGAGTGGAGTAGACTAGGTTGTTGAAATTATTAAGGTACGTTTTATTTCAAAATTCTAATCAATAATAGTTTTATCATGATGATTTTGGAAAAATTAATATTTTGGGGTTGCGATTTTGTAAAGATTTAATTGCTAGTTCTGTTTGGAGTAGAACTATTTTGTTTCCAAATTAATTTTAAATATTTGGTTCAACTTAATTATTATTTGATTCAACTTAAGTATGAATAGGTATGAATTAATTTTATTACCGTGTAGCTTGCTTGTCCATTAAAATTACAACAATAGCTGACCTTCTCTCTAACCTTATTTTAAATATTTTAAAGATTCAAAGTATATAGGCTGGAAACCTGACGGGTTGCCTTATATCGAGCTGCAAGATATAATGGATTCTCCCATAGGTGTAACAACGTCACGTATGATGAATCTTAAAAATTCAAAAGACTTGAAAAAGTTCTATCGAGCTCATTTACTATTGAATATTTATATAACCTTAATTTATTTCCAATTTACTTATAAAAATTAAACTACGATTCTTTTTTATATTATTATATTTAAATTACTATTTTTTATATTAATAATGTTTGATTTTAATATTTAAATAATTTAAAGATTCAAAGTATATAGGTTGGAAACTTTGACGGGTTGCCTTATATCGAGTTGCAAGATATAATGGATCCTCCTAGGTGTAACAATGCCACGTATGATGAATCTTAAAAATTCAAAAGACTTGAAAAAGTTCTATTGAGCTCATTTACTATTCTTAATTTATTTCCAATTTACTTATAAAAATTAAACTACGATTCTTTTTATATTATTATATTTAAATTACTATTTTTTTATATTAATAATGTTTGATTTTAATATTTAAATAATTTAAAGATTCAAAGTATATAGGCTGGAATCCTGACGGGTTGCCTCATATCGAGTTGCAAGATATAATGGATCCTCCCTAGGTGTAACAACGCCACGTATGATGAATCTTAAAAAATTCAAAAAGACTTGAAAAAAGTTCTATCGAGCTCATTACTATTCTTAATTTATTTCCAATTTACTTATAAAAATTAAACTACGATTCTTTTTTTATATTATTATATTTAAATTACTATTTTTTTATATTAATAATGTTTGATTTTAATATTTAAATATTTTAAAGATTCAAAGTATATAGGTTGGAAACTTGACGGGTTGCCTTATATCGAGTACAAGATATAATGGATCCTCCTAGGTGTAACAACGCCACGTATGATGAATCTTAAAAATTCAAAAGACTTGAAAAAATTCTATCGAGCTCATTTACTATTGAATATTTATATAACCTTAATTTATTTCCAATTTACTTATAAAAATTAAACTACGATTCATTTTTGATATTATTATATTCAAATTACTATTTTTTATATTAATAATGTTTTATTTTAATATTTAATATTTTTAAATTTCTTTAAAAGTTATAACTACTTTTTATCAAAACTTACAACAATAGTGACCTTCTCTCCAACCTTATTTTAAATATTTTAAAGATTCAAAGTATATAGGTTTGGAAACTTTGACGGGTTGCCTTATATCGAGTTGCAAGATATAATGGATCCTCCCTAGGTATAACAACGCCACGTATGATGAATCTTAAAAAATTTGTATGTTTCAATTTAATATGTCCCATCTAATATACAAATATTTAATAAAATATTTTATATAGTTTTTAACTTAAATTTAAATTATTATTGAAATATTCTCGTCCGTTTTATCACAAATATTATCGTCCGTTTTACCGTTTAAGTTAAACTTTTTATTCAAACTAAATCATAGCTTTTAAGCTAAATACGGATGTCCACACAGTGCTTTAATATGTACTTAAGAAAAGATGACTTGTAAAACAAAAATTAAATTAAGTGTGGACTATTTTAATTGCACATGTGATTTGTCAAATAAAAATGAATGACATGTATATTATTTAATTAAAATAATTTTTATAAATATTATTTAATCCCGCTACTTACATGTAGATACTTGATATTTGATATGTATTATCCATGTGATTTTCCACATCGTGAAATAAAAACTTACATAATACATAAATATATTTGATATCATAATTTACATAACTTATATAACATATATAACTTACATAACTTATATAACATACATAACTTATATAACATACATAACTTATATAACTTATATAACTTAGATAAATATATAACTTACATAACTTACATAATACTTAAATATATTTTATATCATAATTTACATAACTTACATAACTTAGATAAATATATAATTTACATAAATATATATCATATCATAAATTACATAACTTACATAATACTTAAATATATATCATATCATACATAACTAGTTTACAAAATTTACTTAACTTACATAATACATAAATCTATAGTCGAAAATCCCGCAACTTGCCTAAATTAGTTTATACCCATTAGAGACTTGATATTTAGTATAATGATATGATTTAAATCAATTGAGAACATTTAAGTAACGTAATATGTTGTCAACTTTAGATTTTAAGAACTACAAAATGGATAGGAGTTGGATGAAATTGTCAAGGGTAAGCAATGCCTATCAAAATGGAGTACAAACTTTTCTAAATTTTGCATTTCAAAATGCAAGCCAAGAGAATATGATTCTTTGCCCGTGTAAGAAGTGTGGCAACATCTCGGCATTTTCGTGAAGTTGTCTATGAACATCTAATTGTTGATGGCTTTATTCGGGGTATAAAAATGGATTTTCCATGGAGAGTGTACATCTAGTGGAACTTCTTCAACGATTAATCCGACTTATCCCGACTCGATTACCATCGTATGTTAGACAAGATGACATGGAAGATATGTTGCGGGATGCATTTAATATGCGTAGTCATGGTGAGCAATCGTTTCCACCTGACTTTATTATATCTGAGGATTGTAATATTGGTGGAAATGTTATTTGCGAAACGGGAACAAGTGCACCTAATGAGGAGCCAAATGAAGAAGCGGCTAAGTTCTACAATTTACTTAATGAAATGAATGAAGAACTTTACGAGGGATCAAAATATTAGAAATTGTCCTTTTGCATTCGTCTATTTCATTTAAAATGTTTGGGAGGGTGGACCGGAAACTCTTTTACAATGTTGCTAGAGTTTCTAAGAGAGATGTTTCCGTTTGCAAAATTCCCGTCTTGTCAAGACATGAAGAGACTAATAAAAGATTTGGGCCTTGGGTACGATAAAATTCATAGTTGCCCAAATGACTGCATATTGTACTGGGGTGATCAAAAAAACCAACAATCTTGTTATGTTTGCGGTAAGTCTCGTTGGATGAATAGTAAAATAGAAGATGTGAATACGGATGAAGGTGGGGCACGATTAAGAAAGAAGCCGGTCAAGGTCTTGCGATATTTTCCCCGATACCAAGACTTCAAAGGCTTTTCATGTCCTCAAAGACAGTAGAATCTATGACGTGGCATAATGATCAACGGACCGATGATGGATTATTAAGACATCCTGTGGATTCTTTAGCTTGGAAATCATTTGACAAGAATTTCCAAGTTTTGCAAGCGATCCTCGGAATGTGAGGCTTGGGCTAGCGGTGATGGCTTTAATCCATTTAAAATCATGAGTACTTCAATGCGATTACTTGGCTGTAGTGCTTGTTCCTTACAATTTGCCTCCATGGATTTGCATGAAGCAATCTTCATTTATTTTATCAATGATTATCCACGGAGAAAGGTCCCGGAAATGATATTGACATCTATTTGCAGCCACTTATTAAAGAGTTAAAACAATTATGGTCGGGTGTTGAGACATATAATGTATTGAGAAAGGAGAACTTTAATTTATGTGCAGCTTTATTGTGGACAATTAATGATTTCCCGGCTTATGCTAATTTATCGGGTTGGAGTACTAAAGGACGTTATGCCTGTCCTTGTTGTACTGCGCAAACTTGTTCGAAGTGGTTGTATAATGGGAAGAAGTTCTCTTACATGGGCCATCGTCGGTGGTTAGATGAAAATCATAAATTTAGATTTCAAAGGACTTTATTTGACGGTACTGAAGAGTACAGAGGATCTCCTGAGCAGACCGTTGGATCTGAAATCTTGTTTATGTTAAAAGATATCAACTTTAGTTACGGGAATATGAATCAACCACCTATCACGCAAACAAGGAGAAGATCGAGGGATGAATCTGATGATGAATCTGACGAAGAAGATGATCCTAATGAGGCGGAGTTGTGGAAGAAAAGGAGTATTTTTTTTGAGTTGCCTTATTGGGAGCACAACATTTTACGCCACAATCTTGATGTCATGCATATTGAGAAGAATGTCTGCGAGAACATAATTGGAACAATTTTAAATGTCGATGGAAAATCAAAAGACAATCTTCAGAGCTGACTTGATTTAGTTGACATGAGAATCCGGCGTGATCTTCATCCTCAAGTACTTCGAATGGGAAATATCGGTTGCCGCCTTCTATTTTTCAATGTCAAAGAAAGAAAAGAAGTTTTCGCATGGTGTTGAAGGATATAAAGGTCCCGAGATGCGTATCGTCAAATATATCTCGATGTGTGAGTTTCAAAGATAGAAGATTATATTCATTAAAATCACGTGATTACCACATCTTGATGCAAGATTTACTCCCAATTGTTTTACGGTCTTTGTATGTCAAAAATGTAACGTCTGTATAATTGAACTATCCAATATAATGAAAGCTATCTGTGGCAAAGTTTTGAATGTCGAAGAACTTGAGAAAGTACAGGATCGGCGGCTTTGACTTTATGCAATTTAGAAGATCTTTCCACCTTCCTTCTTCACTATTATGGTGCACTTGGTAATCCATCTCCTCACGAAGCAATCCTTAGTGGACCGGTTTTTATCGATGGATGTATCCTATAGAAAGGTGCTAATTTATTTCTCAAGTATTCATTCATTCACCTCTATATATTTAGTTACGACTTTTGATAAATATTGTATATCGTGTTTAGGTTCCTAAGCAAATTGAAGTCATATTGTCGCAATAAGCGTTATCCGAAGGATCAATTCTTTGAAGGCTACTTGGCGTAAGAGTGCATGACCTTCGTTCTAGATATTTAGAAGATCTTTGAAACACGATTGAATAGACTAAGTAGAAATCTTTGGGCTCAATGATAATGACTTGGCGAAACTTATTTATTTCAAAGTTATGGAGAACCAATCGGCAAAGTTGAAATTGTAGAATTAGATGATATATCGTGGATACAGCACATCGATATGTACTTTTTAACCACGATTCAATTGAACCGTTGCAAGTAAGTTATAAAATTGTCTTACATATTCGCTGCTTTGATTTGTTTATCTTCTAACCAATTAAACTTGTTTTTAATATAGTGAGTACAAACAAATTTTGAGATCTCGTGCACGCCTCAAGATTACAACATCGAGAGATTAATAAGTTATTCACGAATCTTTTCATGAATGGTTAAGTCAAACGGTATGTAACTAAAGTTAATAAGTTACATATAATCGCGAAATTTAGTTAATCAAATAAGAATGTTTTTACATAATACATTTTTAATTATTTAATTTACTTTCGATTCAATAGGTTTGGAGTGGGAAGGACGTCAATGACGAAGTTAAATGGATTTCCCAAGGTCCGAGCAGAGTAATAAAAAGATAGTGCCTTCCTCATCAATGGGTACAGCTTTCATACAAAGTATCGCGAGAGAATGAGGAGAACTCAAAATTGTGGAGTTGTTGTTAATTCTTCAATTACAAGTTATGCTAGTGCTAGGGATAGTAATCCAGTTGAGGGTAATGTGGAGTATTACGGACTTCTTACCGACATTATTGAGTTGGATTACTATGGCAGATGGAAAGTTATCTTATTTCGGTGTGATTGGGCAGATGTTAATACTGCTCGAGGAATTAAAAAAGATCAATTTGGGTTTACAATGGTGAATTTCTCTCGCTTGATTCACACTGGACAACAATTGATGGATGAGCCATATGTATTTTCCTCTCAAGTGAAACAAGTTTTTTATTCGAAAGATCCAACTGATGAGGGTTGGTATGTTGTACTCCGGAACACCCCTAGAGACTTGTTTGACATGGGTAATGGAAGTAGAGATGACATCGTCGAAAGATTAGAAACATTACCTTTTCTAGAACAAAACTTAGATGAAAATATCCCTAGTACTAATACACAACATCAATGGGTTCGACATGATGTGGATGAAGATATTCTGAATAATGATGTAGTAAGATTTTACAATTTTTAATTATATGTAATATTATAATTTTAATCTTTGTCATGTTATATAATTTAACTATTTTATATGTACTACTATTGTTGTAATTTGTTACTAAAACTTTAATTATTTTATGTGTATTGCAGGAAAAATGCGTAGAAGAAGAGTACGAGATTTAAGTATTGTCCAGAATACTCCAAATTCGGAAGAAAGAAATAGTGAACAGCAGACAGTTGTTGGATCTTCGAATGTGCCGGAGACATTTGATGACCCTGAAGAATTTCAAAGTAATATTATGTTCATTTTACATGTGTTCACTTTTATTATTGAATTATTTGTCAATTTTACTATAATAATAGTAAATCATTTTTCAGCTGAAAGTGGTGGGACGCGCAGAGTTCGAGGACGTACGCTACTTAGAGATTTATACGACTTAGATCCTGTTGAGCGTGTTAAAGTAAGTAGAAATACTCATGGTCAGCCTATTGGATCTGAAGCTCGACTTTTAGCAGGCTATTTGGGCATTTTAGCACGAAATGCAAATATGTTGCCCATCAACTACGAATCATGGCATCACATGCCTGATAGCAACAAAAATCAGGCTCTCGCTAATATTAAGGTAACAAAATGTGAATGCAATTTATAATACTTTGGTTTAAGTTTCATTTATATTTACATTCTAAACTTATGTTTTTTTAGGAGAGATTTGCTTTAGAAGTCTCCGATGATTATATCAAGAAGGCATTAGGTAAAAGATGGAGAGACAATAAAAGCACTTTAAAGAAACAATATTTTAAGAAAGACATAAGCCTCGAGGAAAAACTGAGAAATGTTCCGCCAGGAATGCTGAGGTATCAATGGGAAGATGCGGTTAGATTTTGGAATTCAAAGAAAGGAGAGGTATTGCGTATTTCCAAACTCTTATATATAGTGTTTACTATATACGTAATAATAATTTTATTATGTAGGACCGTGAGCGAGTTGGAACAAGCATAGCAGGCAAAAACAAAAATTCACGCACACGGCAGGGTCGAGAAGTTTTGCTTCTGTAGCTGAGGCCGAGGTATTATGAATTTATTAATTCTTTCAAATATTAATAACTTTCTATTATTAAATAATATTCTTACTACTATATTGTAGGAAGTCAAATCCGGACAAAAGTTGGACGCCTTGACTTTTTGAGATTACGATAGGAAGAAAGATGGATCTCCTATGACATCCAAGTGGAGAAATTATGTATATTCACTTAATAATATTTGATTTATTCTAAATATTTATAATCTTTAATTATAATTGTTTAATTCAATTCATCATTAGTAGTTTTAAAAATGTTAAGTTATGTTGCATTTCTTTTTATTATATATTTCGTTTCTAACTCTTTAATTGATTTTTAGGAGAAACTAAAGGAGAAAAAGGCGGAATATGAAGCGATTGCTTGAGTGATAGTTCTGTTAATCTTGAGAACATTGATAATGAAATTATCACCAAGTTTTGGGTCTGAAAGGTACGGTCGGGTTCGATTTCAAGGATCCGTGTTACCCCGACCCAATATTTTGGATCCGGCTCCCAGAATACATGCCTTCCTAAGTCAAGCTCAAGTGAAGTTCGAGAGGTTAAGAGACCGGATAGCTCGGATGCAAGCGAACACGGTTGAGCAAATTGCCGAGGTTCAACGAAAATATGAAGAACTCCAGAACAACTTAGAGCAGAGGCAAGAGAGAGGGAGGCAATGGCTGCGGCGAGAGAGGCAGAGGCACGGCGATGGTAGTAGAACGAGCAAAAAGTACGATGACCTCCACTCTGACTTCAAAGAGATGATGCATATGTTTCAACAATTGCAAAAGCCGCCATCTTAGACATTAGTTTTCTTATTGTAAGAATGTTTTAAGTTTTGTCACGTTTAACATTATTGTAAAAATATTTTAAATTATACTTTATTATTAATTATATCATATATCTTTAGTTAAATTTGAAGTATCATTTAGAATTAATATTTTTGGTTGTATTTTTATGTTAAATTTCTTTGTTTTTGGTGCATTTTATATTATATTTGTTGTATTTGGTTGGATTTTAATGCAGGAAAGGCTGGATATTGGTGAAAAAAAATATTACAAATCTGCAAAATTTAGCGGCGTTTGTAAAAAAAGCGCCGCTAAAAGCCTTGACCTTTAGCGACGCTTTCACACAAACGCCGCTAAAAGCCTTGACCTTTAGCGGCGTTTTTCCCACAAACGCCGCTAAAAAGCCTTGACCTTTAGCGGCGCTTGTCCCACAAACGCCGCTAAAAGGCTGGACCTTAGCGGCGCTTTTCCCGCAAACACCGCTAAAAGCCTTGACCTTTAGCGGCGTTTTTTTCCAACAAACGCCACAAATTTTTATGGCGTTACATATAGCTGCGTTTTTTGCGGCGTTTTAGAAAGCGCCGCTAAAAGTTTTAGTGGCGCCTAAAAGCGCCGCTAAAGGCTAAAAAAAGCGCCGCTAAAAGTCTGTTTTCCTGTAGTGCAAGAAGAAGTTTACAGGCAAGGATAAATTCTAAAAGATTTGATGATTTTGTGATGAATGACATGTCAGCTACAACTAAGTCAGCAAAGGGGTATTTGCTTGAGAATTAGGAGCTGCTACTTGAAAGGGAAGAAATAAGCTAGAATTGGCTATAAATTCTGTGATGCACTTGTTTGTTATTTTTCCTAATCTTTTTCTTTTAACATATCTACTGCAATTTATTCTTGAATGTCTATGAATTCAACAAAATACAATCCAGTATTTATTCTTCATTTTGCTGCTATTACTTTCTGGTTTGCATTTCTATTTGTTACTGGGTGGATGGTGTAGTGAAGTCCTTGTCAAAGCAATGATCGTTGACCATCGGAGCTTGGACGATGGTGCTTTGGACAGGGACGACTTCGTCAGTTCCAGGGTTGTTCTTCTCTTGCTTCAAGGTTTCCATTTTTGGATCCACATGTCCGTAATCCAGATCTAAATACGGATTCATCTCGAAAATTCGTACTGCCCCATTTTCACGTCCTGGCTTTCATGAGCTTTATGGTTCCGGTCGGGAAGCAACCACAAAACCGCCTCCGCTTCTTCCTTTGCTGCTGTTAGCGTCTCCATAGGAGTTGAAACGTTGTGCAGGGCTTGACAAAAATAAAATGATTTCAAGTAGGACGCAAAAGCATATTTTTTTAGTCTTTACCTAATAACTACACGCATGATCAACCACTCTTTAGATTCGATAAGATTAATTAATGTTAGTGCTTTACTTTATTTTGGATTTGGTAAAGTTGATGCTTTCATGATAAACTCAAGCCAGCAGACGGATCTTGATAGAAGCATTCAAAATCTAATAACTTAAACTTAAGATCCCTATTCTAGAACTAGGGAAAACTACAATAGATTCTCTTTTATTCATCTAATTGAAATAAAGAGTTTCTCTTTTATTTAGTTAATATTAAAGAGTTAAACAAATTTAAAATATATGTAATTATTAACTTTTTTGGTAATAATAAAATTAAATCTATTATTTATTTGATATTGTATATAAATTTTAATTAATGGCACTTAAACCAATCATTTTAAATAAAATTGTATTTTTAACAAGATGTGATTACTTAATATTTTAATCCATCCACGAGTTTATCATTTAAAAGTAGACTCAAACCATAAAATAGATTAAAACACCTATATTCATACTAAAAATAAATTTAATATTATTAAAATTATTGTTTTATTATTATTTTCTCTCAACAACCATTCTATCTCTCCTCCCTTTCGTAGAAAAAACAAGCTAAAAATGATGGGAATTTCAAATGGGAACCAGAATTTTTTATTTTTTTAAGCATTTGGAAACAAATATTTAAGTTTGGAATTGGTAATTTATAAATTCTTATTTTAGAAGTAAAATATTTCAAATTTAATATTTTGAATTAATTAAATTGTTTGGATAATTAATTTTAGAATTGGATTTCAACTAATTGGTTAGAAATAAATGGTTTACAAATTATTAAAATTGGAAAATACTAAATCAATAATTATACCTATCAAATTAATCTCAAGCTCAATACTTTGTTTAGGTAGTTTACCTTGGATTTTTCTCGAAATGAGAATTCTCTCTCGTCCTTGGGAGTTCTTTTCTCCGTCATTAGAGTTTCCCATTGAGGTTTCTCTCAGTTTTTTGGTTTTTCTTCATTGTTTTTTCTGTTTTTTCTATTTTTCTCTGTTGATTGTGTGTTTTCTTTCTTGGGTCGTTGATTCGTTCTTAAGTCTTTTTTGGTGGGTTTTAGGATTGTTTGCTCTTTAGCCATTCTTAATCTGTTTGCCTAGGTTTTGAACTTTTCTTTTTTATTTTGTTTGTTGTTGATCTATAAAGGGTAAGAAAGTTTCTAATTGTCATTTTCTAGTTTCCATTTATCCCAATCTCTTGAGGTCCTTCTGGGGTTTTTTGATGGAATAGCTAGAAATTAATCTGGAAGGGGAGATGAAGGGTGTTCAGATTTGACTAGGTTTATGTGTAACACCCTCCACCCGACCTAATTCTCTGAGTTCGAGCTTTGGGTATTACTCCACAGAGAACTTAACAAAATTCTCAAAACCATTGACAAAAACTCTTTATTGAAGATATTTCTCATTAAATTGATTAAAACTCCATATTTAAAGAACAAAGGAAAGTATTTGCACATAACATAGTGTATTGATCTTGCTAAAATTTTAATACAACTTATAAGTTACCGAAGACGGACTCTATGCCATAGTCTTTCTAAACATCAACTATTTTTTACATGCCAACCGTATGCATAATATCCCTCTTATGCTTCTTACCTGACACATTCATGGTATCGTCTCCTTAAGTACCTACACTAACATGGCAAAACCTAAAACATAAAGATGGTCTAGTAAGTTTAAAGGAACTTAGTGAGTTATGAACACAACTTACCTTTTTAACATTTCATGAAGTTTTTCATCTTGAATTATTTGACTTTCTTGTATCTATCTTTGGCGAACACCTTTCCATTTTTAGTTGTATACTTTCATAATTATACGCCCTCTCATCATTCATATCATATCCTTATTCATTCAACTATTTGGCTGGCTTTAAGTCTTGACATTTGAACACCACACTTTTATGCTCCCTTCAAACAACTTTCAACATTTATTCTCGAATAGTTAACCATAAGCACTATTCTTGGCAGATACCCTTACTAATCATACTTTTGGTGGATACCCTTGTTGATATTGATTAATCAAATCATAATTCAAACTGAACCTTGATTCAGTCCAACTCATAACCATACCGATGAGAGTTTCTCCAGATTGTTAAGAAGAATTATACACATGTTTGAAACAAACATTAGATATCAAATATATCAAACAATATAGATTCTAACAAAATTTAGAACAAGAAATGATTCTATATAGAGGTGTCAGATAGCTTAGAATTCTACCATAGTAGTTGTAACTCAAATTGATAGACTCTTGTACCGAATACGCTCATATACTAGGTTGGCAGATAACCAAAGTAGATATTCTTATTGAACATGCTGAATCATACTTCATTTAAGTCTTATTCATATTAATCACAAACTTGACATACTAAAGCTTTAGGCAGAACATATTCTTGAAGTAGACTTACCATAATACGCCACTAGGGATAGACAAAATACGCCGCCAAGGTGACATACATATTACACCACGAAGGCTAGGAGAATGCCACCAAAGCCATATCAGATGCCACAAAGGCTAACATAATGTCAGAAAGGCTATATTAAATTATGATATAAAGGCCAGCAGAATGCCACCTATGCACCCCATAACAACCGTGTTTCCGATATGGATTTGACTAAACTCACATCGCGTGAGGTTTACCTATCATCACCTGGTGCACGTAAAGAACCCTAGCTAATAATTGCAGCTCATCTGCCTTTTCCAGAATATGTCATGGCCATGGACTTTCTCTAAAACTTACATATTAGAATTCTTGTTTACTGTATCGACGGGCTTTATCGTATACCACTGTGTTGACCAAACTCACAACCCAACCTTTCCACACTCATTGCACTCCTATTTCCCCCAAACAATTTCCAATCATATATATCATATTCAGTACACACACATTCAGGTAGACTAGTTCATCTTCTTAACCCAAGCATACTTCATTACATGCTTCACACAGATCAACATAGTCATATCTCACAGTACACATTCCAAACACATACATTTAGTTGCTAAAAAAAATTGCATACACCCATACAAACAATTCATTATATTCTAGACTTACAAAGACTTATTTCAAGCATACATACTTATTATCAGCAATCATTCATGTACTCATTCACTATTTCTAAAACATCATTCATAAGAGATTATTTTAGATAGAGTTATAGAAGTCGATATTATAGACTCACCTAAGACTCACCTACTACAGCTACCAACTTTAGACTTTAGACATCCAATTAGATCCAGCAGCAACATTGCTTAAAGAACATAATTTCACCATTGAACACATTTACAGTACTAACATTTCAATTACAGAAAATCCCCATGCATGTCTTCTCATTCGTACCTTACTACCCATATACTTCATAACATCCTTATTCTTAACATGCAAAATTATCAAGCTTACTAGGAGATAGAACACCCTGATTTTATCCAAGAATCCTTCGCTTCTAGATCACATAAGAAGAGCAACTAACAATGTAACATCCCCACTTTTTTTAAAAAAGAAGAAGAAGAAGAAGAAGAAGAAGAAGAAGAATAAGAATATTTATGGTAGAAGTCCTAGAATAAGTGATAAGAAGAATATTTATGGTAGAAGTCCTAGAATAAGTGATCTATAAATAAATATTAGTATAAGAAATTGTGATCATTTTTAGAGAAAATCGCCAGACATGAAAACACAGAGGATTATTAGTGGGAGTATGTGGTTAAGTTAAAAATTCAGTATCGAGTTTAGGGGTTAAATTGAATAAGTTAGAAAAGTATAGAGACTAAAGTGCAATTATCCTATTTTCTTATGGAAATGACTTAATGGTAATTTTCCATTACTTAAAAAATCAATGGTTTCTTGATAGCTTTTAAATGATTTTTATTAAGTAATAATATTTTATTAATTAATATTATAATATATAAAAGAGAAAAAGGAGAGAAACATAACATCTTTCTCATCTTCTTTTTTTTTTCACGTTAAACAAAAGGGGGAAAGAAAAAAAATTCTTCCATCATTTTCCTTCAAATTCAAGTGTAAGATATGATTTTTCTTCAAAATTTTTTTTAGATTTTGAATCATTGAAGCTTGCTTTACATATATATACCAATAGTTTTTTTTATTTTATCAAGTATTTTGAAAGTTGCCATTAAAGGACATTGATGGAAGCTTAGAAAACTTAAGTGAAATAGATATATTTTTGGATAGGAAATTATTAGAAGATGAGTTCTAGCTTGTTAGAAGTGTGAAAATGGATGAAAATTTTATTTGGTATATTTGGCCATGTTAAAGGGGAAGTAGAGAATAGTGGCCACTTTGTGTAATATTGGTGCTAAATGATAGCTTGTGAAGCAGTGAGTACTCTGGTGAAGACGAAATTGAAAACAGATAATCGAGTCGAAAAATATGCGAATTTCGGACTAGAAAACTTAAGTTGTCAATATGAATAACCATGCATATTTAAGTTTATTTTTATTAGTTTTAGTTTTAGAATGGATAAATCATGTTGTTTCGTATTGAATTGCTCCTATTGTAGCTACAAATGAAGTGAACATCTTGAAGGAGAAAGACGAAGAAAAGGAGTAAAGCGATTAAAACTTCGGTTTGTGCGAATATCTTAATTTCATTACATAAAGCCTTGGAATATTTAATTTAATATGACTAGTTATATTTATTTTATTTTATTTTATTTTTATGAGTTTTGGATGAGCTTGAATAATTTAGTTAATAGTTATAAATTTATGTTTCGAGATGAATACTATGTTTTTCATAAGACTAAATTAGTGAATTCATGGTTATGATTTGGATTTGAGTATTATGATTTTAAATGATTGAGTAAGAAAATATTTAATATGTTTCAAACTGAAATCCTATTTTACATTAAGCGATATGTTATTTGAATATGAAACAAAATTGAAATGAGAATTATATGAAAATTGAATTGAAATGAATCATGAAATTTGGTTTTTACCCCGTTTCACTAAGTTAGAATAAATCAGATATAGTTGGCATGCCATAGAGTCTTTATGTCAGAGAATTTAAATCTCCCCAACTCCTAGAGGGTCGAGGGAGAAAAGGCCAAGTCGTTCAATTGTTATTATTGTTAGACCCAATTCATAGAGGGTCGTGGGCAGTCCCAATTCCTAAAGGGTCGTGGACTAATCTGATAGCCATCGTTGCCGAACAACTCCAGGTGGTGGATTCGTGTATCTGGTTATAAGTCTAAACTTTAGTACAGGGTCTAAATTGAAAGAAAAGCATAAACAAAACTTGAATTTATTTGAATTTCCATATTATGCAAATTAAATTACTTACGCAATTTTGAGTTTAATTAAAAAACATATTTTCTTTATTCAATTTGTCAATATCAAAATATTAAAGTTTATTAATATTAAAATTTTCTTTTATTGTGATGTTATTAATGATATTTATAATCATGTTTTAGTTTATTTCTATCAATTAATTTGTGTCCAATGCTTATGTAATGGTTTATATGATATTAGCCCCACTAAGCATAAAAATTGCTCAGAGTATAGTTTGTCTACTTTTCCGCGCATAGGTAGTTAGATTTTTCTAGCAGCATCCAAAGAGCCGAAGTTCAACTCAAACAATGTTGGTGAAGATTTTATTAAATAGTTGATGTAATATGGCATGTACCTAGGCTTAAATATATAATATTATGTCGTAAACTGAATTTAAATATTTTCATTATGTTTTCTTAGCTAGTATTTTATAACTAATGTTTTGATAAAATAGTAAAGCGTAGAAATCTAGTTTATTGATATGTTTTGAGAAATCGTAGTGTTGGGAATTGATTTGGGAGATAACTTGAATATGGATATTTTGTGAAAATCTAAATTTTGCAGGGGGTTCTATGTAAAATAGGTAGAAATGCTACTAATTTTTTTATAAAATAATTTTACCACTATGTTTCCTTTTAAAAAAATGAATAAGTGAGTAGTTTCGGCAACGAAATGTAACTCCCCTAACTCGTATCCGTCGGCAGAACAGGGTTACGGAGCGTTACCAAAACTTTCAGATAATTCCCGTAAAATTTCTATTCATTAACCGAGATTATTCATATTGTCCCTTAAATGGACCATTGAGGCCCAAAACGAGCATTAGAAATGAGTCAGAAGTTAATCGAAAACTCTAAGATATTTTTGCAAAATTTCCAAAAAAATTTCAAGGCGCAGGGTTCACACGCCCGTGTGGTCCAAGGGATACGCCCGTGTTGTCCAAGGGACACGCCCGTGTGACCCTAGGACATGCCCATGCTGCAGGTCGTGTTCGAACCTGTATAACTCTCTGACTTGTGCACACGACCATGCCACACGCCCATGTGTTAGGCCGTGTGGTTAATTAATTCAATTCGAAATTAGGTGCAGGTTTCACACGGCTAAGACACACACATGTGTTCTAGGTCGTGTAGCACACACGGATGAGACACACGCCCGTGTCTCTTGCTCAATTCTGAGCATTCTGTTTCTAAAAATTAGACACGGCGCCTAACCACACGTCCGTGTGGACCAAATAAAACCATTTCCTAGCCTCATTTATCACCCAAATTTACCATTTTCCTACACTAAAACATACCAAGTACAATCTAGCCATTCCAAACATTCAATTTAAGCAAATTTCATCATTCAACATGGCATGTCATTACATGCATACATGATTACAATCTTACCTTAGTTTAGTCCATATGTTAGACATAATTTGGTCAACTACTTAACACATATGTAGCTACCATAGTATGACATTACAAGTATATCAAAACAAACCATTACTAGCCATTCCAATGGCTAGATTACAAGCATCATTTACATTTACATGCCACTATGGCCAATATAACCTATACATGCCATTTTGACCGTAATTAATTTACCATATATTAACTGATATAGGCTTATGGATAGTGTGAGTGATCTCTGCCAAGCTTCCAATCCAACGAGCTTCTGATTTACTATAAAACAGGGAAATAAAACTAAGTAAGCATAAAATGCTTAGTAAGTTTGTATAACATAGTACTTAATTTACCATTTATTCAAAATTTGAGGTAACTATGTAAGGCACATTCATTCAATTTGACCTCAAGCCCTACACATATCCTTATTTCCCTTGTTAGTCATATATATTCCATAATACCATCAAAAACGTGTAGCTCAATAACAATCAAGCTTCCATGCACATATGTTTTCCACAACATGTATTCATTTAACATGTATAAATTATCCCTTGATATTACAAGTATAATTTCATAATAGTTCATCTCGAGTTCAGATTATTTCATGTCAGAACTTTACTCATATCATTCAAAACATCAAGGTCACACGAGTAGTAGTACAACCAACGTGTACAAGTCTATAATCAAAGATGAACATTCTCATCAAATGATTTCCATGTACAAATATCATCATCTCATACTTTCATATATCACTTTTCATGTATCATAATTTTCTTGTATTTCAGACAGATACATGTAATAACTCATTTTGTTATTCATATCTTCTCATGTCTAGAACTGTCACCCTTGAATTTAATTGAAATATCGATGGATACACAGGTAGTACACTCAAAGTGTACAAGTCAGGATCCATCAACTCATATTCAATGGTACCCATAAGGTACTATTTCAGAGAGTACACTATCGAGCCACACATGTATACAACAGGATTACCAGTCTAGGCTAAATTTTTTTTATGACGTATGCTCTAAGGAACTTGATCTAGATTACCCGTCCGAGCTAAATCCAATCCATAACATATGCTTGAGAGGGCTTATAAAAGGATTACCCGTCCGGGCTAAATCCTTTATGTAATGAGGTTAATAGGATTACTCGTCTGAGCTAAATCCCGTCAGCAACAAATGCAGGACCTCATTCATTTCGAAAAATCACATATCCATCAATTTTCCATTTATTCAATTGGGATTTAAATATTTTTCAAGCATTATCGGGCATGTGATTATTTCATACATCCATAACATTCATATAATTCAAACAAACACATTCCACATTCATTTCAAGATAAAAGTAACATTTTTATCATTTATCATTTTTTGAGCATTATCGTTGATCAAGCTTTGTCAGATACAATTTAATGTCACATATATTTATTATATTTATACAATTCACAATGCAACATTTAATTCAAATATATAAACATACACAAATTAGTTACACGAACATACCTTGACAAATATTTGTGTACATGAATCTACTAATCCAACATTTTCCTCTTTTCCTCGTTCTAAATCCAACTATAGTCTATTCGGATCTATACAAGTAAATTTTATTTCAATTTATCACATTTTCCATTCATGTGGACTCAATTTACGTCCTAAGCAAAATTACCATTTTGCCCTTGACTTTTCTTGAAATTCCCATTTCGTCCCTAGGCTTGGAAAATAAAATTTGTGCAATTTACTCCCTATTCCAAGCCTAACCAAAATCCCATTAAAAAATTTACAACACATATATTTATAAAAATTTAGCATTTTCCTTCAATTTTGCAACTTTACATTTTAGTCCCTAAATCAGGTTTACATCAAAAATCACGTTGTAAAAGTTGTTTATCTATCAACAACCTTTCATTTTCTACCATAAATTTCTAATTTTCAGCATGTTCATCCATGACCCATTTTCCATACTTTGATAACTTCTCAAGTTGATCCCCCAAATAGATAGATTAAGCTATCATGGTTTCAAAATTATCAAAAATACTAAAAACGGGCCAATGAAACTTACCCAATTTGGCCATGAAAGTTTTTTCTCTCTCTCCTAGGGTTTCCATGTATTTTTTTGGAAAATAAGATGATATTTCTTTCTATCATCTTTTAATTAATTAAATTATTTCACTTTCCAATTTAGTCCTTTCCCATTTTCTAAATTTTCATGGATGAGTCACTATAATATCTACATACTTATCTTTAATGGTCTAATTACCATATAAATACCTTAAGTTTTGAATTCCATAGCTATTTAATCCTTATAGCTACTAGAATTCAACTTTTGCATTTTACGCGATTTGGTCCTTCTCGTAATTAAGTACATAACCGATAAAATTTTCTTATCAAAATGTTCACATGAAATTTCTATCATATTATGGACCATATAATAAAATAAAAATAAATTTTATTTTCAGCTCGAATTTGTAGTCCCGAACCACTGTTCTGATTTCACTGAAATTTGGCAGTTACACGAAATATGGCATTTTATATTCGGATCCAACAACTGGGTCGAGTATAAGGTGTCACAAAAAATGAAATTTAATACTTAAGAAAAGAAAGAATTAAAGAATTACTCTGAAGGAAAAGGAAACCTTCTCGTGAACCTTTCTCACACACATATATAATCTACTTTTGTTTAGTGGAACTTGATAAATGTCCTGAAATTTTAGAATATACCTTTCATAATGGCCTATAAAATTTGAAGAAAACATAAATGAAGTCTTTTCCAAATGCCATTTGTCCAATCAATTTAGTTGGTTTATAACCAGATCTAGATATTGAGACTTTCCCTTCACAGTATTTAAAAAAACTAGGCGTAATATACCTTTGGTGATTACCTATACAAAACTAACTTTTCCCTTTTTATCGAACTCTCACTTTTACTGAAGAACACATTGAAGACTAAATCCTGATATACTTTCCTAGGCAGTTACTCAATTCACGAAAACATTAATTTTCCAAAAGCTATAATCTAATGAACTAATGTCCGGAGTGCACCAGAACAGACATCTTCTTGTTTACGCAGCTAAAATTTAGGTTATTTGAATTTGGGGTGTGCCATTATGGTGGTAGAGAAGATTCATGAGGAAACAAATTTGAATCAGAAAGAGGTTATAAATATTCTAAAGAGGGTCTTGTTGCTTGCTTCATTTCCAGCTTTTCTCGAATATTTTCCCCTCGAGTCTGCATCACTAACTTTTACACTCTGAAATTTTTCTTTCTCAACTTTCTGTGGGCAGTCTCTAATAAAATGATCCGGAGAACCACACTGAAAACATTCATTCGCTCTACATGGGCCAAAATGATTTCTGCCACACCGCTGGCACTCAGGCTTAACGAATCTCGTATTTCCCACACTAGCCGCAGAAGTAGTCTGAGATTTAGGATCAATATTTTGCTTCTTAAAATTTCCATATGATTGTCCAGTCGAAACCTGTGAACGAGGATTCATATTTCTAGATTTTTTGGATTGCTGTGAGAATGAACTGCTCATCGGTCTTTTCTTCCAATTTCTAGTCTCAGCCTTTACTTTTTTCTTCTCTTTAAGTAGTTCTTCAGCCTTGCAAGCTCGATCAACCAGTACTACCATTTCTTTTAATTCAAGAATCCCAACAAATACTTTGATGTCTTCATTGAGTCCGTCTTCAAATTGTCTCGCACATTTTAGCTTCAGAGGAATATATTTTCTAGCATACTTACTCAACTTTGACGAACTCCCTTTCGATTCATGAATCGCATGTTCCTTGCTTTAATTCAAGAAACTCTTTACGCTTCGATCAATAAATCTTTCATCGATGTATTTCTTCCAAATTCTTCTTGAAAGAACTCCCAAGTTATTTTCTCTTCAAGATTCTGAAGTCAATGTCTTCCACCAATGATAAGTTGAATCCCTCAACAACGATATAGCACATTTCAAGCATTCCTCAAGTGTACAAGATAATTCATCAAATACCCGAATAGAATTCTCAAGCCAAAACTCTGCTTTCTCGGCATCATCATCAATATTTGCCCTGAATTCTTCAGCCCCATGCTCACGGATTCTGTCAACTAGAGTTCTGTGAAATTTCATCAGATCTACCGCCTTGAGACATCGGGCGTACAGGTTGAGGATCGGGGGAGGTGGGGGAGGTTTTGCATTCGGGTTCGTACGAATGAACTCAGTATACCAGGCATTCATCATCTGGAGAAAGGCTTCCCGAGCACGTTCTCCTCCTCCTTGACCAACAGTAGGAGGTGGATTTTCAGTTGGCACCGTCCCTTCAGCCGGAGCTGGTGCATTACTCTCTACATCATCAGCCGCAACTGGATCGGGATCCATTTACTATAAAAAATTATTTAAAAGGTCAGAAGTCGTCACACTATCACAATATATATATATATATGGCATGTATAGAAAAAACCGTACATACAACACATTAGTCCGAGAACCGACTAAACCTACTATAATACCACCAAATAAAATGCCCTCACGCTCGAGACCGTCACCAGAGTCGAGCTTGAGGTGTTACTAAAATTTAATTCATTAATTTAACAGCTCAAACAATTTATTTTTAAAGTTTCTAGACAAGCTGGCCAACTGCATCACAGTCGCTTAAAAATTCAAATCTCGAGTTTCGAAACTCGAAATTAAGATCATTAAATTTTCCATAAAATTATACTCATATATCTATTTACTAATTTTTTTCTAGAATTTTTGGTTGAGCCAATTAGTACAGTTTATTAGTTAAAGCCTCTCCTATTTTAGGGTTTGACTACTCTGACCCCTGTGTATTACGAATCAGATATCTCCCTGTACAGAGTTTCAATGACTATGCCGTTTATTTCTTATAAAACTAGACTCAATAAGAATTTTATACATGTAAGATAAAACTCCTAATTGTTTTTTTACAATTTATAGTGAATTTTTAAATTCAGAATATGGGATACAGAGATCACTCTAACCCTGTTCCACCAAAACTTAAATATCTCACAAAATATAACTCATATACCTGTTTTGTTCCATCCATATGAAAATAGACTCATCAAGATTAAATTTAATAACTTACTCATCATTTAATTCCATTTCTACTATTTTTAGTGATTTTTAAAATTTACATCACTACTGCTGTCAGATTCTGTTTTATGGCAAATTTTACTTTACTATAGATTTTCATGGACTAAATAGCATTTTAAACATACATAACATCAAATATGACTTATATTGGCCATTCCAATGGCTAATCATTTATAAACCCTTTTCTTGCCAAACCATAGCCATATCATAAGATCATTTACACAAAGTGAGTAGTTTGCCATACATGCTACATTCAAAACACACAAGCCATTTTACCAATTTAGGCCTTCGGATAGTGTGAACGAGTCTTCGACCTATCCCGATTCTCAAGCCGGCTTGTCAACAACTACAATGAATGAAAAGAAGGGGGTAAGCATAAATGCTTAGTAAGTTCACATGCAAATAGCAAGTAACATAATCATGAAATTCCACATAAAACATCATTTGCATAAACAACGCCAAGACATTCATGTTTCATCTGCATTTAATATCTTTCTACGATTTCATCATACCAAGTTCTCAACCCGAGGATTTAAGCACATACCTGTCAAATTTTCTCATTCATCACACTTACCAATATGTCACCTTCGTTTTAGGCATTCTTCTTATTCACTTAAGGTTCACCCGTTGAACACATCGGAATATAATTCGAATACGCAAATTTCATGAACGTAAGTGCCATACTCGCAGCTAGACAAACTAAATAGCCTGCGGAACATATGTAGCCAAGTTACCATGTAACCTGCCCATAAGTGAACTCGGACTCAACTCAACGAGCTCGGGCGTTCGCATCCATAAGTGAACTCAGACTCAACTCAACGAGTTCGGATGCCTAGTTACAACTCACGAACTCGGACTCAACTTAACGTGTTCGGAACTCAAATATCCTAGTGACATATCACTTTTATTCTAATCTATTCCCTAGGTTCAAACGGGCTTTTTCCTTGATTACACATCTTGTGACAGCCCTAATTTGGCCCTAGTCAGAAAGTGGTTTCGGGATCACAAAACTGAGTCCCAAAAATAATCAAATGTTATATTATGTGTTCATTTCATGTGAAAGTGCATGTGTGAAAATCCCATGCTTTGATTCTGCCATTTGTGAGTGAAATTATGAAATAGGACCTATGTGAAAATTTTTGAAAATGCTATAGGCTAATATGTAGTGGCCTAATAAATAGTAGTGCAAAATAGGAGGATTTGCATGTCAAACTCCCCATTTTATGTGTAGTGGCCGGCCATGGTGTTAATGGTAGACAACATGTGCAATTTTTTTTATTGAAGTTATGGCATAAGTATGGCACAAATAATATATGTTATTTTGTGTCATAAAATGTTTAGTAATAGAATAAAAAAGGAAGAAAAGGAAGGTTTTGTTCATTCTTGTTCATGAAAGCTGAAAATAGAAGAGAAAGGAGAGGAAAAGAGCTCTTGAATGTTCGGTCACTTGGGGAAGAAAAATCCAAGGTAAGTTCATGGTAGTTTGCTTCTAATAAATCTGTTTGGGACAACAGCAGTAACGTGATTTTGGAAAATCACCATAAATTGTGGGAGATGAGTTAGAAGCTGAATAAATTATGTAATTAAATATTAATGAGTCTAGTGTCTTATAAAATGAACCGTGTAAGCAAAAGAATTTCCGATAATGAGATATTTGAAGTGATGTGGGACAAGGTCAGAATGACTTCTAGATCCTCTGTTTTGTCTTGATAAAATCATTATAAATTGTAAAAAAAATTTAATAAGATGAAATTTATATCCTTAGACTCTTTAATAAGTCTAGTTTCAAATGAAATAAACAAGAACATATTTTGAATTCTGTAAAATGAGAAATTTGATTCGTAGTGAGGAGTGGTCAGATTAGTCAAACAGTGAAACAGGGGAAATTTTAAGAAAAATCTGGTATTGATTGGCCAAACCAAAAATTCTGAAAAATTTATGGATGAAAGATATATGAGTCTATCTTTAGGGAAAATTAACGGAACTTTATTTGGAGTTTGGTAGCTCCAGTTATAAATGATTTAGTGACTGTTGCTCAGGAAGACAGCTTGCAGTGAAATTATGATTATGTGGTAAACATTGACAAAAATTTGTTAATGAGTTGCTTATTGATTTCTTATAAGCTTACTATGATCAGTAGGTGTGAAAGTCGAATATATATATATATGTATATATTATATTTTGAAAGTGATGCTCGAATAGTCGAATAATGACTAGTTTAAAATCTTTGAATTTAAGCTCAAGAGCATAGAGGGCAAAATTTGGATAAGGGAAAAGAGAAAGTAATCGAATAGCCGTTGTAATCGTTCGGCAACATTCAAGGTAAGTTCTTAAGTGTTTAAGCTTGATTCCTTTTTATATGCCCAAGAGTTAAATTAATATGGAAAAGGGAATGTAAATTTTATTTAGTTAATGTGCCGAATATGTAATGATTTAAGGCTATAAGTCGATTATGGCTATTATGCTTAAGTTGAATTGGATTTGGAAATTTGATGCACTAAATGAGTGTTACAATGAATAAACTGTGCCGTATATGTGCTGGTGGAGATATCATGATTTGTGATTATTAAATACCTAAAGGAAACCATGATGTGTATAAAATTATTATTATTAGTCCTTTGTGGTAGCCGAATATGGCTTGGCACTAAAGTGATTAAATGTGAACTTCGATGAGGTAAACTATTAAAAGTGTGGTGCTATAAGACTATGGGCTAATACGATATGTGGTTTCATTCCGTAAAGTAAATTATTAAGGCATGTGATATGTACTTATGCATGTTAAATCGATTGGAATTGAATCATGAATGTGAATTGCGAAGAATAGGTAAAAATGCCTATGACATATATGTGAGTAAGGGTAAAACCATCGTAAATTATCGATAAGGATGGGCTATATGGGAACCATCTTATAATTGCTAATTTGAAAGGTTGTGCTGTGAATCGCTGAGCAATATGTATATATTAGATGAATCGTGACCTTTTGGTTCTACTTGAATTAAGTTGTGCGATAAATAATTTATGTATATGACTTATAGTCGAATGGTCACTATGGGTTAAGTTTGAATGGTGAAATGGATATGTGATATTTATGAATGACTTTTGAACCGAAATGTAAACGATGGTGTTCATATGGAGCTTATACCCGAATGTTGCAAATGACTACGAATGTGATATGTTGAATGAGATGTATTAATATATGATTAAATATGCATGATATTTGATGTGTATTCGGTTAAATCCATGAGCTTTGTCTTTGGTATTATATCCGGGATAAATCCTGCAGGCCTAGTGCTGGTATTATATTTGGGCCTTCGTGCCTAGCAGGCTTAGTGCCGGTGATGTGTATTTGGGCCTTCGTGCCTAGCAGGCTTAGTGCCAGTGATGTGTATTCGCCGCCGGGCCTAGCGGCTTCGTGCCGGTGATGTGTATTCGACTTCGTGCCTAGCGTGCGTAATGCTGGGGTGAAATGATATGTTATGTGAATTCGGTGTTCCTTGTAAGATACTGGGTTTAGCGAATGTTAAAGATGAAATGATAGTGTATTGTATCATGCTTATATGGCCTAATGGCAAGTATAACATGTTGGTAAAAATGCAATATGGTTTTATAATCGAATGATAAGTTTGAAATGAACGTGAGTGAAATGTTATGCATAAGCTATCAAATGCTAAGTGTGAAAATGAGATGAAAGAAAAGTGCTTGAGATGTATAATTATATATGTTCGAATGATGTTAGTACTTAATTGATATGAATATGTTATATGGAACTTGTTGACTTGATTATTCGGGCCTTTGAGCTTAGCAAACTATAATGCCGGTGAGATACTATTCGGGCCTTCGAGCCTAGCAGGCTATAATGTCGGTGAAGTGATATCAGGCCTCGAGCCTAATAGGCGAAATGCCGGTGATTTTAGAAAAGTCCATGACTAAGGTACCTCGTGTTAGGTTGACAAATGAATACATTCAGTACGTTAAGTGGGCCAGGTATGCATTATGTACTCATATGTGAGTTTGATCTGCAATGAATCATAAGCGTGCATTGTGATACATACGTGAATAAATGTTATAACTATATCTATGATCATGATACACTGGGTTAGGGTGTGAAAGTATGTGAAAGTATTTGATTTAATTATGTTATACGAATTCAGACTAAGTGTGATAAGAATGCTGAATGTGCATTATGTGTTTGTTTGTATTCGGCCAGATGGCAATATACCTAGAATATGGCCACTTAGGAAATTGAATAATCGAAGTATAATTGCGTTTATTTTTTTGCATCGCTTAAGACTTACTAAGCTTATAAAAGCTTACTCCGTTGTTACATTCCTCTGTTTTATAGATTGTTGACTTGATTTACCTTTCGGGTTGGAGTTCACGGAGATATTATCACCTTTATCAAGTTCACGCTATTGGTGTAAGTAAATCCTAGTATTTCGAGTCTATGGCATGTATAGGGTTTTAATGTTGAGTATGTGATATTATAATTTAGCCAAAGGTGTTGGCTAGAGATGTTTTGGGCCTCGTAAGCCCATATATGGGACAGATTGCATATGAAAAGAAAAGTTTTAAATTGATTGAAATTTTTCGGCACTGTTTTTATGTGATTGAGTGAGTTTAAGGCGGGCAACACCTCGAACCCTGTTCCGGCGAGGGATACGGGTGAGGGGTGTTACACATCTTTGCCGTCTTCCACAGAATATCGGAACCGATACTCGGTGATAGTACATACTCATCAAGTAATTCACATAATTACATATTATTCAACAATAACCACAAAACATAACATTTCATGATAATAATAAGCATCATATCATATAAACAACATTAAATTGCTTAAAATGACAATTATGTTACTACATTTACACATGAACTTACCTCGATACAAAATATTAGCAATCGAGTCTATTCTTCGTAAACTTTGTTTTTCCTTCGATCGCGACTTGAATCTTGTTTCTCTTGATCTATAATGCCAAATTCATCTTATTTAATACATACATTCATCAAAACAATCTTTAATACGAACTTTGGCAAAATGACATTTTTGCCCCTAAACTTTTGCATAGTTACACTTTTTCCCCTAGGCTCGGGAATTAAAATTCATCCCTTATTCTTATGTTTTATGACATTTTGATCATTTTTCCCTTCTATGGCAACTTCAAATTCACACTCTAACATGTACTTATGACTATTAGGTATTTTTACCGATTAAGCCCTTTTACTCGTTTTCGCTTAAAACCGAGTAGCACAAGTTGTCTAACATAATTTAAAACCTTATATTCTATCATAAAACACCAAAATACACAAATTTCACGTATGGGTATTTTTCCAAATATGAACCCTAGGTTGAATTATTGCAAGCATAAGTTAATTCGAGCTACCAAGATTCCAAAAACGTAAAGAACATTAAAAATGGGGCTTGGAATCACTTACTATGGAGCTTGGAAGCTTGAAACAAACCCTAGCTATGGAGAACCCTTGAAATTTCAGCCTAATGAAGAAGATGGACAAAAATTGGCTTTTAATTTTGTTTTTAATTCATTTTAATAACTAAATGACCAAAATGCCCTTACTACTAAACTTTCCAAAAATTCCATCCATGTCCAATTTTTGTCCATAGACTTAGAAATTGGTCAAATTTCTATTTAAGACCTCCTCATTAATATTCAAAAGCAATTTCATACTAAAAACTCCCAGAATGCAAATTTTGCAAATTATTCAATTTAGTCCCTAATTTCAATTTAAGCACTTTAGGCATAGGATTTCATCACGAAATTTTCACACAATCATGCAATCATATCATAAACATCAAAATAATTATAAAATAATTATTTTTATCTCGTATTTGTGGTCACAAAACCACTATTTCGATTAAGCCCTAATTCAGGATATTACAAAACCATTGTTCTGATTTGACCCAAAAACGGGTTGTTACAATCTACCAATTTGGTTAGCACTATAACTGCCCTACTAGAGGCATCACAATGAATGTTATACACAGAAGTTACTTACCTAGATTTGTTGACATACTTGACTGATTCTTACTCACTCATATCAGATAATTATAAGCAAACTTTTAATTTAACATCTTACTCAAACAATACCTTTCCAAGGACGAATCTTTGTATTACTTCTCATACACACTTACCAATTGTTTTAAATATTTTCTTCATATTTACTTTAATTTGAATAGTTCATATGCAAGAACCAAGAAAAAGATTCACCTAATACTTACTAAAACTGTAGCTCAGAGTTCCAAAACTTGAACATCCCTCTCGAACCAGAAGCAACAACTGCTTAAAGAATATGAAACCACCATTAAAATCCATTTACAGACAAATGACTAGCATCTCAATTACAAACGAATCCTATGTAGGGTCTTTTATTCACAACCCATGGCTTAAATGCTTTTTACTGTCCTTATTCTTTCAGAAACTTAACATGCAAAGCTATCAGACTTACCAAGAGGTAGAAGTCCACTTGTTAACTTAAAAACCTTAGATTCTAGCTAAATAAAGGAGAAGAAAACATATAAGTTCTGAGAAGAAGAACCAGAGAGTAGTATTAGAAGAAGGAAACCTTTCAGACTAATTCTTCTCACAATATACATCCATTTTCCCTTGGTGGAACTCGACAAGTGTCAATTGTATCCAAAGTTTGTCCTAAAAAACTGGCTTACAAAGTCTGAAAGAAAAATAAATGAGGATCTTGTAAAAATATTATATAACTAGACAATTCAATTGGCTACCAACCAGATCACATTACAAAAATCAATAGCACAGTGCTCATTCAAACTGGGTGTACGAGGCACACGGTGGTAACTCTTACCAGGCTTACTCTTCGTTTGTCCTAATCTTTTTTTAAATAGTGCAATAACCTGAAATAAACTCTTTAATTATTCCTACAATGGATACTCTATGAGCCAATCATCAATTTTCCAAAAAATTATAAATTGGCGGATCAATCACCTAAGTGCGCCAAAATAAATAACCTTCACCACTATATGCTTTTCGTTCAAATTTGCCAAATTTGGGAAATGACACCCATTATGTACATGACGTTTGATCTGGATAAGTCCCTCGAGTCCTTATTCTATTAAGTTAGTATATGCTAAATGCATATATGATTGCCTAAAATGGTGGATAGAAATGAGTGTAAAAGCAAATAAATATGGAGAAAGACATAAAGTAAGGATAAGTACATACATTGATTGAAAAGCATAAGTGCTAAAGAAAAGAAAATTTTAGTAAAGAAGAGATACAACAAAGGTAAAGTATCATTATTTGTAACACCCCAAACCCGGCCCAGACGTTATGGCCGAATCTGACGTGCCACATTGGAGTTGAAAACCCACGTTCCGTTTTAGTGTTTTAAAACCATACATTTTATTGAGTTAACAAAGTGTATGGAAGCTGGACACCAGGTAGGTATCCGTGACAGAGGAGGTGAGCCATGAAGGCTGCTTAAGTACCAAGCTCTTTAATTGGATCCAATCCTAGACATGCCCACAACCATAGCCACACTTTGTTATATCGAGTTTAAATTTGTTTAAGTTGACGTCTTTGATAAATCGATTAATCGTGGTGTTGAGATATTTTGAAAACAAGTATCATTTTGAAAACACGTCCTAAGTCTAGCCCATTTGAATAATTATTAACCAATTTTAAAGTTATTAAAATTAAAATAATTAGAAAAGAAATAAAAGGAAAGTTAAAATTGGCCTTATTACAACCCAAAAATAAATAATAATTAAAGGAAATTAAATGAAAACCAACACTTATTTAAAAGCCCAAAGATGATCACCGTGGCCACTCTGAATCCTCTCCTTAAGTCCCCACATCAAGGCTCACCGCAAGGTTAAGGAAAGGGGGTGAGTTTGGAAACTCGATGTGCAACAAGCCCCTTTCGAGCCCAAAAACAATAACGACTGTTGGGTCTAAGCCCAAATCCAATCTCAACATATCTTGGGCCATAGCCCTTTTCATGTTTCATATTCCATAACACTGGGTCAAGCCTTTTCATATTTCATATTCTTGGGCGAAGCCTTTCTTGTAAGCAGTATGGCCCTTAGGCCCATTTCAATATCACATATAATTTCAATGAAAGAATGCAACCCATTTGGGAGACTACTCAACCCACCATCCGCTACTCTCCACCGTACCAACCAACACACCATGTGGGATTAACTCGACCCACCCCGCCATACTCTCCACTGGCAGCATAGCTGCTTTATCATATAACTGGAGGCCTAGCCTCTTTTAATAACTGGGGCATAAGCCCTTTTATAACTGGGGCATAAGCCCTTTTGATAACTGGGGCATAAGCCCTTTTGATAACTAGGGCATAAGCCCTTTTCACTTCCTCCATCCATATAAAACCCAACCCAATGCGATTATGATTACATCATGTGCATATCATACATGTCTGTGCATCTCATACATACCATATTTATCAAAATCCCATGTATTAAAATCATACATAAACCCTAGGGGTATAATGGTCATTTTTACCTAGGGGCAAAACAGTCATTTTCATGGTATAAGGGTAATCTCATAATTTTACCAAAATTAGGGTTTCCATGTTCATTAACGATTACTAACAATCCATGGGTGCAAGCAGTGATTACGGCCCATTTTAGCGAAATCGAGTTATTGGGCCTAAAACCCTAATGGGCCCTACTTAGCCAATTTCGTCATCTAGGCCCATTTAGCCTATATTCCATAACGGTTTTAACAGTCTTATCATGCCATATAATGGATTTACTTTTCTACCAATTTTACCCAAATGGGCCCGAAAGCCCAATGAGCCCCACTTGACCCCTCGAGGCCCAACTTACCAAGAACGCCAAAAATCACATTCTTACCGTTTCCATCGTTCTCAATCACCGTCTCATCGATTCTAACTAACTAGTGAGCGTTAAACTTGCTCACAAGTCCTCGAAATGCCGAATTTGGCATTTGACTTTTACATTTTATCGCTTTAAGCTATGAAAGGGTTCGTTACACACGATTTGCGATATTCCTTGACGAGATCTCCTATGCGATTTCTCCTATAATCAATTGTTAAATAGATCAGCTCACAATAATTGAACCAAATCAAGAACTTTCCAATATTAACACTTACACATTCGGCCACCATCCATAATGGCCTTAGGCACCTTACCTTTATCGCGATTGATGACTAGGCCTAGCTACTCCGTGACCCAAGCTACTCCAAATCGACACTACACCTTGCTGCTCCTTCAATAAATAAACCAAAATATTAAAAGAAGACCCCATAGAGTCTATGCCCATATTCGCCATCTCCTAAACTTGGAGTTTGACTTTTGGCCAAAGCTACACTAGGAATTGTTTAGAGTTTGAACACTTACCACGTCTTTCTCCTCTTGAATCCGGATGTCTAAAAGGTAAAGGAACCGAACGCCAACTATTGAAAAGGAAGAAAAAGGTTGCTGGTCACAAAGAATCGGCACCCTATCTTCACGATTTGACTTTTTAAGGCACTTGGCAAAAATAGAGATAAGGGAAAGAAACAATGGTGAACGGAGGAAATAGTGGGCTGATTTGAAAGAAGAAAAAGGAAGAAAAATGAATAGGAGGGAGGTAGATTAATTTGGAAAGAAAAGAGAGAAAAGGCTACACACCAAAGAAGAAATCGGCACAACTAAGACCCTAATGCCGAAATTACTAACCTAATGCCCTTTGCTGAAAATCCCTCTCCAATCTCCCTTATTCGCCAACTCTATCTCCCTATCACATCCCTAAAATCTCTCCCTTATCCCTCCTTAATTTATGCATTTGACTTGATCCAACTCTCCTCTTACGTAATCCACTTAAGTTCCAACACTTACCTTTCACTTTTACAAAAATATATACTCTTATTTGCCAACACAGAGAATCGAACCTGGTCTTCCTCTATGCCCACACGCCACCTTTTTAGGAGCTTAGTGGCGTCACCCTTGCCACTCTACCAAAGCTCTTTTGTGATACACTTTACCCACAACTTAATATAAGGGCACCTAGCCAGAACCCCTAACTCCTAAGTCCAAAATTTAAAAAATTCTACCGGGTTTTGGCCAACTCATGGGCCTTCCATAAGCCCATTTACATACCCAAATTATGAATTCCATCATCACATACCAAATTTTAGAAATTTACTTAAAATATCAGGAATCGCCGAAAAACCCGAAAATCAGGATGTTAGAACTCTACCCTCCTTAAAGAAATTTCGACCTCGAAATTTACAGTCCAAGCAGTTGAGGGTCTTCTTGACGCATTGCCTCTTCGGTCTCCCGGTAGCTTCTTCCTTGCCATGGTTCCTCCAAAGTACCTTCACCAACTGGATGACCTCTTTCTCAACACCTTGACATCACGATCAAGTATTTGCAGGTTCCTCTTCAAAGGTCAAATCCGATTGTACCTCAATTTACGCATGGCGCACGATATGAGTTGGGTCAGAACGATATCGCCTTAGCATGGACACATGGAAGACATCGTGAATGTGATCCAGTTCTAGAGGTAACTCTAGTTGATAAGCCACCGGCCCTATCCACTTAATGATTCGATAAGGTCCAATAAACCGTGGGCTCAACTTACCCTTCTTACCAAATCTCAAGATCTTCTTCCAAGGCGAAACTTTCAAAAAGACCATGTCTCCTACCGCATATTCAATATCCTTACGCTTCAGATCGGCATAAGACTTTTGTCGATCCGCCGCCTCTTTAACCTCTTCTGATTACCTTAATCTTGTCTTGATGTCATTATCAACTCTGGTCCAAGTATTTGCCTTTCCCCAATTACGCCCAACAAGTAGGCGGCGACACCTTCGCCCATATAGTGCCTTATATGGAGCCATCTGAATACTTGCTTGATAACTGTTGTTATCTGCGAACTCCGCTAAGGGCAAATGGTCCTCCAGTGCCTTTAAAGTCAATAGCACAACCCTCAACATATCCACTAAAATCTGAATAACCCTCTCGATCGCCCATCCGATGAGGGTGAAAAGTCATCTTGAAATCCAATTATGTTCCCAATGCCTCATGCAACTTCGCCAAAACCGAGATGTAAACCTTGGGTCTCGATCGAAATTATCGATCTTGGCACACCATGCAACCGTACTATTTCCGCCACATACAATCTGGCCAACTTCTGAAGTGAGTAATCGGTTCGAACAGGTATGGAATGAGCAGATTTCGTGAGTCTATCCACAATCACCCAAACCGAATCCTTCTTAGAAGGTGTCAACGGCAACCCACTTACAAAGTCCATAGCTATCCTTTCCCACTTCCAAAGCGGTATCTTTACCGGCTGTAACAATCCCGAAGGTAGTTGATGCTCGGCCTTCACTTGTTGACATGTCAAACATCTCCCAACAAATTCGGTCACTTCGCTAAGCCCAGGCCACCAATATTGCTCTCGCAAGTCTCGATACAACTTACTCCCTCCTGGATGCATAGCACAAGGTCCATTATGTGCCTCTTTCAAAATCATCAATCTCAAGTCGGAGTCTTTCGGCATACAAATTCTTCCTCGAAAACAAAGAACTCCCTCACTATTTAACCCAAAGTCAGGATTCTCCCCCTTCTCAACTTGCTGAAACCGAGCAACCAACGACTCGTCCTCCAACTGTTGCTTCTTAATCTGTTCTACCCAAGTCGGTCTCACCTGTAACTCTGCCAACAAACTCCCGTCGGCATACAAACTTAGACGAGCAAACATCGCCTTTAATTCCGCCACAGCTCTTCGACTTAGCGCATCAGCCACGACATTCGCCTTACCTGGGTGGTACTCAATCGAACAGTCATAGTCCTTTAACAACTCTATCCACCTTCGCTGCCTAAGATTCAGCTCCTTTTGAGTCAGCAAGTACTTAAGACTCTTGTGATCCGTATAGATGATGCATTTCTCTCCATACAGGTAATGCCTCCATATCTTAAGTGCAAAGATTACATTGCCAATTCCAAGTCATGCGTAGGGTAGTTCACCTCATGTGGCTTAAGTCGTCGTGAAGCATAAACGACCACTTTACCCTCTTGCATCAACACGCAGCCCAAACCTACATGTGACGCATTGCTGTACACAGTGAAATCCTTACCAGCCTCTAGCTGAATCAATACTGGCGCTTCCGTCAAAACCTTCTTCAACTTCTCAAAAGCCTCTTGCTGCTTATCTGTCCAAACAAAAGGTGCTCCCTTCCTTATAAGTTTCGTTAACGGTGCTACCATCACAGAAAATCCTTCCAAGAATCTCCGATAATAACCTGCCAACCCCAGAAAACTTTGAATCTCTGTTATCGACTTCGGTGGCTTCCATTCCAAGATTGCTTCAATCTTTTGAGGGTCTACCTTGATCCCTTCAGCAGACACAACATGCCCCAAGAAGGTAACTTCCTTCAGCCAAAACTCGCACTTACTAAACTTTGCATAAAGTTACTTCTCCCTTAACACTTGCGATTACTACGAAGATGCTCATCATGCTTCTCTTCCGTTCCGAATACACCAAGATATCATCAATAAAAATGACTACAAACCGATCCAAGTATGGTTGGAATACCCGATTCATCAAATCCATGAATCTTTAGGTGCATTAGTCAACCCAAATGGCATTACGAAACTTCGTAATGACCGTATCGAGTCTGACGCCGTCATATAAATATCCCCTCTTTAACTCTTAATTGATGATATCCAATCAAGGTCGATCTTAGAAACACACGAGGCTCCTTTTAATTGGTCGAACGGATCATCGATTCTTGGTAACGGATACTTGTTCTTGATAGTCGACTTATTCAACTGCCGATAGTCAATACACATTTGCATAGTCCCATCTTTCTTCTTCTGAACGATGCAGGTGCACCCAGAGAAACACTTGGTCTTATAAACCCTCTATCCAACGACTCTTGAATCGAGCTTTCAATTCTACCAACTCCTTTGGTGCCATCCGATAAGGCGCAATGGACACAAGAGTCATTCCGGTAGTAAGTCGATTCCAAACTCGACTTCTCTGTTCGGGGGTAATCTAGGAAGTTCATCTGGGAATACATCCTGAAATTCCTTAATAGTCCTAACCGACTCCACCGTTATCTCCTCAAGTCTCGTTTGACTTACAAAGGCCAAGTCGCCTCACAACCTTTCCGGATCAACTTCTCGGCTCTTACGCCAAACAACATTGGATAAATAATCCTTCGTTCTCCTATGACCATTATCTCCTCATCTTCGACAGTTCTTAGTACCATCCTCTTTGTAGCACAATCCAACGTCGCCTTGTGCTTAGCTAACCAATCCATTCCCAAAATAAGATCAAAATCCCGAAATGGCAGCTCCATCAAATCTCCTTCAAAGATTTTATCTTGTGTCACTAACGGTACTGCCCTAACAATTTTATCTACCTTAACCGAATGTCCCAATGGACTTATTACTGATACCCCACTCACGGTCTTCTCGGAAGCACATCCAAAGCCCAGATACATCACAAGCAACATACGAGTGGGTGGAACCCACATCAATCAAAGCGATGTAAGGCATGCTATGAATGAAGAACGTGCAGTTATAACATCGGGCGTCACCCTCCTCACGACGTCGTGCAAGCATAAACCAACACCGGTTGTCGAGCTTGAAGATGACCAGCACCTCTGCCAGTGCCCCACGTCCTCGTCCATTACCATTGCCACCTCTACCTTGCCCACGACCCTCTGTGGTGGTGGTCCTCCTCGCCGTGGTTGGACATCCCTTTGCTCTGCCGCTAGCTCTGAGCCGTCCTCAGGACACTCTCGAACTTATGCTCCTTTGACCCACATCGAAAACATGCTCCAGTTCGTTTCGGCCTCCCCATATGCACCCTACCACAGTCCCCGCAAGCTGCGGTCTATAAGTATTCTTGGGCCTGCTCGAACCGGTTCCTCCATCCTTGCTCTTTTAACACTTGATTCGTGGCACTCGAGGGTCAGAAATCCCTCTTGAATCAGGTCGATCCTTCTCACGATTCACATCGCTCACTCACTTCACCTCCTCAGCTATCTTAGCCTTTTCTACCAAAGCAAAAAACCACGCTCCCTCTGTGGAGCTATCAATATCCTAAGCTCATCGCGGAGACCATCCTCGAAGCGGACCTTTGCGCTCGTATTCGATTACCACTATACCACTAGCATATCGACTCGGCCTCAAAATTACGCCTCATACTGCTTTCTGATCTTATCACCTTGAGTCGATTCAAGAATTCCTTTCGACGAGCATCCACATAGCTTGCTCCAACATACCTCCCTTTAAAGCGGTTTTGAACAATTCCCAGGTTACTTGCTCAATTGGGGTACTCTCCCTTACGGTGATCCACCATCGGTATGCTTCGTCACGTAGCAACGACACAGCTCCTTTCAGCTTTTGCTCCACTGAGCAGTCTAGATCGTCCATGATCCGTTCTGTAGCCTCCAGCCAATATTCTGCCACATTCGGGGCCACTCCAGATACACCCTTAAATACCTCTACTCCGTTGGCCCGGAGTCGCTCCGATATAGACCCCCTATTCACCGTCCCAGTACTAGCTCCAGCCACTCTTTCTAAAACCCTTAACATGGCTTGGGATAAAGCGTCATCCCCATGACCCGATCATAAGACCCAGTCTCCGTTGCTTGTGGCACGGTGGCTCCTCGGTGGCTCCTCGGTAGCCTATGCCCCGAGGATGAAGATTCAGCTTGCACCCTTCCGCAACCACGTCCGCGGCCTCGTCCACGAGCTCCTCTAGTACTCATATCGAATTATCCGATTCTGAATTTTATGAAATTAGTATAACGTTCCACTGTTTATTAAGAAAATGTCTTATGTAGATATAGCAGTTCAAGGATTGTTTTCGTATCATCATAGCCTAGCTACAGTCTCATTCCTACCGTTTACAGCTCTACCCTAACTAAGGTATCATAGTAGGGTCTCAGCACTATTCATAATATCATATCAATATCATATATTGTAAGGAAAATATACTTACAGACTTGGTGCCGGGGATTCAGTGCGCCACTTCTTTCTCCAAAAAAAACCATGTTTTTGATTATCGAAAATAAAAATTCGAAAACTTTGATTTGAAAACTCCCTTTATTTTGAACTCTTGATTAAAAGCAGAAAAGATGGTACCTTTTTAACATATATTTTCCATAAAACATCTTTAAAATGAACTTTTGAAACCATTTCCAAAAATACCCTTCTTAGGCCTAAGTTTTCAAACAGATTTGGACCGATCCACAGTAGAGTTGTTGCAACCTAGGCTCGATACCACTAAATGTAACACCCCAAACCCGCCCGGACATTATGGCCAAATCGGCGTGCCACATTGGAGTTGAAAACCCACGTTCCGTTTAGTGTTTTAAAACCATACATTTTATTGAGTTAACAAAGTGTATGGAAGTGGGCACCGTAGGTATCCGAGACAGAGGAGGTGAGCCATGAAGGTCGCTTAAGTACCAAGCTCTTTAATTGGATCCAATCCTAGACATGCCCACAACCATAGCCACACTTTGTTATATCGAGTTTAAATTTGTTTAAGTGGATGTCTTTGATAAATCGATTAATCGTGGTGTTGAGATATTTTGAAAACAAGTATCATTTTGAAAACACGTCCTAAGTCTAGCCCATTTGAATAATTATTAACCAATTTTTAAAGTTATTAAAATTAAAATAATTCAAAAGAAATAAAAGGAAAGTTAAAATTGGCCTTATTACAACCCAAAATAAATAATAATTAAAGGAAATTAAATGAAAACCAACACTTATTTAAAAGCCCAAAGATGATCACCGTGGCCACTCTGAATCCTCTCATTGAAGTCCCCACATCAAGGCTCACACTGCAAGGTTAAGGAAAGGGGGTGAGTTTGGAAACTCGATGTGCAACAAGCCCTTTCGAGCCCAAAAACAATAACGACCTATTGGGTCTAAGCCCAAATCCAATCTCAACATATCTTGGGCCATAGCCCTTTTCATGTTTCATATTCCATAACACTGGGCTGAAGCCTTTTCATATTTCATATTCTTGGGCGAAGCCTTTCTTTAAAGCAGTATGGCCCTTAGGCCCATTTCAATATCACATATAATTTCAATGAAAGAATGCAACCCATTTGGGGAGACTACTCAACCCACCATCCGCTACTCTCCACCCGTACCAACAAACACACCATATGGGGATTAACTCGACCCACCCCGCCATACTCTCCACTGGCAGCATAGCTGCTTTATCATATAACTGGAGGCCTAGCCTCTTTTAATAACTGGGGCAAAAGCCCTTTCAATAACTGGGGCATAAGCCCTTTTATAACTGGGGCATAAGCCCTTTTGATAACTGGGGCATAAGCCCTTTTTCACTTCCTCCATCCATATAAAAACCCAACCCAATGCAGTTATGATTACATCATGTGCATATCATACATGTCATGTGCATCTCATACATACCATATTTATCAAAATCCCATGTATTAAAATCATACATAAACCCTAGGGGTATAATGGTCATTTTACCTAGGGGCAAAGCGGTCATTTTCATGGTATAAGGGTAATCTCATAATTTTACCAAAATTAGGGTTTCCATGTTCATTAACGATTACTAACAATCCATGGGTGCAAACAGTGATTACGGCCCATTTTAGCGAAATCGAGTTATTGGGCCTAAAACCCTAATGGGCCCTACTTAGCCAATTTCGTCATCTAGGCCCATTTAGCCTATATTCCATAACGGTTTTCACAGTCTTATCATGCCATATAACGAATTTTCGTTTTCTACCAATTTTACCCAAATGGGCCGAAAGCCCAATGGGCCCCACTTGACCCCTCGAGGCCCAACTTACCAAGAACGCCAAAATCACATTCTTACCGTTTCCATCGTTCTCGATCACCGTCTCATCGATTCTAACTAACTAGTGAGCGTTAAACTTGCTCACAAGTCCTCGAAATGCCGAATTTGGCATTTGACTTTTAACATTTTATCGCTTTAAGCTATGAAAGGGTTCGTTACACACGATTTTGATATTCTTTGTGAGATCTCCTATCGATTTCTCCTATAATCAATTGTTAAATAGATCAGCTCGCAATAATTGAACCAAATCAAGAACTTTCCAATATTAACATTTACACATTCGTACCATCCACAATGGCCTTAGGCACCTTACCTTTGTCGCGATTGATAACTAGGCCTAGCTACTCCGTGATCCAAGCTACTCCAAATCGACACTACACCTTGCTGCTCCTTCAATAAATAAACCAAAAATATTAAAAGAAGACCCCATAGAGTCTATGCCCATATTCGCCATCTCCTAAACTTGGAGTTTGACTTTTGGCCAAAGCTACACTAGGAATTGTTTAGAGTTTGAACACTTACCACGTCTTTCTCCTCTTGAATCCAGATGTCTAAAAGGTAAAGGAACCGAACGCCAACTATTGAAAAGGAAGAAAAGGTTGCTTGTCACAAAAATCGGCACCCCTATCTTCACCGATTTGGCTTTTTGCGGCACTTGGTAAAAATAGAGATAAGGAAAGAAACAATGGTGAATGGAGGAAATAGTGGGCTGATTTGAAAGAAGAAAAGGAAGAAAAATGAATAGGAGGGAGGTAGATTAAATTGGAAAAGAAAAGAGAGAAAAGGCTACACACCAAAGAAGAAATCGGCACAACTAAGACCCTAATGCAAAATTACTAACCTAATGCCCTTTGCCGAAAATCCCTCTCCAATCTCCCTTATTCAGCCAACTCTATCTCCTATCACATCCCTAAATCTCTCCTTATCCCTCCTTAATTTATGCATTTGACTTGATCCAACTCTCCTCTTACAGAATCCACTTAAGTTCCAACACTTACCCTTCCTGCACACAAAAATAAATACTCTTATTTGCCAACACAGGGAATCGAACCCAGGTCTTCCTCTATGCCCACACGCCACCTTTTTAGGAGCTTAGTGGCGTCACCCTTGCCACTCTACCAAAGCTCTTTTTGTGATACACTTTACCCACAACTTAATATAAGGGCACCTAGCCAGAACCCCTAACTCCTAAGTCCAAAATTTAAAAATTCTACTGGGTTTTGGCCAACTCATGGGCCTTCCATAAGCCCATTTACATACCCAAATTATGAATTCCATCATCACATACCAAATTTTAGAAATTTACTTAAAATATCAGGAATCGCGAAAAACCCGAAAATCAGGATGTTACATTATTCGTCTAGGGAGCTATCACCTTAGGGGAGTCTTTGCCTCCTTCCGGCTAAGTCTTCTGAAAGGAATGGAGACGATCACGCTTGATTTTCATAAATGAAGAAGTCGTTAGATTACTTCTATCATTCTTTTCGTAGGAGCTGGGGGATAAAAAGTGTCAAACCCGAGGATTGCATTAGTAAGTCTCCGAATGGTGTTGTGAGGTTTGCATCGAAAAAACCCATAGCAGCGGGAGCACTAAGCCACAAAATTGAAATAGGACAAGGTAGACCCTTGTTTCAATTTTAGATATTTATCATACGGAAAAGATGAGGAGGAAGGTACACTTGGACACTAGACTCAGGATCCGCTATGTACTCCTCAAGGTTGAGGAAACTCTCCACCTTGCAAGTGCACCTTTTTACCTAGGGCACAACTCTTACAACTTTTTTTTCCTTTAGCAAACCCAAAAATGGTAGGAGTTTAGGCTTTTAAGAGGGATAGGCATAGGTAGGCCCTAGCCCTGGTGGACAAACTTTTAGGAATCTAGGGAGTGGTACATATTGTCTGCCAAAATAGGTGGTTTTCTTAGTGTAGCCCTTTTAGCTTCACTTCCACTTTGAAGGGCTGGTAAGGATTTATTTTTCTCACCCTACCTGTAAGAAACCATTTTTCAGTGGTGTCAAAAATAGTAATTTTGGAACTACAAACCTAATGAGTGGATCGTAAATATTATTATTTAATATTTATGAGTTTAATATATTATTATATAGAGTTTTGATCTAATGATTTTTTATAATTAAACAAATAGTTAAGTTCAAGTGGTTGTCCCTAAAATTAAGTGATTTTGGAAAATGAGGTATTGAGACCTTATTTTTGTAAACCGAGCTCTTAAATATTTTTATTAAATATTTATAGATATATTATATAGGTATATTAAAATTTGGTCCAGAAATTTTAATGATTTGATAGTTAATTAAGGAAAAAAGGACTAAATCGTAAAAGCTACAAAAGTTAAACACTATTAGTTTATAAGTGGTTAATGGCAATAAAAACATGAATTAAGGGTTTTATATGGTAATTAGACCATAACTAAAATAAGTGGGTGGTCATGGCTTGTTAATTATGAAATTTTAGTTAAATTAAAATGTTAAAATGGTATTTAATTAATTAATAACCTAAACAAAAGATGAACAAGTCTTCATCTCCATCTTTTTCATGAGAAAACGAAAACTCCATGGATGTTTAAGTCAAGCATTCAGCCAAGCTTAGTTCACCTTGCATGGTATGTGTTTTAAGCTCGTTTTTAATAATTTTTTTATGTTTTTGAGATCGTTGTAGCTTAATCTAGCTAACCCAAGGACTAATTTGTAAAATCGTTAAATGTTTTGAGTTATGCCATGATGAAATTATGATGTTTCTTTAAGTTTGATGATAGATTCATAAGTTTGAATGTTATATAAGACTATTTTGTAAAGTGATTTTGGTTGATTTTAAAGCTAAGGACTAAATTGTTAAAATAGTAAAGTTACATGAAATTTTTATAAAAATGTGATGTATATGGGCTGTATAGGGAATATAGAAGATTCAACTGGCCTTGTTTAGGTTAAATTGTGATAGATTTGAAAGTTTTGGGTTTAGGGATGAAATTTAATAAAAGGTAAAAGATTAGGGTAAAAGTGTAAAATGTTGATTAAAGGTTCATTTACATCAATTTTAGTACTTAAAATTATTTGAATTGGATAATTGAATTAAATTATTATATTTAGATCAAGCAACAAGTCAATCGGACAATAATCGCAGGAAAGGAAAGTTAGCGGTGTAATCATTTGTGTTGTGTTCATTGTCATTTTTAGATTAGGTAAGTTCGTATAATAAGTGAATTGATTTAGTTGTTGTTTTGTGAATTATTAAATATCTAATTATGTTGTATTTAGATTTGCGTACATAGTAAATATTAAGTTTTGGAAATGGATTAAACTGAAATGAAATTATAATTGAGGGTCATGATTAAAAATAGAGAATTATATAGTTGAATTCATGTGAAAAAGAAATGCTTAAGTAATTATATTATATGTTAATTATTATTTATGTTATGAATAAATTAAATTGATTGACATATGGAAATTAGTAAATTGGGCTAAATTGCATTATTAGCTAAATCAATGTTATGTCGATAAATGAGAACTATACGAATGTGTGCTCCTAATGGTATAATGTGAAGAAAGTTAAATGATATGGATATGAAACGTGGCCCGTATGAACCTCGTGAATACTTAGGTACAAATAACATGTCATTAAGGGTATTTATCGTTTCGAGTGCTAGTCTTGGATGTCCTACCAATGGCTAAGTTCCTACATTTGTTGCAGATTCCCCACAGCTCATGTGAGCAGCATCGTGTAGCTTAACATCCCAACCCATAGCTCGTGTGAGCAATCCTATTTTACAGCTTGTGTGAGCATATACAGTTATAGTTTGTGTGAGCATCGTTCCCACGTATCCGACGTTATTTCATTTGGTTCTTCAAGTGAGAAAAATGATATATGAATTGGTTACATAAAAAAAATGATATATGAAATGGTTATATGAATTGATTATATGGAAAAATGGTATACGAAATGGTTATATGAATTGGTTATATGGAAATAGATATTTGAAGTGAAATGTGAGTTGTTAAATGAATAGGTGATGGTTGAGTTGAGTTTTAAATATGTTTACTTATAATGTTTATGACATGATAGAGTTATATGTTTCGTACATGTGAACTCACCGACCTTGTGAAATTTGTGGTACGTATAGGAAATAAATGAACTCGTGACCTTGTTTATAAAATAAATTGTGAAATGTTTTGGTTACAACAGTTATGGTGAGTTAAATTTAAGTTTAATACAGACTTATTAAGCTTTACTTAAGCTTACTCTATTTGGTTTTTATTCTTTGTTGATTGTCGGATACAAGTCGTCGATTGGATTGCTTTTGGAGATCACACTATACGTTAACTCTTTCGATAGTTATACGTTTATTTTGGCCAGTTATAAGTGGCATTTAAATAAGGCTTTGGCATATGCATGTTGAAGTTCATTTGGTCATGTTTTGTGCCATTTGAATTATGAAATATGTGTACTAATGTAAATACTTAATGGTATTTTGGTTGGTTTGGTAATTCATGGCATATGTCTGCTTGAAACTTAATGTATTGTTGGTTTGTTGAATTGGTACATACATGATAGGTTAATTGGTGAAATTTAATTGGTAATAAATTGTCATTAGAAGGCTTAGTATAAATAGCTGATTATAACATATGTTAGTTGGAAATTATTAGATGATTGAATAAGGTTAATATGTTGAGTATGTCTTATTTTCAAAGATTATTGTTTATGTTGAAATGTGATGCTAATGAGGGCATATTGATTAGGAACATAGGTTGAATGTGAATTGGCATATTTTCGCAAGTTTTGTTACACTTTGAATAGGTTAATGTGATGGTAAATGTATTGCTTGATGTCTAAGAAATTGTAAGTGAATTGGCTTGTGTTTAAAGGTATTTTTGGGCACACACGGTTGCATGACACGGTCATATGGCCTATTTGATTTTTTGGGAAGGTTTGTCTACGCGATCTCAGAGAGTTACATGGCTTGGCAAAATGGTCGTGTAACCCTAAGTTACATAGACTCAGATTGTTTCATGGTTTGGCCACACGACCATGTTTCTGACCTGCATGGTCTAAGTTCTATCACATGGCCGTGTGACCCCTATTTTCAGTTTTTACCATATTTTTTGTTTTGTTTCAAATTAGGCCATACCTGTTTCTAAACAAATTTTAGGGTTCTGTAGGCTCAATTTAAGTCTCGTTTTTTAATGTATGCTATGAGTGATGATTGTTTATTAATTTATGGTGTTTAAATTAATCTTTGTTTTGTGTTACTATATTATTGGACTTGTTAACTATCGAAATATCTCGTAACCTTAATCTGGCAACGGGGACGGGTTAGGGGTGTTACACTATTGATAGTGGAAGGAAGTCACTAGGGTTGTTGAGGTAGGGAGATGAACCCTTGACAAAAAGGACGTGGGGAGATGAGTGATACTAATGTGGTCTCCCCAGGATGTTGCAGTAAGAGTTGCAATAATTTGGGCCCTAGGTAGGAACGAGGAAGTTAAGGAAAAGAACTTCCCTAGTTTTTGAGGTAGAACCTTGCCTTGTTTTAGAATGACCGAAAACAAGGAAGTTGTATAATCCCTTGTGATAAAACATCCCCTCTGGAACAAAAGAGGTAGCCAATAATGACGCCCATTCGACACTTCTCGCAATTCAAGCCCCAAAAAAAGAAAAGTAGGGAAAACAAAATTATCAGGGTAGTAGGTAAACCACCATATTGTATTTGGTGGGTACATCCCTATAAATTAGGAACTTTTGTCTTGCTTATGCTTCTATTGAGGATTTAGCCATTGGGCAAGTAAAGAAGGCATAGAACAAAAGGATTTATTCTCAAGAATCTTTACATCAAGTGTAGCCAGGGAACTACACCTTAGAGATGTAGTTAGATGAGAAAAAAGAGAAATAGGAAAAAGAAAAGTGAAGGATAATGGATGGGTTGGCCAAGCAAAATGCTTGTAGACATATGAATTTCCCCTTAACATTCTGGTTTATTTATAACCGAATGAGAGCGTGGAGAGTTATGAAAAATTTAATGAGTGCTTAGGAACCGTTCAAATCCATCAATGCAGGTAAGCCACCTGTTGGTATCGGGTGGACGAAGAATCCTTTAAGATTCCCAAGGCGGGAATATCTGTCAACTGTTACCCATTATAGTGTAGCCCTCAAGGAAGTAGAACCAGTTATAGGTCTATTTAATGACAGCCCATTTCAAGTAGAGCTGGTTAGCCATTATTATTATTAAAGTAAACCTCTAGAATCAAAGTAGTAGCTTCGATATCCTTCCAAGGTAGAAATAAAAACATTTCGTGGGTGAGCTTAGCTACCCTGCGATGGGAAAGGAATTAACCCATTAAAATTGGCAAAGATAGAGTATAAATGAATTTAGGAATCACGGGACTATCTACAAGAATCAGAAATAAGATGTCAATTAGGCTGTGTTCACTTCAGAGCACTCGTCAAAATTTGGATTTAGGGAAAGTTATGGACTGGAGTACATCTAACGTCAGAATGTTTATATACTCACCATTGAGCTAGTAACTATAATTTGTTAAAGGTTGAGGAGTTTTGCAAACCGGGTGGAGCAAGAACAACACTAATGTATGAATGGGGAACAAAGTTAAAGTTTTGATAAAAATGAAAGGTGATTACCATAAGCCATAAGAAGGCAGGGATAAGGGAAAGTTTCTCTAAGTCCACCTCTAGGCATGGGTGTGACAGAAAATTTCGAGGATGAAATTTTTATTTGGGTGGGAGAGTTGTCACACCCGATTTCCTTTAAACCCAAAAATTAGGAACAATTTAGGGTTAAATTGAAAGAGCTTGTAAGTTGGCAATCTCTACTGAAAAATCAGAAAAAGTTAGGAACAGAATTTAGCATGGTTGAAGTCTAATTTCAGTTTGGTTGGATTAGAACCAATCGGTCCCTTAGTGGGGGACAAAATAATTGTAAATGGATGGTCACTAAATGGTTGAAGTCTGTGTATGAGGGGTTATAAATGGCTGAGAAGTGAATCCTCAGGTGGATTTGTGACAGCCCTAAATTGACCCTAGTCGGCAAGTGGTTTCGGGACCGCTAAACCGAGTCACTGAAGTATTTGAATATGATATTTATTGTCTAAAATATGTGAATATGAATGTGTGAAAGTTTTAAGCTTCGATTTAGTCGATTGCATGTGAATTTAGTTAATAGGACTTATGTGTGATACTTTTAAAATGTGATAGGTTAATCTATAAGGATCTATTAATGCATGTTTTAAAAATGATGGGTTTGCATGTCAAATTTCCATTTATAATAAGTAGTGGTCGGCCATGGTATGGGCTATTAATGATAATATGTATTTTTTTTATTGACATTTGTGGTTACAAAATAAAATAATGGATTAAGAATAATAAAACATGAGGTGAGTGGGAGGAGAAACCAAAGTTGTTTCATCCTTGCTCCTCATTCTTTGTAACTAGAAGAGAAAAGCTTGGAGAAATTCAGCTATGGTGGTTAGCTAAATCAAGGTAAGTTCTAGGATGATTCTTGGATTTTAGCATTTTTTGAGTTAGTCATTAAGTTCTTTGCTTAACCCATGACCAAATTTAAAATGGTATGGTGTCTTGAGCATTCGCCATGGTAGGAAATGGAAGAGATATATGGTTGTTTTCATGTTTAATGAATAAGTTACAAATGGTTGTTAATTAAGATAGTTTAAGGTATTTGTAAGTAGTTTGAATAAATGAACAATAATAATAAATCATCTAGTGAATTGGTGTAATTGCGAATTTGAACTAGGAAGTTATTGAGTAATGTTTGTATTTTAAGTGATAGAATAGAGTGAATGCTTGGAATGTGATATGTATGAATTATAAGTTGGATTAAAGGTTGTTATATTGCCTTATCATTTTCGAAATGTGCTTTGTCAAAGAAATTGAGGTTGATGTTTAAGTGAGGTAAGTATAGGTATACTAAACATAGTTTTATAAATGTGATCTGAGTATTTTGTTTTGTAAATGAGTAGTAAGTATGTTAAGAATGGTTCTTGTATGTATACGTATATGCAATGATGTTTAAGTATGAATGTATTTGGATGGATGTGCTTATAAGTATAACTTGAGACAAAATGGTATTTAGTCAATACAAATAACCATATTTGAAGAATGTATTAAATATATAATCGGCCTTAACATAGATATGCATATATCTATAAAATTGTTAATGCCTAAGTAAGATGTTAGGTTGTGCATGACTAGAGAAATATATATATATATATATGCGTATGGTGTTTGATAGTTAACCATTAAGTCATATGTACCTCAACCTTATAATATACATGTATTATATTAAATCGCCTATTTGATTTGAAATTAAATGAATTCAATTGTTTTAAATTAAGCTCAAGAGCAAAGAGGATCTAGATCGATAAGGGAAAGGAAAAAGTAATCGAATAGCCGTTGAAGTCATTCGACAACATCCGAGGTAAGTCTTGAGTAATGGAACTTAGTTTATGATTTGATTAAGTCATGACATATAAGCATAACAAATAAACGGTGATATAATGATTCTACTTGAATTATATATTGAGGTAATTGGTTCATACTTATGACGGGCGGCCGAATGCGTATAGAGATCATGTTATAAAGCAAATCAAAATCATGCCCTTTGTATGTGGCTATTGAGCGAAAATGGTAATGGTTGATAAGTGTCTTGTGTTTGAGTTCTAGTAATGAAAATGAAATATAGATGTGTTATGATTTATTGATATATGTGCATGATTATTCGGATGATAACCGGACTAAGATCCAAAGGCATTTGTGCGAGTTACTATATCCGAGCTAAGTCCCGAAGGCATTTGTGCGAGTTACTATATCCGGGCTAAGTTCCGAAGGCATTTGTGCGAGTTACTATATCCGGGCTAAGTTCCGAAGGCATTTGTGCGAGTTACTATATTCGGGCTAAGTCTCGAAGGCATTTGTGCGAGTTGCTATATCCGGCTAAATCCCGAAGGTACTTGGGTTTGGAAATGAGTGATCTTGCTGTAATAATTTCAATTAATATGCTCATAAAATCCAAACGATAAGGTATGTTTCGTATATGCATCGGAAAGTTGATTCCTTTTAAATAGTATTCGCTCAATTGATTAACAAACTTAGGCCTTAGTTAGGTTTGATCCTCGTATGAATATACTTGGTTGAAGCATGAAGTAAGTATGATTTTGGGAATATGCGTATATGCAATTATTCATTTAGTCATATGAACACTATACTTTAGTCGTAAATAATTTCATTACCTAAACTTACTAAGCATTAAAATGCTTATTCATTGCTTTGATTCTCTGTTTTATAGATTTTGTTAAATGCGCTATTAGACTCGGAGTGTCAAAGTCGAAGTCGTCCACACTATCAAAGCCCTTTTGGTACTCTTTTAGTTGAACTTTGATAATGGCATGTATAGGACTGACCTTTGTTGTTAATAAAGTACCTTTTGGTAATGTATATATATTCGGATAGCCATGCGAAAATGGCTTATATATATATTTTGAACATAGCATTATAATCATTTTGTATATATGGCTATTGAGTGGTGTAGAAATGCTTGGTAATGATTAGCCATTGGAATGGTTAATCATGACCATATTTGGTGCTAAGTATGTCAAATTGCTAGTTGATTCAGGAAAACTATGAAATAGGTGAAATTTACCTTAAAATAGATCTTGACAGCAGATGATGTGAGTTTGAAAAATTACTAAAAATAGTAGAAATGGAATTAAATAATGAATAAATTATGTAATCGAATCTTGATGAGTCTATTTTCATATGAAAGAAACGAAACAACCATATGAGCCATATTTTATGAGAGGTTTAAGTTTTCGTGAAATAGGGCCAGAGTGATTCTGGATCCCCTGATCTGACTTTGGAAATTCACCATAAATTAACCAGAGATAATTCGAAGTCATGCTTTATATTTACAGATTCCTTTTTGAGTCCAGTTTCATTAGAAACAAACGGCATAAGTATTGAGGCCCTGTACAGGGAGATATCTAAATCGTAATGCATGAAGGTCAGAGTAGTCAAACCCTGAAATATGGGAGACTTTAACTAATAAACTGTACTAATTGGCCTGACCAAAAATTCTAAAAACAACATTTTAAATGGATATATGAGTCTAGTTTTAGGAAAAATTTACAGAATTGGTTTTCGAATTCTGGAACTCGAGATATGATTTTTAAAGTGATTGTGATGTAGTTAGCCAGCTTGTCTGGAAATTTTAAAATAAACTGTGTAAGGAAATGAATTAAGTTCGTTAACACCTCGTGTTTGACTCCGACAACGGTCTCGGGTATGGGGTGTTACAATTTTATTGGTATCAGAGCCACGGTTTAGTCGATTCTAGGACTACCGTAATACGTTCGGGTCTAGCTATACATGCCATTATGTGTTTATTTGATAGTGTGGTGATTTCTGACAGTTAAAAATGTGTTTACTTATAGAAATGGATCCCGATCCCAACCGAGCGGTAGCTGATGATCTTGAGAGTGTAGCGCTTGCTCCCGCGCAAGGAACAACACCGGTGGGCTCTCAACCTATTGCTAGTAATCAGAATGATGAAGCTAGACAGGCTTTTTATAGCGTGATGAATGATTGGTTCAATCAGTATATTCGAACTAATACGGCTATTCCACAACCCCCATTCCCGACTAATACAACCTCTACACCTACGATACCACTGGTAACTGACCAAATAAGGTTAAATAAGCCCCCAATTGACAGAATCCGAAAACACGGGGCTACTGAGTTTAAAGCTACAGACGATGACGATGCCGAGCAAGTGAATTTTGGTTGGACAACACTTTTTCGGTACTTGATGAACTATCTTGCACACCGATGAATGCCTAAAGTGTACTATCTCCTTGCTACGTGATTCTGCCTACTATTGGTGGAATACGTTGATTTCTGTTGTGCCCAGGAGTAAGTAACTTGGGAGTTTTTCCAAACCGAGTTTCAAAAAAAGTATATCAGCCAGAGATTCATTGACCAAAAACGGAAAGAATTTCTTGAACTTAAACAAGGTTCCATGTCGGTTACTGACTATGAATGAAAGTTTGTAAGGCTTAGCCGGTACGCTCGAGAATGCATTTCTTCAGAAGCTGTAATGTGTAAACGTTTCGAAGATGGACTGAACGAAGATATAAAACTGTATGTTGGCATTTTAGAAATCAGAGAATTTGTGGTACTTGTCGAGCGAGCTTGCAAAGCCGAAGAGCTCAGTAAGGAGAAAAGAAAAGCTACTATGGGAGCAAAGGAGTTTCGTAAGAGATCTTTGGGAAAGCCCTTTCAACAGTCTTCGAAGAAAGTTAGAGACGATTTAGGCCGGTCTAAAGGCACTTCGAGCTTTTCTAGACGAGATCGTGATCGACCCCCTGTGAGTACACGAGTCACTTCGGTTGCCAGTGTTGGAAATGATCGTCGAGACGAGCAGTGCCGATATTATGGTAAATGGCGTTCGGGGAGTTGTAGATTCCATGACCGCTCCTGTTATAAGTGTGGATCAGCTGACCACTTTATTAAAGATTGCCCGAGATTGTCTGAACAGAATGTAAATCAGAGTGGGAAACCGGGTGCTACTACTGCTTGAGGTAGACCGTCCAGAAATGCGGGAAATCCTAGTGGCGGTCAGAGAGGATCTAGAGACGCTACAACCAGATCTAAGGCTCGTGCTCCTGCTAGAGCTTATGCTATACGTGCACGAGAGGATGCTTCCTAGCCAGATGTTATTACCGGTACTTTCACTCTCTTTGATACTAATGTGATTGCTTTGATTGACCCTGGTTCTACTCATTCATATGTATGTGAGACCTTAGCATCCAGTAAGACTTTAACTGTTGAGTCTACTGAGTTCGTAATTCGAGTGTCGAATCCCTTGGGTCGTTATGTGCTTGTCGATAAGGTGTGTAAGAAATGCCCCCTAGTAATCAGAGGTTCCTGCTTTCCGGCCGATTTGATGCTTTTACCGTTTGATGAATTTGATGTTATTCTCGGTTTGGATTGGTTGACCGTGCATGATGCAGTTGTGAATTGCAAAAGTAAGACTATTGATTTGAGGTGTGCAAATAATGAGATAATCCGAATTGAGTCTACTGTTTTGAATGGATTGCCAACAATAATATCCTCGATGTTAGCTCAAAAAAATGTGAGAAAGGGGTGTGAAGCGTATCTTGCATACGTACTTGATAATAAAGAATCAGAAAAGAAACTTGAATCGGTACTAGTGGTTTGTGAATATCCGGATGTTTTTCCTGAAGAATTACCGGGGTTACCACCTGTCTGGGAGGTAGAGTTTGGCATTGAACTTGTACCTGGGACTACACCGATTTCGATAGCTCCGTATCGCATGGCACCAACGGAATTAAAGGAATTGAAAGCTCAATTGCAAGAGTTGATGGATAGAGGTTTCGCTCGACCGAGTTTTTCACCTTGGGGTGCACCAGTATTATTTGTGAAAAAGAAGGACGGAACCATGAGGTTGTGCATCGATTATCGTCAGCTGAATAAAGTGACAATAAAGAATAAATATCCGTTACCGCGTATTGATGATTTGTTTGATCAACTAAAGGGAGCCTCAGTGTTTTCAAAGATAGATTTGAGATCGGGCTATTATCGATTCTGAATTCGAGATTCGGATATACCCAAAACGCTTGAGCGAGATACGGTCACTCTGAGTTCTTAGTGATGCCGTTTGGGCTCACTAATGCCCCTGCGGTATTTATGGATTTGATGAATCGGATCTTCAGACCGTTTTTGGATTGGTTTGTAGTTGTGTTTATTGATAACATTTTGGTCTATTCAAGAGATGAAACCAAACATGCTAAGCACCTGAGATTAGTGTTGCAGATTTTACGGGATAAGCAGTTATATGCCAAGTTCTGTAAATGTAAGTTCTGGTTGAGAGAAGTTAGTTTTTGGGTCATGTGGTATTTGCATCGGGTATTCGAGTTGATCCGAGCAAAATTTCAGCCATATAGCTGGAAGCCTCGAGAAATATTCTTGAGGTTCGAGCTTTTGGTACTTGCTTGTTACTACAGACGGTTCGTAAAGGGTTTCTCGATGATAGCCACACCAATGACAAAACTACTTCAGAAAGATGTTAAGTTTGAATGGACAGAAAAATGTCAGAAAAGTTTCGATCAACTAAAAGCTTATTTGACTGAAGCTCCAGTACTAGTGCAACCTGAATCAGGCAAAGAGTTTGTCATTTACAGCGACGCATCCTTACTTGGGTTGGGTTGTGTATTGATGCAAGAAGGTCGAGTTGTAGCTTATGCCTCGAGGCAATTGAAGCCACATGATGATCTCAAATTAGCTACCATCGTTTTCGCTTTGAAAATATGGCGACATTACTTATTTGGTGAGAGGTGCCATGTATTTTCGGATCACAAAAGTCTCAAATATTTGATGACTCAAAGAGATTTGAATCTCGACAAAGGCGTTGGCTTGAGTTGTTAAAAGATTATGAGCTTGTCATTGACTATCACCGGGAAAGGCTAATGTGGTTGCGGATGCTTTAAGTCGTAAATCACTATTTACTTTCTGACGATGAATGTATACTTATGCATTCTATCCGACAATGTGTTAGTAGCGAATTAAAGGCCAAACCCTTGTTGATTCATCAAATTCGTGAAGCTCGAAAGTTGATGATGAATTGGTTGCAAAACGGGCTGAATGTGTTTGAGTATGGAATCGAGTTTCAAATTGATGATGACGATTGTTTGAGGTTCGGAAGTCATTTGTGTGTTCCAAGAAATTGAACTTATTTCGATAATTACGAGCGAAGCTCATTGTAGCCGAATGTCGATTCACCCGGGAGTACAAAATGTACAACGATCCGAGGCGTCGGTTTTGGTGGCATGGTATGAAGCGAGACATTTCGATTTTGTTTGAAGTGTTTAATATGTCAACAAGTGAAAGTGGAACATCAAGTGCCTCTGGTTTACTTGACCAATCATGATACGAATGGAAATGGGATCGAGTCACGATGGATTTTGTATCTGGGTTTCCAGTGTCGGCAAGTAAGAAAGATGCGATTTGGGTTGTTGTTGATAGACTGACCAAGTCGGCTCACTTTATCCCCGTACGTACGGATTTTCATTGGATAAACTAGTTGAATTGTATGTTTCTCAAATTGTAAAATTACACGGGGTACCTATTTCTATTGTGTCGGATAGAGATCCGAGATTCACCTCGCGATTTTGGAAGAAATTGCAAGAAGCTTTGGGTACCAAGTTGCATTTTAGTACCGCCACTACAGCAAAATTGACTTTTAGCGGCGTTTTTTTAGGCCTTTAGCGGCGCTTTTAAGCGCCACCAAAACTATTTGCGGCGTTTTTACAAGCGCCGCAAAAAACGCCGCTATAGATGGCGCCACTAAATTTTGCGGCGTTTCTTTGAAAAAACGCCGCTAAAGGTCATGGCCTTTAGCGGCGCTTTTCCCACAAACGCCGCTATTGGTCATGGCCTTTAGCGGCGCTTTTCCCACAAACGCCGCTATAGGTCATGGCCTTTAGCAGCATTTTTCCCACAAATGCCGCTAAAGGTCATAAAATTTAAAAAAAATAAAATATTAAAAAGATCATGAAAAATATAAAAAAATTAAAATTCATTATCAAAATATTGAGAAGAATAATGTCCATGATTTAAATATAAAAATTTTCTATTAAAATTCATTATCAAATTAAAATAAAAATAAAAATATAGAATCAAAACTAAAATAAATAATAAAAATTAGATTAAATATAAATATAGAATCAAAATAATAAAACACCAAACTTGTATACTGCCCACCGTTATAAGTCACTAAAAGCAAGAAAAACAAAATGACTTAATTCACGGAATTCACGAATGTTAACATCAGACATGAGTTTAAAACTTTGCCTTAATTCGAAAGGATGTTCAAAACCAGAATCCACAATAGATCGAAGCAGCTCCGGTTTCAGCAGAACGTTTCTGAATCCCGAACTGTGAATTCCAACATACCCCCTACACCATATAAAAAAGAACATTGCTTTACACTAAAATTAGCAGATTATATTAGAACATTGTTTACCTTAAAAATATATATAAATTAAAATCAACTAAGGCTAAAATACGAGGAAGTGCTTGACACAATTGCGATAAGTATAAAGCAACGATGCCATCTCCTTCCCATCTGGATAAGTGTGTTACGCCATGTCATCAAATACAAGATCGAGACTAAAACAGAACACTAAAAAGTTTATCAAAATTTTGCAATTAACTTTAGACTCTTAACTAGCTTGGGCAAAAAATAAGTATTTATGCATATAAGCAAAAAGGAGAAAAAATAAAATAAATTGGCATACAAGCTGATTGAGAGCTTTTGTGTCCTCTGTAAGAGCAGAAACGATAAGCAGAAGTAATCATGATGTGGTTCATATTTCATCCAACTTCATAGTGGAGAACTTGAAGAACTTCTCCATGCTCATAGATTATGAAATTAGCCAACTCATCGAAAGAAAAGAAAAACAAAATATACCCTCAGTGAACAAAATATAGAAAAAGGAGAAATTCAAGAACTTTGATTACAAAGTGGTTCTAATTGCAAGCGCTCCACTTGTGATTAGCCTTTTGACCTTAACTTTGTTAACTCGACCAAGATTTTCAATATTGCAATGTTGCTCAAACATGATAAGCTATAAAATACAAGTAATATTTTATTAATATAACTAAATTATAATATTAAAATTAAAATACTAAATAACATTTTAATTTGAAAACAGAACTAAATCTATTAAAATTCTGAAAAATAAGAATTATATTATATATAACAATATTTATGTACGCGTAAATAAAAAATACTCAATGCCAAAAGTTCCAACTTCCTAATCTAGATCTCCTGCACGTTCAAATAAAAATATATATGTCAACCAAGAATTTCTGAAGATGCTAAATTGAAAAATAATGCCAATGTAATAAAGGATTATGATATTACTGGATAGCTTTAGCATTGACAATGGCTACATTTCTAAAATAGGATGGTTTCTCAATCATTTAGGTTGTTCTTTGACAGCAAGTTTAGAGAGTTAAGAGGAAATAATTGACTGAGGGTGGATGAAAAGATGGCATTAAGCTAACCTTGTTAGTGTTTGAGTGGTAAGAACATAAAGTGGAGGATCAACAACGCTCTCATCAGCATGCCGCAAGAAGAGCAACAAAAATGAGAGGTTTCGGTGAAAAAATTAGCCATCTATAACCAAGTTTTAATAATCATCAGTGTTCAACACAAATCTGGCAAGTCAAAGTTTTGAAGTAGAGGTGAAAGCATGTAATGGTCAATCTATATTTGTCAAAAAAAAACCCCCAAAAAGGATTTCAAGCACTAAGTAAGACCATTTTCACCAATAAAAAGCAATGTTTTACCCTAAAAGACTAGGGTTGAATCATGGTATCTGAAAAAACTTAAAGAAATAGAAATGATTGTAAAGAAGCAGTGAATAAGAACATTACATACTATGAATTTATATTCAATGTATAAGTTTTTTTTGCGAGTAATATGTAAAAATAACAAACAGACCATTACACATGTGACAATAACACATTAAATCTTAAAAATAACAGAACTTAAAGACTAAAATTTTCAAATTCCAAAGGTATAAAAACTAAAAATGACTAAATTAAAGTAGAGACTAAATTAACAAATATAGTGTCTGATAATAGAATTTGAAAATCAACTTATTTGATATTGATTTAAGATATGATATGACATATCCAATGGAACCATTTTAGCTTAACTCCATATTGCATTTAATATTGCATTTTAGCTTTACCCAAAAATGCCGCTAAAGGTAATGAAATTTAAAAAATATATATATAAACCGATGAAAACGATGAAAACCGAACATTTGATGCTGATAATTAAAAACTCTTTTGGGAGACAAAACAAAGAAATGGAAGACATTCTTGCTTTTTCTACTAATGTAATAGCAACTACACAGTTTTATAACTACATCATTTCCATATCCCATACCCAGTACCATGGTTCGTTTTTCATGCATGCTTCAAGACCCGTTTCTAAGCCAAGGTCACACCTTCAAACACATTTTAACCCGATTTTTCATCACTAATATTTTGTACTTGAAATAGACATGAATCCCATGAGAATGGAAAAGGAGAAATGATCAACGTGTCACTATAAAGCCTTAGGAAACTGGAAGTATTTTCAGAAATGAGAAAAAAGTTATTTAAAATATAAATTTGTACTCTAAAGTTATATCCATTGTCCAACAAAATTTCAGAAAAATTTTGAACACATATTTTAGAACTTTAACATACAACTGCAATCTCAAGGCATTTTAATCTCTACTAGCTTAACAAGGAAAATTGCTGCATTAGTAAGAAAATAACTTAAAGGCCGACCACAGTTCTAAGAGATAATGCGCTAATTTCAACAAAATGAAGAATCAAAAACCAGAATAAAGAAGAACTAAGAAAAAGAATAAAACCAAACATATAAGGGACACATTCGGTGAAATGGATGTGATCCAGGAATTGTGCATGCCCTCTAACCTGGTTTCAAAAATGGCCATACCAGAGCTCGTATTAGATTAAAAGCGTAATGAATTATACATAAACTAAAGAATTAACTTTTAGCCAAAAAATATAAATAATTAATTGGATAAAAGGTGTACAATTTTCAATAGTTTTAGTTTTATAAATGAGAGAAGTTCTCCTAATTTTATAATTAAGAGAAAATATTCTTATAGTCTTGAATATAATATACATTAAAACAGCAGTTTAACAAATTCAAAGACTATTAACTTATCACTTAATAATCCTCCACAAAATTTCCAAAGCTACAGTCAAGAAACAAAGTGAATAAAAAGCTATGTCTGATGAAACATCACCAATGAAACTGGAAGAAACATAAACAAGTATACCTCGGTGCTAATTAGTAACAACTTAATGACAAAGCTTAATATAATTTGCAAGACCTACAAAGCTTAATATATATGGTGAAGAAGAAAAGCGGTGGCCATCAGCAAAGATTACTGTTATTATAATAAATAGGTCATTTTGTGCTAAATAGTCAATATATTACACTTTCCAAATGGAAATGAGGAAATGGTACTATGAAGCTTTTTCTAATAACAGGTTTCATTTGTTCGATGCCCTTATTAAAGTTAAATAAAAAAGAGAAATTAAGAATCTTGCATGGTTGTCCATACAGTGTAATGCGATTGGAGCTCCATCATCATCATCATCATCATCATCATCATCATCTGCAGTTGCTTCACCATTGAGATCAAGATCATAAGATCTTTTCCACTCGAGAGTTGGAGGGCGGACAAGAGATTCTGGTCTTCTTTCATGATAAAATGCATAGAGGGCATCAATATAGTCTGGTTTATATATTCACGGTGGGCGTGCCTCGAAAAAATTTTATTACTGCGAAAAGGTTAAACAAAAATAGTAAATAGTATTCCATTGTGAATACCTAAAGCAGAATCTTGAAAAGACTAAAAAACATACCACCACCAACAACAAAATTACTGACCCGAGTAATGAGACATTGGTCAGGTTCGCATGAGATAGTGAATAATCATGTAGCCGGTGCGGTTATGACCATGAGTACAATGGACAAGAATATATTTATTCGATTTCTGACGTAGGAGAAATTGTGACACCTGATAAACAAGTTACATGGAAGTTTCAGTAAATTGGTGTAACACCCCATACCCGAGACCGTTGTCGGAGTCGGACACGAGGGGTTAACGGGCTTAATCCACTTACTTGCACAGTTCATTTTAAAAATTTCCAGACAACCGGCTAACTGTGTCACTGTCACCTTAAAAATCATATCTTGAGTTCCACAACTCGAAAATCAGTTTTGTGATTTTTCCCTGAAACTAGACTCATATATGCATCTACAAATCTTTTTCTAGAATTTTTGGTTACGCCAATTAGTACAGTTTATTAGTTAAAGTCCCCCATGTTACAGGGATCGACTACACTGACCTTTGCGCATTACGACTTGGATTTCTCCCTGTACAGGACTTCAATACTTATGCCCTTTGTTTTTACAGAAACTAGACTCGAAAAGGAATCTGTACATATATGGCATGACTTCTAATTATCTCTGGTCAATTTATAATGAATTTCCAAAGTCGGAACAGGGACTCCAGAAACTGTTCTGGCCCTGTCTCACGAAAACTTAAATATCTCTTAACATACTATTCATATGATCATGTCGTTATTTTCCTATGAAAATAGACTCGTCAAGGTTCGTTTACATAATTTATTCACTATTTAATTCCATTCCTACAATTTTTAGTGATTTTTCACATCCACGTCACTGCAGCTGTCAGCATCTGTCTTTAAGGTAGGCTTTACCTATTTCATAGTTTCCATGATTCAACTAGCCCTTTAACATAAATAGCACAAAATATGATCATGATTAACCATCCCAATGGCTAATCGTTTCCAAACATTCCCATGCCTCTTAATGAACAACATAATTATAATACCATGCCCAAAGTATACTTAAGCCATTTTCGCATGGCTATCCAAATTTACACAAAACCGAAAGGTACATGACCTACAACAAAAGGGTAGTCCTATACATGCCATTTCAAAGTTCAACCAAAAATATACCAAAAGGAGCTTTGATAGTGTGGGCGACTTCAACTTCAAAAATCCCGAGTCCGATAGCTGAAGAACCAAAATCTATAAAACAGAGAATCAAAGAAACGGAGTAAGCATTTAATGCTTAGTAAGTTTGAGTCATGAATTTAGACACAACCAAAGTATACAGATAATTTCATATGCACAAATTCTCAATATCATACTTACTTCACATTACCAACCCTTATATTCATACACAAAGATCAACTTAGCCAAAGGCCGGTAGCTTATTTATCAACTGAGAGAATACTTATTTGTAAGGGCTCGACTAATTCAAAGCATATACGAAACATACCTCATTGTTGGGATTTCACAAGCGTATTAACTGAAATTTTTACAGCAAGATCATTCATTCCCGAATCACGTACCTTCGGAGTTTAACCGGATATAGCTACTCGTTCAAATGCCTTGGGACATAGCCGGTTATAGTAACTCGCACAAATGCCTTCGGACTTAACCGGATTTAATAACTTCGCACCATGCCTTGGGCTTAGCCCGAATTAGTAACTCGTACAAATGCCTTGGATCTTAGTGCGGATTTAGTCACTTAGCACAAAGCCTTGGGACTTAGCCCGGACATCATTCGAATAACCATGCACATTTATCAATAAATCAGGACACATTCAGTATTTCATTTTCGTTAGCAAAACTCTAACACGAGGCACTTATCACACTTGCAATTTCGGCTCAATAGCCACACACAAAGAGCATGATTTTGATTTGCTTAAAACGTGATCTAATCAAATCATAATCTAAGTTCCATTACTCGAAAACTTACCTTGGATGTTGTCGAACGGCTTCAATGGCTATTCGATCACTTTTCCTTTCCTTATCCAACTGTGGTCCTCTAAGCTCTTGAGCTAATTCAAACAAATTTAACTTATTAAAGTCTCATTTTGCTAGCTTATGGCGAATATGACAAGGAGTTTGATAGGTCATATGGCCACCTTTTAGCTCAAATACACAATGATCATACGCATTTTAATCACATCAAGCAATTTAATACAATTCATTCGAACATCAAAAGAGAAGCTCAAGGTACTTAGCCCATATATACATTAGACATTAGAGTCACATATATACGAAATCACGAATCGAATTCAACATACTAGCTAATATTTCCCTTAGCGAATTTTCTAAGTCAAGCTAAAGCCATCAATAGGCTACCTATGGCCGAACATACACATCAACTCATGCACTCATTCATGTGGCCGAACATACACATCTATGCTAAGGCCGATTGCAACACTTAATACATTCTACAAATATGGTCACTTGTATTGACTAAACACCATTTGTTTCAAGTTCAAAACTTGGCTAATACACATATATACACTATTAAAGCATCCTCTCCTTTCCATTAATTCAACACATGCATTACCCATAATATACAAAATTATATTCGGCCTTAGCACACAACTTGCTAGCCGATTCTTCTCCATCTAGCAACTAATGCACATACGAGCTCATTTGTTAGACTCTACTTCATCTAACAACAACCTTATTTCTCTTCTATTTCCTACCATGGCCGAATGCTCAAGATACCTCAATATCAAAACTTTTAACTTGGGTTGCTTAAAGAGCTTGGTGATGAGTTCAAATTTATCTAACACCTCAAGCAACATAACACATCCCTTAATCTAGTGAACCACCATAACATCAAACACCAACCAAGAAAACAACACCCAAGGCCGAGTATCATCTTCATCACATAGCAAGATTTAGACCATGGGCTAGGTAGAACTCAAGCTAACAACTAAAACATGCATGCATCTCATGGACAACATCAAACATACCTTAGTCTAGCAAATCACCATAGCCGATTTTCTCAAGCTCCTCCCTTCCTTTCTTTCCTCTATTCGCCAAGGATGAACCAAAGGATGAACACTTGTTTTTTTGTTTTCTCTCCTTCAACTCACGGAAATGGGGGCATGGATGAGACCATTTTTTTTTCATCACTCCTCCCTTTCATTATTCAATTACCATGCTCATTATTTTTTTTTTCCTTACATAATGCATTAAGCCAACATGTCTATGACATGTTTCTTTTTAGCCATAACACCTTGTACACCCATGCTCATGGCCAACCATTACATATTAGGGGGGAAATTTGACATGCAAGTCCTCCCTTTTGATTACATGCACTATTAGATCCTTGTAGATTAGCCTATCACATTTCAAAAGTGTCACACAAGTCCTTTTGACTAAATTCACATGCAATTTACTAAATCGAAGCTTAAAATTTTCGCACATTCATATTCACATATTTTAGACCATAAATATCACATTCAAATAATTTGGTGACTCGGTTTAGCGGTCCCGAAACCGCTTTCCGACTAGGGTCACTTTAGGGCTGTCACAACTCTCCCCCACTTAAGAAATTTTAGTCCCCGAAAATCTTACCGGTAAATAGGTTTGGGTATCGCTCTTTCATAGAGTTCTCGGGTTCCCAAGTAGCTTCTTCGATTCCATGTTTGAGCCATAACACTTTTACTAACGGAACCCTTTTGTTTCGCAACACCTTCACTTCACGAGCTAGGATGCGAATCGGTTCTTCTTCATAACTCATATCGGGTTGAATTTCAACCTCTGATGGATTAATCACGTGTGACGGATCGGATCTATAACGTCAAAGCATCTAAACATGAAAGACGTTGTGAATCCTTTCAAGTTCAGGGGGCAAAATCAATCTATACGCAACTGGACCGACTCGTTCGGATATCTCATATGGCCCGATGAACCTCGGACTCAGTTTGCCCTTACGGCCAAATCTGAGTATCTTTTTCCAAGGTGAGACCTTAAGAAACACTTTGTCTCCCACCTGATACTCAATATCTCTTCGTTTTAAATCCGCATACGATTTCTGACGATCTGATGCTGCCTTCAGACTTTCACGAATTATTCTTACTTTCTGTTCAGCATCTTTAATCAAATCCACTCCGAAAATTTTACTCTCACCGAGCTCGGTCCAAAACAATGGCGTACGGCATTTATGCCCGTACAAAGCCTCGTAAGGTGCCATCTTAATACTTGATTGAAAACTATTGTTGTAAGCAAATTCAATCAAAGGTAAATACCGTTCCCATGAACCACTGAACTCGAGGATGCAACATCTCAACATATCCTCAAGTATCTGAATTATCCGCTCGGATTGACCATCGGTTTGGGGGTGAAAGCGGTCTTTGAAATGCAACTTGGTACCCAAAGCTTCTTGCAATTTCTTCCAAAATCGTGAGGTGAATCTCGGATCTCTATCCGACACGATAGAAATAGGTACCCCATGTAATCTCACAATCTGAGAAACATACAATTCAGCTAGTTTATCCATTGAAAAATCCGTGCGTACGGGGATAAAGTGAGCCGACTTAGTCAATCTATCAACAACGACCCATATCACATCTTTCTTACTTGCCGACACTGGCAACCCAGATACAAAATCCATCGTTACTCGATCCTATTTCCATTCAGGTATCACGATCGGTTGGAGTAAACCCGTAGGCACTTGATGTTCCACCTTCACTTGCTGACATATTAAACACTTCGAAATAAAATCGGAAATGTCTCGTTTCATACCATACCACCAAAACTGACGTCTTAGGTCGTTGTACATTTTCGTACTCCCCGGGTGGACTGACATTCGGCTACAATGAGCTTCGTTCAGAATTATCAAAATAAGTTCTGAATTTCTTGGAATACACAAACGATTTCTGAACCTCAAATAATCGTCATCATCAACTTGAAACTCTGATTCCACATTCGGAACACATTTAGCCCGTTTTGCAACCAATTCATCATCGACTTTTTGAGTCTCACGAATTTGATGAATCAATAATAGTTTGGCTTTTAATTCAGCTACTAACACATTGTCGGGTAGAACAGACAAGTGTACATTCATTGCTCGTAAAGCGAACAGTGATTTACGACTTAAGGCATCCGCAACCACATTAGCCTTTCCCGGGTGATAGTCAATGACAAGCTCATAATCCTTTAATAGCTCGAGCCAACGTCTTTGTCGCAGATTTAAGTCTCTTTGAGTCATCAAATATTTGAGACTTTTGTGATCCGAATACACATGGCACTTCTCGCCAAATAAATAATGTCGCCATATTTTCAAAGCAACTACGATGGCAGCTAATTCGAGATCATGAGTCGGATAATTTTTCTCATGTGGCTTTAATTGTCTCGACGCATAGGCCACAACTCGACCTTCTTGCATCAATACGCAACCTAACCCAAGTAGGGAGGCGTCACTATAGATGACAAACTCTTTGCTGATTCGGCTGCACTAAAATTGAGCTTCAGTCAAATAAGTTTTCGATTGATCAAAACTTTTCGACATTTTTCCGTCCATTCGAACTTAACATCTTTTGAAGTAGCCGTCATGGGTGTGGCTATCATCGAAACCTTTTACAAACCGTCGGTAGTAACCGCAAGTCCCAAAAAGCTCGAACCTCGGTAATATTTCTGGAGGCTTCCGGTTAAGTATGGCTGAAATTTTGCTCGGTCAACTCAAATACCGATCGCGGATACCACATGACCCAAGCTAACCTCTCTTAACGAACTCACACTTCTCGAACTTAGCATATAATTGCTTATCCCATAAAATTTGCAATACTAATCTCAGGTGCTCAGCATGTTCGGTCTCATCTCTTGAATAGACCACGATGTCGTCAATGAACACAACTACGAACAGGTCCAAATACTGTCTGAAGATCCGATTCATCAAATCCATAAATACCGCAGGGGCATTAGTGAGCCCAAACGGCATCACTAAGAACTCATAGTGGCCGTATCTCGTTCTAAAAGTAGTTTTGGGTATATCCGAATCTCGAATTCGCAACTGGTAATACCCCGATCTCAAATCTATCTTTGAAAACACTGAGGCTCCCTTTAGTTGATCAAACAAATCATCAATGCGCGGTAACAGATATTTATTCTTTATCGTCGCTTTATTCAGCTGACAATAGTCAATGCACATCCTCATGGTTCCGTCCTTCTTTTTCACAAACAATACTGGTGCACCCCAAGGTGAGAAACTTGGTCGAGCGAAACCTCTATCCGTCAACTCTTGCAACTGAGCTTTCAATTCTTTTAACTCGGTTGGTGCCATACGATACGGAGCTATTGAAATTGGCGTAGTCCCAGGTACAAGCTCAATACCAAACTCTACTTCCCGAACAGGTGGTAAACCCGGTAATTCTTCGGGAAAAACATTCGGGTATTCACAAACCACCGCACAGATTCGGGTTTCTTTTCCAATTCCTTGTCATCAAGTACATATGGTATGCTTCGCACCCTTTCTTACATATTTACGGGCCAACATTGCGATATTACACCGGCAACCCTTTAAGTCCGTAGACTCAACCGGATTATCTCGTTATTTAGCATCTCAAATCAATAGTCTTGCTTTTGCAATTCACAACCGCATCATGCACGGTCAACCAATCTAAACCGAGGATAACATCAAATTCATCAAACGGCAACAAACATCAAGTCCGCGGAAAAGCAGGAACCTCAAGTACTAGGGGACATTTCTTACACACTTTGTTGATAAGCACATAATGACTGAAGGGATTTGACACCCGAATTACGAACTCAATAGACTCAATAGGTAAAGTCTTACTGGATGCTAAGGTTTCGCATATATAAAAATGAGTAGAACCAGGGTCAATCAAAGCAATCACATTAGTATCAAAGAGAGTAAAAGTACCGGTAATAACATCTGGCGAGGAAGCATCCTCGCGTCGCGTATTGCATAAGCCCTAGCGAGAGCACGAGCCTCGATTTGGTCGCACATCTCTAGATCCTCTCGACCACCACTAGTATTGCCGTATTTCTAGATGGTCTACCCGGCGGTGGTAGCACCGGTTTCCCACTCGATTTGCATTACATTCGGACCACCTCGGGCAATCTTTGATAAAGTGGTCGGTGACCCGCACTTGTAACAGAGCGGTCATGGAACCTACAACTCCCGAATGCCATTTACCACAATCGGCATTCCGCTCTATCTCGACGGTCATTTCCAACACTGGCGATCAAGTGACTCGTGTGCTCACGGGGGTCGATCGCGATCTCGTCTAGAAAGGCTCGTAGTGTCTCTAGATCGGCCTAAGCCATCTCTAAATTTCTTCGATGATATGGGAAGGGCTTCCCAGACCTCTTCGAAACTCCCTTGCTCCCATATCAGCTTTTCTTTTCTCCATACTGAGCTCCTCGGCTTTGTAAGCTCGCTCAACAAGTACCACAAATTCTCGGATTTCCAAGATGCCAATATACGACTTTATATCATCATTTAGTCCATCCTCGAAACGTTTACACATTACGACTTCGAGGAAATGCATTCTCGTCGTCTGGCTAAGCCTCACAAATTTTCGTTCATAGTCGGTAACCGACATGGAACCTTGTTTGAGTTCAAGAAATTCCTTCCGTTTTGGTCAATGAATCTTTGGTGATATACTTCTTCGAAACTTCGGTTTGGAAGAACTCCCAAGTTACTTGCTCTCTGGCAGATGAAGTTAACGTGTTCCACCAACGATGGCGTAATCACGTAGCAAGGAGATAGTACACTTTAGGCACTCATCGGTGTGCAAGATAGTTCATCTAGTACCGGATAGTGTTGTCCAACAAAATTCAGCTTGCTCGGCATCATCGCTATCCATAGCCTTAAATTCATAGCCCGTGTTTTCGGATTCTATCAACTGGGGCTTATTTGACCTTATTTGGTCGATTCGGAGGCATTGTAGGTCTTGAGGGTGGTATTTGTCGGGAATGGAGGTTGTGGAACAGTAGTATTAGTTCGAATGTATTGGTTGAACCAATCATTCATCACGCTATAAAAAGCTTGCCTAGCCTCATCATTCGGATTGCTAGCAATAGGTTGAGAGTCCGCCATATTTGTCCCTTGTCTTGGAGGCAGCGCTACACTCTCAAGATCATCACCACCGCTTCGGTCGGGATCGGGATCCATTACTATAAATAAACATATTTGCAAATGTCGAAATCACCACACTATCAAATAATCACATAAAATGGCATGTATAGCTAAACCCAACGCATTACGGTAGTCCTAGAATCGACTAAACCGTAGCTCGATACCAATAAAACTGTAACACCACATGCACCGAAACCGTTGCGAGTCGGACACGAGGGTTAACGGGCTTAATCCACTTACTTGCACAGTTCACTTTAAAATTTCCAGACGGTAGGCTAAGCGTGTCACTGTCACCTTAAAAATCATATCTTGAGTTCCACAACTCGAAAATTAGTTTTGTGATTTTTCCTGAAACTAGACTCATATATGCATCTACAAATTTTTTTCTAGAATTTCTGGTTGGGCCAATTAGTACAGTTTATTAGTTAAAGTCCCCCATGTTACAGGGATCGACTACACTGACCTTTGCGCATTACGACTTGGATATCTCCCTGTACAGGGCTTCAATACTGATGCCCTTTGTTTCTACAGAAACTAGACTCGAAAAGGAATTTGTACATATATGGAATGACTTCTAATTATCTCTGGTCAATTTATAATGAATTTCCAAAGTCGGAACAGGGACTCCAGAAACCGTTCTGGCCCTGTCTCACGAAAACTTAAATATCTCTTAACATACTGTTCATATGATCGTTTCGTTATTTTCCTATGAAAATAGACTCGTCAAGGTTCGTTTATATAATTTATTCACTATTTAATTTCATTCCTACTATTTTTAGTGATTTTTCACATCCACGTCACTGCAGCTATCAGCATCTGTCTTTAAGGTAGGCTTTACCTATTTCATAGTTTCCATGATTCAACTAGCCCTTTAACATAAATAGCACAAAATATGATCATGATTAACCATCCCAATGGCTAATCGTTTCCAAACATTCCCATGCCTCTTAATGAACAACATACAATGATTATAATACCATGCCCAAAGTATACTTAAGCCATTTTCGCATGGCTATCTAAATTTACACAAAACCGAAAGGTACATGACCTACAACAAAAGGGTAGTCCTATACATGCCATTTCAAAGTTCAACCAAAAATATACCAAAAGGAGCTTTGATAGTGTGGGCGACTTCAACTTCAAAAATCCCGAGTCCGATAGCTGAAGAACCAAAATCTATAAAACAGAGAATCAAAGAAACGGAGTAAGCATTTAATGCTTAGTAAGTTTGAGTCATGAATTTAGACACAACCAAAGTATAGCATTCATGTAGCTAAACAGATAATTTCATATGCACAAATTCTCAATATCATACTTACTTCACATTACCAACCCTTATATTCATACACAATGATCAACTTAGCCAAAGGCCGGTAGCTTATTTATCAACTGAGAGAATACTTATTTGTAAGGGCTCGACTAATTCAAAGCACATACGAAACATACCTCAATGTTGGGATTTCACAAGCGTATTAACTGAAATTTTTACAGCAAGATCATTCATTCCCGAATCACGTACCTTCGGAGTTTAACCAGATATAGCTACTCGTTCAAATGCCTTCGGGACATAGCCCGGTTATAGTAACTTGCACAAATGCCTTCGGGACTTAACCCGGATTTAATAACTCGCACCATGCCTTCGGGCTTAGCCCGGAATTAGTAACTCGCACAAATGCCTTCGGATCTTAGTCTGGATTTAGTCACTTAGCACAAAGCCTTCGGGACTTAGCCCGGACATCATTCGAATAACCATGCACATTTATCAATAAATCATGACACATTCGTATTTCATTTTCGTTAGCAAAACTCTAACACGAGGCACTTATCACACTTGCAATTTCGGCTCAATAGCCACACACAAAGAGCATGATTTTGATTTGCTTAAAACGTGATCTAATCAAATCATAATCTAAGTTCCATTACTCGAAAACTTACCTCGGATGTTGTCTAACGGCTTCAACGGCTATTCGATCACTTTTTCCTTTCCCTTATCCAACTGTGGTCCTCTAAGCTCTTGAGCTAATTCAAACAAATTTAACTTATTAAAGTCTCATTTTGCTAGCTTATGGCCGAATATGACAAGGAGTTTGATAGGTCATATGGCCACCTTTTAGCTCAAATACACAATGATCATACGCATTTTTAATCACATCAAGCAATTTAATACAATTCATTCGAACATCAAAAGAGAAGCTCAAGGTACTTAGCCCATATATACATTAGACATTAGAGTCACATATGTACGAAATCACGAATCGAATTCAACATACTAGCTAATATTTCCCCTTAGCCGAATTTTCTAAGTCAAGCTAAAGCCATCAATAGGCTACCTATGGCCGAACATACACATCAACTCATGCACTCATTCATGTGGCCGAACATACACATCTATGCTAAGGCCGATTGCAACACTTAATACATTCTACAAATATGGTCACTTGTATTGACTAAACACCATTTGTTTCAAGTTCAAAACTTGGCTAATACACATATATACACTATTAAAGCATCCTCTCCCTTTCCATTAATTCAACACATGCATTACCCATAATATACAAAATTATATTCGACCTTAGCACACAACTTGCTAGCCGATTCTTCTCCATCTAGCAACTAATGCACATACAAGCTCATTTGTTAGACTCTACTTCATCTAACAACAACCTTATTTCTCTTCTATTTCCTACCATGGCCGAATGCTCAAGATACCTCAATATCAAAACTTTTAACTTGGGTTGCTTAAAGAGCTTGGTGATGAGTTCAAATTTATCTAACACCTCAAGCAACATAACACATCCCTTAATCTAGTGAACCACCATAACATCAAACACCAACCAAGAAAACAACACCCAAGGCCGAGTATCATCTTCATCACATAGCAAGATTTAGACCATGGGCTAGGTAGAACTCAAGCTAACAACTAAAACATGCATGCATCTCATGGACAACATCAAACATACCTTAGTCTAGCAAATCACCATAGCCGATTTTCTCAAGCTCTTCCCTTCCTTTCTTTCCTCTATTCGCCAAGGATGAACCAAAGGATGAACACTTGTTTTTTTGTTTTCTCTCCTTCAACTCACGGCAATGGGGGCATGGATGAGACCATTTTTTCATCACTCCTCCCTTTCATTATTCAATTACCATGCTCATTATTTTTTTTTCCTTACATAATGCATTAAGCCAACATGTCTATGACATGTTTCTTTTTAGCCATAACACCTTGTCCACCCATGCTCATGGCCGGCCACTACATATTAGGGGGGAAAATTGACATGTAAGTCCTCCCTTTTGATTACATGCACTATTAGATCCTTGTAGATTAGCCTATCATATTTCAAAAGTGTCACACAAGTCCTTTTGACTAAATTCACATGCAATTTACTAAATCGAAGCTTAAAATTTTCGCACATTCATATTCACATATTTTAGACCATAAATATCACATTCAAATAATTTGGTGACTCGGTTTAGCGGTCCCGAAACCACTTTCCGACTGGGGTCACTTTAGGGCTGTCACAGTTGGTCACAACACACTAGGAGCGAGTAGCTCACATCATACCACATGTAGATCAGCAACTGTACTACATGAATGCGAAGAAGTGGGGATGCATTACTGATTATGACATAAGTTCTAATTTATGTTTGTGATTACAACATAGTAGTTTCTGTTTTTAGCATAACATGGAAACATATAATCCGGTGACCAGCCACAAATTTGGTTGTCAATTGATAAATGCATCATGGGAGTTGGGACTAAATCTATCACAAAAATTACATTTTAAGAAGAGATGAAGGCAGTGATTCTAGTAGATTCTGGAAATAACGGAAAAATATCATAGCAAAAGTACCTCATAAACAAAGGTATTTACAGACGCATTCTCGTGCACAAGATCCCTTCCCTACATTGTATCTAGAACACAAAATAAAAAATTAAGCCAAGGTGAAAGAAGTAAGAGAAGCATTAAACCATACTCAAACATCCACAAAAGAAGTAGTTTCGGACGTTTGGGTTGGTTGATTTTCTTTTATCAACTCAAACCTAATTTTTCTTTAACAATCTCATCTACTTCTTCATTGATTTCCTTTATTTTGGTAGCAATATTATAACGCTTGACAACTAAGAACCTGAAGAAAAGCATGAAACAAAGGGCATACCTTCCGATTCTGAGCGAAGCGAGCCAGAAAGATCTGTTTGCAACTGCTGAACTGCAGTTTCCCACTCATCTAATACATCTTCCATGTCATAAGAAACATATCTGAACTTGTCTAACCAAAGTTTAACCCGTTTGTCCACGTATTCTTTCTCCTCTGCATCTTCAAGCTCCAACCGGTGTGCTTTAAAGTTGGTTTCAAGCCTTTTCACCTCTTTCTCAGCACCTTGTACCAGACTCCAGGCTTCGATTGCTTTATCAATGGTGATTGTAGTCATCTGCTCCAAGATCATCGAAACAGTCGCTTCCGCCATATCTTCAAACACAGATCGATATATTGGAAATACAAAATAGAGAGTTGCAGTCGACGTTCAGTGGGTAACTAAAACACTGCGTAGAATTGATTTTGAGATATGGGTACTACAAAAGCAGTGAGAATCAGTGGATGCAAGTGATGGAGTGTACTGTGAAAATGAAAATGAAAAAAAAAAAAGAGAATCAAAGGGACTTCGGTGAAAATCAAAGGTATTTTGATTTGGGGATTTTGGGAAACCAATTTGAGGATATCGAATTGGGGGAAGTTTTATGGGATTTGGAGATTCAAGGTTTGGGGAACCAGAAAAACGACGTCGTTTTCAATCTATTAAGAGATATTTGTGGCGTTTTTTACAAAAACGACGGTAAATCATCTCTTTTGCGGCGTTTTTAAAAAACGCCACTAAGTGTGCAGCCTAATAATTTTTTTCTCTTTTATTATTATTATTATTATTTACTAAAATGGGTAAATTTTAATTTGGTCTCTCTAATATATTTAAATTTCAATTTTTTTTGCATATACTTTAATTTTTAATATCATTTAGTCTATATATTTTTATAATATTATTAATTAATCCAAATAGTTAATATTATTAACTTTTGATTAAAACATTACATGATAATATATAATTTGAATATTCAATCTTAGAGAATAGAGATTGAAATGTGGTTTCCCATTTTTAATCAAAATATCATTCAACTTGCACCAACAATCACTTATATACCCAAAAATCTTTAAATTTATTTTAAATAATAGTGTTTTAATTTTTTATTTAAATAAATATTTTTAAAATTTTAACTAATATTTAAAAGAATTAGATAAAATTTGAAATCTTAAATTTTTTAAATTTTAATTCTTTAAAATTTGAAATTATTTAATATATAGATTAAAAACAATCAGTCATATACCCAAAAAACTTTAAAATTATTTTAAATAACAATATTTCAAATTTTTAACATATAATTTTCACACTAATTATCTTAAACCCTAAACCCCTAACCCCTAACCCTTAACCTATGTCCCTTTAACCCTAAAACCCATACACACCTAAATCTTAAACCCTAAACCACATAACTCGTAAAACCTCAACTCTTAACCCCTAAACTTTAAGCCATAAAATATAAACCCTAAACTTCTACCCCTTAACCTCTAACCCTTACCCCCTATCATCTAAACTTTAAACGATTAAAGTTTAACATATATTTTTATAATTTTGAAATGATTAAATCAAAAATTTTCCACTATTCAAAGGGATGAAGTGCAATTTTACCTTTAAATTTTTTAAAAATTTCAAAAAACCAAAAAGAAAAATTTTTCATTTTTAGAGGAGCACAGACCCTTTCAACCCCCTACTTATGCCCCTAAATATATATTAATTATATGGTTTAGGATTTAATTATTCAATATGATTCACTTGAGATTAACATACTATACACCTATGGCCATTAAACCTTAAACCATAAAACCCTAAACCATAGACCTTAAATATTAAACCTTAAACCCCAAAATAAATTTAATCAATATTAAGTATTTCTTCCATAATTTATTATGAACATAAGCTTTTACATTAATATCTATGTATATACACATCAACATCCCTATGATGTTTTTTGGGGTTTAAGGTTTTAGGGGTTATAGTTTAGTGTTTATGGTTTTTAGGGTTTAGGGGTTATAGATTAGTGTTTATGATTTTTGGGGGGTTTAGGGTTTTAGGGGTTATATGACTTTTAACGACGTTTTGACCATAAACGCCACTATTGCTCTGGTTTTTAGCGCCGCTATTGCTCTGGTTTTTAGCGGCATTTTTGGTAAAACGCTGCTATTGCTCTGTTTTTAGCGGCGTTTTTGGGAAAACGCCGCTATTGCTCTGGTTTTTAGCGGCGTTTTACCAAAAACGCCGCTATTGTTCTGGTTTTTAGCGGCGTTTTTTGTAAAACGCCGCTATTGCTCTGTTTTTAGCGGCGTTTTAGCAAAAACACCACTACTGTACAGTTTTTACGGCATTTTTTGATAAAACGCCGCTAAAGCCCTATTTTCCTGTAGTGCGCTTTTCATCCACAGACTGATGGTTAATCCGAGCGGATAATTCAGATACTCAAGGATATGTTGAGATGTTGCATCCTTGAGTTTAGTGGTTCATGGGAGCGGTATTTACCTTTGATTGAGTTCACTTACAACAATAGTTTTCAATCAAGTCTTAAGATGGCACCTTACGAGGCTTTGTACGGTCGTAAATGCCGTACACCATTGTTTTGGACTGAACTCGGTGAAAGTAAAATTTTCGGAGTTGATTTGATTAAAGATGCTGAGCAGAAAGTAAAAATAATTCGTGAAAGTCTGAAGGCAGCATCAGATCGTCAGAAGTCGTACGCGGATTTAAAACGAAGAGATATTGAGTATCAGGTGGGAGACAAAGTGTTTCTTAAAGTTTCACCTTGGAAAAAGATACTCAGATTTGGCCGTAAAGGCAAGCTAAATCCGAGGTTCATAGGGCCGTATGAAATATCCGAACGAGTTGGTCCAGTGGCATATAGATTGATTTTACCCCTAATCTCTAGAAGATTCACAACGTTTTTCATGTTTCGATGCTTCGACGTTACAGATCTGATCCTTCGCACATAATAAATCCCTCCGAGGTCGAAATTCAAGCCGATATGAGTTATGAAGAAGAACCGATTCGTATCCTAGCCCGTGAAATGAAAGAGTTGCGAAACAAAAGGGTTCCGTTAGTAAAGGTGTTATGGCTCAAACACGGGATCGAAGAAGCTACTTGGGAAACCGAGAACTCTATGAAAGAACGATACCCAAACCTATTTACCGGTAAGATTTTCGGGGACGAAAATTTCTTAAGTGGGGGAGAGTTGTGACAGCCCTAAATTGACCCTAGTCGAAAAGTGGTTTCGGGACCGCTAAATCGAGTCACCGAAGTATTTGAATATGATATTTATTGTCTAAAATATGTGAATATGAATGTGTGAAAGTTTTAAGCTTCGATTTAGTCGATTGCATGTGAATTTAGTTAATAGGACTTATGTGTGACACTTTTGAAATGTGATAGGTTAATCTATAAGGATCTATTAATGCATGTTTTAAAAATGATGGGTTTGCATGTCAAATTTCCATTTATAATAAGTAGTGGCCGGCCATGGTATGGGCTATTAATGATAATATGTATTTTTTTTATTGACATTTGTGGTTACAAAATAAAATAATGGATTAAGAATAATAAAACATGAGGTGAGTGGGAGGAGAAACCAAAGTTGTTTCATCCTTGCTCCTCATTGCAGAACTAGAAGAGAAAAGCTTGGAGAAATTCAGCTATGGTGGTTAGCTAAATCAAGGTAAGTTCTAGGATGATTCTTGGATTTTTAGCATTTTTTTTGAGTTAGTCATTAAGTTCTTTGCTTAACCCATGACCAAATTTAAAATGGTGTGGTGTCTTGAGCATTCGGCCATGGTAGGAAATGGAAGAGATATATGGTTGTTTTCATGTTTAATGAATAAGTTACAAATGGTTGTTAATTAAGATAGTTTAAGGTATTTGTAAGTAGTTTGAATAAATGAACAATAATAATAATAAATCATCTAGTGAATTGGTGTAATTGTCGAATTTGAACTAGGAAGTTATTGAGTAATGTTTGTATTTTAAGTGATAGAATAGAGTGAATGCTTGGAATGTGATATGTATAAATTATAAGTTGGATTAAAGGCATTATATTGCCTTATCATTTTCGAAATGTGCTTTGTCAAAGAAATTGAGGGTTGATGTTTAAGTGAGGTAAGTATAGGTATATTAGGCTTGTAGTTTTATAAATGTGATACGAGTATTTTGTTTTGTAAATGAGTAGTAAGTATGTTAAGAATGGTTCTTGTATGTATACGTATATGCAATGATGTTTAAGTACGAATGTATTTGGATGGATGTGCTTATAAGTATAACTTGAGACAAAATGGTTTTTAGTCAATACAAATAACCATATTTGTAGAATGTATTAAATATATAATCGGCCTTAACATAGATATGCATATATCTATAAAAATTGTTAATGCCTAAGTAAGATGTTGGGTTGTGCATGACTAGAGAAAATATATATATATATATATATATATATATATGTATGGTGTTTGATAGTTAACCATTAAGTCATATGTACCTCAACCTTATAATATACATGTATTATATTAAATCGCCTATTTGATTTGAAATTAAATGAATTCAATTGTTTTAAATTAAGCTCAAGAGCAAAGAGGATCTAGATCTGATAAGGGAAAGGAAAAAGTAATCGAATAGCCGTTGAAGTCGTTCGACAACATCCGAGGTAAGTCTTCGAGTAATGGAACTTAGTTTATGATTTGATTAAGTCATGACATATAAGCATAACAAATAAACGGTGATATAATGATTCTACTTGAATTATATATTGAGGTAATTGGTTCATACTTATGACGAGCAAATTAATGCGTATAGAGATCATGTTATAAAGCAAATCAAAATCATGCCCTTTGTATGTGGCTATTGAGCCGAAAATGGTAATGGTTGATAAGTGTCTTGTGTTTGAGTTCTAGTAATGAAAATGAAATATAGATGTGTTATGAGTTATTGATATATGTGCATGATTATTCGGATGATAACCGGACTAAGATCCGAAGGCATTTGTGCGAGTTACTATATCCGGGCTAAGTCCCGAAGGCATTTGTGCGAGTTACTATATCCAGGCTAAGTCCCAAAGGCATTTGTGCGAGTTACTATATTCGGGCTAAGTTCCGAAGGCATTTGTGCGAGTTACTATATCCGGGCTAAGTCCCGAAGGCATTTGTGCGAGTTACTATATCCGGGCTAAGTCCCGAAGGCATTTGTGCAAGTTGCTATATCCGGCTAAATCCCGAAGGTACTTGGGTTTGGAAATGAGTGATCTTGCTGTAATAATTTCAATTAATACGCTCATAAAATCCAAACGATAAGGTATGTTTCGTATATGCATCGGAAAGTTGATTCCTTTTAAATAGTATTTGCTCAATTGATTAGCAAACTTCCGGCCTTAGTTAGGTTTGATCCCCTGTGTATGAATATACTGGTTGAAGCATGAAGTAAGTATGATTTTGGGAATATGCGTATATGCAATTATTCATTTAGTCATATGAACACTATACTTTAGTCGTAAATAATTTCATTACCTAAACTTACTAAGCATTAAAATGATTATTCTGTTGCTTTGATTCTCTGTTTTATAGATTTTGTTCGTCAGCTATCGGACTCGGGAGTGTTAAAGTCGAAGTCGTCCACACTATCAAAGCCCTTTTGGTACTCTTTTAGTTGAACTTTGATAATGGCATGTATAGGACTGACCTTTGTTGTTAATTAAGTACCTTTTGGTAATGTATATATATTCGGATAGCCATGCGAAAATGGCTTATATATATATTTTGAACATAGCATTATAATCATTTTGTATATATGGCTATTGAGTGGTGTGGAAATGCTTGGTAATGATTAGCCATTGGAATGGTTAATCATGACCATATTTGGTGCTAAGTATGTCAAATTGCTAGTTGATTCAGGGAAAACTATGAAATAGGTGAAATTTACCTTAAAATAGATGCTGACAGCAGCAGTGATGTGAGTTTGAAAAATCACTAAAAATAGTACAAATGGAATTAAATAATGAATAAATTATGTAATCGAATCTTGATGAGTCTATTTTCATATGAAAGAAACGAAACAACCATATGAGTCATATTTTATGAGATGTTTAAGTTTTCGTGAAACAGGACTAGAGCGATTCTGGATCCCCTAATCTGACTTTGGAAATTCACCATAAATTAACCAGAGATAATTTGAAGTCATGCTTTATATGTACAGATTCCTTTTTGAGTCTAGTTTCATTAGAAATAAACGGCATAAGTATTGAGTCCTTTTACAGGGAGATATCTAAATCGTAATGCATGAAGGTCAGAGTAGTCAAACCCTGAAACAGGGGAGACTTTAACTAATAAACTGTACTAATTGGCCCAACCAAAAATTCTAAAAACAACATTGTAGATGGATATATGAGTCTAATTTCAGGAAAAATTTACAGAATCAGTTTTCAAATTCTGGAACTCGAGATATGATTTTTAAAGTGACTGTGATGCAGTTAGCCAGCTTGTCTGGAAATTATAAAATGAACTGTGTAAGTAAATGAATTAAGTTCGTTAACACCTCGTGTTCGACTCCGGCAATGGTCTCGGGTACGGGGTGTTACAGGATTCCTCTCAATTCTATTTCATTCCTTTCTCTTTTTCATCTTTCATGGTTGCTTTAGGGAAGCAATGGTTGTGAAAAGCTTTGCATGGAGAAATGATCATAAGGAATTAGTTAAAGAAGTAGAAAATCTAGAGAACTAGTAAGGTTCTAAGTTTTTTGGTGCACATAAGATTTAGGAAACAAAGTTAAGGGTTTTCAGAACCATTTTAGGGGTTCTGGATGTTTTTGGAAAATTGAGTTTAAGATGAAAATACTGAGTTTAACCCATGATTTGGTTGTCATGCTTAGCTACCAAGAAAATGGAAGCTTTAACATTTGGAAAAACTAAGTTGATAGGGTGAAGAAGCATAAGATGAGTTTCTAAACTCCACTTTTTGAAATACTATGATGATAGCATGAGTTATATGATGATGTATAATTTTAGTTACTTGAAAATGTTTGTAGCATAAGGATGAGTAGGATTATATGTATCCACCAATGTGTCGTTATAAAAGTAATATGAAATGCATGTATGTATATTGTGAAATACAACAGGAAATATCGATGGGTTAGATGAAGCTAGGATTGGGAAAAAAGGGTGATTCTATTAGGTACCACTATACGGTATTGTTGAATGCAAACCATGATGTGCGAAGCTCTGAGCCTTGCGGAGAGGAGACTACAGTATTCAAGTATCATGGTTAGGATGACGAATAGAGGAATAGGTGGAGGAATAGGGAAAAATGATATTGGAATTCCATTATGATTCCACCATCTGATATTGTTACGAAAAAATCATGATGAGCGAAGCTCCAAGCCTTGTAGGGAGACACTTTGATGTTCAAGCATCAAGGTTGATATGAAATACAATGCTATTGATGACTATTAGGCTTTATATAGCAACACCATGACAATGGTCAGTAAGTTCTATGGGGTGACACCGCGACGGCGAAAGGTCTTTCAAGGCAGCACCTTAAAAGAGGTTTAGAGTGTACGACCATAGCTTGACTATGGCAGCATATAGTGTCCATCGGGACAGTAAACATAGGGTATTTTGTGTGAAACCATAGCTTTACTATGGCAGCATATGGAGTTCACTGAGATAGTAAACAGGGGATGTATGGTGTAAGACCATAGCTCAGTTATGGCAGCATATAGAGCTCGTTGGGACAGTAAATATAGGGTGGTCCATCGAGATATTATGAATGAGGTAGTCCACTAGGACGTTAAACATGGGATCATGATGTGTAAAACCATAACTCAATTGTAGTAGTACAAGAGAGTCTGATGATACCATAAACATGGGTGAGCAACCAAGACAATGATCGTGGGAAATCCCGTAAACCAAGAAAAAAGGGTTTTAAGGGAAATGGAAGTATGGACATGCAATAGATAGCCAATGGGTAGGAAGAATCCGCCAATGAGCAAGAAATGTAATGGAAAAGGTAAAAGCCTACTAGAACAGTAGTCGTGAAAGCCAGTAGGGCATATGATCTGTAAACCAGCAAGAAACAGACACGAGAGATGACGTATAGATGGTGTCTGGTGTATAGGCAAAATAATAAGGTTTAACTGGGGATCACATATAAAGATCTACCATCTACAATCTCTAGAGACTACTTAAGGAACCCTATAAGCTAGTGGTTGGTCGAAAGTACGTCGATTAGTCCATAAGAAGAATAAGGGTTAGTTAGAACCCAATAATAGATAGAGTTACCAAAAAGGGAAACATCGAGTGACAGGTATGTTTGTCAAGACTATTCCTTTTTAAGGGAGAACTAATGTGGAAGTATCAATCAAAGAGCTAGTTTTGTAGGGAACCAACATATAAGAGGAAATTATGAACTTTGAGGGTCACTAAGATGATAGTCAGTTAAGTACAATAGGCCAAAACAACCCATAATAGATGGGCGTGTTACATATAAGAGTAAGGTATCACGAGTAAAGCAAGTTCAAAAATGTAATCGCATCACTATTTAACCTAAGTTGGACTTAGTCCACTAAAGTGGTGTGGGTTCTTGTTAGTTAACCCATCGGCTAAAATGTCAGTAAGACTTTTAAGACTACGGTAAAATAAAAGGAGTTCGCCAAAAGCCAACTAGATGTGAAATGCTCGCCAATGTGGACATAACCAAAAAAGCCATTAGGAGGGTAGGTCGGAGGATCTCCCCCTTTTATAAGTAAATGTTGAGAAGAATAAATCCACCTTGGGTTGGGATAAAAGAAAGGATGTAAGTAAAGGAAGGACAGAGTTGGCAGATATGAGGAGTCATTCAAGGAACCATTGAACTAGTATGATTCAGGGAAAGATTGCTTAACGACCTATCCGCTAACGGATACGTTTGGAGATAAATCAAAAACCGTCGTGTTGGATTGAGAGAAATTTCACCAAACGAGCAGGGAGTTTATTTGTATTTTAGTATTATTTATTTAAACCCCTACAAGGTGGGGTATGTTTTTGTGTAATGTAGAAACTCACTAAGTTCATTCGAACTTACAAGGGTTTGACCTGTAATTGCAGGATCCATGAGATAAAGAACTTTAGGAGGGACCAAGCCAGACCGTGTGGGATCAAGGAGTTTTATTAAGAAGGTGTCATGCACATAGGGAGGGGGATACCTTTAGAGACTTCACCAATAAGGCGAATATGTTGTAACCAAATAGTTCCCTTAGAGTCCGGTGTTGAGACAATGAAACTTTAATTTAAATTTATTATCTCTATTGTAAAGTTCTTTTAGAATAAATAGGTAATACAATCTTATTTTAAAAGTTAGTGAGTTCTAAGTATATACAATCACCGATTCAATTGTGACGCCCGTACCTAGATTCGACAATCGAGTCGGGTGGGGGTGTTACACAAGTCAACAACCTTAAGACACGTAGCTAATTTTGTCCCCTACTATAAAAAGGTCATGCAAACAGCTACATAGTCTTTCTCCTTTTCATTTTCCTTTTTCTAAATCTCCAAACTTTCTCCATGAAATCAGAATCTTCTTCCAACTTTTATACTCCTTCCCTTCATTCTATCTTTGTCTTCTTCCCTTGTTCACCTCACTAGTTAACAACACTTAAAAGGATTATTCGGATGCTTTATACAATTCAAAAAAATACATCACTAATAACCACCAAGATGTCCTCGACAATTGGCTAGGGTTGATTCGGTTAATACTTGAATTGAACTACCATTTACGGAAATTTTGTAGCCCTTAATCGTTAATTGAACCCATTTTTTTAAACTTGTTAATTGAACCAAATTAATTTAAGTTAATTCGGACGGTTAATTGAATTAATTGTAATTTGTATAATTCTTTCAAACAAATTTAAAATAAGACAAAAAAGTACAAAGATAATGCTCATTTTCTTTGTTTTTAATTCAAAGAAGTTTAAAAGAAGGCAATCTTTATTAAATTTTTATTTTGTTAAATTTTATCTACCATATATACAATGTCAGTTTTTACGTTTGTTGAATTTTTTCCTTAATATTTTTGGTTCATTATATGAATATTTATTAGGCGAATAGTTTTTATATATTGGGCTTCTCTAATATATATATATAGGACTTATCTATAATACATTGGATTTATAGTCATAGTGTCATAGATATATAATATATTATTATTAATTTTACTTCATGTTAAACTGAATTAATTGATAATTAAAATTTTAAAATTAACTTCTAATCGATTTAAATTCAATGACCAACTGATTAATTAAACTAATCAATTTAGGCGGTTAATTCTATTTTTACCAAAGTTTTCACACCCCTAGATGGACACAAACTAAGGGTGAAGGGCCTGCCTCAAACAAATACAAGGGCGAGAAGCCTCATCCATAGGCCGTCGCTTCACTCATCCGATTCACACTTGATGACACTAAAAATTCTTACTTATAGTGCGCATGTTGTAGATATCATAAACACAACATAACCACCATCTCCTTTGTCTTTGTGCTACATAGTAACTCTTCAGCCTCCACTATGGTATCCTCTCTCAGAATTTTAGGCCATTTTAGAGAAGACAACGACAAATATAAAAGGCAAAAAGAAACAAAAATTAATCAAACAGCAAAAGATAACAACAAACGAAGAGTATAATGAAGAAATACTAGTCCTCGAATAAAACACACCTATTCATAACCTTATTTATAACTATCAAAGTGTGAAAATAAAGAAACACTCCAAGTGAAACAACAACAAACGAAAACAATGCCTTCTCCTAGCATCAATCAAGGAAAGATTTTGACTTCGTGCTTACCATATTCCTAGAAAAATTAAAATTTTATGCTTTAATTTTTAATTATTTAAAAGGATCAAATGCTCATTAGGTCTCTAAATTTAACTCATTCTCATAGTTATTGTCTTCTTCTTTTTTTTTCCTAACTTGCTGCCCGATTTTCTTTTCATCCATTATTTTGGTTTTTTTTTAATACTATTAAACTTGGGACATGTGACACTTTAAAATTATAACACATAGTAACAATAATGCCATCACTTAAAATTTTTAAAAAAATGTAAAATATTAAAATTAAAAAATTAAAATTCAATTATATATAAATTCTTAAAAGTTATATAAATTCAAAAATTTTGTAAATTACTAAAATCATTAAAAAATCATAAACTTCTTTTACTTTTCTAGGGTTAGCTACAATTTTACCAAGATTTCTTATTTAGCAAATTTCCTCATCAACTTTACAAAATTCTCTTACCAATCACACAAATTCCATCAAGTGTCTAAAGTTCATTATTTCATTTCATTTTTTTGTCCAATGCTAGAGTTATATTGGACTCCCAGGGTTTAGCCCTTAAAGCCCGAGTCCAAGGCAGCTTAAAATAAAAATTTTGTTGGTAAGTTGTATTGGTAATGTTCCATGGCATTGATTGGACATGTTTACACTTTAGCCCAAAAAATTAGTGGGTTTGGTTTGAAGTTTTTAATATATAATTTTTTTTAAATTTTAGAATGTGATGTTTCTCGTTAAGAAAATAGATGAATTATACATAATTTTTATTTAATTTATAATTTTATAAATAGATTTTAATTTAATTTGATTCTCACAAATTATTAATATTTAAATATTGATAATATCATTTTATACTTTTATATGATATACACAAATAATTATATTTATCCAATATAAAATAAATTTATTTATTTATATTTCTTAAATATGTATGATTAAATTAAAATAAAATCTATGTATACATTTAAATCATAATAAAATTTTATAAATATATATATAAATATATTAAATTAAAATTTATATATTAAATTAAAGTTTATATATAATTTTGAGATTTATACTTTAAAAATTAAAATAATGAAGTAAAAAACTTGCGGCATGAATTAAAATGTCTAGTTGTGAGGGTAAATTGTTATTTAAGCCTAATTAAAAGATCTCATTATACAATTTTCAACCATGATCGGGCAACTAGCTGACGGTAGAGTAATTGGGTTAATCTCTCGAACAAATAGTTGCCACGTATAATGACAGAAACGCCAGCTGTTTCCCTAACTCTAGTCTTCGCTAACACCAATTCTTGTTTCTTTCCTTTTTCAGCGCTTTGACAGGGTTACAAAATCCAACTGCTTTTTTCTGGAATTTCTACTGCTTTATACTATACACTCCAAATCCTTCTTATACCCAGGATCCGATAACCCGAACCCGATTCCACATGGAGTTCCAATGGTGACCTCCAAAACAGTTCCCAGTCCCACTAGCTCTAGTCGTTTCATGGGGCAACTTTCCATCTCCAATGACGACGACGAAGACGACGAGGAAGAAGGAGGGAAAAAACTGTTCGCTTCAATATCGTCACCAGGAGGCAATGGTAGGGCTGTTTCAGATACTATAGCGGCGGTCTGCTCTAATGTTTTCGGTGGGTTGACCGGAATAACAGCCTGGATCGGAGCTCTACACATTGGGCAGTTAGAGTGACTATAAAACCACATGTCGATACAGTCAACGTGGAAGGTGTGATTGCACTTAGGCAATACGCGGGCTTTCTCGTCATCCTCGAATTCAGACAAGCAAACGGCGCATTCCAGCGGAGGGAAATAACTTGCTTTAGTGGTGTAAACAATAGTAGGGATCGTTCTAATGACGGAAGAATCCAAACCCTTGGAAGCACCGGTGGTGGAAGAAGTAGTACCGGCAGTGGAAATGGAGAGCAATCGCTGAGCACGACGGCGCATGTGACGGCGACGGATATCGCGGAAGAGGATACGCACGTAGCTGTGGAAGCAGAGTACGGTAAGTAATAGAATGAAGAGAACGACGCCAGTGCAGAGCATTACTTTGCCATTAAGAGCATAATCAAGATGTTTCCCTTGTAAATCCATATATCTATCCATGAAAGAAATTAAGGAAAAATTATGGAGATAAGAAGGGAGAGAGGGAAAGGAAGAGGAAGGTTCCTATATAGAAAGTAGAAAAACCCTGACGAGTTTTTATTATTGAATCAGCTGTAGCAGAGCTCTGCTTTGCCTTTGTTTGTGTTTGCCCTGTGCCTCTGTCTTCGTATCATATTTATACACTGATGGTTACAATTATGATTTTTTTTTATTTTACATAAGATTATAATAAATTTAAATAAAAGTTATCGGATAAAATATAATTTTTTCACCCGGTGACAAATTCTAAAATTTATACAATAATTGTAACAATTATGATTCTTTTATAAAAGTTTATCATATAATTTTATGAGAATAATTTATGATTTTAAAATTAAAATTTATATGCACTAATAAAATTTTATCACATCATTAAATTTTAAAGATATTAAATTATTATTATACACTCAATTCATAGAGAAATTATTTTATGGATTCTTCCTACTATATTATTTACTATCATTTTCAATTATTTAATGATATTTTAATAATTTTTTATGTCATTAACACATAATTTTAGTAATTTTTACCATGAACTCTTAATCTAAAATTTTGAATCTTGAACCCAAAACTTAAAATATCAAACCCTAAATCCAAAGCTCAAATTCATAATTTCAAACCCTAAATCCTAAATTCATTACCCATAACTCTAAACCCTTAAACATGAACTTTAAACTCAAATCTTAAACCTCAAGATTCAAGGTTCAAGGTTTAAAGTTCAAAGTTTGAGTTCAAGATTTAGAGTTTAGGGTTAAAAAATTACCAATATTATGTGTCAATGACATTGAAAAATTGCACAAAAATTACTAAATTTTTTAAATTGGTTGCACAAAAAATATTAACTTATGGAAAAAATAAAATGATTAAAATTTGTAAAAGAAGAAAAGATGCTTGTTTATAATTTAAAATTAATTATTTTAAGTAATTTAATTAGAGTTAAATTAAGTTGGAGAATATATTAGATATAGATGAGTGTATAAAACTGTTATTTTAAAATTTAATGACATGACATTATTTTATTAGTGTTTAAGTTTTTAATTTTTAAGATAATACTAATATAATTTATTACCTAATATTATAATTATTCTCATTAAAATATTTTTAATTATTTTAAAATCAATTATAACTCTATTGTATTTACTTGTAGCACAGTTTCCATACAGTTTTCCCAAAATAGGCAAGTTACGGCTTGGAGGGTCTAAAATGGTGTCTACTGGTGGAGCGAACTTTACCGTATCGAAAGGGCAAACATTAAATTTTGTGCGACTGTAGGTGGCCATCAATTTACAGTTTAACGGCGAAACTATAACATTCATATCTAACTGAAGTCAAAGGTGGTGTGTTAACTAGTCAGTGACATAATTTGGATATTTTAAATCTTTATTACTATCAAGTTTGGTGCCAGGGTGAAACTAGCTGTGGCACGGGTACCTAAAATGAAATATTTTTTAAATTAATAAAAATAAAATTATATTTTGACCCTATTAAAAATATAAAAATTTAATTTAATCTTTTAAAAATTATAAAGATATAAACTATTAAAATGGTAAAATTATATTTTTCTATTGTAAAAATTACAATTTAATTTTGACCCCTAATTTTTTTCATTTTTCCCTATTTGGTGATTAAATATGAATAACTTTCTCTTACTTCTTAAAAAATATTAAGTGAACTTTATAGGTAATTTGATTATGTATATATTTTCTTGTCAAGCAATTATAAAAATATAAAATAATTTGTTGATACAAGGTATAATAAAGGAGGAGACAAGAATAAATAATTGTGGTGTAACATCCTAAACTCAACCTATACGTTATGAACGAATCTTGAGGAGTTACTTTAACTCGCTTGAAAACTCAGAAATTTACTTTGAAATCATGTGGTTAAAACAATGTATACATTGATAAATCATTTCCCAGTTTTAGGAAAAATTCTTGTTAAAACCGTTACTTTATTTCAAGAAAACGTTAAAGTGATTATAACGTTTTGCAGCAGAACATATTAAGCTATAAGGTTTTGAAAACCATGGTTTAGTTTGCATCAAATCATTTTGCAGATAGAAATTTAATACTACTTAATTCGGTAAAGCACGCTATAACAAAAGTAAAGTCCAAAACAATTTATAGTTCAAAAGTTTGAGAAGTCCAAATTAAACATAAAGTCCACTTAAACCAGTTTATCGAAAGAATCCTATTCTAAGTTCCCACACGCCGTCCATTCCTAGGCTTGCTTATTACTAGAGAGGATTAAATGTAACACCCCTAATCCATCTCCGTTATTGGATTAGGGTTACAGAGTATTACGACACACATTAATCAAATAACGTCACAAAACCATTCAAACATTAATTTAACTATCATTATTCATTACACATATTGAGCATAGCATATATACACTTATGGGCTATAAATTGAGCTTATAAGACCTTAAAAATAGTTTGAAAACAATCCATGACTTATTTGAAACAAAATAGAAAAGCATGGAAAATTTGAAAAAAAAATTAAAAACAAGGGTTACACGGCCTTGTGGCTAGGCCATGTGACAGAGTCCAGACCGTGTGGCTTAGGAACATGGTCGTATGGCCAAACCGTGTACAATTCGAAATTTGGGTCACACGACCGTGTCACAGCCCGTTTGCCCGCCCGTGAACAAATTGAAATAAGGTCACACGACCGTGTCTCTAGGCCATCTAACAGTCTGATACCATGTGAAAAATCCTACACTTAAAATCAAGATGACGCATGACCATATGGTGTGACTGTGTGCGGCACACAACAGTGTGACAGCCCGTGTCTCATGCCGTGTGCACATTAATTGACTTTCTAAACAAGGCAAAACTTCATTCAAATCTTAGGTACCAAGTCAAACCAAAAACAACCATTTTCATTCCTTCAAAACACATTCACACATGCTCAAAACATGCCAAAACATTCAACCTATGTGCCTAACCAATATACCCTCATTGGCACCACCATTCAATTATCAAACCAAATCCACATTATAAACCAAACTACTTGCATTCAAATATCACAAGTTCATACATTAAACATATGCTAAACCTACCAATTCATTCAATCTATTCACATCCTAATCTACCATATTTCAAACACTTCCATGAGTCATGTACCAAATAACCAAAGACATATGTATAAAAGCATGTACAAACCAAAACCAAAGGCATATACACAAGTTAAAATCCAACTCAAACAACATCACACAAGTATAATATGTACCATTTGTAATAAGTATCTCAAACATATACAAGCCACACCTATTACATGCCATATAACCAAAAGGTAAACATATCAAAATCTACCGATAGATATCTAGATAATGTGATATTCAAGTTGATCCGATCGCCTGATCTGCAAAAAATTATCTACAAGGAAACAGAAAAATGACACGAGTAAGCTTCAATAAAGCTTAGTAAGTTTAATGGTCAAAATGATAAAACTTACCTTATAAAGATAGCAAGTATACATTAGCAAGATTAATAAATAATAATCTTGTCATCCACAATTATTCAACAAGTGAGTTTATATATATGTACAAGTTGCATAATCCATTCAATCATACAAGATCATTTGCTATCAAGTCATGATAATACCGAAAAATCATACAAACATTTATATATTCCATAACAAGTCATCTACCATTAGAAATTTTCCCTATGAGCTAAATAACGGATACAGATATATGGTTAATAACCCAAAGCACGCCAAAAAGTTCAAATGAGCCAAACCAACCGAGAACACGCCTTGGCACCAAGTGCCTAGCCGGTAGGCTAACATCTCTTCGGAAACACGCCGAGGCACCAAGTACCAAGCACGTAGGCTTTACATCTGCCTTTGGTGACATGTCGGAATCATTGTAAATATAACCCAATAGTCCACAACAAATGTTGAACTTTGGTGTATTCAATGGATAATAATAACAAGTCAGGAATCATCATCTCATCATATGTCAATCGTGTACAGCGCACAATATAACCTATTGGCATGCCAATTACATCCTATCCTATATTCATTTGGGCTTGATTCACATAATCGCATAACAATTTGCATTTCAATCATTTTCTCAACAATTCAATTGCAACATTTCAATTTATAACCAATTTCATCAAATGATAGAATTTAATAGTAATATTACAAAAATATAAAAAAAAATTACTGTAAGAACTTACCAGGGCTAACTTGTAGAGATAGTAAAATTTTAGGGACTAATCAACAACTTTCCTTTTTCCTTGATTGTCTACTGGTTCTTGATCTATAAAATAGTTTATTTCAATTTATTAGCCTTAAATCCATAAAATATTCAATTTAATACATATGTCTTCCTATTTACAATTTTTCACAATTGCCCTAGACCTTTACACATTAATCAATTTGGTCCTTAAGACCAAAACAAGATTATTTGCTCAATTAAACCTTATATCTAAATGCCGAATTCATTTACACCCAAATATAGTCCATACATGCTAGAATTTTTCATGAAAACCTTGCCTATTTAACTTATTTTCAATTTAATCCCTAAACATAATAACTATACAAAAATCACTTTATAATTTAGTCTAAATTCATCATCAAACTTCAAAATAAACTATTAAAAACTAAAAAAAACTTCATGAACATTAATGGAATTGACAAAATCATAAATTAGTCCCTGAGCTAGCTAGATTAAGCTATAAAAACATCAAAAACGTAAAAATTACTGAAAACATGTGACAAATACGTACCATGCAAGGACATAATCAAAGCTAAAGCTTCCCAAGCTTGAAAATGGTGGTCCGGTGGAAATAGGTTAAAAAGAAAGAATATGATACCCTTTTTTTTATGTTTTAACTTTTATTTATTTTTAACATTTATTAAATAATTTAAAACATAAACATTATAAAACATAGTTGTTTAACTGACCATTAGCATTAGCAATAGCGTAGTTGCCATCTAAAACCATGCAATAATATTTTCCCATCCATTTGATTCAAATATACTAATAGTAATTGAGCGTTTCACTTTTTATGATTTAATTCTTTTTACTTAATTAACTATCTGGATGTTAAAATTTCATAACCACATTTTAACACGACTGACACATTAAAATTGTTGTCCCGAAACCACTATTTTTGACACTACTGGAAAATGGGCTGTTACAACTCTCCCCCTAAGGAATTTCATCCTCAAAAATTTTACCTGAAAGTTGGTTCGAATATTGTAATTTCATTGATTCCTCAGTTTCCCAAGTAGCTTCCTCGATACCATACCGATTCCACAAAATTTTCACTAACGGTACCCGTTTATTACTGAGTTCTTTTACCTTGTGAACTAAAATCCTTATTGATTCTTTCGAATACGATAGACCAAGCTGTAATTCAATCTCATTAAAAGAAGTCACATGTGAAGGATCTGATATATACCATCTCAGCATCAAACCATGGAAAACATTGTAAATCTTTTCACGTTCAGGAGGTAGAGCCAATCTGTAAGCTACATGATCGATTCTTTCAATAATCTCATACAACCCAATAAACCTAGAACTTAGTTATCCTTTTCTACAGAACTGCAACACCTTTCTCCATGGTGAAACTTTTGAAAATGCTCGATCACCAATGACAAATTCTATATCTTTTTTTTTTTAAAGTTTGCATACGATTTCTAAGGATCTGATGCGGTTTTTAGGCACTCGCGAATAATACGGACTTTGTCTTCAATTTCAAGAATCAAGTTTGTCCCAATTAACTTAGATTCGCTTAACTCTGACCAGTATAGCGGTGTTTTACATTTTCGCCCATACAAAGCTTAAAATGGTGCCATTTTAATACTAGATTAATAACTATTGTTATAAGCAAACTCAGCCAATGATAAATATTTTTCCTAGCTATCCCCAAACTCGAGAATGCAACACCATAACGTTTTCTTAAATTTGTATTACCAGTTTTGACTGTCCGTTTGTCTATAGGTGAAATGCCATACTAAAGTTGAGTTTAGTACCCAAAGCCTCGTAAAGTTTACCCTAAAATCTAGAGGTGAATCTCGGGTCTCGATCAGAGATAATAGATATCGACACTTAATGCAATCTAACGATCTTGGATACATACAACTCAACTAACCTTTCGAGTGAATAATCGATCCTGATTGGAATAAAATGAGTCAATTTTGTCAATTTTTTAACAATAACCCAAATTTAGTCTTTTTTTCTTGGTGTCACCGACAATCCCGATACGAAATCCACCATAACTCGCTCCCATTTCCATCCGGGAATCATAATAGGCTGCAATAACCCAGATGAAACTTGATGTTCGACTTTCACCTGTTAGCAAACCAGGCATTTAGCCACAAATTCTAAAATTTCATGTTTCATATCCGGCCACCAATACATTTGTTTCAAATGACCAAACATTTTAGTGCTACCAGGATGAATAGAATATGTACCACTGTAAGCCTCAAATAAAATGTCTCGTTTTAACTTCAGATTATTCAGAACACAAAATCTGTTACGAAAATACAACATACCATTAGTATCAACCCTAAATTCCCATAGATTGATTACTCTGAATCTGTTGTCGCTTAGCTATCACTTTTGAGTCATCATTTGTAACTCTCGAATTCGCTAAAGAAATAGTGTAATAGCCCGATTTTGGGCCTAGTCAAAACGGTGGTTTCGAAACCACTAACCCAAGGTCAGAGAAATTATTTTTAATATTATTTATGTGTGATGGCATGTTTATAAAGGTGCATGAAAATTTTGGTGATTTAATTTTAGCGTTTGTGAGCTTAATTGTGAAAAAGGACTAAGTCACATAAAGTGCAAAAGTCCTATTTTTATAGCTAAGGGTGTCAAATAGCTAGAGAGCCTAAATTAGGAGTCTTTAAAGGTTAATTAGACTCTTTAAAGAAGCACAGCTAGCCATAGGAGACAAAGATGGTCAAAAAGTCAAAATTTGGTGGGTTTGGTAACTAAATTGACTAAAAAAAAAAAGAGAAAAGATATCAAATTTTTCCCTTTCTTCTTTCCCATCAAAAATGGCAGTAAACAAGGGGGTTTTAAGAGCTTAAGCTTTCAACCACTTAGTTTTCTTGCAAGTAAGTGATTTTGATGACTTTTCTTGATGATTTTTACACTTTTGGGACCCTTGTAGCATGAACTAGCTAATGGGAGGGACTATTTTACAAAATGGTTGAAAGTTTAGGGTTTTTCCTTGAGAGCATTTATGTTGTTTGCTGAATTTTTATGGAAGAAAATGTGGCTTGGTTGTGTAATAAACAACTTTTGTGAAAGAAGTTTGCATGAAAACACCTAAAAAGGGCTATTTTGTAAAGTTGTAAAATAAGTTGTGAAATAAGTTGTAAATGTATGAAATAATTGAAATTGTGAGTTGCTATAGTTATAAAAAAAAATTGGCTAGGCTTGGTAAAGGAGGAAATTCGATAAAAATCAATTTACGAGCCTAAGGGCAAAATCAATAATTTTTGTAAAGTCTAAGGGCAAAACAATCATTTTTCTAAATTATGAATTATAGGATGTTTTAATAATGTAATGATTAAATGAGTGAATTTAATCATGTTAGATAAAGGAAATTGAGATTTGGGCTTAAATCAGAAAGTACGAGGTTATGGACTAAAATGGAGTAATTGGACGAAATTTACATTCGAGGTAAGTTCGTATGATAATAATAGTGCAATGTTATGTTTGAATTATAATTCTTTACTATTATTGCATATATTGTATGATTTAATATATATTGGAAAAGTTGATGAAATGGTGTATATGATGTGGAAATATGACATGGAAGAATATTACATGAAATGCAAGAAAATGATGATCCATGACAAGTGATATATGCAATATGTGATATATGTTATGTAAATTCTTAAAAGCTTATTTGCTATTTGATTTATGCCTTATTATGCTATGAAAGGACAATTGATACTATAAATAGTGAGATCGACACTTCGAGTAAGTTCGACAGAGATGGAGTATTGAAAAATCCTGTTTGAACCTTAGGAATAGTCTAGGGTACAAGTGACATGTCATTAGGAATTAAGAAATATGAACTTGTTGAGTTAGTCCAAGTTCGTGATATATATGAGGCATCTGAGCTCGTTCAGTTGGTCTGAGTTTATTATGAATGCGGTACATGTAATTGGGTTCTAGGCAATGGTCTTGTATGTCCTACCGGTGGCTAGGTAATCCTTGAGTTGGTCAGATACCTGACAGCTTGTGTGAGTAGCCTGTCTACACCTTGACCTATTGCTTTTATGAGCAAACCCATGAGTAGCTCCATTGTGAGCGTTAGCTTTGGCTATGAATGTATAGGTTGCACTTATGTGCAAGTTTTCTGCATATCCAATATATTCCGAGGGTTCAACGGGTAATGCAATAGATGTGATGAAAGTCCCGAGGAGGGCATGTTAAAGAGGTATGGTTATATGATATATTACGATGAGTAAAGGTATGTACACTAAGCTTATGGTTATTGAGACTTTGAAATGTTGAGACATCGGTGAGCTAAGATGTATGAATTATGATTATAAATTTTGTTGCAATATCATGTTAACTTATATTGTCCATTTGAACATGAAATTCATGAAATGGTGAGTTCATGATTAGTCGAAAGTGAACTTATGATAGTTATCATATTATTGCACCAAAACAGTGTTGGACAGTAGCAGTTGTATGACCTTGAAAATCCACCAAAAATTGTGGAAATTGAGTTAGAGGCTGAATAAAATATGAAAGTAAAGCTTAATGAGTCTAGTTTCACATAGAAGAAACAGTGTAAGCAAAAGAGTTTCATATTATGAAATCCCCTGTTCTGATTTGAGAAAATCATTGGAAATTGTAAAAATATATTTATAGGTTATAATTTATATTATTAGAATTCTTAATGAGTCTAATTTAAAGACAAATAGATAGGAACATCATCCGAGTCCTGTATTATGAGGTAATTAATTTTTAGGGAAGAGGGGTTAGAACTGTCAGACAACAAAAAGGGGTAAATTTAAGGAATAAACTGTAATTATTGGCTAGACTAAAAATTTTGAAAATTTTATGGTAAGAAGATATGTGAGTCTAGTTTCAGGAAAAATTTGAGAATCTTAATTTGGAGTTCCGTAGCTCAAGATATAAATATTTAAGTAACTATGACTTGAGAAAACAACTTGACTGGAACATAAGTAAAAATGAAAATAGGGTTGTAATTCCTTGAGAAGCAAGTTGATAAATTGCTTATTATTTTCATACGGTCTTACCAAACTATAAAGCTTACCTCTCCTTTTCATTTCTTTAGTGTTGTCAGGTTAGCTCGGGGTTGTAAATCATCGGAGGCAGCATCACACTATCAAGGCATCACCTTTGGAGTATTGACATACGTGTATTAAGCACCTTCAAGTGAGTGGCATGTATAGGGACTTAGTTTTTATGATAGATGTTGTTACAATTAGTTTTTATGATAGATGTTGTTATGATTAGCCAAATTTATTGGCTTATATTGATTCAGTGTATATAGCTATGAGATGTGGCTTTTAATGATTATGGTTTGTAAGCCTAGTTATTCATGATAAGTTCTACTGCTTGCGATGCGATGATGTTTTTATGCTTGTGGGACATGCATGATTGGTGTTAAGACATGTGTGTATTATAAATGCTTCATGACCAATCAAAATGGTTAAAGCCATGAAGTAATTGTATGGTATAGAAATAAGTAGATGATGATTGAGCATGAATGCCTAATGTTTAATTAAGGTCACTTGACAAGGTCAACAAATATGGATTAATGTGTCTAGGCTTGATATTATATGAGTATGTGAAACTTGTGAATGATAGCATGTTAAAGCTAAGAATACACCTTAGTGAAGTCTGCTAAATCATTAAAATGATGCCATGATGTATAACTTCAATATGTGTAAAGATGTGAGGTATTAATGGTAACAAAAGGCTTGAAAAATAGCCTAACTGTTAGCCACACGGGCAGAGACACGACCGTGTGTCTCATCCCTGTGGATGACACGGCCTAGCACACGGGTGTGTGGCTTGGTTGTGTGGTTAAATTTTGGTTGCTGACGTCATAGTCAGAGAGTTACACGGCCTGAGGACACGGGCGTGTCCTGGGCACACGGGTGTGTCCCTGTGCTCACACGAGCGTGTGACCCTGTTTCATGGAAAAAAATTTCTAAGTTTTCTCAAAACTTTCTAAGGTTCTCAGTTTAGTCCCTGACTACTTTCAATGCATGTTTAGGGCATCGTAGGCCCATGTATGGGACATTATGCATGTGTATGAAAAGTTTTGAATTAAAAAGAAATTTTATGGCCCAATTTTTGCATGTATGTGTATGTTTAAGTCCGGTAATGCCTCATACCTTGTCCCGACATCGGACACGGGTAAGGGGTTTTACAAATAGTCTAGCTTTTAACTCTATTAAAATAGAACCATCAACATTCAAGGTCAATTGAGCATTTAACACTATCAAGGAAAACAGTGATTTTCGAGTCAGCTCGTCTCCAACTACATTAGCCTTCCTCGAATGATAATCAATGACTAGATCATAATTTTTCAATAATTCAAGCCATCTTCGCCGACTCGGTTTTAATTCTTTTTGAGTCATTAAATATTTTAAACTTTTGTGATCAGTAAATATGTGACATCTCTCACCATACAAGTAATGTCTCCAAATTTTCAGAGTGAAAGCAATAGTAGCCAATTCTAGATCGTGAGTCGGGTGATTCCTCTCGTGTGGCTTTAACTAATGAGAAGTGTAAGTTATAACCTTTCCAGTTTGCATTAATACACAACCTAATCCACTAAGTGACGCATCACTGTAAACAACATATTCTTTTCTAGATTCAGGCTGAGTCAATACAAGAGCTTCTTTCAACAGAGATTTCAACTGATCAAAACTCTATTGGCACTTATCTGGCCAAACCAAATCAACATTTTTTTGTAACAACTTGGTCATTAGTAAAACAATTATCAAGAAATTTTTAACAAATTGATGATAATATTCCTCTAAAACATTCTTCGGAGCTATCCAATTAATAATTGTAGAAATTTTTCTTTGATCAAAACGAATCTCGTCTGCAGAAATTACGTGACCAAGAAATCCAACCTCTTTGAACCAGAACTCACATTTACTAAAATTTGCATATAATTGCTTCTCGCGCAAAATCTGTAAAATAATTCTTAGATGCTAAGCATGCTCGGATTCTGTTTTAGAATAGATCAATATATCATCAATAAATAAAACCACAAATATATCCAAATGAGGCTGAAAAACCCAATTTATCAAATCCATAAAAGCATAGAGGCATTGGTTAATCTGAACGACATCACCAGGAATTCATAATGACGATAACTAGTTCGAATAGCAATTTTCGATATGTCAACATCTTTAACTCGCAACTGATAATAACCAAATTTGAGATCTATTTTTGAAAATACTGTTGCACTTTTCAACTAATCAAACAAATCGTTGATACGAGACAAAGGATATTTATTCTTTATCGTAACTTTATTCAATTCTTTGTAATCAATACATAATCTCACCGACCTGTCTTTATTTTTCATGAACGACACATGTGTACCCTAGGGAGATACACTTGACCAAATAAAACCTCTATTTGATAACTCTTGCAACTGTGCTTTAAGTTCTTTCAAATTAACTGGTGTTATTCAACACGATGTAATCAATATCGGAGCAATCCCAGACATTAAATCAATCGCAAATTCAACTTCATGTTCTAGCGGCAATCTAGGTATTAAGGAAATACATTTGTAAACTCATTTATAATCGGTACTTGATCAAGCTTCAACCTCGAATCTCGAGTATCAAGTATATAAGCTAGAAATGCCTTACAACCTTTACGAAACAATTTCTGGGCAGAAATAGCTGAAATAACTCTAGTGATACTATTTGATCTATCTGACTCAACTATAATCATTTTACCCGTTTGACATTTTAGATAAATTCATTTCAGCCTACAGTTCACCACAACATCATATAATGTCAACCAATCAATTCCTAAAATGATATCGAATTCGCAAAAGGGTAACAACATTAAATAAGCAAGAAAGTCACTGCCTTGAATTCTCAGCGAACATTTACAATGTATTAAGTTATCTATCATACTCTGACCCAGTAGATTAGTAACTTCAACATCAAACTCAGTTGACTCAACAAGTAAATTCTTCTCTGTTACTAATGCAGTGCAAATATACAAATGTGTTGACTCAGAGTTAATCAATGCATACACAGTAACATCAAAAAGATAGAATGTACCAGTAATAACATCAGGTGTAGTAGCTTCCTCTCTGGCTCAGATAGCGTATACTGGCATGGTGCTGTAACTACATATCTGACAACTGTATCTTTGGTCCCACTACGATTTGCTCTAGTATTACTGCTTTGACTAGGACGTCTACCTTTCTAAGGTGTAGAAAATTGTTTATCACTTTACTTATCATTATCCCCTGCTATTCTTTGGCAATTTCGCACAAAATGATCTATTGAACTGCATCTGTAACACGTACCCAATTTGGTCCTGCATTCACCAGCATGAAGTTTTCCACAATGCTCACACACTGATCTAGAGTCATCACGAGCACTTCCTACACTGTCAGTAGATTTAACCTGAGATTTCAAATCATGTTGCATTGAATTTTTTTTACCCGAAAACCCATATGGTGAAGTGACACTATTAAAATCTTCCTTTAATTTATTTGATGATGGTATAGAAAATGACTTAGAGAAACTTCTTTTACCAAACTCCCGAGCCTTTCTTTCCTTTTGTTTCTTGTGGTTATAAACTTCTTTCATCTTCTGTGCTCGATCAGATAAAACAATGAACTTTCATATCCATATCCCTCAAATTAGCATTTTAATTTTATCATTGAGTCCATGTTCAAAATAAATGCACATTTCTTCCTCATTTGGCACGATTTCACCAGCATACTTGTTTAGATGTACAAACTCTCTCTCCTATTCAATTACTAATTTGTTTCCTTGCTTTAATTCAAGAAATTCTTTTTTTTTTTTTCGGTCTAAGTATTTTTTTTGACATATTTCTTTTTAAACTCAAATTTGAAAAAGTCTCAGTTAACATTGTCTCTCCGTACCACTACTATTAACATTAACCACCAACTGTAAGCTTCATCTTCAAGTAACGACATGACACATTTGAGGCAATCACTAGGAGAGCAAGCTATTTTATTAAAGACTCACTGAATATTTTTAAGCCAATACTCAGCCTTAGGTGGATCATCTTTTATTCTACCTCAAAACTCCTCAGCACCAAATTTTTTGATTTTATCAATAGGAATCCATCGACTTGTTTCAGTCATTTGAGGAGGTGGAGGTGCTACAAGAGGTATAACAAGGGGTGGAGGTTGTTGAGCCATAGGATTAGTTAACATGAATTCCGTAAACCATTGACTCGTTAAACCAAAGAAGACATTTTTTACTTCATTTTTAGACATTTGTTGAATCAGTAAACTACAACTTCCTTTCAGAAGTTGAGACCTTGTTATTTACTTCATTATGTCAGCATGATCAAATTCTGCCAAGATCTTTTAAATCTAGAAGAAAATCAGAGGTCATAACAGATCAATTATTATCACACTATCACATGTTTATATGACATGTAATTTCTATACTATAACACACTACATCTAGTCCGAGAATCGACTAAATCGTAACTTTGATACCAATAAATGTAACACCCAATAACCCGTCTCTGTTACCAGATTAGAGTTACGAAGTATTACCGCACACATTCAATCAAATAACGTCACAAAACCATTCAAAACATTAATTTATTTATCATTATTCATTCCACATACAGAGCATAGCTTATATAAATTTATAGGCTATAAATCGAGCTTAAGACCTAAAATATAGTTTGAAAAAAATTTGAGATTTATTTGAAACAAAATAGAAAAACATGGAAAATTTGAAAAAAGTTTTGAAAACAAGGGTCACAACTGTGTGACAGAGCTTAGACCGTGTGGCTAAACCGTGTACAACTTGAAATTTGGGTTACACGATCGCGTCACAAGTTGTGTTCCAAACCGTGTGAGTATTCAAAATAGAGTCACACGACCGTGTCTCCAAGCCGTGTAACAGTTTGATGCCATGTCAAAAATCCTACACTTAAAATCAAGATGACACACAATCGTGTGTGGCACACGATCATGTGACAGCCTGTGTCCCAGGCCATGTGCACCTTAATTGACTTCTTAAACAAGAAAAAACTTCATTCAAATCTTAGGTACCAAGACAAACAAAAAAAAAAAACAACCATTTTCATACCTTTAAAACACATTCAAACATGCTCAAAACATACCAAAACATTCAACCTATGTGCCTAACCAATATGCCCTCATTGGTACCACCATTCAATTATCAAACCAAATCCACATTACAAACCAAACTACTTGCATTCAAATATCACAAGTCCATACATTAAACATATGGTAAACCTATCAATTCATTCAATCCATTTACATCCTAATCTACCATATTTCAAACACTTCCATGAGGCATGCACCAAATGACCAAAGACATATTTATAAAAGCATGTACAAACCAAAACAAAAGGCATATACACAATTAAGCTAAAATCCTACTTAAAAAACATCAGAAAAGTATAATATGTACCATTTGTAATAAGTATCTCAAACATATACAAGACACACCTATTATATGTCATATAATCGAAAGGTAAACATATCAAAATCTATTGATAGATATCTGGATTGTGTGATATTCAGGTTGATCTAATCACCTGATCCACAAACGTTATCTACAAGGAAACAGAAAAATGACACGAGTAAGCTTCAATAGAGCTTAGTAAGTTTAATAGTTGAAATGATAAAACTTACCTTATAAAGATAGCAATTATACATTAGCAAGATTAATAAACAACAATCCTATCATCCACAATCATTCAACAAATGAGTTTATATATATGTACAAGTTGCATAATCCATTCAATCACATAAGATCATTCACTATCAAGTCACGATAATACCGAAAAATCATGCAAACATTTATATATTCCATAACAAGTCATCTACCATTAGAAATTTTCCCGATGAGCGATATAACAGATACATATATGTGGTTAATCACCCGAAACACGCCAAAAAGCTTAAACGAGCCAAACCAACCGAGAACAAGCCTTGACACCAAGTGCCTAGCCCATAGGCTAACATCTCTTCGGAAACACACCTAGGAACCAAGTGCCAAGCATGTAGGCTTTACATCTAAACGCTTAGGATATACTAATGTCTAGAGTGTGAATATTGTAACTAAATATGTAGAATTAAGGCAGTGTTCATAAGTATACGGGCCAGATTGTAATATAATTACAACAAAGTAAGTGAATACTTTGAGGATTGTACCCAAGGGAGGCGATTACTAGATTAAAGTTATCCTAAACAAAAATATAATTAATTAGTAATCTAGATAAATCATATTACGATAAAACGTAAAGAAAAGATTTTTGGGTTTTTATGAATAAAAGAATAAAAATTGTATAAATAAAGTGAAATTCGAATAACTAAAATCTAAACTTAATCAAATCTAAACATGGGTGATTAGCTTGCTTCGGTAGTCATAATCAACTGTCATCTCGAGCTTTCTTGTTCAATCAACTAGTCAATACCCCAGCAGGATCTTCTAATTCGTCCATTGAAATACTAAGTCAAAAAGAACTACTTATCTTTCGACCTTATAGCCTAAACCAATTTAGGGTTAAGGTGTTCATGGATAGGTCATACTAAATTTGGGTTAGTTCCCACCTTGATGAGTTTCTAGGGTTGTCAGGCTTAGGGTTTAGAGTCTTCTTTTCTTGAACAACTGACCCATTAAGAAATCCCTACAAAAAAGTTAATTATTCATACCTCCACTCGCTAATCCCCCATAAAAGAATTAGTTCCTCATGGAATCCATAAACACAATATTATTGATAAATAAGATATGCATAAAGAATAAATCAAGAATAATATTTATGAGAATCCTGATTTTATTTGATTGGTGAAAGCGCATAAATCCACAATAGTTTGATTGCGTTTACAAATCAAGTTATCTAAAGAACACGAATGAAAAGAGCTAAAAAGAAATATAAACTCTAAGAGAAAGAAAAAAAATTAAAAATTAGATCAAAGGAAAACTTAGAATATCAAAAGTTGTCCTTTAACAAGTGTTTAAAAGCCTATTTATAGAGTTAGGGTTGCCATCGTCCTCAACCCTAGGTCAACTGATGCTCTAGTATTTAAATTTTGTTTGTGTGAACTAAAATGCCCCTGGCTCTTAAGTTTTTCCCATGCGGGAAAAATGTCGGGACAACCTAGTGCCTGTGTCGCGACATCGAAGGTAGTATGTTCAGGTTCAGGGTAGCTTTAGGAGTGTGTCACGACACTGAAGGCAGTCTCGAGATTCTTACATTCTACTCCTTATGTTGCAATAACGAACTTCTTGTATTACAACACAGCGACTAGTATTGAGTTTGTACGCCCTTTGATGATCTCTTGCACACTCACTAAGTACATTAGCTCACCTAGCCTCATTCGGCCCCTAAGGTAAAAAAAGACTCAAAATACACTTTTTATTGGATTTAAACTAAACTATAAAGTCTTAACTAAAACATAATGAAAATGCTCATATTTAATCTCATCAAGTGCAAAAACTAGTTTATCCTACTACATCGAATAACAATAAATCAACATCCACCCCTAATAACACCCCAGAATTACAATAATATAACCCGATAGTCTGCAACAAATGTTAGAATTTAGTGGATAATAACAGTTAGGAATCATCATCTTATCACATGTCAATCCCGTACAGTGCGCAATATAACCTATTAGCATGCCAATTGTATTCTATCCTATGTTCACCTGGGCTCGATTTACATAACCACATAACAAGTTACATTTCAATCCTTTTCACTTATCAATTGCAACATTTCAATTTATAACCAAGTTCATCGAATCACATAATTAATAGTAATATTGCTAAAATATACAAAATAATACTGTAAGAACATAGCAGGGCTAAACTATAGAGATAATAAAAATACAGGGACTAATCAACAACTTTCCCTTTTCCTTGATTGTCTACTGGTTCTTGATCTATAAATGAATTTATTTCAATTTATTAGCCTTAATTCCATAAAATATTTAGTTTAATACATATGTCTTCCTATTTATAATTTTTCACCATTGCCCTAGATTTTTACACCTTAATCAATTTGTTCCTTAAGACCAAAACAAGATTATTTGCACAATTAAACCTTATATCTAAATGCCGAATTTGTTTACACCTAATTATAGTCCACACTTGTTTGAATTTTTCATGAAAACCTTGCCTATTTAACTTATTTTCAATTTAATTCCTAAACATAATAACTATACAAAAATTACTTTATAATTTAGTCCAAATTCATCATCAAACTTTAAACTAAACCATTAGCAACTAAAAAATATTCATGAACATCAATGATAACTTTTCAAAACTTTGACAGAATTACAAATTAGTCCTTGGGCTAGCTAGATTAAGTTATATCGATCTCCAAAACATAAAATTACTAAAAATATGACCAGACAAGGAAATAATCAAAGCCGAAGCTTCCCAAGCTTGAAAATTGTGGTTCAGTGGAAATAAGATATAAAGAAAGAAGATGATACCCTTTTTTATGTTTGAAATTTTATTCATTTTATTTTAACATTTATTAATAATTTAAAACATAAACATTATAAAACATAGTTATTTAACCGACCAATAACATTAGCAATGGTATAATTACCATCTAAAACCATGCAATAATGTTTTCCCATCCATTTGACTCAAATATACTAATAGTAATTAACCTTTTCACTTTTTACGAGTTAGCCCATTTTACTTAATTAACTATCTAAATGTTAAAATTTTATAACCACATTTTAACACAACAGACTGTTACATTAAACAAAAAGGTGATCCTATGAGACCAATGTGAAACTTAACCTAATAAGAAAATCAGAAACATATAACTTAACAAATACATATGCAGTTGCAGTTTAGGTATAAAATAAGATGCATAAGTATATACAAAATCAGATCCTACCCTCATTTGTTACACACGATCTTCGTCCATCCTTACACACCAATTAGGGTAATAAATTTCCATCCACCCCCATACCTATAAGCGAGCATATGTCATTTTTCAAAACAGTGCAGACAAACTACCAAAAACAGATAAGTGTGGCAATGGCACCAGAATAGATATGTGGTCTTAGTACTAGATAAGGTAGATTATTAAACTACTAACATTTCCTCTGTCTTATCAATATCCCACACTAATGTTCATACAATACTAACTAGATATTAGAAACATACATGCTATACATGCTAAACACATCAGATTATAAAGTCATGCTTTCAGAAGTCATGTAAATAGAGACAAAATATCATATTTTATAACTATATATCATACATAACACATATCAAAGCCTACAGAGTGGCTAATCTCAATCGCACTTCAAATCTGACCTTAACTAAATTTTATGAAATTTGGGCCCATAGGCCCGTGTGACCCACACGGCTTGTCAGACGACCATATGACGATAACAATCCACTTTTCGACTTCATGCCATTTTTTGTTTTTCGGGTTTTTCGTTACACACTTGGTAAGTTTTTGATGCAAATCCAATAGTGAGAATTCTCGTACCTAAAAATGACATTCACTTAACGAATTAGCAAACGAAATAAGAATCGATTAAGAGAATACGACCCTTACTTCCTAAAATTCTAGCCAAAATAATAGGGCATTCGACCCAAAAAAACCATAGCAACCCCCAATTTGGCATTTAAACACTTCCCTTGAACAAACATCAACCGCAAAAATCCCTAGCTTGCTGAAGGGTTAATCACCATGCGATCTTCACCTAGGAAACCCGCATGATTAAACGAGGTTCATAGCAAACTAAAATGACAATTAGGCGTAAGGGAAAAACTAAAACCCTAATATAGAAGAACACGATACTTACACCAATAATTAATTAATTACAATCAACTCTAACAAACACTATACAATCGATCGCACCAAGTGATAGCAGCACAAAAGCAATAACATTGGAAAAAAGTGAAAACTAGAAAAACAATAGGACAAGAATAATAAAAAGAGAAGGAAAAGTGATAAAGGAAAATGGAAGAAGCTTGGAACATGAGAGAAATGAGGGCATGAGGAAGTGAACAACCATTTTGTGTGAAATTTGGGGAATAATTTTGGGATAATTTAAAAAAGAATTTTAAATGAAACTAACCACCTACCAACTAATTTTGGTATATTAACTTAATTAGTTTTCCCCCAGAATTAAGATTCCACCCAACTATTACAACATGTGCGGCACACTCATGGAGAAGTAAAAATTATTTGCATTTGCACGTACAAGGATTCATACATAGGACCATAGTGTAAGTTGAAGCCTTACCACTGAACTAGCAAGCTCATTCTATCATTAATTGAGTGAAAATAATATAAAAACTTAATATCCAAAGTTAAGGGTTGGGAAAAAATGAACAAAGTTTAAAGGAAAAAGGATTCAAACCCATAACCTCTCACACACTACTAGCAACACTTAACCATCGAACCAAATCAATTCACTTTGACAATTTTTTAATAAATCAAAAACTAAAATTTTGGGGCGTTACATGTGGTTTTATAGAAGTCAGTTTACTTAAAGAGGCATAGAGTCGAAAAAGGGATAAAAAAACAAGTTGAGAGAGAGAGAGAGGAAGGGCGACGGAGGGAGGGATTTTTTCATAGTAATTTTAGAGTTTAAAAAGTTGATCCCTTCTTCATCATTAGAAGGGTATTTATTGGAGGAAGTCCTTTTGTCCACTAGTGTGATGTGGTACATGACTATTAGGAAAGTTACCATCATGCAAAGCGTGAAAGTGCACTTTAGGACCTATTCTATTGTGGTTTCAATTAGTACAAAGTTGTTACACCTAAATGGGCCACTAATTGTACTAAAAACATATTCACACTTGAAGAGCGTTCACACTTAAAAGCGGGTGCCTTAGAAACAGATGCTTATCTCATTATAGAGGAGTGGGAAGGCTTGCTAGAAATGCTCATCTAACGGGTGGTCCTGATAACGAAAGGATGCTGCTCCCCTAACTAACACGGTGATCAATTAGGACATTGTCTCATGTAAAATCAAATGGGAGGGTAACACCTTCTGCCTTGTTAATATGTATCTAGGTAGCGGAGGAATATAACATAATTAAGTAATCATGTGTTTTTATTCAGTTAATATATTTATCATTATTTTTGTTATAGAAATAATGTGAGAGTTAAAAAGTTAGCATAATAAAAAATTTAATTTGTAATATTTACATATTCTGTGACTTCCATTATTTTTAAGTGTTTTGCTTAGCTCATTAAATCTTCCCTAGCTTCCCATTCTCAACTTTCTTCTTCTAGCTCTTCATAAACCTTCTCTTTTGCCATTTTGGTTGTAAAATACAGTTAAAAAGTCATACCAGTTCGTAAGCGAAACACAAATCATTTAGAAACGAAAATATTCATAAAGCATATAAATGGTATAATCCGTCAGAGTTCCTTAGTAATTTAAACTGAATTGTAAAAATCTTTATAAAGCTAAATCAAGAGCTAATGTCATTTTCTTTCCTATGACTCGCTGGGGGAAACAAACGGAAGGAAATGATAGAAGATTAAATGCATAAATAAATTAGAAATTCACAATGTAAATTAGTTTCTCTTCTCATTTTTTGGTTCTCATAATGGAAAGATTTCAAAGAAAAAATTTGGAAATAAATAAAGTAGTTAATAAGCTTTATATTATTATTAAACGTTGAATATTAAACTTATTATTATGTGAATTTTAAATTGTGAGTCAACATTTTATTATAAAATTGATAACAAATAATAGAATTAAAAAATAAAAATATAATTAATTGAATGACTATTTTATAATTAAATAATAAAAATACTAAGTTACACTCAAAAACATTATAATATAAAAAGTGGGGGGTGGTATTAAATTCATGATAATGTATTAGAAGGATGAGTCACATTTTGCAAAAGTCCTACTGTACTTAAATGTCACTCTCAATTTGTTTGAAATGCTATTGTAACACTTTATTGTAGATATTACTTCGTGAACTGTTTTCCATAAGTACTAATAAACTGCACTTAACCAAGGGGAAAAATAAACTTAACCTAGTTGACGATCAAATCAAGAAAAGGGATAGGAAAATTTGACTGAATTAAATCAACTCGTTAAAATATATAAATTCTGATGCTTTCATCCTTATCCAATTAATTTGTTTCCATATTAGTTATCTTTTAGGGTCAATATTTTAATTCATTGGGTATTTGCTTTACACCCTGTTTGGATTAATCCTTTTTTTAAAAAAAATACATATCATCTTGAATAAAATAATTAATTACAATATTTTTTCAAATATAAATTTTAAATAATTATATAAAATGAGTAAAGAAAAATATTTTATATTTTAATAATATGTTTTTATTTCTTTAGGTTACCTAAGCATTTTGATGGATAGTAGGTACTCAACTTTTTTAATTTTTCCTTTTTAAGTTAAAATTCTTTCCATCATCCTCAATCGGAGAAAGTGGTTCGAATTTTTGAGAAAATTTATTAAAAGAATAACTATTAATCCTAAAGGTGGATTACAAAACTAATATTAAAGATAATAAAATTAAAATTTTATCCATTCCTTCTCTTATTTTACTCTAATTTCCTTCTTTATACCTTAATCCTAGGATTAATTAATTATTTTAGATTCAATGAATTCTTCGATTCTCTATTTTTTCTTTCGTGTTTTAAACAGCATGGAATAAGGCTGAGAAAATTTTCCTGAATCGATTTTCTTTCTTTCCATATATTGAAATTAAACATTAAATTGTTGTCCGTTCCTATCACAATATATCCATTTCACCAAAATCTAAAAGCTACTCTTCAACTACAAAACAATAGTCATTAATAGTAACATTAATTTGTGGATATCTTCTTCAGTACGTAAGAATGTAATGGATAGGTTTTTGCTAGGAAGGGTTTGGATGGATAAATTTGTTTGTCATGGTTAAATAATTTTTTTTTTTTGTTATTTAAATTTCGATCCAAAGTTAATATTTGAGTTTCTATTCTTATTTGATACTTGAATTTAGCATTTAAGGTTTTTTTGTTATCTTAATTAAATATCTAAATTTGACTTCTATTTTTAATTTAGTATCTGAACTTTTTTTGTACATTAAGTATCTATGCTTTTACTAGAATACTATGTCAAACATTCATTGGGTCACGCTATTCTGTTTAGTTTAGATACCAAATTAGATATTAAAACTAAATTTAGGCACCAAATGATATATTAGTCTTTTATATAAAATGATATATTAATCTTAAAGAAAAAATATTTTGGTCACTAAATTATTAATAAGTTTACATTTTGGTCACTTAACTTCAAAAATTACAAAATAGTTATTGAACTATTCAAAAGTTATTTATTTAAGTCACTAAGTTATTTTTTTTAAAGTCCGATTAGTGAGTTTCAAGTGACAATTCAACGATTTGTTTAATGGATTAGTACCTATCAATTAGTAGAAGAAAATACCTTAGATTCAAGTTGATTTAACAACTAGTATTCAAAATCAAAGAAAAAGTTGTTTGAATTTTGATTTGTAGTTTTTTTAGTTCAAAGTTGTTTAATGAAATAAAGTGAACTGTAAAAGAGAAGGGAAAAAAGAGCTTTCAATTGGTGTAGGCGATGCGAATAAAATTGATCATACAACAGTAACTTTAACAGCTTAGTGACTTAAATTAAAACTTTTTGATAATTCAATGATTATTTTTGTAACATTTTAAAATTAAATGATCAAAACATAAAATTACTAATAATTTAATAGCCTTTACTTTAATTAGAAAAAAAAAAGAAAAAAAGAAAAAAACAGCAGCAAAGCCCATAGATAAAAAAGGTTTGAATGTGACACTCCTACCCTCTACCCTATTCCAAAGCCATGTGAGCAATCAGAAAAGTTTCGATTGGTTTAATGTGGATCTAAAGGGCAAGAGAAAAATATCAACTTGCTTGACTTGACGGGAGGCTTTAAATAATTCGTTTAAACAATCTCAAGTTTAAATAATAGATAACACTATCCTCATAGTCCCCAAGTCGTCATGAATTTACTGTCAAATCTAACATTTTTTATTTTTTCCTTCTAAATCTCAGCCTTTGCTTCTGCTTTTTAATAAAGAAAAATAGGATTTGTTGTTTAAGTTAATATTTATAATTTAGGACTTATTATTTTATTATAATTTTTATAATTAATTACTAATATAATTTTAAAATAAATTTTATATTATTATAATATAAATCCTTAACCTTATATTTTATATTTCTACACAAAAACTTTAAATCCTAAACCTTAAACCTTAAACTTTAAATATTAAACATTAGATCTTAAAACCTTAAATACTAAGTTTAAAATTTAAGTCCTAAGTATACATCTTAAAAAAGTAAATCTAATAATTGAAATATTAAATATTAAGTATAAATATTAAGTGTGTATTTTGACACCACAAAATAATGGATGAAATTGTAATTAGAAAGACTATAATTCTCTATGTCGTGTTTAGTAATACAAATTATAGTTATATAATTTAAATTCTATAAAAAATATAAACAATATTTGAGAGAAAAATAACAAGATAAATAATCATCATATGTAATTTTATTAATTGCTTTAATATTTTATATTTGCTGGGTTATTTATTCTCTAACATTTAACATATACTAATTAATTTGTTGGTTTTAACCAATTTCTTTATCATCTAAACTGAAAATTGAATATGTATCATTAATTAGTATTAGGATCTTCATCTTCGTGTACTCTTTAAAGTATGAATTATCTTAATTCCACTTACGAATGAAGTTACGAAGTAAGCAACATGCTAATATGATTCACTCAATTTGTTAGTCATCCTTTAAGAATTGGAGAATGTAATTTGAACGCTTCAATTATACTCAATTAAGTGAGACCCATTAATTACAATAGTTATTCAACTATGTAATTTTTGTATAATTAAAAAAACTTACACCCAATCCAATTACTAAGTAGTTTTTCAGACACTACTCAAATATTATTTTAAATAGGGCAAATTACACAGATAGTCACCCAACTATAACAAATTTTGGTCACTCTCGTTAAAATCACAAACGAAAATCACAAACGAAGTTACATTGTTCAGTTATTTTGGTCACTCACAAATTTTAGGAACTCAAAATAAAAAGTTTGCAATTTAAGCACCCAAGTTACATAGTTCAGTTATTTTGGTCACTTTTATTAAAATCACAATCGAAAAGCTAATGTAATGTTAAAAAATCAATAAAATAACAAATTTAGTCCTCAAATTTTACATATTATATCAATTTAGTCATAATATTAAAAATTAATCCTCAAATTTACAAATAATTCCAATTTGATTCTAATTCTAAAAATTCAAAAAATACATAAATATTTTCAAAAAATATAATAATAAAATTAAATTTTATATTAATATTAATATTAGTATTCATATTAATATTAATTAAATAAACATAATTATGGATCATGTTTGAATTGATATATTATGGAAGATTGTTGAATGAAAAGTTATATATAAAGAATTACTTAATAAAACTAAAACCTTAGAATAATTCTAAAAAGAAAATAGAAAAAATCTGCAAAAAGGAAACAAAAATAGGAAAAAGAGACAACTTCATTAAATAAGACAATGGAATTTTTTGAGCTATTTTTATAGCATCTGAGCTGAATAATGATGAATAAGATTTTAACTCTAGATTCAAGGTTTCTATAATCAAGCATGTATTGACTAACCTTGCCTTCTTTGACAATCATATTTTCCTCTATAATCTTCAACCAAATACAAACCTCAACAAAACTAAGCACCAAATTAGTAAGTACAATTCCCTTTCAACTCCAACACGGGCTAAACAGACAACTTGTAACATCTCTTAGCCTATTAGGAAAACATGACATATATCAATCAGCCAAACAAATCATCCAACGGATCCGGGTGTTACTAATAGACTTAAATCCTTTGGCTTAATTTAAATATTTGAGAAATCGGTTGTAAGGGTTCTTTTTTGAATTAAAGACCATTAATCTCGGTTCATTTAGTAATGAATCCTTAAAGAAAATAATAGGAATTAATAAAGGAAATCTTTAAAACATACGTTGCCATGTATGGCTAATACACTTAATAGAAAAGGCAAATTTGTAAATTACGAATCAATGGAGTTTGGCGTACACGTGAATAATAAGAGGCAGCTTCACTTTAAGACAAAAACAATATAGCTGTGGGGTAAAAACAAAATTTAAGTGCAAACACAAATATTTACGCCATCCGCCAACTAGTCATGCATTATACTAAATAGATAAGTGACTCACTCCTAGATGCAGCTTTGGCCTAGTCCCCCTCTACTGATCTTCTTCTACTACTCAAAGCTTGAGAAAGAAAAGTAACAGAGTAAGTTCAATTGAACATACTAAGTTCCAAAATAGACGTACAATGGTTATCAGGTTACTGATAGTAACCCAAAGACAATTTTGAGATTTTGTCATACAAACACATTATACCCAGTTGCCAGTACACTTCTCTGGTGGCAACACTTCACCAATATAATGCATATAGTACCCTAGAGAGTACATATTGTGGACTTATACAGACTTCCCTCAGTCATGTATGTTTACCTGTGACCCAACCTTGTGCCAACATTAGACCCATATTTCAGAAATCAGAATCGCGTATCTTCCATAATCATTTTGATATTCATATTCCTTGTTAAATTGAATACATGTTCTCTTGTAACGTTGGGCCATGATCTACCAGTCTGGTTTGTAATAAAGCTACTCTACTAGAGGCATCACAAATAATGTTTCTTTCCATATTTTTACTTGTCACAAATAGTCTGGTACTCGACTCGCACACAAGGTGGGTATTTTTACCTTGAACATGACCATGCTCACATACACATCACGGACTTACTACGCATTCGTTAATACAAGACACATTGATCCATGTTCAGTAAGGACAAATTACCTTTCACACCCACATATAATAGAATTTTCATAGCTCAAAGGAAAAGAGAAAGAACTCACTAGGACCTTCAGGATAGAATCTACTCTATTAGTCCTTTGCCTCGATTGCTTGGACCTTTTCTAGCTTCTTGAGCTAAATAAGAAACAATCATAATCATTATACTATTCATCTACTAATTATTGATTATGCATGCATTCATACAAAGATGTAAATTCCCTCGACAACATCCTAAGGGTTTACCAAAAATTACCAGTTAGCTGGTACTTATCAATGGCATTTTTACAAGCTTCTAGAAACTTTAATTATCTCCTTTAGCAAAGATAACTAAAAATTTTAGAGACGTATGAAAGAACACAAAGAAACAAAGTTGAAAAATGCTAGCTATAGGCATCCTTATATAGCACAAAAAACGAAAAATAAGCTTAGTGGAAAGGTCAGAGATCTCACTATCACCTTAAAAACTGAGGCTAAACTTGCTAGCAAGATTTGAAGTCTAATCTTTTTAACAAACGCAACTACTACCATTAATTAGTGTGGTAAAACATTACGTGTACAATTAAGCAACCAATTAAATAGGTCATTCAACTACCTAAACATATCAAGTTTTCATTTATAGTACTCTAGTTCAATTCCAACTAGGCCTCAACTAGACTCTAACGATACTCTTCGAGCTATCATTTCTACATAAAACAATCTTATCGCTCCGTGAACTAACTAACACATAAAAAAATCCTATCACTCCGTGAACTAACTAAGTTTTCCTAGAACATCTGGGGTTGGCGAATTGTGTCATAAAATTATCTGTCAAACCATAGAGTTTGCCAACTTTAGAGTTCGCCAAATGATAAATTTCAGCAAGGTGTCCCTCACAAGGGCGTACTAATAAATCCACGTAACACGTCAACCCTGCACCTTAATTGATAATTCACCTCATTACTATTTGGCTTATTCAATTATACACCAACGTCATATCTGTATGATTTACATCGACTGGGTTGTTACAACTCTCCCCCACTTAAGAAATTTTGTCCTCGAAATTCTTTTTGTCCTCGAAATTCTTACCTTCGAATAGCTGATGGTGTTACTCTTTCATTAAACTTTCCCTCTCCCATATGGCTTCCTCCGTATGTTGGTTCTCTGCAATACTTTTACCAGTGGAATTATTTAATTTCTCAAATCTTTTACTTCTTTTGCAATAATTCGAATAAACTTTTCCTCATAAGATAAGTTGGGCTTCACCTCCAGAGTTTCTACTTGTACAATATGGTTTGGATTTGATTGATATCTCCTTAACATGGATGCATGGAACACATTATGAATTTTTGACAGTTTTGGTGGTAGCATTAATTTATATCCCACTAGACCAATTCACTACAATACTTTGTATGGTTCTATAAAACGTGGACTTAACTTCCCCCTTTTTTTTTTCCAAATCTTATAACCTTCTTCCAATGAGAAACCTTCAAAAATACATTGTCTCTTACTTTAAATGAAATATCCTTTCTTTTTCTATTAGTGTAAGCCTTCTGACAATCCTGAGTAACTTTTAAATGAGTTCAAATAATCGAAACCTTCTCTTCCTTTCTTGTACCACGTTAGGACCAATTATCTTTCTCTCATTGAGCTCTAGCTAACAAGTGGGAGCTTTACACCTTCTTACATACGGAGCTTTGAAAGATGACATTCTTAGACTTGCATAATGACTGTACGCAAACTCTACCAAAGGAAGATTTTTTTCCCAATTAATTCCAAAATCTATTACACAACTTCTAATCGTATAACTTGAATTACTATTTTAGTTGCCCATTTGTTTGAGGATAGAAGGTGGTACTGAATCGTAACTTGGTTCCCACAGTTTCTTGCAGCTATTTCCAAAACCTTAATGTGAACCTTGAATCTTATTTTGACATTATGCATGTTGGTATGCTATGGATGCATACAATTTTGGATATGTAAAGTTTCGCCAATTTTTCCAATGAATAATTTGTGTGTACAGGTAGGAAATGGGTTGGCTTAACAAGTGGATCCACAATTACCCAAACTACGTTCTTCTTAGTAGGACTAAAATGAAAACTCAAAACGAAATCCATGGTAATCTTGTCCTACTTAAATTTAGAAATCTTTAAAGGATACAACTTCCTTGAAGGAACTTTATGTTCTACCTTCACTTGTTGGTATGTCAAACAGCTTGAGACGTACTCTAATATCTCTTTCTTCATTCCAAGCCACGAATACAAGCTTCCTAAATTACGATACATCTTAACGCTTACTGGATGAAGGAAAAAGGGTCATTGATGATCCTCCTTTAACAATTCTTATCTTAAGTCATTTTCTGCTAGCACATACATCCTATCCATAAATCAAAGTTCACCATCTTTTCCCAATGCAAAGTTCGTAGTATTACCAGACGTCGTTTGTCTCTTTTATTTGTCACACTTCGCATCTTTCAATTGTTCCTCCAAAATCTAAGAAAGAAAGATAGGTTGGGCAGTCAATTTTGCAAGCAACGATCCATCGTCTACCATGTAGACACTCGTTCAAAGAGATGCCAAGGCTACTACAGTCTTTCTACTTAAATCATTCGCCACTACATTAACTTTTCTAGGGTGGTACTTAATTATTAGGTCGTAGTATTTCAATAGCTCCATCCAAAGCCGTTGGCATAGATTTAAGTCCTTTTGTAACATTAGGTACTTCAAGCTCTTGTGTTCTGAGAATAGGTGACACTTCTTCCCATAGAGATAATGTCTCCAGATCTTTAGTTTTAGCGTTACAATTGCTAACTTTAAATCATGCATTGGATAATTCTTCTCATGTAGCTTGAGCTGGCAAGATGCATACACTACAACCTTTCCTCTTTGCATGACCACACATGTAACAACCTGTTTTTAGTCAAATCAGAATAGTGATTTTGGGACCACATATCCAAATTCAAAATAATTATTTTATTATTATTTTAATGTTTTTAGCATGATAGTGTGTTTGTGTGAAAATTTCGTTAAGAAATTTTATCGTTTGAATGCTCAATTCGGTAAAAAGGACTAAATTGCATAAAGTGTAGAACTTGTGTTCTATTAGTTAAGGGTGTCTAATAGCTATAGAAATTTAAAATAAAGGTCCTTATGTGGTAATTAGCCCATTTATGAATTAATGGATGATAATGGTTTGGTATTTTTGAAACTTGTAATAATTTTTAAGGCTAAAATTGGTATTTAGTAATATAAGGTTGTTTTTAATAAAAAATAACTTCTATCATCTTCCTAATATCATCTACAATTTAAAATTTCATAAGAAAAAGCCATGGAAGAATCTTAAGCATTCGATCATCTTACCTAGCATGCATGTAAGTGATTTGACTCAGTCTTTAATGATTTCTATGTTTTTGAGATCGTTGCAACTAGGTCTAGCTAGCCTAGGGACTATTTTGCAAAACTGTTAAAGATTTTAGATGTTTCCATTGATGAATACATGAGTATTTTTATGTTTAGTGATAGAATATGAATGTTTGATGATAGTTATACAAGTTTGGTTCAGTGATTTTTAGTGAAAATGCAAATTAGGGATTAAATTGTGAAATGTGAAAAATTTGTTGTTAAAATGTGAAATAAATGAAAAATATAGGCTGCTAGGGACCTATTTATAATTTTTCTAGCATGGGTTGTGGTTAAATTGCATGAATTTGTGTTTTTATAAAATAAGGAGTAAATTGTAAAAGTTGTAAAATACTTGGGGAAAAGTGTAAAAGTGCTTTAATAAGTGTTTTGGATTAAATTGAATAATGAGGTAATTAAATAATTTAAATTTGATATTGTATAGATCAAGAAATGAGAAATTTGGATCTAAATAGGGAAAAACAAAGTACTCGACTAATCGACTCGTTTCGTCGTTATTACATCCAAGGTAAGTTCGTATGTAATAAGTTTCATTATAAATTTATTTTAAAGGCTTTGATATTGCATAAACTGTAAATATGAGACCACTGACATGTTCAACAATGATTCGACGACGATTTGGCATTAGAAATCTCGGTTGAACCTTAGGAATAGATAAGATACTAGTGACATGTCATTAGGGGTTATTGTGATTATGTGATCCGACTGCTGGTCCTGTACATCCTACCGGTGGCTAAGTATACTGGCATGTGTTGCGGTTACTTGAAAGCTTGTGTGAGCAGCACCATGTAGCTATGTCTTGACCCACAGCTTGTGTGAGCAAGCTCGTTGATAGCTCGAGAATGAGATATATGTGATATGTGATTGAGATAGCATTGGCTATGTATGTGGCACTTTGGTGCGAGATTCCCAAGTATCCAATATTATTCCGAATGGTTCAACAGGAAAAGATTATGGTACAAGGATGAAAACAATGATAGGGATCAGTTTAGGTACTCGTTATAAGTTTGGCAAGTAAGTAATAATCGACAAGTTATTTGCAAAGTAAGTTGATGAACTTATACATGTTACCAATAATCATGGAAATGTTCAAATTGTTGAATTAAGTGTATTACTTATGTTCTTTAAATTTTGATTGAATTGGTAATTATACTTATTAATCATAGGAGCTTACTAAGCTTTATAGCTTACTTTGTTTAATTTACCGTGTTTTATAGTGATTTCAAAGTTAGCTTGGATTCGGGGATTGTCGGAGACTTCATCACACTATCAAACTATCATTTTGCTAATTTTGAGTCTATGTTTTGGAATATGGCATGTATAGAGACTTTGTTCATTTTGGTTCTAAAGATGATGATGATGATAGCCACAAGAATTAGCTTGTAAATGTGTAAGGTTTAGTTTTGTGTATAGTCATGTAAGTTGGCCTATTTGTTTTAGTTGATGATATACATATATATATGTGCTAATGCCTTTTTGTAATGTGGCTTATAATTGCTTGATGAATGATTATGGTGGATGAGTAGCTTGAGTAGCAAATGGTTAAATTTGAGATTTGTATGTTTGGCATTTTAGGTAATTGTTGCATATTTGAATGAAACCATTTAGGTAAATTTTTATGTAGGAAGTTGGTATGTTTTGAATTGGTAAAACCTGATATCATGTGCTTTATGATTAATGATATTGAAATGGCATGTTTTAGTTTTGGTTGTGGTTGTTGTGGATGCCTATTTATCTCTTATTTTGATGCCAATTGGGTTGATGTAGGTGTGCATAAGTTTGGGTGGCAAAATTTCTTGGTAAATAGTCTATTTTCGTCTATACAGGCAGAGACATGGGCTTGTGTCTCAGCCGTGTGTGATACACGGTCAGGTACACGCCCGTGTGTCCCCTAGTGTTGAAATAGAAACCAAGTCAGTATGCTTCACATAGCCTCACACACGGGCATGTGACTTGGCCATATTGCATAAGTTAGTATACCCTACAGGTTTGGCATGACCTAGCACACGACATGGCACACGGGCCTATATGGCCATTGTTTGGGCACCCGGGCTAATCAAACGAGAGTGTGTGTTGGCCATCTGACCCAAGTCAGAGAGTTACACGGGGTCAGACACGAGCTGGGACACGGCCATGTGATCCCATTTCGAATGTGCACATGGCTTGTGACACAGACGTGTCTTTGGCCGTGTGAGACACACGGCCCGGCCACACCGGCATGTGTCCCCTGTTTTTGAGAAAATTTTCTATGTGTTCTAAAAGTTTCTAAAGTTATATGTTTAGTCCCGAACCACCACAAATGCATGTTTTGGGCCTCGTAGGCTTGTATTAGGGACAAAATGATTGGTTGTGAATAAATTGTACTTGAATTGACTATTTGTATAAGAAATATACGTTTATATGTGTGATATGTTTGGTAATGCTTTGTAACCCTATTTCGGCGTAGAAGATGAGTAAGGGGTGTTACAACACATCCCAGGTGGTTCAGGGATGCGCTAGTGAACATAGTGTACTCTATGCCAGAATCTGGCTAAGCTAAATTTGAGGCCTCCGTTAAAACTCCTTTCAACTTATCAAAGCTCTTCTAATAAGCCTCTGTCCACTCAAACTTTTCCTTCTTCCTTAGTAGCCGTGTAAGGTGCCACCATGGCAAACCCTTTTACAAATCACTTGTAGTAACCTGCCAATCCCAGGAAACTACGTACCTTAGTGACTGTAATATCCCATTTTTTAGTGGCAAAAGAAATAGTGATTTTGGAACCACAATTCTGATATGTGAGATCATGGTTATTATTTAATTATTATCTATAGAGTTACATTAAGGCCGTATTAAATTTCATGATGAAAATTTAAAGTTTACCTTATTAGTTTAAGGAAAATGATTAAATTGTAAAAGGGTAGAAAATCATGTAATAATTGAATTGTATGGAATAAATGGTTTAGCTATTTAAAGAAGGAGGACTTATGTGGTAATGAGACCCTAGTAAATTAAGTGGACAGTTTTGCATGAAGAATTGGTTAATTAAATAAAAAGGGGTAAAATTGTAATTAGATAATAATAAGATAAAGATTAATTAAAATAGAATTTGGCATAATCTTTTTCATGTTTTTCTTCCACCAAAAATTGAAAGGAAAGACACCATTTTTAGAGCTCTAAGTTCGGCTATCATAGTTCCATTGCATGTGAGCTTGTTTTGATTTCGTTTCTTGTAATTTTTATGTTTTTAAGATCATTGCATCTAGGTCCAGCTAACCCTTACTTTCGTTTTTGAAACTATTAAAGTTTTCAAATGTTTCCATTGATGAACCCTTGCTGTTTATGATGTTAAAGCTTTGATTTAAAGTGTTGGTTGTTGTTTATGATGAAATTGTAAAGTAATTTTTTTGTTAGTTTAGGTTAAAGGACTATATTGATTAAAAGTTAGAATTAATAAAGAATTTATGTGAATTTTAATATACATGGGCTAAATATGTTAGAGTGAAAATTTAGCTAGAGTGAAAATTTAGCTAACTTATGGTAGTTTAATATTTTGATAATTTTGGAATTTTGAGGAGAGTGACTTTATTGTAAAGAATATAAAATCGTGGGGAAATGCGTAATTAAAGAAAAGTTGAGGGTCTTATAAATTGAATTGAATTGAAAGTGAATGAGAAATTTATGAATTGAATTGAATTATTATATAGATCAAGAAACAAGTGGTAAATACAATAACTGAGTAAAAGGGAAAATCACAGAGTAGTCCCTACGTTTTAACCGGAAGTGAATAGTAGGTAAGTTCTTAGTTATTGCTATTTAATGTGTTGCACTTGTAATTTATTTGGTTATTATCTTGTTAGTTTATCTTTTTGTATGTACATGTGAATATAATTATTAGAAATGCAATAATTACGTGTGAATATATGAAATTGAGAAGTGGTTATTAGTGGTATTTCTTGCTTATGATATGAATGTTAAGAGACTTTAATGAGTTCTAATATGTATACGGAAATGTTGAAATGCCTTCATTGCACCTCGGTGCCCTTGCAAACACTTCGGTGTCTTTGAATACACTTCGGTGTCGCTGATAGCACTTTTGTGCCCCTAAATGCACTTTAGTACCCCTGACAGCACATTTGTGCCCCTGAATACACTTCGGTGCGCTTGACAGCACATTCATTCCCCTGAATGCATTCCAGTGCCCCTAGTTGCACACTCGTGCTCTTGATTGCACTTTGGTGCCCCTATTTTGCATCTATGATTGCCCTAAAAATGAGTGAGATTTGAGTATATGAATTGGGTAATTTTGAACTTGAGTAAATGATATGAAGAATTACATGAAGTTTTCATAATCTAGTTATGACGAATTCTTGAAAACTTATAGGCAAAACAATTGAGAATTTGTAGTTCATATTATAATTTTTAAGTGATTCCATAACTAAAAGCAAATCAAGTAGAACTTATACAATGATCTTACTAAGCCATTTAAGCTTAATGATCTTTCTCATGTCATTTTGTAGTTAAAGAATGTAGACGACTCGGAGGATCGACATCCAAGCTCACACTATCTAATTACTTTTGGTAGCTTTTATATCTCTTTTTGGGTTGTGGCATGTATATAGGTTTTTCTGTAAGAAAGTTAATTTTAAAAGTTTGTAAGAAATGAAAAGTTATTTAGTATTTGTGATTATGTTATGTAATGTTGAGTGGTGAACTTTATTAGCATGTTTAAAAGATAATAGGGTGGTAGATTATGGAAGTTGAATTGTGGTGTGTTAATGATAAAGTTTTGGTGAAATGTTTGGTTATAATTGAGGTACCTATGAATGGTATATTGGTTAGAAGGTTAGGTTATTAACTTTGATATGATTTAACTGTATGTTTTGATTGTTTTGGTCATGGGATGGTTTGTGTTTTTAGGTGTACCTTATTGGGCAAGTTTTGGCTTGATTTTAGCTTGTTTAAGGAGTTAATTTGGAAGCACACGGCCTGAGACACCGTCTATCACATGATCATGTGCCACACACGGTCATTCTACATGGTCATGTGTGATTTTTTAATTTTGGTGCAGGCTTTACACGGTCTGAGACACGGGCTGAGACATGACTGTATGTCTCAAGTCAGTGAGTTACATGAGCTACCACACGACCTTCGAGATGGCCGTGTAAGCCAAGTTAGTGAGTTGCACTATTTGAGACACAGGCTGGGACATGGCCATGTGTCCCTAGTTTGAACACCCACCCGGTTTGGGTTGTGTCACTTGGCTTGGCCACACGGCCGTGTGACCCTTGTTTCCAAATTTTCAAGTTTTCCCCAAAATTTATGTTTTAATGCATTTTGATCGCCGATTGCTTTCAAACAAATTTTAGGGCCCCGTAAACCCGAATTAAGGCTTATGTGCAATTTTATTTTATTAAATGATATATGTTTACAAAATAAATTGATTACTTGTTTTAAATTATGATAAATTGTTCGTTTGGTTTTGTAACACTGGAACAATGAAAATGTGCAAGTGTGCACAATCGGAACAAGTAATAAAGTGATAAGTATGTCGAGTTATCATACCCATAGGGAGTGTTTAAGAAAATATTTATGAAATGCAATTAAAAACACTTTGGTGAAGGAAAATCTTTTGTTTTGAAAAAAAGGGTTTAATAAAACTAGATTTTAACTAAGTAAATTAACTAGGAAAATTAAAAGGTAAAAATTCCAATGCACGATTTTTGAAAAACAAGTTTAATCAATATAAAATAATTTTGTTAGTTCAATTACATTTATTAACTTAATATTATTAAAACAATGTTCATGTTGTTATGAATAAATTCACGGCAACTTGACAATTTGTTAACTTAGAGCACATATCGACTTACCAAATTAACTAATCTCTTGAACATATTACTATGCCAATTCAAACAATTAATCAATTTTAATAAGCAAGTAAAAGATTAAATGAAGTAACAATATATTCCTACATTGAAACAATTTAATCACAATAATCTTGCAAGTTATGCAAGGCTAATGTATCGTTTAATATTGTCCCTAATTTAACCCTTAACTACCTTAGAAGATTAAACATGCCCTGATTAAGTATTGTGTCAAGTACTTACAATTTCGATACGATTAATAATTAACTCATTAGTTAGCTTACAATTATAATGCAAGTATAACATAATCTTGGTTTTACATAATCAAACAATTTACCAAGACTTATAACAACACAAACATGATTTTAATAACTTAAGTAGACGAAATACAATCAACCTACCACAAATTAAATTTAAACCATGTTAATTAAATTTAGAATAATAACATAAAAAATATTCATAGACATGTTCATAACAACAACAAGGAAAGTTAAAAGATAGGAAACTAGAATCAAATCCAGTGTTTCTCTAAGCCAGACTAGTTTGCTCCTCTCCTTCTTCACTCGTTCTGTTGTTCTAAGGCTTCTATAAGCACTTGAATGTTGCTACCCAAGGTGGTTGAAAGGCTCTTTTCCAATAGGGAAATCGACAAAGTAAAATAGAAGGGAAAAATGAGAAACAAATGTAGGTTTTGGAAGGGAGAAAGTGAATAAAAGAGAGAAAGAAATGTGAATGAGAGGTATGTTGAATGAAGAGGGGAAGGGGGTATTTATAGGTGGGATTGGCTGCTAAAAATAGCAAAAAAGAAGCAGCCTTACACCCCCTTGCCTGACCACACATTGATGCAAAGTTTGAATGTTTCGAACTTTACTAAATTTAGCTTAGGGCATTTTTTAAAAGCACAAAAAGTGGAGGGGTTTGAATGGGTTTTTAAGGGAAATTAAGGGTTTTTTTTTGAAATTAATTTTATCAGCTAAATAAATTGATTGGATCAACTTATTGGGTCAGTGTTAGGATGAATTTTTTTTTATTAAATCAATCTTTAATGCTTAACACAGTGGGCCACTTTCTCCTTCAAGCTTCATATTAAATTTTAACCCAATTAAATTTTGGATAAAAAGTAAATATAAAGTTTAAAATGATCATCATTTGGACTGACCTTGGCTGGAAAAATGTTTATTCTTGCCCTCGGTATAAAAAATCACTGCACTATTCAAGCCTCCCGAGGTATTCGCCGAGCCAAATTTTACCCTTTGTGCAGATCTGTCAAAATTAAACCAACTTTGTGAAAATTCATTATAAAAATAATTAAATTCAATATGTTAATAATTTAAGTGTAAATTAATTATTTTATAATTAAAGTGTGAATTTTGACAAAATTTATTACAAAACTGCATGAATTAGAGCTCAAAAGGTTCTAAAAAAATCTATATATTTTTATGTTTCCAAACACTTCGATCCTTAGTCCAGTAACAAAGATGGGATATGGGTGATACGGTGACATTCCTTGGCAGATTTCAATCAAGCATAACTTTGATCTTATCAAGGTTTACCTTGATGCCTTATACAGAAATAACGTGACCCAAGAAATGAACTTCTCTCAGCCAAAATTCACACTTACTGAATTTGACATATAACTTGTTCTCTCGCAAGGTTCTTAACACAATCTCTAGGTGTTCTTCATGATCTTTTACACTTTTAGAGTAGATCAAAATATTATCGATAAAGATGACTACAAAACAGTCCAAATATGGTTGGAAGACTCTATTCATCAAATCCATGAATACTGCTGGTGCATTCATTCATCCAAACGACATTACTAAGAACTCATAATGTCTACAGCAAGAACAAAATGTAGGATTTGGAACATCATCACTTTTAACCTTCACTTAATAGTAGCTAGGTCGTAAGTCAATTTTGGAGAAGATGGTAGCTCCTTTTAGCTGGTTTTATCTAAGGTAGCTAATATTCGTTCTTCACAGTCACTTTGTTTAGTTGGCAGTAATCGATCCATAAGCGAAGAGTCTCATCCTTCTTTTTCATGAACAAGATTAGTGCGCCCCAAGGTGAGACACTTGGTCGAATAAATCTTTTATCCAAAAGATTTTGTAGATACTTTTTCATTTCCTTTAACTCCAATGGAACATCCTGTATAGGGCACAAGATATAGGCATAGTACCAGGTGCTACTTCAATCAAGAATTCTACCACTCGGTCTGGTGTCATGCCTAGGAGTTCTTCTGGAAATACATCAAAGTACTCCTTTACAACTGGTACTTGGCTGGTTCCATTCCTCACCTCTGTCGAATCCATGATATACACCAAATAGGTGTCTGCGTCCTTAACTATGAGTTTCCTAGTGGACATTGTTGAAATTACGGTACCCTCCATATTGGTCTGCACGCTAGACAATAAAACTTCCTTATTTTCTGTAATTAAAATATGTATGTCTCTGGCTCAACAGTCTACTATGAAATTATGCCTATTTAAGCAGTCCAGTTCGAGAATAGCACTGAACTCATGAAAACTTAGCAGCAATAAATCTTCCAAAAAGATGTGTTTGCCAAAAGTCAGTGGACAATCTCTGATTACTCTGCTAACTACTATACTTTAACAAAGAGAATTGGCCACCAACACATTTGTCTCAGAAGGGACTACCTTTAGACTCTTAACTTTCACGACCTTGATATAGATGTACAAATGGGTTGACCCAAAGTTTATTAATGCATGAAAGTCATGTCCTAAAAAGGAACATTTACCCGTGGTATCATCTGGTAAGTTTACATCTTCCTTAGCTTTCATCACATAGGCTCTAGCGAACACCCTTGAGATGGGTTTGGTGTAGTTATGCTTTGAAGTTCCCTAAACTGATCTTAACTTTCCAACTATTTCTAATCTTGCCTCTTGTTGAGTACTTTGAGCCCCACGCACAGATTGTTCTGAAACAGTATCAACTTTCAAGGGGAAGTCTCTAATCTGATGATCCAATAATCCACAAGAATAATAGGCTCCTTTTTTCTTTCCAATAGTCACCCCAATGATTTCTTCCATAGCACTTGCATACTAGACCCCTCATTATCCTAGATCCACCAGTACTTACCATTGAGATAGTCTGTCATCCACCTCGTTCTCGTTGGAAAATAGAGGGTTGAAAATCTCTCTTTGGTGCAAAGAAGCTTCTATTTTTTGATTTCTTGAAATTCTTTGAGGGTGGTAGGCTAGAGAACCCCTGCTTCATTCTTTCCTTATCCTGCCCTCTATTTCTTTCTTGAATAGTCATATCAATCTTCTGTGCCTTAGCTGTCATGGCTGCTAGACTCCGAACTTCTGATGCTACTATCAGGGGACAAATTTCATCCCTTAATGCCCATTCAAATTTATTGCACAAGGCCTTTTCGGTTTGGAACATGTCTCTCACATAATGACTTAGTCTGAGGAATTCTCGTTTATATTCATTTACCTACATTCATCCCTGTTTGAGATACAAAAACTCTTTCATCTGTTCGACATACATCGGATTCACATACTTCTCTCTGAACTTTATTAAAAAAAACTCCTAGTCTATATGTTCTTCTGGGGTTACATTTACCAACGTTTCCCACTATTGATACGCCTTTCCCTCTAATAAAGAAACAATGCATAATAAATTATCCACCGGCGTACATTTTTGCTCTACAATCACCCATCCCAAGTGAGATAGCCACTGTTCTGCTACAGTGGGGTCATCACCCTTATCCCTAAGAAATACTTTAGAACCATGCTTACACATCTCCTTCACGAGATCTCCTTTAAACTGGTTGGTGGCTGGTGTTGGAGGTGTAGAAGGTCTTACTTGTACTAGTTTGGGCTGTGTTCGTTGGGGTGGTTGAGGAACTTTGGCTATCCCTATAAATTGGTTAAACCATTGCCCCATCAATTTGAAGAAGGTATCACAAAAAGCATTTATGGCCGTATCCGAATCAGCTGTAGGACTTTGCCTTTGTGCTAAAGGTATGTGACTCTCAATTTTCTCACCCATCTCTTCTGTTGAGCTTTAAGACATATTTCTTAGCTACAAAAAAAACTTAAATAAATAAAAAATATAAAGACTAAGGCAGAGATATATCATGATGGTAGGGCATGACTTAACCTTCGATTTTTTTAGAATCGGCTAAGCTTTGATGCCAAAAAATTCTAACAACCATTATCCTGTCAAGAAGAGATGACATATATCAATCAGCCAAGCAAAGTGCCCAATGGAACGGGGCATTTCTAATATACTCAAATCATTTGGCTTAATTCAAATCTTTGAGAAATCATTTCTAAGGGTTCTTCTTTGAATTAAAGACCATTAATCTTAGTTTATTTAGTAACACGTCCTTAAAGAAAATAACAGGAATTAATAAAGGAAATATTTGAAACATACGTTGTCATTTATGGTGAATACACTTAACAAAAATGACAGGTTTGTAAACTGCGAATCAATGAAGTTTGACGTACATGTGAATAATAAAGGGAAGCTCCACATTAAGACAAAAACAATATAGTTGTGGGGTAAAAACAAAAATTAAGTACAAATGCATATATATACGCCATTTTCCAACTAGCCATGCATGATACAAAATAGACAAATGGCCCACTTGTAGACGCAGCTCTAGCGTAGTCCCCTTCTATTAATCTTCTTTTACTACTCAAAGCTTGAGAAAGAAAACTAACGGAGTAAGTTCAATTGAACTTAGTGAGTTCCAAACAGACGCAGAATGGTTATCAGGTTACTGATAGTAACCCAAAACTAAAGACAAGTTCAAAACTCAGTCATACAGACACATTATACCCAGTCGCTAGTACAGTTCTCTAGCGACAACACTTTGCCAATATAATGCATTCAGTACCCTTGGAGGGTAGATACCATCGACCTATACATTCTTCCCTCAAGCATGTATGTTTACCTATAACCTAACCTTGTGCCATCATCACACCCATATTTTAGAAATTAGAATAACGTATCAGCCATAATCATTTTGATATTCATATTCCTTGTTAAATTGAATACATGTTCTCTTGTAACGTTGGGCCATGATCTGTCAGTTCAGTTTGTAATAAAGTTGCCCTACTAGAGGCATCACAAATAATGCTTCTTTTCATATTTTCACATGTCACAGATAGTTTGGTACTCGGCTTGCACACAAGGTAGGTATTTTGACCTCGACCATGACCATGCTCACATACACATCACGGACTTACTACATACTCATTAATAGAAGACACATTGACCCATGTTCAGTAAGGACGACTTACCTTTCACACCTACATATAATAGAATTTTCATAACTCAAAGGAAACGAGAAGGAACTCACTAGAAACTTTAGGATAGAATCTACTCTATCAGTCCTTTGTCTTGATTACTCGAACCTTTTTTAGCTTCTTGAGCTAAATAAGAAACAATCATAATCATCAGACTATTCACCTACTAACTATTAATCATGCATGCACTAATGCAAAGATGTGAATTCCTTTGACAACATTCTAAGGATTTACCAAAAATTACCAATTAGCTGGTACTTATCAATGGAATTTTTTTACAAGCTTCTAAAAACTTTAATCCTTCCTTTAGTGAAGATAACTAAAAATTTTAGAGACGTATGGAAGAGCACAATGAAACAAAGGTGAAAAATGCTGGCTATAAGCATCCTTATATAGCACAGACAATAAAAAAATAAGCTTAGTGGGAAGGCCAGAGATGTCACTATCACCCTTGAAAACTAAGGCTAAACTTGCCTAACAAGATTTGAAGTCTAATCTTTTTAAGAAATGCAACTACTACCATTAATTAGTGTGGTAAAACATTACGTGTACACTTAAGCAACCAACTCAACAGGTCATTCGACTACCTAAAAATATCAAGTTGTCATCTATAGTACTCTAGTTCAATTCCAATTAAGTTTAAACTAAACTCTAATGATACTCACTAAGCTATCGTTTCCACATAAAATAATCCTATTACTCTGTGAATTAACAAGTTCGCACCGAACATCTGGAGTTGACAGATCGTATCATAAAAGAGTTTGCCAAACCCTAAATTTCGCCAACCTTAGAGTTCACAAAATGGAAAATTCTAGCAAGGCGTCCCTCACACTGGTGTACTGATGAATTCACGCAACATGCCAACTAATAGTTTAACTGATAATTCACCCCATTACTACTCTGGCTTACTCAATTATATGCCAACAACATATCAATATGATCTATGTTGGGCGGGCTGTTACACAACCCTTTGCTTTTCATAGACGGTGGGGTGAGGGGAGAGGGTGGGACGATTTTTACTTTATTTAATATTAATATAATAATATTTATTTAATATTAATATTAATATAAAACTTAAATTAATTATTATATATTTTTAAAAATATTTATGTTTTTTATATATTGTTTTAAATTTTTAGAATTAAGATCAAATTTAAACTATATGTAAATTTTGAGGTTAATGTTTTAAAATTATGACTAAATTGATATAATATGTAAACTGGGAGTTAAACTTGTTATTATACCAATTTTTAACTTCTCTTTTGTTTGTGATTTTAGCATATGTGACTAAAATGATCGAACTATGTAAGGTGAGTGCTTAAATTACTCATGTAATTGCCCTCAATTCTCAACCCCTTTAAGAATTGAAAAGTGTAATTGAGATGATTAGTTACGCTTAATTTAGTGGGACCCATCAATTACAATAATTACGAAATATGTAATTTTATATAATAACTAATAATTATACCAAAATTCAATTACTAAATAATTTTTCAAACACTACCCAAATATTATTTTAAATAATAAACCATTACATCTTAATTTAACTACTTAACGTAGGTCATATAAATCTGCTTTTTTGAATAAATATAAATATTGTAAATTAAATCTTAAAACAACTAGTGATGAAGATATTTCTAGACTCACGAACAAAAAGAATTAAGTTTTCCATTCATTTTCTTATCTAAATCAAGGTAGTAAGTATCGTATTGATAGATGTACTGTTTTTTGATTAATATTGGTATGTATTCATGACCACGACTAATCTAATTACTGTATATTCATGACATTTTTTTCATTATATAAAGTTGAGATGAGTTATTAATGGTTATTAAGTTGAAATTCTATGGTTGAAACTGAATATCGAGACAATGACTAAATTGAATAGAATAGAAAGTTGTATGACTTAACTAATATAGGGAATTTTTATGAAATTGAGCTGAATTATGTTATATTATATGATGAATTGATGTTGAATTAAGAACGATGAGATGTGAATTGAACTATGTGATGAAATTGGAAATTTGTTACCCTATTTATATGCCAGTATATTTGCTTCGGTTTATCTGATGATGCACTTATGTGTCAATATAATTAATTCAGTATATCCAATGATGTACTGAAGTGCCAGTATATTTTATTCAGTACATCCGATGATGCACTTACGTGCCAGCATGATTGCTTTAGTTTATCCAATGATGCATTATGCGTACCAGTATAATTGCTCCAGCTTGTCTGATGATGCACTATGTGTGCCAGTATCTTTCCTTCGTTTATTCAATGATACACTGTGGGGCCAGATTGTGATGTAGATTGACTAATTCGTATATCTGTCTTGAGATCCGAGTCAGGTCAATAGGATTATATAAACATGATTTGGCTAGGGTATATAGTAGATTGAAATGAAATGTTTATTGATTTGGTATAATTGCTTACATATGGATCGCGGTATTTGAAAATGATTGATTATTTATGAGCCAATAGACTTGAAAATGATTGAATTGATGAAATGAAATTGAATATGTAAATTGATGAATGTGCATATATGTGATTATATGTTTATAAATGGTGATATGAAATGATCAAATATGTATAAAGTGAAATATGTGGAAAATGGTTAGATAGGTGTTTAAAAGTAATATATGAAATAACCAAATGAATTGATCACTAGGTTTATATTACAATTTTGTATACAAATTAGTTGAACAATAGACTTGAATTGATTATTTGCATTTGAATGACATTTATGTTATATTGACTTGAATTATAGAAATACTAATGAGCTTTATTGTTCAGCATACAATTTTTCAAAACCATATCGTGCATCAAAATCGTTTTACCAAATTCATAGTGATGTGTGGAGACCTTCCAAGGTTACCACCATGTCTGGAAAAAAATGGTTTATAACTTTTATTGATGATCATTGAAGTCTAAATTATATAAACTTATTTAGCCTCTTTTTACTTAATATTTGAGCAAATTCGAGTATATTGTTAGCAAATTATATGAATTTAATTAATATTAAGACATTGAGAATAATTTTAGCAAGTTTGTAAATTTATTAGTTTTTAGAGTTAATTTTTCATAAAATTAAGTTATATTGTTACATGTATAATAATGTGCTTAATATATCGTAGAGGGACCATGGAATTGACTAACATGGGAGCAAATCAAATATCACACATGAACAAGTCATATGGACAGCTAGAACATGATTAGGTTCAAGAATTTTACCTTGACCCAGTTGAATTTGTTTGCTGAAAAGAAAATCCAAGTGTGTCATAAATTGGGTGACAAAATAGTCCATCAAGGGGAAGAGAAGCCTAAATTAGACAAGCATTAAGAGCAGCTGAAAAATCATTTTTTGGGATAGTTAATTTGAGGTCCTTATACTTGCAAAAATATCACAAATTATCCCCCAACTTCCACTACCAAAATCGACCAATCCATTCCATGAATCAGGGGAGAACCAGAAAACAAATTAACAACTTCCCAACCATGCATCCCACAATTCATGGTCGGCCATGGGAATGAGAAAATCAAGGGATTTTCATACAATGTTAAAAAATATCTCAATCTATTTTTAGCAACCCATCAAGTCCTCCATCCACTATAAATACCACCTTTCACCCTTCACTAATCTCATCCCTCATTTCACTACATTTGTAACAGCCCTTTTTCAGTGATATCAGAACAATAGTTTTTGGACCACAAATATGACAAATAAATTATTATTTTAATTTTTACAAGATTTAATTTAGGTTGTATTAAAATTTTGTTAAGAAATCTTAATGTTTAAATGGTTAATAAAGTGAAAATGACTAAATCATAAAAAAAGGGAAAAATATAGTTCACCAGTTAATTGGGCAAAATGATTATGGAAATGGAAGGCAATGGACTTATTTGGTAATTATACCAATAAATAGGATAGTGGATGTTTATGGATATGGTTTAAGTGAAATTTTGATAAAAATTAAAGGTTAAAAAGGTAATTATGTAATTATAAGCTATTAAATAAAACCAAATAGGATTCATCTTCTTCAATTTTCTTTCCACCAAATTTTGAAGAAAGAAAAACCATATTTAGGGTTTTTAGGTTCAGCTACACAAAGGTTTGCATGTAAGTGATTCTTTGTAACAGCCCGATTTTGGTCTTAGTCGAAACAGTGGTTTCAAGACCACAAATCCAAAGTTGGAGAAATTATTTTATTATTATTTTAGAGTTATATCATGTTTATATTAATGCATGAAAAATTTGGTGAATAAATTTAAGCGTTTGTGAGCTTAATTGCAAAAAAGACTAAATCATATAAAGTACAAAAGTTTTAATTTGATAGTTAGGGTGTTAAATTACCATGTATCTCAAATTGGGGGTCTTTAAAGGGCAAATAGACCCTTAGAGACAGGCTTGGCCGGCCATGAGACAAAGAAAATTTAATGGTCAAATGTTAGGTATTTGATGACATAATATGTGATAAAATAATACCCTAAAAGCCATGCCATCATCTTTTTTCCTCCATCCTTTCTTCTTGACCCAAAATATCAGCCATTAGAGGGGTTTTTGAAGTTTGAAATTTCAGCCATTTAGTCTCTCTACAAGTAAGTGATTTTGATGATTTTTCTTGATGATTTTTGCATTTTAGAACCCTTGTAGCATGAGCTTTCAAATGAGGGGACTATTTTGCAAAATAGTTGAAAGTCTAGGGTTTTACCATGAGAGTGTTCATGTTGTTTTCTGAAATTTTATGGAAAAAAATGAAACATGGTTGTGAAATAAACAACTTTTGTGAAGAGATTTCTCATGAAAACCTTAAGAAGGACCATTTTGCATAAGTTGTAAAATAGGTGATAAATGTGGGAAATAATGAGAATTGTGGGCTGCTTTTAGTATAAAAAGTGATCGTTTAGGTTTGGTTAGTGAGAAAATGTGATAAAAATTGATTTTCGAACCTAAGGGTAAAATGGTCATTTTGTGAAAGTCTAGGGGCAAAATGGTTTTTTTGCCTAATTATTAATTTTTGAGTGTCTAGAGTAATTTTCTGATGAGATGAATGAATTTCTATCATTTTAGATCAAGAATTACAAAATCCGAGCCTAGACGGGGGAAAAGCGAAACAAGTGGACAAAGCCGAGCTAGTCGTCTACATTTTGTAATCCAAGGTAAGTTGTATGTAAATAATACAACTACGTTGTTATTATATGTGTTTGAATTGATATGGCATAAATTGCTTGTTTGTGGAAATAATTATGCAAGATGAACATTGAGATAGTAGGACTCCCGTTTGAACCTTAGGGAATAAATCGAATATTCATGCCATGACATTTGGGTTAATTGTGTGCTAGTGTAAGACATGTTTGGGACATGCATCGGCCAAATTACGAGAGCAAGTGTAAGACCATGTCTGGGACATGACATCGGCATTGAGACGAGAGCTAGTGTAAGACTTGTCTGGGACATGCATCGGCCTCGAGATCTAAGCCAGTGTAAGACATGTCTGGGACATGCAACGGCTACAAAATTGTCAATGTAAGACCATGTCTGGGACATGGCATCAGCACGAATATGTGAGAGTCAGTGTAAGACCATGTCTGGGACATGGCATCGACTTGATAGATGAGCCAGTGTATGACCATGTCTGGGACATGGCATTGACATTATCTCTCTTGAGACTAATAATGTCTAACCCTAGGTTGAATAATTAAAATCTCTTTCTAATTAACACCCTAGAATTGCATTAACTCGATCTATGGATTCCCTTATTAGGTTTCACCCTAATCTGGCAAAATCTTGTTACCCTATCTCTAAGCGCGCAATCAACTCCGCTTAATTATGACAATTTTACTCTTAGACAGGGTCCATTCCTCCTTTGAATAAGAGCATTAACTTGAATCAATATTCTGGAATATTAAAACAAGAATTAAGAACACATAATAAAGAACAAGTCAAATATTTATCATACAATTCATATAATAATAACAAGATTTGTCTTAGGTTTCATTCCCCTTAGGTATTTAGGGGGTTTAGTTCATACTTATGAAAGAAAACATCTCAAAAGCATAAAGATAACAAAACATAAGAAAAGCCAAAACTCCTGAAGGAACTTGAAGGGAGATCTTCAGTCTTGATGATGAATCCGGCTTCTGAGATGGATCAATTGGCTTTTCTTGAGTAATTCCTTACTTCCTTCTCTCAGTGTGTCCCTTTAAGTGCCTCCTCAGGTGTTTAAATAGGCTTTATAATGCCTAAGAGCCCTCAAAATTGGCCTTTTCCGAATAAGACTATACTTGGGCTCGGCAGGGACACGCTCGTGTGACATGCCCGTGTGCGATTACTCCAGCCCGTGGTCAAGGCTTTTGAATAGGCACGTGCGTGTAGTCTACTCGTGTAAGTCGTGCTTCGATCCTGCCAAATGGACACGGCTGTGTGACACGCCCGTGTGAGGAAGTCCAGGCCGTGTTGATTTCCCATGTGGGTCCATTTTCTCTATTTTCGGCCCGTTTCTCGCTCTTTTACTATCCTATGCTCACCTAAGTATAAAACATGAAATTAAAGGATTAAGAGCATCGAATTCACCAAATCTAAGGAGAAACCATCCATAAATGTGCTAAGTATGGGATAAAAATATGTATAAATTATGGTTTATCAAATACCCCTACACTTAAGCGTTTGCTTGTCCTCCAACAAAATCTTCAACTCACAATCAAAATAAATTCTCCTCAATTTATAATTCCTATCAATAATATCTCAAAATAATCCATAAGTATTCATAGATTGAAAATTCAACTAAAAGTACATCAAAGTTTCAAACATTCCAAGTTGAGCATTTTATCACGAAAACATAGGTGTCTCTACTCATCTAAATGATTACCTTTGATCAAAATATCACAGAGTTTAACATCCTCACTAAAGATTCACTCAAATCACTCAAGGTGTTTAAGGACATCAATTAAAGCACTCATTAGTCAATATGAAAAGGTATTACCATAGGCTTGCTTGAAAATCAAATCTCCACCACTATATATTGAGATGATACGTCAATCAAAAAGGTCTTTAGAGGGTTGTAACGTGGCTTTGGCTAGGATGTGCAGTCACAAGCTGAAGGAAAAGGTTAGAATCAAGATTGAATTGAAAAATTACCTAGCTAGAAAAATAACTAGTCATCAATTGAATACAGGTGAGCTTCTTCTCAGAATATGGAATTAACACTCAAGCTCAAAAACGACGAATTACTACTAATATGTATTAAAGTATATATATATATATTTAAGAACAAGTCAAATAACATAGAGCTTAAGCATCACAACGAAGAATAAAACATAGCTAGGAATTAATTCAAATCAAATCTTAATAAAAATAGGGATCAAATTAGGGGATTCCAACAATAATGGGTTATGGGTTAATATTAAGGGCAAATCAATTAATGGCTTATTAGGCTTAGAAGGGGTTCACTAAGGGTTAATTATGAAGGTAGACTTTTGTGCAGTGAGTGGGTTAAACCTAAGTGCCTTTATCATCTTGACATATAAAATGAAATGGTGTGGTCTTGACATGCATAATCGAGCAAGTTCTAGAATAACAAATCAATACTGACGCACTCATAATAAAAGTGAGAATAAAAGAAATATGCTCTATAGGCTCAAGGTCTCACAAAAATTATGGCTTTTTGATGTTTAAACTAGTGAATTTCAATTTAAGGTAATACATAAACTTAGGGAAACAACCTAAAAGTTTTTTTTTTATTCTTCAAAAATCAACTTATCATGCTTGATTCCCTAATGTCTTAAAATTTAAACAATCAATGCATGAATGCCTATGTTTTTATTCAAGACATATCAATAAAAATCATAAATTAATTAAAATTCATTCTAATAGTGATATGAGTGATTCACGTGAGAATAAGACAAAATTTAGGGATTTCTAATGATGATATGAAAGACCCCCCACACTTAAGATGTACATTGCCCTTCATGTACAAAGATAGATATATTGAAATATATAGATATATAATCATAAGATAGGGAGAGAAGTGAAACTTCCTGAATGATGAATGAACTCTTTGAATTGGAGTTATGGAGAATAATCGACCAAGGCAATCATGAGAGTGGAGGAGGATACTTCGGTGGTGGTTGGGGTTCATTAGTCCATAAGTCATCCGCCACAAGAATATTATATCTGGTGGTAGCTATGGTCGTGGTCGAGCAGGACATGGTAGTCGTGGAGAACCTTTTACAGTTGCGATAATGAGCTTTGGAGCTCTTTATAACTATGATAAAATCAGGAACTTTTTAGGAGATATAAGGAATCATAATTACTCGTAATGAAATAGCCAAAACTATAAAGTAGTCAATAAAAATTATAAAAACTAAAATTAAAATAATATTAAAGGAAAATGAAATAAAAAGTACTTAAATAAGATAAAAGTGAAAATAAAAATAATAAATAAAAAGTTTTTAAACATCGTCATCGCTGGATGGTTCGCGAGGTGGTGGTGGCGATGAGATGTGAAGGTGCTGACAAATCTGGTGAAGTGTAGCATCAATGTGATCAAAACGCTAAAAACACTACTGCTCAAATTAAATAAGGTGCTCAGAGATGTCAGAGTATGAATCCACCGCATGAAATTGATGATGGATGGGTGGTGGCTGAGACGGTAGGTCCTTATGACGTGGAGGGACATTATCAGTAATGTCCTCTAGGTCCTCCTCCTCGGCAGACTCGACGAGGCAGTACTGAGGAGGGTAGGTGCCACGTCGTTTCCTGATCATCCTCATGCTTAGCATGCTCAAGATGCCTTGTGGGGACATCTGGCCGATGAGAGTGAGGGAGGATGATTGTACTGCTGTGTTGAGGAGCCCAAAGTGCCCAGCCAATCGAGTCACATAGGGCCCGATAGAGATGATGCCTCTCCTATGTCACTTCGTCTGATGGCGGATGGCGAGGGCGATGAAGTAGGCAAGGTCAAGGACGTGCCCATTCACCATGCTCCATAAGAAATAGGCGTCGTGAGTGTTGACAACACTGGTGCTATCTCGCCGTCCCGTCAGAGTGTGGGCTAAGATGGTGTGTAGGTATCGCAGGGATTGGGCAAGGGTCGATGCCTTAGAGCGGCTAGGATTATAGGTGGTCGAGGCAGGGACGAGGTCCTTCCAGCACTTTGAGGGAGAGTAGCAGATGTGGCTGTAGAGGATGTCAAGTTCATTGTCGTCCATGAACTCCTCCGTGTACAGCCCTAGTGCAATCCCGAACTTGGGTACTGTCAACTGGTGCAGTAGACCACCAAGGTGGAACTGGACCGTTCCAGGATCGTCGAAGTTGGTCATTATGGTCTGAAGATGGAACGTCAAGCAGAGTTCCAATGTGAACTCGAGATATGCCGGCTTGACGATCTCAAAGAAGAGCCACCACAGGTCAGTCGTCAGGAGGGCTCGGACCACGTCAGCCAATTGAATCTATTTAAGTGTGGTCCAGTCAATGCAGCGACCCACACCTAGGGGTCGGGCCCATAATATCTGAAATAGCTCCTCTTGGGGTCCCAAGGGAACTCAAGGAAAGGGTGACAGATCTTAGTGGTAGGATCCGAGGATGACGCTGCTCCTTTCCTCTTCTTTGAGGCGACGACAGCGGTCTTTTTACCACGTGAGGATGAAATTGTATACCTGCATTGAAAAGTTGAAGTTCAACCAATACGCCCTAAAAATAGCATCGAAAAACAAAACTAAATAGGAATATTTCATGAGACTCGCGTACTAGATGAAGAGAACAAAACTAAAACAACTAAAGCAAATATATCAAGTTATTAAAATAGGACTATGAGAATAATATGACAGGAATATCTAATGCATGAATATATGTGGGTAAACATAAAATCCATGGAAACAAGAAAAATAGATGAATGTAGTATGAAAAATGGAAATATTCTTTAATGACAAGCATGAGTATTTCTATTATTTTACTATTAATATTCACTTAAGATAGTCAAATGGATCAGAGAAATCATGAAATAGGCAAAATTTTTAAAGAAAATAGAGAGAAAATAGTAAACAAACGCAAAAGGGAGAAGCTTGGGTCATCATAAATAGTGTTGTAGGCGGCGCACGGGCGTGGCAGGTAGGGAGTGTAGAGTTGCAGCGGCTAGGGTTAGGGATTTTTGGGAAGGGGGATGATGAATAATCAGGGGTTTATATAGAGGGGCACACGGCCGTGGGGCACACCCATGTGCCCTGATTTTTTCCCTGTTTCGTGATTTTTAAATTTAGGCACGTCTGACATTCGCCACATGCCCGTGTTCCTTGGGCGTGTCGGTGCACACGGTCGTGTCTTGCTTCGTTCGCTTGTCCCACACCCATGTACATAGGTCCACTCCCGTGTTAGTTTGACAGTGTCGACCACAGGTGAATGGCTCAGGTGTGTCGCACGCCTGTGCTAAATTAACAGGTTCACCCACGGTTTTAAAACACGGGGGTGTCGAACGCTCGTGTTGTTTTGACAGTTTCATACACGGCCGTGGCGACTTATCGCATCCTGTGTTTGGGAAAAATTGTGCCCCATTTTCACACGACCGCGTCTACTCTCGTGGTGTGAGCACGGCCTAAGGCACGTCCGTGTGCCCGGCCATATGGATTAGAAGACCTGTGTTTCAATGACTAAGTTAGTGATTAGATGCTAAAGACTAAAATTTTAAAGAGGTTAACATCGTTAGTGCTCGGGTTGCCTCCCGAGAAGCGCTTATTTATAGTCTAAGCTCGACGTACCTTTCTAGTGTATGGTCATGATGGTGCGAGGAGTTTACACTCCTCATCCCTGCTATCAATTTGATCAATATAAGGTTTAAGACGAGTACTGTTTACCTTAAAAGTGCCGAATTCAGGATGAATTACCTCGACTGTACCATATGGGAAAATATTAAGTACCATAAGAGGGATTACTCCGTTAGGTTTAGAAGTGGCAATGCGAGGGTCTGCTGCATGTAGTAGTACTTTGTCTCCAACCTTATGTTGATTTGGTGTGCCATTGAGCTCGTCATGGCTTGGTTTTGGTTTATCTCGGTCTATGTGTCCGCCATTCATCTAGTTCTTCGATTTGTAGCCTTTGTTATTCATAGATAGGTCCTTTGTTGTTGTTTGAACACGGCTCATATGCGCTCTTCGAACCTATTTTTTGCACAGAGGGTTTCACCACATGATCAGTACCAGTAGTATGATTTATGCAATCGCCCTCGATTTTTGATGTGTTACTCGTATTACGAGCTTGAAGGGTGATTGTTTCGTCTCCCACACAAAGTGTGAGTTCACCTATACCAACATCAATAATGGTTCTAGCAGTCGCTAAAAAGGGTCGTCCTAAAATCAAAGGTGCGTTACTATCCTCTTCTATGTCTAGAACAATAAAGTCTACTGGGTATATAAATTTATCGATCTTAACAAGAACATCTTCAATGATACCCCTAGGAAATCTAATGGTTTTATTAGCTAATTGAATGCTCATCCTAGGTTGTTTGGGTTTCCTAAGACCTAGCTATTTAAAAATTTTATAAGGCATAACATTAGTGCTTGCCCCTAAGTCAGCCAATGCATTATGAACATCTAAACTACCAATTAAACGAGGAATCGTAAAAATCCCTGGATCTTTCAATTTCCTGGGTAGCTTATTCTGTAAAATGGCTGAGCAAATTGCATTCAACTCCACATGCGAGCCTCATCCAACTTTCGTTTGTTTGTTAGAAGCTCCCTTAAAAATTTGATTGTGTTTGGCATCTGCGAGATAGCTTCGATAAACGTAAGTTAATATGTAATTTATTTAATAGTTTAAGGAATTTACCGAATTGTTCATCTGTACAGTCATTTCTTGTCGCATTGGGGTATGGCACCCGTGGTTTGTACTATTTACTTACCATTTTTTTCTCACTGTGGACTGCCTCACCTTTATCTTGACTTACCACAATGCCTTGCCTCAGTTCTGATGCAGGCTTAACTAACCCTTCCTTTTCTTGAGTGGTAATCACATTGAGTAGTTCCCTTGGGTTAGATTCTGTGTTACTCGGTAAACTACCTTGTGGTCATTCAAAAATTAGTTTTATGAGTTGGCCTATCTGAGTTTCGAGCCTTTAGATTGACGCTTGTTTATTCTTAAGGGCTGTCTCGGTATTCTGGAAACGAGTTTCTGACATTGAGATGAATTTTGTTAGCATCTCCTTAAGGTTCGGCTTTTTTTCCTGCTAGTAAGGTGGTTGTTGAAAACCTGGAGGATGTTGTGGCCTTTGATTTCCTTGACCGCCCCACGAGAAATTGGGATGGTTCCTCCAACCTGCATTATAAGTGTTACTATATAGGTTATTTTGGGGTCTAGAGTTATTTTTATCCATATATTGGACTTGTCCCTCCTCGATGCTAGGGTTGAAGGGTTGATATTCTGTGCATGCTCCTCCTCCATTTGAATCATACCTCATCACTGGATGTACCTGAGTAGAACCACACAACCCGTCAATCTTTTTATTTAAGAGTTCTACTTGGTTAGATAGCATAGTAACTACATCGAGGTTGAAAACACTGACTGCTTTTGTCGGCATTGTCCTCATAACTTGCCACTGATAGTTATTTAGTGACATCTCCTTAATAAATTCGTAAGTCACCTCAGGTGTTTTGTTATTCAAAGTTCCACCGGTGGCTGCGTCGATGAGTTGCCTCGTTGAGGGGTTCACACCGTTATAAAACGTTTGAACCTGTAGCCAAAGTGGTAACCCATGGTGAGGGCATCTTCTCAAAAGATCCTTGTATCTCTCCCATGCATCAAAGAGTGTTTCTAGATCCATCTTCACAAAGGAAGAAATGTCATTCCTCAACTTAGCCATTTTAGCCGGAGGAAAGTATTTAAGTAAAAACTTTTCGGTCATTTGTTCCCAAGTAGTGATTGACCCTCGTGGTAACGAGTGCAACCATTGTTTAGCTTTGTTCCTCAATGAAAAGGGAAGCAACCGAAGGCGAATGGCGTCATTAGAAACGCCATTGATCTTAAAAGTATTGCAAAACTCCAAAAAATTTGCCGAGTGATTGTTTGGATCCTCATCCTGCAAATCATCAAACTGAACAAACTATTGTATCATTTGAATTGTCTTAGGTTTTAGTTGAAAATTATTTGCAGCAATAGCAGGTCTAACTATACTTGACTCAGCCTGTTAAATTAGGTTTAGCATAATCATACATAATGCGTGGAGCAGGATTCTGATTTACTGGATCAATAGCAATCACAGGAGGTAACGAATTTTCTTGATTTTCAGCCATCTCCTCAGTTGTGGTGGAAGTATCATCCTTTTACTCTTTCTCTGTGTATTGTAGGCTTCGCCTGATTTCTCTTCAGTTTCTGCGAACTGTACGATCGATCTCACTATCAAATAGTAATGGTCCCAACGGGTTTCTTCTAGTCATACACTATAAAAACCTGCCAGGAACGAAAAGAAAAATTAGAAAAGAAAATAAAAATTTAAATTGCAAATAAAAGTAAAATGGCTAAAGTAATAAAAATCGAGTGTTCCTAATATCCTAGTTCCCCGACAACAGCGCCAAAAACTTGGTACGTGATATTTGCGATATCTTTTAAAGATTTATGAATGAGTCGTTCTTGAAACTAACTTTTTATCAAGATTAAGGCAAGTGTACCTATCAAACAGTAGTATAGTTCAGCAAGACCGGATTGTCGAACCCAAAGGAACCACAAGTACTAGTATTTACTTCCTTTTTATTATCTAGCCTAAAAATTAAGAGGTTTGGTTATCTAAACTAATTACTAAACTAAGAATGCACAGAAATAAAATCTGGGAAAATACTTTTTAGAAAATTCGATTGATTAAGACAATACCTAAGGAAAAATCCACCTAGATTTCACTTGTTATTTGACTCTGAATCAAACGATTTATTCATTTGACTAGATCCGTAGAAATCCCTAAGTTATATTATTATCTCTCTTGAGACTAATAACATCTAACCTTAGGTTGAATAATTGAAATCTCTTTCTAATTAACACCCCAAAATTGCATTAACTCGATCTATGGATTCCCTTATTAGGTTTCACCCTAATCCGATAAAATCTTGTCATCCTATCTCTATGCATGCAATCAACTCCCCTTAATTATGACAATTTTACTTTTAAACAAGGTCTATTCCTTCTCTGAATAAGAGCATTAACTTGAATCAATATCCTGGAATATTAAAACAAGAATTAAGAACACATAATTAAGAACGAGTCAAATATTTATTATACAATTCAGATAATAATAACAAGATCTATCTTAGGTTTCATTCCCCTTAGGTATTTAGGGGGTTTAATTCATACTTATGAAAGAAAACATCGCAAAAGCATAAAGATAACAAAACATAAGAAAACCCAAAACTCCTGAAGGAACTTGAAGGGAGATCTTCAGTCTTGATGATGAATCCGGCTTCGAAGATGGATCAATCGGCTTTCCTTGAGTAATTCCTTGCTTCCTCCTCTCTATGTGTCCCTTCTAAGTGCCTCCTCAGGTGTTTAAATAGGCTTTAGAATGCCTAAAAGCCTTCAAAATTGGCCTTTTCCGAATAGGACTATACTTGGGCTCGGCAGGGACACGTGTGACAGCCCTAAAGTGACCCTAGTAGGAAAGCGATTTCGGGACCGCTAAACCGAGTCACTAAATTATTTGAATATGATATTTATTGTCTAAAATAAATGTGTGAAAATTTTAAGCTTCGATTTAGTAAATTGCATGTGAATTTAGTCAATAGGACTTATGTGTGACACTTTTGAAATGTGATAGATCAAAACATAAGGACCTATTAGTGCATGTTGAAAAAGGGGGGACTTGCATGTCAATTTCCCCCCCCCCCCCATCTAGTAGTGGCCGGCCATGACATTAGGGTGGACAAAGGATGATGGGCAAAACATGTCATAGACATGTTATGTTGGTGCATCATGGGAGGAAACAATAAAATAAAGTTAGTAATAAAGAAATGGAAAAAAAAAAAGAAAGGAGAAAGAAAATGATGAAAACAAAAGAAAAAAAAATGTGTCCATCGTTTTTTCATTCTTCTTGACCGAAAATTCAAAAGAAAGAAGGGAGGAAATGTTGAAGAGATTTGGCCATACTTGTAGCTAGGTGAAGGTAAGTTTGATGTTGTGCCATGAGATTCATGCATGTTTTTTTTGTTAGCTTGAGTTCTAACTAGCCCATGGTTGAAATCTTTACTATGTCATGGAGATGATATTCGGCTAAGGTGGATTTGTGTTGATGTTATTTGCATGCTAAAAGTGAAGCTTGTAATGATGCATGTGATGGTGGATTGATGACTCTTGAATCTCCTTTTAGCATCCTTGAGTGAGACATTAAGTTCCTTGTTCAACCATGACCAAAATTGAAATGGTATGGTGTTGTAATGCATTCGGCCATGGTAGGAAGTAGAAGAGAAATATGTTGTTGTTCACGTTATTGGATGAGAAATGGTAGTAAGGTGAAGTGCAAATGCTAGTGTTTGATTTACTAGTGTATATGTGTGTATTAGCCAAGTTTTGAACTTGAAACAAAATGGTGTTTAGTCAATACAAGTGACCATACTTGTAGAATGTATTAAGTGTTGCAATCGGCCCCAACATAGACATGTATGTTCGGCCACATGAATGAGTACATGAGTTGATGTGTATGTTCGCCATAGGTAGCCTATTGATGGCTTTAGCTTGACTTAGAAAATTCGACTAAGGGAAATATTAGCTAGTATGTTAACTTCGATTAGTGATTTCGTACATATGTGACTCTAATGTCTAATGTATATATGGGCTAAGTACCTTGAGCTTCTCTTTTGATGTTCGAATGAATTGTATTAAATTGCTTGATGTGATTAAAATGCATATGATCATTGTGTATTTGAGCTAAAAGGTGGCCATATGACCTATCAAACTCCTTGTCATATTCGGCCATAAGCTAGCAAAATGAGACTTTAATAAGTTAAATTTGTTTGAATTAGCTCAAGAGCTTAGAGGACCACAGTTGGATAAGGGAAAGGAAAAAGTGATCGAATAGCCGTTGAAGCCGTTCGACAACATCCGAGGTAAGTTTTGAGTAACGGAACTTAGATTATGATTTGATTAGATCATGTTTTAAGCAAATCAAAATCATGCTCTTTATGTGTGTGGCTATTGAGCGAAATTGCAAGTGTGATAAGTACCTTGTGTTAGAGTTTTGCTAACGAAAATGAAATCTGAATGTGTCATGATTTATTGATAAATGTGCATGGTTATTCAAATGATGTCGGGCTAAGTCCAGAAGGCTTTGTGCTAAGTGACTAAATCCGGACTAAGATCCGAAGGCATTTGTGCGAGTTACTAATTAGGGCTAAGCCGAAGGCATTGTCGAGTTACTAAATCCGGGTTAAGTCCCGAAGGCATTTGTGCGAGTTACTATAACCGGGCTATGTCTCGAAGGCATTTGAATGAGTAGCTATATCCGGTTAAATTTCGAAGGTACGTGATTCGGGAATGATTGATCTTGCTGTAAAAATTTCAGCTAATACGCTTGTAGAATCCCAACAATGAGGTATGTTTCGTATGTGCTTTGAATTAGTTGAGCCCTTACAAATAAGTATTCGCTTAGTTGATAAATGAGCTACCGGCCTTTGGCTAAGTTGATCTTTGTGTATGAATATAAGGGTTGGTAATGTGAAGTAAGTATGATATTGAGAATTTGTGCTTATGAAATTATCTGTTTAGCTACATGAATGCTATACTTTGGTTGTGTCTAAATTCATAACTCAACTTACTAAGCATTAAATGCTTACTCCGTTTCTTTGATCCTCTGTTTTATAGATTTTGGTTAAATCACTATTGGACTCGGGATTTTGAAGTTGAAGTCGCCCACACTATCAAAGCTCCTTTTGGTATACTTTTGGTTGAACTTTGAAATGGCATGTATAGGACTACCCTTCTTGTTATTGGTCACATACCCCTTTGGTTTTGTATAAATTTGGATAGCCATGCGAAAATGGCTTATATACACTTTGGGCATGGAATTATAATCATTTGTATGTTGATCATTAAGAGGTATGGAAATGTTTGGAAACGATTAGCCATTGGGATGGTTAATCATGATCATATTTTGTGTTATATATGTAAAAGGGCTAGTTGAATCATGGAAACTATGAAATAGGTAAAGCCTACCTTAAAGACAGATGCTGACAGCTACAGTGACGTGGATGTGAAAAATCACTAAAAATAGTAGGAATGGAATTAAATAGTGAATAAATTATGTAAACGAACCTTGATGATTCTATTTTCATAGGAAAGTAACGAAACTATCATATGAACAGTATGTTAAGAGATATTTAAATTTTCGTGAGACAGGGCCAGAACGGCTTCTGGAGTCCCTGTTCCGACTTTGGAAATTCATTATAAATTGACCAGAGATAATTAGAAGTCATGCCATATATGTACAGATTCCTTTTCGAGTCTAGTTTCTGTAGAAACAAACGAAATCAGTATTGAAGCCCTGTACAGGGAGATATCCAAGTCGTAATGCGAAAAGGTCAGTGTAGTCGATCCCTAGAACATGGGGGACTTTAACTAATAAACTGTACTAATTGGCCCAACCAAAAATTCTAGAAAAAAAGTTGTAGATGCATATATGAGTCTAGTTTCAGGGAAAAATCACAAAACTGATTTTTGAGTTTTGGAGCTCAAGATATGATTTTTAAGGTGACAGTGACACAGTTAGCCTGCTGTCTGGAAATTTTTAAAATGAACTGTGCAAGTAAGTGGATTAAGCCCGTTAACCCCTCGTGTCCGACTCCAGCAATGGTCTCGGGTACGGGGTGTTACAACACGCCCGTGTAACAAGCCCGTGTGCGATTACTCCAGCCCGTGGTCAAGGCTGTTGAATAGGCATGGGCATGTAGTCTACCCATGTAAGTCCTGCTTCGATCCTGCCAAATGAACACGACCATGTGACACGCCGGTGTGAGGAAGTCCAGGTCGTGTTGATTTCCCATATGGGTTCATTTTGTCCATTTTCGGCCCGTTTCTCGTTCTTTTTACTCTCCTATGCTCACCTAAGTATAAAACATGAAATTAAAGGATTAGGAGCATCAATTCACCAAATCTATGGAGAAACCATCCATAAATGTGCTAAGCATGGGATAAAAATATGTATAAATTACGGTTTATCAGAATGTATGTATTTATATGAGGTAACACCTCGTATCCCGTCTCGGCGTAGGACTTGGGTGTAGGGTATTACATTTAGTGGTATCAGAGCTATGGTTTAGTCAGTTCTAGGACTAACCTACCGTGAGTACGAGTCTATCTATAAATGCCATAATTGTATATTAATAGGGTGACGATTCCTGACAAGATAAATTGTGTTTTATTTATATAGTACATGGATTCGGACATAGCTACGGCGGATGATGTGGAAAGTAATGCGCTGGCTTCTACTGAAGGGACCGCGCCAGTAGACAGTGAGCCCGTGACACTAAGTCAAGGCGGAAGGGCTAGAGAGGCTTGCCTCCACATGATGGATGCTTGGTACACAGAGTTTGTTCGTGCGAATCCAAACACTCCACCTCCCCCACCTCCCCCAATTCCTCAACTCGTTCATATAGCTCCTCATGGGGCAGAGATGGCTAGGAGAGAGAAACCTCCAGTGGATAGAATTAGAGAGCAAAGGGTAGAGGAATTCTGGGTGAATATTGATGATGACTCGAAGAGAGAAAAGTTTTGGCTAGAAAATATCATTAGGGTATTTGATAAGCTATCATGCACACTCGAAGAGTGCATGAAGTGTGTCGTGTCACTCCTGCGAGACTTAGCTTACCAATATGGAATACCCTTGTGTCGGTTGTACCAAGGGAAATGATTACATGGGAGTTTTTCCAAGAGGAAATCTGGAAGAAGTATATCAGTCAAAGGTTTATAGATCAGAAGAGAAAGGAATTTCTAGAATTGAAACAAGGCCGAAAGACAATAACAGAGTATGAGTGTGAGTACGTGAGGCTCAACAAATACGCTAGGGAGTGCATGTCTACCGAAGCCATCATGTGCAAGAGATTAAAGGACGGATTGAATGAAGACATCCGATTGTTAGTTGGCATCTTAGAATTGAGAGAATTCATGGTGCTCGTGGAGAGAGCATGTAAGGCCGAGGAATTGGCCAAAGAGAAGAGAAAATCTGATATTGAATCTTGAGACTCAAGGAAAAGATAGGTGGGGAAATCACTTCAAACTTCATCTAAGAGATCGAGGGAATTCACTACCCGATCAAATGTTTCAGGGGGATTCTCAAGTAAAAACAAGAACAAGCAGTACATGACATCTAAAGCTCAACCCACTTCCATCGCAAGTGTTGGTAGTGCTCGCCCAAATAGGCCGGAGTGTTCGTAGTGTGGTAGGCATCATTTCAGCTAGTGTCAAGGAAATGAGAGAGGCTGTTTTAATTGTGGGTCATTGGACCATTTTATTCGTAACTATCCCGAGTTGGATGAGAAAGAGAAAATGCCAGAGGTGAGGGCGAGTAGTGCTCTTTCGAGGGGTAGACCACAAAAGAACCCGGGCAGTAGGGCTAGCAGTATAGGTGCCCTTAAAGATTTAGCTGTGAGGTTCGAGGGCTGTGCGCCTGCAAGGACTTATGCCATACGTGCCCGTGAAGAGGTAGAGTCTCCCGATGTGATCACGGGTACCTTTTCTATCCACGTTATTTCTGTTGTTGCTTTAATTGATCTGTGGTCTACCCATTCTTATGTTTGTATGAAATTAGTGCCTAGTTTGAAAATTTCAATCGAGTTTACAGAATTTGTAGTAAAGGTGTCAAATCCATTAGGCAAGCATGTGTTAGTTGACAAAATATGTAGAGATTGTCCTTTGACAATTAGAGGTCATCATTTTTCGGCTAACTTAATGTTATTACTGTCTAATGAATTTGATGTAATCCTTAGGATGAATTGGTTGACTTCTCATGGGGTTGTAATGGATTGTGGACGAAAAGTTATTGAGTTGAAATGTGAAGACGGGAATGTTCTTCGGGTTGAACCAGGTGAATTGGGTGGATTGCCTGAAGTGATATCATTTATGATAGCAGAAAGATATTTAAGAAAAGGGTGCGAGGCTTACCTCACCTTTGTATTGAATACTCAAGCATCTGAATTGAAGATCGAGTTAGTTCCGATGGTATGTGAGTTCACGGACGTATATCCAGAGGAATTGCCCAGATTGTCTCCAGTGAGGGAAGTGGAGTTTGGTATCGAGTTAGTCCCTGGTACGAAACCTATCTCAATTGCTCCGTATAGAATGATTCCAACGAAGCTAAAGGATTTGAAGACTCAATTACAAGAGTTAACGGATCAAGGTTTTGCAAGACCGAGCTTTTCACCGTGGGGTGCTCTGGTACTTTTTGTGAAAAAGAAAGATGGGTCGATGAGATTGTGCATAGACTACAGACAGATCAACAAAGTGACTATGAAAAACAAGTATCCCTTGCATAGGATCAATGATCTGTTCAATCAGTTAAAGGGAGCCACCGTGTTTTCTAAGATAGATTTAAGGTCAGGCTACTACCAATTAAGGGTTAAGGAGCAAGACGTACATAAAACTGTTTTTCGGAAGAGGTACGACCATTATGAGTTCCTTGTCATGCCGTTTGGTTTAATGAATGCCCCTGTAGTATTTATGGACTTAATAAACTGCATTTTCTGACCATATTTGGATAGGTTTGTCGTCATTTTTATTGACGACATATTGATTTATTCGCGTGATGAAAGCGAGCACCCGAAGCAATTGAGAATAGTTCTGCAAACCTTGAGAGATAAGCAGCTTTATGCTAAGTTCAGTAAGAGCAAATTTTGGCTATGAGAGGTAGGATTCTTAGGACACATTGTGTCGGGAGGCAGGGTTAGAGTTGACCCGAGTAAGTTCTCGGCTATCGTTGAGTGGAAATCGCTGAGGAATATGATAGAGATTCGAATTTAGCTGGGTACTACAGAAGATTCGTGAATGGATTCTCTATGATAGCTACTCCGATGACAAGGTTGTTGCAAAAGGATGTCATGTTTGAATGGACAGAGGAGTGCCAACAAAGTTTTGAGAAATTAAAGGCTTTGTTGACCGAAGCTCTAGTTTTAGTGCAACCGAAACCGGGAAAGGAGTTTGTGGGGTATAGTGATGCATCCTTGAACGACTTAGGATGTGTGATCATGCAAGAAGGCAAGGTTATAGCCTATGCTTTGAGATAGCTTAAGCCACACGAGAGAAATTACCCGACCCACGATTTGGAGCTAACAGCTATAATATTCGCATTAAATATTTAGAGACACCATTTGTATGGCGAGAGATGTCGGGTATTCACTAGACATAAGAGTCTAAAGTATTTGATGACTCAAAAGGAGCTAAATTTACGGCAACGGTGGTGGTTAGAGTTGATAAAGGATTATGAGTTGATTATCGACTACCATCCAGGAAAGGCGAAAGTTGTCGCCAATGCATTGAGTAGAAAATCCTTATTTTTTTTGAGAGCAATGAATGCCCAATTGGGCTTGTCAGAGGATGGTTTGGTTCTAGCAGAGTTAAAGGCTAGACTGACGTTTCTTCAAGAAATTTGGGAAGCTCAGAATAACGATAGTGAATTGCAAGCCAAGAGAACTTAGTGTGAGTCAGGTATTGAAGCAGAATTTCGTATTGGTACCGATGATTGTTTGATGTACTGAGACATAATTTGTGTACCCAAGGATAATGAGCTCATCCAAAAGATTTTACGAGAGGCACATAAGGGTTGTTTGTCTATCCATCCGGGTAGTGTGAAAATGTAGAATGACTTGAAGAAAATGTATTGGTGGTCAAGAATGAAAAGAGACATTTTTGAGTTTGTTTCTAAGTGCCTAATTTGTCAACAAGTGAAAGCTAAACACCAAGTACCTTCGGGTTTACTTCAGCCTATCATGGTTCTCGAGTGGAAATGGGACCTAGTAACCATGGATTTTGTGTCAAGGTTGCCTTTGACGCCAAGGAGAAAGGATTCAGTGTGGGTTGTTGTTGATAGATTTACTAAGTCGGCACATTTTATATCAAGGCATACTGACTATTCCCTTGAGAAATTGGCCAATGTTTATGGTTCTGAGGTAGTAAGACTTCATGAAGTGGCCTTATCGATTATTTCGGATAGAGATCCAAGGTTTACCTCGCGATTTTAGAGGAAGTTGCAAGAGGTATTGGGAACGAAATTGAATTTTAGCAAGGCTTTTCATCCGGAAATCGACGGTCAGTCAAAGAGAGTAATTCAGATATTAGAGGACATGTTACGGTGTTGTGTTCTCGAGTTTCAAGGTAGTTGGGAGAGGTATCTACCACTGGTCAAATTCGTCTACAACAATAGTTATTAGTCAAGTTTGAAAATGACACCTTATGAGGCTTTGTATGGGTGTAAGTGCCGAACCCCTTTATATTGGACCAAGCTGAGAGAGAATCAGATTCACGGGGTCGACTTAGTCAAAGAAACTAAAGAAAAGATCAAAGTGATTTGCGATTGTATAAGGGCCGCATCAGATAGATAGAAATCCTACGAGGATTTGAAACAAAAAGAGATCGAGTTTCAAGTCAGGGATAAAGTGTTTTTGAAAGTATCCCCGTGGAATAAAGTCCTTAAATTCGGTAGAAAAGGCAAGTTGAGTCCACGGTTTATTAGACTTTATGAGGTGACCCAGAGAATTGGGCCTGTAGCATACCGATTAGCCTTGCCTTGTGAGTTAGAGAAAATTCATGACGTATTTCATGTATCGATGTTGTGCCACTATTGATCTGACCGTTCACATGTGATTCACCGAAAGAAATTGAAATAAGCCCGGATATGACCTATGGTGAAGAACCGATTAAAATTTTGGATCGAGAGGTCAAGAAGTTGAGGAATAAAAGTGTAGCACTCGTAAAGGTTTTGTGGCATAGACACGGAGTCGGGGAAGCCACGACGGAACCCGAAGAGACTATGAGAGATCAATACCCAAACTTGTTCATCGGTAAGATTTTTGGGGACGAAAACCCTAAGGGAGAGAATTGTATCAGCCCGATTTTGGGCTTAGTTGGAACAGTGGTTTTGAGACCACCAATCTGAAGTCGGAGAATATATTTTATTATTATTTTAGAGTTATAGGATGTTTATATTAATGCATGAAAAATTTGGTGAAGAAATTTTAGCGTTTGTGAACTTAATTACGAAAAAGGACTAAATCGCGTAAAGTGCAAAAGCTTTAATTTGATAGTTAGGGTGTTAAATTGCCATGTATCTCAAATTGGGAGTCTTTAAAGGGAAAATAGACCCTTAAAGAGAGGCTTGGCCAGCCATTAGAAAAAGAAAATTTAATGGTCGAATGTTAGGTATTTGATGACATAATATGTGATAAAATAATACCCTAAAAGCCTAGCCATTATCTTTTTTCCTCCATCCTTTCTTCTTGACCAAAAATATTAGCCATTAGAGGGGTTTTTGAAGCTTGAAATTATAACATCCCATAATAAGGCCTAGTCGGAATAGTGGTTTTGGGACCACAAATCTGACGTTAAAATAATTATTTCATGATAATTATGAGGTCTAAAATATGGATGTGTTAAAGTTTCATGAAGAAATTCTATGTGTAAGGTGTCTAATTGCAAATTAAGGACCAAATTGAATAAGTTGCAAAACTTGGGTTCTAGAAGCAATTTGTATGAAATTGCTTTAGAATATTAATTAGAGGTCCTTAAAGATCAATTTGCCCAATTTCTAAGTTTTCGGACAAAAATAGGCATGCATGGAAAATTTGGAAAGGTTAATAAGGAAGGGCATTTTCATCATTTGGTTAATTAATGAAATAAAAAGGGAAAATCAAGCAAAAATTCACTTATTTTCTTCTCCATGCTGTCAAATTTGAAAGAGTCTCCATAGCTAGGGCTTTCCAACATTTCAAGCTCAATAGTAAGTGTTCCCTAGCCCCGTTTTTAATGTTCTTTGTATTTTTGAAACCTCGTAGCATACTCTATCCATTTCTTCCCATATTTCAAGCTAGGGTTCATGTTAGAAATTTGACCCATGCATGAGATGGTTGTTCTTTGATGATTTATGGAAGGTTATGAAAGTTAGATGTTACATAAACATCTTTTGCTAGGTGATTTTTCATGAAAACACCAAGAAGGGACCTAATTGAAAAAGGTATAAAATGTGAAGTGGAAGAAAATGTGGGCTACTATAGGCAAGAAAAAACATTCGGCTAAGCTTGGGTAATTTAGAAATTTCATGCATTTTATTAAATGAGCCTTAGGACTAAATTGTAAAAGTTTGGAAGGTTAGAGGCAAATTGGTCATTTTGCCCGGGGGTGAGTCTTAAGCCAAAAACGAACAATGTGAGGTATTAATAATTTATTTTTACTGATATAGACCCCGAGGAATCAATTTCAAAGGTCGACCATGGAAAATGAAAGGTTTCAAAATAATCGAGACACGAATCCGAAACGACTACCAGATAAGTTCGTATAACCCGAGGTAAACTCTTAATATTCTTAAATATGTATGTTCATAAAATTTAGATATTCATTGCATGAAAATCCTTGAAATGTGGTGGTGTAATTGAAAAGGATGATAATGTCTCGGTTGAAATAGAAAGGGAAATCTGATGGATAAATTATGGCTTACATGACATGAGATCCTGCATGTGTTGCAGAAAACAATTTAGCCCGGACGGGTAATTCGATGATCTTAAAATAGAAAGGATCTTGCCTAGACGGGTGTTACTTGAGTGATCGAGCCTCTCGAAGAATATGGGTGCAATAAGGATTTAGCCCGGACGGGTAATCTGATTGAGGACTGAATTTAGCCTGGACTGGCAATTCAGATCCAAGCTTATGAGAGCAATTGTTGTAAAAAGGGATTTAGCCTGGACTGGTAATCCGGACATTGTTCTATGAGTTATTACTATGAGGGATTTAGCTTGGACTAGTAATCCCACTATAAGATGTAAGGTTCGCGGGAGTGCATTCTTGAGATGATCACTTGTATGACTTGATGGTTATTGGGCTATCCATCGAGATTTATAAGAAATTCAGGGGGATTAACATGAGAAATAAAAAATGGAAATATTGAATTGATAAGCTAATCGAAGACTAATGACATAATGTATTGTTATGAGACTAACTTGATGATTGAGTGCATGTGATAGGGAGACTATTTCATGCTTGTTGAAATTATTGCTTAAATATGGTTGTATGCTAATTAACCGGTAAGTTTACTTTCTAGTTATCCGGACTTTCTAAGCATATAAATGCTTACCCCCTTATCTTTTCCCTGTCTTATAGAGCTCGTGGACTCGTGAAGATTGGAAGACGGTTGGAGAATCAACACACTATCGTCTTGTCCCGCTTTGGTATATAGATACTTTTATTTTGTTTAATGGCATATATAGGGCTTTTGGTTATTTTGTTATATGTGTCATTTGGCTAGCCAATGTAAGGGTTTAAATGGTATACTTATTCTTTTGTATATTGCCATGAGATGTGGCTCATATTGATGTAGGTTGTAAACCTACTAATGATGCATGTTTATGTTTAAATGATTCATGAGATATGGTGACGAAGTTTATCATGAATGGATGCTTGAAATGGACTTAATAATCTAAGAGTGGTCATAGCATACAATGTATATGGTTATAATATGGCCTAAGTGTAAAATATAAAATGTGTTATGTTAATCCCTCATACAGAAAGGACAATTTAGCATATACTAAGCTGATTAGATGATGCTAACATGCAATGAGGAATACCAAGGTTGTTTAAGAGTATAATGAGGCCGTGTTAAATACCATTGAAGTCTTTAAGTGTGTATGGATAATAGAGGGTGACCAAAGGCTTGGAAAATAGCCTTAAAAAGGTCTACACGGGTAGACACATGGGCATGTTTCTAGGCCATGTATGACACACGGTCAGCTCCATGGGCTTGTTACCTAGCCGTGTGTTCCCTACACCTACAATTTTAGGTCAGTTTGCATAGTAGTAAACACATGGGTGGAGACACAGCCGTGTGTCTCACCGTGTGGAGGACACAGCCTAGCACATAGGCGTGTGCCTCAAAATGAGTGATGACGTCATAAATAGAATGTCTGGGTTTTTGGACACGGAAAACGACACAAGCGTGTCTAGGCTATGTGAGGGACATGGGCCAGGGACACGGGTGTGTGCTTAGCCATGTGAAAACCCCTGCAGGTTCGAAATGAAAATTAAATTCAAATAATTCAACACGGTTGAGGGACACGGGCATGTCCCTGTGCACACGGGAGTGTGCTTTGCCTTCATACGGGCTTGTGAGCCATAACCCTAGGAATTTTACTAAAGTTTTTATAGTTCTCAGTTTAGTCCTAGATCGATTTTAATGTATGTTTTGGACCTTATAGGTCCATAATAGAGACATTATGATGTTGTTTGATTGGTTTTAAATTAGAATGAAATTTTATAACCCATATTTTTTGAAATGTCTGAGTATGTGTCTGATAACGCCTCGTTCTTTGTCCTGGTCTCAGGTACGGGTAAAGGGTGCTACATTTAGTGGTATCAGAGCTATGATTTAGTCGGTTCTAGGACTAACGTAACATGTATTGAGTATAGCTATACATGCCATTACACAAGTTATGATAGAGTGACATCTCCTAACTGTTTTTAATTGTATTTGATTGTAGTAAATGTCTTCCAATCAAGCTTAAGATGAGTCCGAAGGAACCAAGAGCCATGCTCCAATTTCCGTTCAGTGAGCTACTACTACTAGTAGTAGACGGCCTATGTATGAAGGCTGGGAAGAGGCAAGAGCTGCCTTCTTCGAGATGATGGATTAATGGTTTGAGGATTACTTGAGAAACTGCCCCAATATACCACGACCTCCTCCACCCCTGCTCGGCCTAAGGGAGAAGTGCCACAAGGTATGGCACCTGTGAGAATTGGTGAGGCCCTAGTGGATAAACTTAGAAAATATGAGGCTGAAGAGTTTAGGGTTAGGGTCAAGGATGATGTGAAACGAGCTAAGTTCTAGCTCGAGAACACTGTGCAAATTCTGGATGAATTGTCATGTACACCCGAGGAAAGCTTGAAGTGTGTTGTATCTCTTCTGAAAGATACAACATACCATTGGTGGGAGATGGTATCCTCAGTGGTACCTATAGCAGCTTAATTTTGGGGCTAGTAGGAATAGTGATCTCAAAACCACAAAACCAAGTTCGAGGAAATTATTTTAAATATCATTTTATGTATTGTAGCATGATTTAAGTACATGAAAATTTTGGTGAATTAATTTTAGCAATTTCTTGCCTAATTGTGAAAAAGGACTAAATCGCTTAAAGTGCAAAAGTCCTATTTTGTTAGATAAGAGTGTCAATTAGCTAAAGAACCTAAATTGGGGGCCTTAAAGAGCAATTAGACCCTTAGAGAATAGGGTGGCTGGCCATGGGGCGACAAATTGATGGGAAAGTCAAAATTAGGTGGAGTTTTGGTCACCAATTTTGACTAGTTTTAAATAAAATAAAACAAAAAAGGGCATCCTTTTATTTCTTTTTCTTCAACCGAATTTCATCTTCAAAAGGGGGTTTGAGAGTTCAAAATATCAGCCATTAACATCTCTTAAAAATTAAGAGAAACGTGATTCAGGTCTTGATCGGGGTAAGAACAAAGTTTACGAGGATTAAGCTTGTCGTCATCATTTTGTATCGAGGTAAGTACATATGTAAATAATGTGTTATTAAAGCTTACTTTGGTATATTTTAATAATATACATGTGTAATTAGCTTACTGTTGTTACGTATCTAAATTCTAATTGTTTCCATGAATGTTTAAATGACATGTTATTCGAGTAAATTACAATGTGAGCAAATGTGATGATATTCGATTAGGTATGAAGCACTGTTGAACCTTAGACATAGCATAGGATACAAAGGGGCATGTTATGAAAATTATGTGGTCTGAACACATGATTTGAATCTGAGATCATGAGATAAATGCTATAGGTAACGTGGGTCCGGGTACTGACTTTGTCTACAGACCCGTGAGTGGCTCAATGAGCATACGTTACATGATAGCTATGGGGTCCGGGTCCTGACTTGATGAAAAGGCCTGTGAGTAGCTCAAATGTGAGCATTTCATAGCACGACGTAGCTCTTATTTCTTATATGGCATTTAGACACAAATTCCTCGCGTATCCATATGTATTTCGAGAGTTTAATGGGTAACCCAAAGATTTAGTTGGTGAATACTTTGATACGGTACGTATATCGAACTCATGGTTAGCACCTGAGTAAAGAACTAGGTGCATTAAGTATACATGAACTATAAGAAGAGTAAGATAGAGACGTTAAGTGATTTATATCATTTAAGCGTGATAAGCTACAGTTGGATGAATATGATTTTCTTATAATTACACTTTATTTGCATATATGTACTTACTAAGCTCCCACGCTTACCTTCCTTTCTTTTCTTTCCTTATAGTGCCGCCAAGATAGCATAGAGGATCCAGTGACATCAAAAGCTTTGATCACACCATCACTCAAGACCTTGGTATAACTAGTTTCATTATTTTGTTTTCTGGCATGTATAGGGACTCAAATCTTTGTTTAGTATTTTGTTAGTTAGCTATAATGTGTTGGCTCATATGATGAATATGATACTCATTTTGTGTAAGGCCATGAATGATAGTCAATGCTCATTTTGATTTATAAATAAAAGATGATCTGTTCATGGATGAGTAAAATGCATAAATGAAATGTTGTCCATTGTGGTTATTTTGGCTATGTGATGTATAGAGTGATCTTTTTGCAGGTTACATAAGTAAGGGTGACAAAAAGGTTTGGTAAATAGCCTTATTTTGCCCACACAGGTAGGCACACGATCGTGTGTGACACACGATTCACCACATGGGCGTGTGATATGACCTTGTGTCCTCTGCACGTAGTATGCATGGTAGTGAACACACGGGCAGAGACATGACCGTGTGTCTCAGCCTGTGAAAGGCACAGGCTAGCACACGGGCGTGTGCCTTGGCCGTGTGGCCCTTAAGGATTGTTGACGTCATAAACAAAATGTCGAAGTTTTTGCACATGGGCTAGGACACAGGCGTGTCATGGCCGTGTAAAGGACACGGGCTAGAGACACGGGTGTATTCCAGGCCGTACGAAAACCCCTGTAGGTGTGCATTTAGAATTAATTCCACACAGGTATAGGACACGGACGTGTTCTTGTATTGTTTAGGTCGTGTGAGCCACACGGGCCAATAGCACGACTATGTTGAAATGTCACACGGGTGTGTTGCCCCTCCCACACGGGCGTGTGTCGCTGTGTTAAAAGTTATTTTCAGAGTTCTTTAAAAGACTCAGATTGTTTCAAAATGGGTTCCAATGGATGTTTTGGGATTAGTAGGCTCTTCTAAATAAAATTGAAAAAGTTTTAATTTGACCATGTTTTGGTGTTATGAAAATGTCTATATACATAAGTTTAAGTTTGGTAATGCCTCATATTCTAACCCGGTGTAGGGCAGGAGCGTGGAGTGTTACATTTAGTAGTATCAGAGTTACAGTTTAGTCGATTCTCAAACTAACATAGCGTGTGGATGAGTCCACCTATACATGCCATAAATAAATTGTGATAGTGTGACGACTACTGATCTTTTAAATTGTGTTTTCATATAGTAATGGATTCCGATCGAACTATGTTAGAAAGTAATGTACCGGCTCCCACAGAAGGGGCGGTGCCATTCGATAATCAACCTCTTAAGGTTAGTCAGGGAAAAGGAGAAGGGGCTCGAGAGGCCTTTATCCACCTGATGAATGAGTAGGACACGGAGTTCGTCTGAGCAAACCCGAATGCTCAACCTGTCCCCGTCGTACCCCAGGGTATAGACTTTAAGAGGCGTAATAGACCTCCAGTGGATAAGATTTGGAAGCATGGAGCCGAGGAGTTTCGTGCTCATAAAGATGATGACCCTGAAAGGGCAGAATTCTAGCTTGAGAATACCATCAGGGTATTCGATGAATTATCTTGTACTTTCAAAGAATGCTTGAAGTGTGCGATATCCTTATTGAGGGACTCTGCATACTACTAGTGGAAAATGTAACACCCTGAATTTGGGCCTAGAAGTATTGGGCCTTGAGTGTGAGTTTGTAAGGAGGTTTTATATAGGTATTTAATTGTGCAATGAAAGGACACAATTAAATGTTTGCTTTAGTGGTTAATGGCTCTGAGAAGTGTTAGAGAAATCTTGGGTTCAAACTTGGGCTTTAGCAAAAATTTTGTATTAAGTGAAAAAAAAAAACATGGATGCTTGGATGAGGGTTTTTAAATTATTGTGTTAAATAAATGACACAAAGAAGCTTGTAGTCTAGTGGTTGTGGCGTCATTAAGGTTGTATGGGAGCCTGGGTTCAAGCCTTGGCTCTTGCAATTTATTTTGGGTTGTAATAAGGCCATTTTTAACTTTTCTTTTATTTCTTCTCGAGATTATTTTATTCTTAATAACTTTAAAATTGGTTGATAATTATTCAATTGGGCTAGACTTAGGACGTGTTTTCAAAACAATAATTGTTTTAAAAATATCTCAGCATACGATTAATTGATTTATCAAAGGCGTTCACTTAAACAAATTTAAACTCGATATAACAAAGTTTGGCTATGGTTGTGGGCATGTCTAGGATTGGATCCAATCAAAGAGCTTGGTACTTAGCGACCTTCATGGCTCACCTCCTCATCTCGGATACCTACGGTGCCCGACTTCCATACACTTTGTTAACTCAACAAAATATATGGTTTTAAAACACTAAAGCGGGCGTGGGTTTTCAACTCCAATGTGGCACGTCGATTCACCATAACGTCTGGGCGGGTTTGGGGTGTTACATTTAGTGGTATCGAGCCTAGGTTGCAACAACTCGGTACATGGATCGGGTTCAAAAATCTTTTTGAAAACTTAGGCCTAAGAAGGGTATTTTTGGAAATGGTTTTGAAAAGTTCATTTTAAAGATGTTTTGTGGAGTATATATGTTAAAATGGTACAAGTTTTTACTTTTTAAACAAGAGTTTCAAAATAAGGGTGCTTTCAAATCAAAATTTTAAATTTCTACCTCTATAAGCAAAAATATGGCTTTTGAGTTTTAAATGGATTGGAGAAAGAAGTGGCGCCTTGAATCCCAGGCACCAAGTCTGTAAGTATACTATCTTTACGTTATGTATATGATGCTATGAATAGAACTGAGACCCTACTATGGTACTCTAGATAGGGTAGAGTCAGAAAACCCTAGAATCTGAGACTATAGCTAGGCTTTGATTCTATGAAAATAGAAACTTTAAAATACTATCTCTGCATAAGACATATGAATAAATAGTAAAATTTTTGAGATCTTGGTAGTTATTTGATATGCGTACTTGATAAATGTTTCTTTACTTTAGTAATTAGATGTTACGGGTCGTACTAAAATTATTTTTAATTAGAGTGCGTGGCGGAAGCATAGAGGCTTGACTTGAGTGTACGGTTAGTTGATAGTTGGAAATTTCGAGGACGAAATTTCTTTAAGAGTAGAATTGTAACACCACAATTTGGGCCTAGAAGTATTGGGCCTTGAGTGTGGGTTTGTAAGGAGGTTTTATATAGGTATTTAATTGTGCAATGAAAGGACACAATTAAATGTTTGCTAGTGGTTAATGGCTCGAGAAGTGTTAGAGAAATCTTGGGTTCAAACTTGGGCTTTAGCAAAAATTTTGTATTAAGTGAAAAAAAAACACGGATGCTTGGATGAGGGTTTTAAATTATTGTGTTAAATAAATGACACAAAGAAGCTTGTAGTCTAGTGGTTGTGGCGTCATTAAGGTTGTATGGGAGCACTGGGTTCAAGCCTTGGCTCTTGCAATTTATTTTGGGTTTTTAAAGGAACTGGACTTTGGCCTTTAGACCTTATAATTAATTGGGGATAAAATATAACACAAAAAGCCTTGTGGCTTAGTGGCAAGTAGCGTGTGGAGCATTTGAGGGAGGCATAGGTTGAATCCCATGGCAAGCAAAGAGCATTTATTTTGCTAACGAGTGACAAGAGTTGGTGTTGAATTTAAACTCTAATGTTGGAGGATCCCACATCGAAGCTAATATAAGAGTGGTTGTGAAGTGGCTTTAAATAGAGGAACCATGAGGAGAGTAAATGTACCTTTCTTGGTGATCCCTTTCATTTGTATGGCGTGCTCGTTTGGGTTGGGCGTCGGCTAAGGGTGCTCGGAGTGTGGATTAACTCCGGTCTCCTATCGGTGTGTATTTCTTACTACTCTAGTGTAGGATGGCTACTTGGCCGCGATGGTAGAAAGGGGTCATGTGGGCCTAATGGGCCTCTGAGCCCAATTGGATAAGTTATTTGATTGTGTAGTAAATATTGGGCTAGGCTAGGTGAATCTCATATTTGTGGCTAGATTTAGGATAAAAGGGCCACACGCGTGTGGGCCCATTTGGTAGAGAATAGGCTTTAGGCCCATTCGTATTGTTATCCTGTTTAGAATACTTTGGTTTACTAAAATTACGAAATACCCTTAGTTTGTAAAAATCTTTGAAATACCCTCGATTTGTAAATTTACGAAATACCTTCGACTTGTAAAATTACCAAAGTACCCCGATTCTGAAATTACTGTTTTACCCTTAATTTACATAATTACTGTTTTACCCACGATTTACATAATTATCGTTTTACCCTCAACTTACGAATTACCGTTTTACCCCTAATTTACGAATTACCATTTTACCCTAATTTACATAATTATCGTTTTACCCTCGACTTACGAATTCTGTTTTACCCTCGATTTCTTGAATTCTTTGTTTTACCCTTGATTTATAGAATTACTATTTTAACTTTGATTTATAGAATTCTTGTTTTACCCTTGATTCTGAAATTCTTGTTTTACCTTGATTTACAAAATTACTAAAATGCCCTTGGTTTGTGAAATTACCGAAAAACCCTCAATTTGTAAAATTACCAAAATACCCCTAATTTACAAAGTTCTGAAATACCCTTGACTTTCTAAAATTATAGAAATACCATTGGTTTACAAAATTCTTGAAATACCTTTGGTTTGTTGATTTACCAAAACACCCTTGTAGGATGAAATGACTAAAATACCCTAAAAGGTAAAAATAGTAAAGCCCTGTAGGGTAAAGTGGTAAGTAATACCCTGTATGGTAAAATGACGAATATGCCCTTATGTTCCGTATGGTGATGTGCTTAGGATTTACATGTATTGATATTGGATTAGTTAAGTTTGAGTGGCGGTGGTGGTTATCATAGGCGATTGATTTTGGAAGCGTTTCAACTTCAACCCGTAATGTGTGTGTACTAACCCTCGTAATAGCTTAGATTAATATTTCTTTGAAAAGTCAAAGCTTCATATTTTAGTGATTCAGAATTAATATTTAGATCTATTTTCTCACGACGTTTGAGTTGGATTCTAGCGGATATGGGGTAGGAAGGTATTTGGAACATTCTTCAACGAGTAGATCTCTTGGTGCGTATTTGAACCTTCTTTCCATTTGTATCTTGTGGTTTAAAAAAGCTAAAAACCCTCTCGTCGACTAAGGCTAAAAGGGTTTTCGGTGTTATTTGGTTTGTTGGTGCTAGTGAGGATTAAAGGCTACCGATCGAGGTGTGTGAAAAGCTTGGATCATCGGAGTGACTAAATCTAGTCATCAACTTGCAAAGGTATGAACCCAAGGGCCATTGTGGATGGTGGCGAATGTGTAAGTGATGATAATAGGTTGTTTTCGATTTGGTTTAATAATAACATGGTCTAAACTATAAGTGGTTGATTATAGGAGAAATCGCATAGGAGATCTCATCAAGGAATATCACAAATCGGTGTGTAACAAACCCTTTTCATAGTTTAGGCGATGAATGCGAAAAGTCGAAATCTTAAAATTACGGCATTTCGAGGACTTATGAGCAAGCTGACGCTCACTAGTTAGTTAGAATCGATGAGATTATGATCGGGAACATTGGAAGCAGTAAGAACGTGATTTTTGGCATTCACGGTAAGTTGGGCCTCGAGGGTTGCAATAGGGCCCAATAGGCTTTGGCCCATTTGGGTAAAATTGGTAGAAAGCAATCATTAAATTGCTGTTAAGACTATTAACACTATTATGGATATAGGCTAAATGGGCCTAGATGACAACATCGGCTAAGTAGGGCCCATTAGGGGTTTAGGCCCAATAACTTCGGTTTAGTTAAAAGTGGGCTAGAAACGCGGTTTACACAAATGAATAGTTAATGGCGATGATGAACATGGAAAAATCCCTAATTTTTGGTAAAATTACGATATTACCCTTATAATATGAAAATGACCATTTTACCCCTAGGTAAAAATGACCATTATACCCCTAGGGTTTATGTATGAACTTAATGCATGGGATTTTGATAAACATGATATGTATGATATGCACATGACATATATGATATGCACATGAGATGTTCATAAATGCATTGGGTTGGGTTTTTATATGGATGGAGGAAGTGCAAAAGGGCTTATGCCCCAGTTATTAAAGGGCTTATGCTCCAGTGATCAAAAGGGCTTACGCCCGATTATTAAAGAGGCTTACGCCTGATTATCAAAAGGGCTTATGCCCGATTATTAAAGGGCTTATGCCCGATGATCAAAAGGGCTTCGCCCGATTATTAAAGGGCTTTTGCCCGATTATTAAAAGAGGCAAGGCCTCGGTTATATGATAAAGCACTATCTTTGCCGATGGAGAGATTATGGCGGGGTGGGTGAGTTAATCCCACATGGTGTCTTTGGTTGAGTGCAGGTGGAGAGTAGCGGATGGTGGGTTGAGTAGTCTCCCAAATGGTTTGCATACATTCATTGGTATTTCATGTGATATTGAAATGGGCTTGCATTCTTTCATTGACATTATATGTGATATTGAAATGGGCCTATGGGCCATCTGTTTCTGATAAAGGCTTGACCCGATAATATGAAATATGAAAAGGCTTGACCCGGTGTTATGAAATATGAAATATGAAAAAGGGCTATGGCCCATACATGTTTGAGATTGGATTTGGGCTTAGACCCAACAGTTATTATTGTTTTGGGCTCTGAAAGGGCTTGTTGCTGTGAGTTTCCAAACTCACCCCTTTCCTTAACTGCGGTGAGCCTTAATATGGGGACTTGGTAGGAGGATTGAGTAGCCACGGTGATCGCTTTTGGACCTTTAAATAGCGTTGGTTTTCATTTAACTTCCTTTAATTATTATTTATTTTTGGGTTGTAATAAGGCCATTTTAACTTTTCTTTTATTTCTTCTAGAGATTATTTTATTTTTAATAACTTTAAAATTGGTTGATAATTATTCAATTGGGCTAGACTTAGGGCGTGTTTTCAAAAGCGATAATTGTTTTAAAAATATCTCAACGCCACGATTAATTGATTTATCAAAGACGTTCACTTAAACAAATTTAAACTCGATATAACAAAGTGTGGCTATGGTTGTGGGCATGTCTAGGATTGGATCCAATCAAAGAGCTTGGTACTTAAGCAACCTTCATGGCTCACCTCCTCATCTCGGATACCTACGGTGCCCGGCTTCCATACACTTTGTTAACTCAACAAAATATATGGTTTTTAAAACACTAAAACGGGACGTGGGTTTTCAACTCCAATGTGGCACGTCAGATTCGGCCATAACGTCTGGGCCGGGTTTGGGGTGTTACAGAAAACATTAGTTTCAGTGGTGCCTCAGGAAAGCGTCACATGGGAATTCTTCCAATAGGAATTCCGGAAGAAATACATCAGTGAAAGATTTATGGATCAAAAGCGTAAGGAATTCCTTGACTTGAAACAAGGCCACATGACGGTCACTGAATATGAAAGAGAGTTCATCCGACTTAGTAAGTACGCTCAGGAGTGTGTATCCTCCGAGGCCAAGATATGTAGAAGGTTCGAAGACAGACTTAATGAGGACATTAGACTATCAGTGGGTGTCCTTGAGTTGAAAGAGTGTGTAGTGCTCGTTGATCGGGCCTGTAAAGCCGAGGAATTAATCAAGGAAAAGAAGAAAACCAAAGCAAAAACTAGAGATGTAAGAAAGAGACATACGAGCAAGTCATTTTCATCACAGTTTAAGAAATCCAAAGATGCCTACTCTCGTTCTCATGCATCAGTTGGACATTCATACCGAGATCATAGGAAACAAGATTCAAATTTTAAGTCTCGGGCTACATTAGTGGCTAGCGTGGGCAATGTCAGATCTTCCAAACCAAAATTCCAGCATTGTGGTCAAAATCATTTCGACAAGTGTAGAATGAACGATGGATCCTGTTTCTGATGTGGTTCTCAAGACCACTTTATTAAAAATTGCCCCAAAATGACTGACAAAAAGAAATTTTAGAGTATAAGGCCAAGTGGCACCAATTTTAAAGGAAGACCTCAGAAGAATGTTAGAGTTGGGGCTAGTGGCAAGAATGTGACGAGAGACACTACCGTTGTAATATCCCGAATTAGGGGCTAATCGAAATAGTGGTTTCATGACCACAAATCTGAGATAGAAATAATTATTTTATAATTATTTTGATGTTTATGATATGATTGCATGATTTTGTGAAAATTTCATGATGAAATCCTATGCCTAAAGTGCTTAAATTGAAATTAGGGACTAAATTGAATAATTTGAAAAATTTGCATTCTAGGAGTTTTTAGTATGAAATTGCTTTGGAATATTAATGAGGAGGTCTTAAATAGAAATTTGACCAATTTCTAAGTCTATGGACAAAAATTGGACATGGATGGAATTTTTGGAAAGTTTAGTAGTAAGGGCATTTTGGTCATTTGTTTATTAAATGAAATAAAATGGGAAAAATAACACAAAATGATCATCTTCTCCATATTGTTGCTGCTGAATTTTACCTCTCCCTATAGCTAGGGTTTCTTTAACTTTCAAGCTTCATTGTTAGTGATTTCATGCCCCGTTTTTAATGATTTTTATGTTTTTGAAATCCCGGTAGCTCGAATTAACTTATGCTAGCAATAATTCAACCTAGGGTTCATATTTGGAAAAATACCCATAGGTGAAATTTGTGTATTTTGGTGTTTTATCATAGAATATGAGGTTTTAAATTATGTTAGACAACTTGTGCTACTCGGTTTTAAGCGAAAACGAGTAAAAGGGCTTAATCGGTAAAAATACCTAATAGTCATAAGTACATGTTAGAGTGAGAAATTGATGTTGTCATAGAAGGGAAAAATGATTAGCATGTCATAAAACATAAGAATAAGGGATGAAGTTTAATTCCCGAGCCCAGGGGCAAAAGTGTAATTATGCAAAAGTTTAGGGGCAAAAATGTAATTTTTCCAAAGTTTGTATTAAAGACTGCTTTGATGAATGTATGTATTAAATAAGATTAATTTGGCATTATAGATCAAGAGAGACGAGATTCAAGTCTCGATTAGAGGAAAAACAAAGTTCTGAAGAATAGGCGATTGCTAATATTTTGTATCGAGGTCGGTTCATGTGTAAATGTAGTAACATAATTGTCATTTTGAGCAATTTAATATTGTTTATATGATATGATGCTTATTATTATCGTGAAATGTTATGTTTTGTGGTTATTGTTGAATAATATGTAATTATGTGAATTACTTGATGAGTATGAACTATCATTGAGTATCGGTTCCAATATTTCGTGGAAGACGGCAAAGATGTGAGATCGAGGAAAAATCCCGTTTGAACCTTAGGAATAGATTAGAATACAAGTGACATGTCACTAGGATACTTGAGTTCCGAACTCGTTGAGTTGTGTCCGAGTTCGTGAGATGTAGCTAGGCATCTGAACTCGTTGAGTTGAGTCTGAGTTCACTTATGGATGCGAATGCCTGAGCTCATTTAGTTGAGTCCGAGTTCACTTATAGGCGGGTTACATGGTAGCTTGGCTACATAAGTTCTGTAAGCTATTGAGTTTGTCTAGCTGCGGGTATGGCACTTACGTTCATGAAATCTGCGTATTCGAATTATATTCTGATGTGTTCAACGGGTGAATCTTAAGTGAATGAGAAGAATGCCTAAAACGAAGGTGACATATTGGTAAGTGTGGTGAATGAGAAAATTTGACAGGTATGTGCTTAAATCCTCGGGTTGAGAACTTGGTATGATGAAATCGTAGAAAGATATTAAATGCAAATGAAACATGAATGTCTTGGTGTTGTTTATGCAAATGATGTTTTATATGGAATTTCATGATTATGTTACTTGCTATTTGCATGTGAACTTACTAATAATTTATGCTTACCCTCTCCTTTTCATTCATTGTAGTTGTTGACAAGCCGGCTTGAGAATCGGGATAGGTCGAAGATTCGTCCACACTATCCGAAAGCCTAAATTGGTAAAATGGCTTGTGTATTTTGAATGTGGCATGTATGGCAAAATACTCACTTTGTGTAAGTGATCTTATGATATGGCTATAGTTTGGCAAGAAAAGGGTTTTTAAATGATTAGCCATTGGAATGGCCAATCTAAGTCATATTTGATGTTGTGTATATTTAAAATGCTATTTAGTCCATGAAAATCTATAGTAAAGTAAAATTTTCCACAAAACAGAATCTGACAGCAGTAGTGATGTAAGTTTGAAAAATCACTAAAAGTAGTAGAAATAGAATTAAATGATGAGTAAGTTATGAAATTGAAGCGATGAGTCTATTTTCATATGGATGGAACAAAACAGGTATATGAATTATATTTTGTGAGATATTTAAGTTTTGGTGGAACAGGGTCAGAGTGATCTCTGTATCCCCTGTTTTGACTTTAAAAATTCACTATAAATTTTACAAAAACAATTAGGAGTTTTATTTTACATGTATAAAATCCTTATTGATTCTAGTTTTATGAGAAATAAACGGAATAATCATTGAAATTCTAAATAGGGAGATATCTGATTCGTAATACACAGAGGTCAGAGCAGTCGAGCCCTAAAATAGGGGAGACTTTAACTAATAAACTGTACTAATTGGCTTGACCAAAACTTCTAGAAAAAGATTAGTAAATATATATATGAGTCTAGTTTCAGGGAAAATTTATGGATCTTAATTTCGAGTTTCAGAACTCGAGATATGAATTTTTAAGCGACTGTGATGCAGTTGACCAGCTTGTTTGGAAATTTTAAAAATAAATTGTTTGAGCTGTTAAACTAATGAATTAAGTTTAGTAACACCTCAAGCTCGACTCTGGCGATGGTCTCGGGCATGAGGGTGTTACAACTGTAAGGTCTGAAGCTAGAGCTCCGGCTAGAACGTATGCCATACGTGCACGTGAAGATGCATCCTCTCCTGATGTGATCATCTGTATATTCTCTCTCTATGATAATACTATTATTGCTTTGATTGACCCTAATTCTACTCATTCGTATGTGTGCATGAAGTTGGTGTCTAGCACGAATATGCCTTTTGAGTCTACAGAATTTATGGTTAAAGTGTCAAACCCATTAGACAAACATGTGATAGTCGATAAAGTATGTAAGAAATGTCCTTTAGTAGTTAAAGGTCATTGTTTTCTGGCCTATTTGATGCTGTTACCATTCGATGGGTTTGATGTCATATTGGGTATGGAATGGTTGACATTCCATGATATTGTAGTAAATAACGCTATTAAATTAAAATGTGAAAATGGTGAAACCCTTTGGGTTGAATCAGGTGAGCCTGGGAACTTACCTATGGTGATATCCTCCATGTCTGCCCAGAAGTGTTTAAGGAAAGGATGTGAAGCTTATTTGGCTTTTGTAATGAATACTAAGGAATCAGAGTTGAAGGTTGAGTCAGTACCGGTTGTAAGTGAACATGTGGATGTAATCCCGGAAAAATTGCCTGGGTTACCCCCTAATAGAGAGGTTGAATTTGGTATAGAGCTAGTGCCAAGGACCACGCCTATTTCAATTGCTCCGTATCAGATGTCCCTGACTGAGCTAAAAGAACTAAAGTCATAGTTGCAAGAATTGACCGACAAGGATTTTGTGAGACCAAGCTTTTCGCCGTGGGGTGATCCAGTGTTATTTTTGAAAAAGAAAGATGGATCTATAAGGTTATGCATAGATTACCGGTAGTTAAATAAGAGGACGATCAAGAACAAATAACTGTTGCCACGAATTGACGACTTGTTTGACCAACTGAAGGGAGCAGCATGGTTTTCTAAGATAGACTTGAGATCTAGCTACTATCAACTATGAGTTAAAGAAGAAGATGTGCCTAAAACTGCTTTTAGGACGCGGTATGGCCACTGTGAGTTTTTCGTCATGCCTTTCAGCTTAACAAATGCTCCCACCATGTTTATGTATTTAATGAATAGAGTTTTTCGGCGATATCTAGATAAGTTTGTATTTGTATTCATCGATGACATCCTGATATACTCTAGAGACAGGGTAGAACATGCCGAACACTTGAGAACTGTTTTGCAGACTCTGAAGGACAATTAGTTGTATGCCAAATTTAGTAAAAGTGAGTTTTGGCTTAGAGAAGTCGGCTTTTTAGGCCATACTATTTCGAGTGATGGTATTAGGGTTGATCCCAGCAAAGTTTTTGCTATTGTTGAATGGAAACCACCAAAGAATGTGACTGAATTTAGGAGCTTTTTAGGGTTGGTCGGTTATTATAGGCAATTTGTAAAGGACTTCTCATGATTGCGACTCCCATGACAAGGTTGCTGCAGAAAGGAGTTAAGTTTGAATGGTCAGATAAGTGTCAACAGAGTTTCGAGAAGTTGAAGATGTTGTACTTACGCAAGAGGACAAAGTTTTAGCTTATGCCTCGAGACAATTGAAACCTCACAAGAAGAACTATATGACATACGACCTAGGGTTGGCCGCCATAGTATTTGCTCTGAAGATCTGGCGACATTATTTGTTCAGAGAGATATGCCATGTATACTCCAATCATAAAAGTCTTACGTACTTGATGACCTAAAAGGATTTAAATCTGAGGCAATGTAAATGGTTGGAACTATTAAAAGATTATGAGTTGATTATAGATTACCATCCGGGAAAAGTGAACGTGGTCGTCGATGCATTAAGTAGAAAATCATTGTTTACTTTGAGAGTAATGAATGCCCAATTGACCTTGTCAGAGGATGGTTCCATTTTAGTAGAGCTAAAAGCTAGACTGACATTTCTTCAAGAATTTTTTGAGGCTCAAAAGAATGATAGCAAATTACTATCCAAGAAAAACCTGTGCGAATCGGATGTTGAATCGGATTTTTGGATCGGTTCCGATGGTTGCTTGGGATTTCAGGATAGGATTTGTGTTCCTAAGGACACCAGATTGATTCAGAAGATATTAGATGAGGCACATAGTGACCGTTTATCAGTACACCCCAGGAGTATGAAAATGTATACCGATTTGAAGAAAATGTATTAGTGGCCGAGAATGAAAAGAGACATTTCAGAGTTCATTTCCAAGTGTCTTGTGTGTCAGCAAGTGAAGGTTGAACACCAAGTACCTTCAGGTCTACTTCAGCCTATCATGGTCCCCGAGTGAAAGTGGGATCAAATTACTATAGATTTCGTGATGGGTTTGTTGGTAACCCCGATGAAAAAGGATGTTGTTTGGGTTATTGTGGATAGGTTAACAAAGTCAGCACATTTTATACCAGTGCGTACCGGCTACTCCCTTGAGAGATTGGCTGACTTGTACATTTATGAAATTGTGAGACTACACGGGATGCCCTTGTCGATTATTTCGGGGAGGGACCCAAGATTTACCTCAAGGTTTTGGAAAAAGTTACAAGAGGTATTGGGAACAAAGTTCAGTTTGAGCATGGCATTTCACCCGCAAACCAACAGTCAGATGGAATGAGTGATTCAAATTTTAGAAGACATGTTACGGTGTTGTGTTCTCGAATTTCAAGGTAGTTGGGAAAGGTACTTATCATTGGTTGAATTTGCCTACAATAATAGCTATTAATCGAGTTTGAAGATGGCAACTTATGAGGCTTTATATGGGCGAAAGTGTTGAATGCTCTTATATTGGACCGAGCTTAGAGAGAGTCAGATTCACGGGGTCGATCTAGTCAAAGAGACTGAAAAGAAAGTTAAAGTGATTCACGACTATTTGAAGGCCGCCTTGGATAGGCAGAAATCCTATGCAGATTTGAAACGGAAAGAGATCAAATTTAAAGTTGGCGATCGAGTGTTTTTGAAAGTATCCCCCATGGAGAAAAGTTTTCTGTTTTTATAGAAGAGGTAAGTTGAGTCCTCGTTTCGTAGGACTCTATGAAGTTACCGAGAGAGTAAGGCCGGTTGCCTATGGATTGGCCTTACCACCAGAATTGGAAAAGATTCATGATGTGTTTCATGTGTCTATGCTACATTGATATAGATTAGACCCTTCGCATGTGATTACGCAAACAGAGGTTGAGATTCATCCGAATATGTCCTATGGTGAGGAACCTATTAAGACCCTAGCCCGAGAGGTTAAGCAACTAAGAAATAAGAGCATTCCCCTTGTGAAAGTATTATGGCAGCAACATGGGGTTGAATAGACCACATGGGAGCCCGAATAGATCATGAAAAGCCAATATCCAAACCTTTTTACCAGTAAGATTTTTGAGGACGAAAATCCCTAAAGGGGGGAGAATTGTAACAGCCCGATTTTGGGGCTAGTCAGAATAGTGATTTCAGAACCACTAAAATAAGGACGAGGAAATTATTTTAAATATCATTTTATGTATTGTAGCATGATTAAATACATACATGAAAATTTTGGTGAAATAATTTTAGCGATTTCTTGCCTAACTGTGAAAAAAGACTAAATCGCTTAAAGTGCAAAAGTCCTATTTTGTTAGATAAGAGTATCAATTAGCTAAAGAACCTAAACTAGGGGCCTTAAAGAGCAATTAGACCCTTAGAGAATAGGGTGGTCTGCCATGGGGGGACAAATTGATGGGAAAGTCAAAATTAAGTGGTGTTTTGGTCACCAATTTTGACTAGTTTTAAATAAAATAAAACAAAAAAGCCTTCATCTTTTTATTTATTCTTCTTCAACTAATTTTTATCTTCAAAAGGGGGGTTTGAGAGCTCAAAATATCAGCCATTAACATCTCTTAGAAATCAAGAGAAACATGATTCGGGTCTTGATTGGGGTAAGAATAAAGTTTATGAGGATTAAGCTCGTCTTCATCATTTTGTATCGAGGTAAGTACATATGGAAATAATGTGTTATGGAAGCTTAATTTGGTATATATTAATAATATACATGTGTAATTAGCTTATTTTTGTTATGTATCTAAATTCTAATTGTTGCCATGAATGTTTAAATGACATGTTATATGAGTAAATTACAATGTGAGTAAATGTGATGCTATTCAATTAGATATGAAGCTCGTTGAACCTTAGACATAGCATAGGATACAAAGGAGCATGTTATGAAAATTATGTGGTCTGAACTCATGAGTTGAGTCTAAGATCATGAGATAAATGCTATAGGTAACGTGGGTCTGGGTACTGACTTTGTGTATAGACCCGTGAGTGGCTCAATGAGCATACATTACATGATAACTATGGGGTCTGAGTTTTGAATTGATGAAAAGGCCCGTGAGTAGCTTAAATGTGAGCGTTTCATAGCACGAGGTAGCCCTGATTTCTTATATGGCATTTAGACACAAATTCCTCGCGTATCCATATGTATTTCGAGAGTTCAACAGGTGACCCGAAGATTTAGTTGGTGAATACTTTGATAGGATACGCATACCAAACTCATGGTTAGGACCTTAGTAAAGAACTAGGTGTATTAAGTATACATGAATGAAAACATGAGTAAGATAGAGACGTTAAGTGATTTATATCTTTTAAGCATGACAAGATACCTTTGGATGAATATGATTTTCTTATAATTACACTTTATTTGCATATATGTGCTTACTAAGCTCCCACACTTACCCTTCTTTCTTTTCTTTCCTTATAGTGCCGCCAAGCTAGCATCAGGGATCCAGTGACATCAAAAGCTTCGATCACACTATCACTCAATTGTTTTGTTTTCTGGCATGTATAGTGACTCAAGTCTTTGTTTAGTATTTTGTTAGTTAGCCATAATGTGTTGGCTCATATGATGAATATGATACTCATTTTGTGTAAGGCCATGGATGATAGTCAATACTCATTTTGATTTATAAATAGAAGATGATATGTTCATGGATGAGTAAATTGCATAAATGAAATGTTGTCCATTGTGGTTATTTTGGCTATGTGATGTGCCCTTATATTAGTATAGAGTGATCTTTGTGCGGGTTACATAAGTAAGGGTGACAAAAAGGCTTGGTAAACAGCCTTATTTTGTCCACACCGGTAGGCACATGGGTGTGCGTCTAGGCCGTGTGTGGCCGTGTGTCCCCTGCACATAAGAATTGTAAGTCAGTATGCATGGTAGTGAACACACAGGCAGAGACAAGGCTGTGTGTCTCAACCGTTTGAAAGGCACGACCTAGCACATGAGTGTGTGCCTTGGCCGTGTGAGCCTTAAGGACTGATGACGTTATAAACAAAATGTCAAAGTTTTTGCACACGGGCGTGTTCCAGGCTGTGTGAAAACCGTTGTAGGTGTGCATTTAGAATTTATTCCATATGGGTATAGGACACGGGCATGTTCCTGTATTGCTTAGGCCATATGAGCCACATGGGCCAATAGCTCGACCATGTTGAAATGTCACACGGGGGTGTTGCCCCTCCCACACGGGTGTGTGCACCTGTGTTAAGAGTTATTTTCAGAGTTCTTTAAAGGACTCGGATTGTTTCCGAATGGGTTCCAATGGATGTTTTGGGCTTAGTAGGCTCTTATTAAGTAGTTTATAAATAAAATTGAAAAATTTTTAATTTGACCATGTTTTGGTGTTATGAAAATGTCTATATGCATAAGTTTAAGTTAGGTAATGCCTTATATTCTGACCCAGTGTGGGGCACGGGCGTGGGGTGTTACAGTATCGAAGGAAGACATTACATTGGAGTTCTTCCAAGCTGAGTTTAAAAAGAAATACATTAGTCAAAGGTTTTTAGACTCGAAGTGAAAGGAGTTCCTGGAACTCAAACAAGGAAATAAGACTGTGTCAGAGTACGAAAGGGAATTCGTTATGTTAAGTCAGTATGCAACGGAGTGGGTTCAATCAGAGATAGAAATGTGTAAGCATTTCTAGGAAGGCTTGAATGAGGAAATTAAATTACTGATCGAGAACCTTGAGTATAAGAATTTACCGCATTAGCTGACCAGGCCAAGAAGGTCGAAGAGCTAAATAATGAAAGGAAGCAAGCTAGGAGAGAAGCTTGAGTTTCAAGTAAGAGGTCTAGCGGCAGAGCACACTCTTTCCGCACAAAGAAATCGAGAAGTCATCAAGAACGTTATACTTCATTAGTAGGATATTCGGGTAGATTAAGTAGCTCCAAGTGACATAACCCGAAGTCTTCTTCCTCTACGGTAACTTGTGTAGGAAGTGTGGATGATCAAAAGCCGAAGTGTCAAAGCTGCAATAAATTTCACTTCGGAGAGTGTCGAATAAAGTGCAGTGCGTGCTTCGGATGCTGGTCTCTTGACCATTTTCTTAGAGACTACTTGGAGCGAGCTAACAAAGAGGTTGAATTAGCTCTGCAGTTGAATGCTCCTATTTCTCGAGGTAGACCTCCGATACATCTCGGAAGTGCAAGTGGCAGTCAAACTGTTGCTAAGGATGCTACTGCAAAATCAGAGGCTCGAGCCCCGAAAAAACCTTATGCAATATGTGCTCAAGAGGAAGCCTCTGTTCCCGATGTCATCACTTTTTATCTATAATACTCGTGTCATTGCGTTAATTGATCTAGGGTCAACCCATTCTTACATTTGCATGAAATTGGTGTCTAGCTTGGATATGTCTGTAGAACCTACGAAATTTGTGATTAAGGTGTTGAACCCTCTAGGCAAGTAAGTCCTAGTTGATAAAGTTTATAAGAATTGTCCTTTAACGATTCAAGGTCATTTTTTTCCGGCTAATCTTATGTTATTTCCATTCGATGAGTTTGATGGAATACTTGGCATGGATTGGTTAGCTGTGCATGATGTAATTGTAAATTGTGGTAGCAAGTATATCAAATTGAATTGCTCAGATGGTGAGATTCTCCGGATTGATTCAAGTGAGTTGGATACTCTGCCAGTTGAGATTTCCTCAATGATGGCTCAAAGGTATATGAGAAAAGGATATGAAGCCTACCTTGCTTTCGTGTTGAATACTAAAGAATCTGAGTTGAAGTTGGAATCGATACCGATAGTATGCGAGTATCCGGATGTGTTTCCGAAAGAGCTACCTAGATTACCTCCTGTTAGAGAAGTAGAGTTTGGAATTGAATTGGTGCCTGGGACAACTCCTATCTCTATTGCTCCATATAGAATGGCACCAACTGAACTAAAAGAGTTAAAAGCACAGTTCCAAGAACTGACGGATAAAGGTTTTGCAAGATCGAGCTTTTCGCCTTGGGGTGCTCCCGTATTATTTGTAAAGAAGAAAGATGGTTCGATGAGACTATGTATAGCCTACAAACAACTTAACAAGGTAACTATTAAGAACAAGTATCTATTGCCGAGGATTGATGATCGGTTTGATCAATTGAGAGGAGCCACTGTATTTTCAAAAATAGATTTGAGATCTGGTTACTACCAGTTGCGAGTTAAAGAGTCAGACGTGCCTAAGATCACTTTCAGGATGAGGTATGGTTATTTCAAGTTCCTGGTCATGCCTTTTGGTCTAATGAACCCCCCAACTGTATTTATGGACTTAATGAATCGTGTTTTCCGACCATACTTGGACAATTTTTTTGTGGTATTCATTGATGATATTTTGATCTATTCCAATAATGAGTCCGAGCATGCTAAACATTTGAGGATTGTATTACAGATCTTACGAGACAAGAAATTGTATGCTAAGTTTAGCAAAAGCGAGTTTTGGCTTCGAGAGGTAGGATTTTTGGGGCACATTGTTTCGGGAGATGGCATCCGAGTTGATCCAAATAAGATATCTGCTATTGTGAGTAGAAGCCGTCGAAGAACGTAACCAAGGTTAGAAGCTTTTTGGGCTTGGCCGGCTACTACCGACGCTTTGTAAAAGGATTTTCAATAATTGTAACTCCTTTGACGAGGTTGCTACAAAAAGATGTTAAGTTTGAATGGTCAGAGAAGTGTCAGTAGAGTTTTGAGAGATTGAAGACATTGTTGACCGAAGCTCCAGTACTAATACAACCTGAGCCGAAAAAGAATTTGTGGTTTATAGTGATGCATCCTTGAACAGACTGGGTTGCATACTGATGCAAGTAGGTAAAGCGATAGCCTATGTTTCGAGGCAATTGAAACCACATGAGAAAAATTATCCAACACATGACTTGGAGCTAGCAACCATTGTATTTGCCCTGAACATTTGGAGACACCATTTGTATGGTGAAACATGTCGTGTATTCATAGATCACAAGAGTTTGAAATATTTGATGAATCAAAAAGAATTGAATCTGGGACAATGAAGATGGTTAGAGTTGATTAAAGATTATGAACTGATCATTGACTATCACCCAGGAAAGGCGAATGTGGTCGTAGATGCACTAAGTAGAAAATCCTTTTTTGCTTTGAGATCCTTGAACACGCAGTTGGCCTTGTTAGATGATGATTCGGTCTTGGTAGAATTAAGAGCCAGACCAACGTTTCTACATGAAATTTGTGTAGCCCAGGTCAATGATAGTGGTTTGCAAGCCAAGAGAACTCAATACGATTCAGGCATCGACTCAGATTTTTGGATTGGTCTCGATGGTTGCTTGATGTTCAGAGATAGGATCTATGTACCGAGAGACGACAAGCTTATTCAAAAAATATTGAAACAAGCGCATGATAGCCATTTTTCTATTCATCCAGGATGTACCAAGATGTACAATGATTTGAAAAAAATGTACTGGTGGAATGGCATGAAAAGAGACATCTCCGAATTTATATCGAAATGCTTAATATGTCATCAATTCAGGGCTAAACGCTAAGTACCTTCAGGTTTGTTACAGCCTGTGATGGTCCCCAAATGGAAATGGGATAGATTTACCATGGATTTTGTGACTAGATTGCTGTTAACTTCGAAAAAGAAAGATGTTTTTTGGGTTGTGGCTGATAGCCTAACAAAGTCGGCTCATTTTATTCTAATACGAACTGACTACTCACATGACAAATTGGCCAACTTGTATGTATCTGAAATTGTGAGATTACACGGGGTACCAATATCGATTAACTCAGACAGGGACCTGAGATTCACTTCGAGATTTTGGAAGAAGCTACAAGAAGCCTTGGGTACAAAGTTGAGTTTTAGCACGGCTTTTCACTCGCAGATTGATGGTCAGTTTGAGCAGACGATTCAGATTCTTGAGGACATGTTGCGGTGTTGCGCCCTTGAATTTTAGGGTAGTAGGGAAAAATACTTACCATTAGTGGAATTCGCCTACAATAACAGTTTCCAGAAGAGTTTAAAGATGGCACCTTACAAGGCATTGTATGGCCGGAAGTGTCGGACTTTACTGTATTGGGCAGAGCTCAAGGAAAGCCAGATTCACGGAGCTGATTTAGTCAGGGAAATTGAAGAAAATGTTAAAGTGATACGTGACTGTTTGAAAGCTGCATCAGATAGGCAAAAGTCGTATGCTGATTTGCAAAGAAAAGAGGTTGAATTCTAAGTTGGAGACAAAGTTTTCTTGAAAGTATCTCCATAGAAAAAGGTCTTGAGATTTGGCCGAAAAGGCAAACTGAGTCCAAGGTTTATTGGACCCTACGAGATTACAGAGAAAGTTGGACTGTTAGCCTACCACTTAGCATTGCCATCTGAATTAGACAAGATTCACGATGTATTCCATGTATCTATGTTTCGTAGATATAGATCAAACCCCTCTCATGTGATTTCGCCCACGAAAATTGAAATTAGACCAGACATGACTTATGGTGAAGAACCGGTCAAGATTTTGGCTCGGGAAGTCAAACAGTTGAGGAGCAAAAATATGGCCTTGGCGAAAGTTTTATGGCATCGACATAGAGTGGAAGAGGCTATATGGGAACATGAAGAAACCATGAGAAGTCAATATTCGAAATTGTTTACTAGTAAGACTTTCAAGGACGAAAGTCCCTAAGGGAGGAGAAATGTAACATCTCGAAATAGGGCCTAGTCAGAATAGTGGTTTCGGGACAACAAATCCGATGTTAAAATAATTATTTCATGATCATTATGAGGTCTAAGATATTAAAATACGCATGTGTTAAAGTTTCATGAAGAAATTCTATGTGAAAGGGGTCTAATTGGAAATTAAAGACCAAATTGAATAAGTTGTAAAACTTGGGTTTTAGAAGCAATTTGTATGAAATTGCTTTGGAATGTTAATTAGAGATCCTTAAAGAGCAATTTGCCTAATTTCTAAGTTTTTGGACAAAAATGGGCATGCATGAAAAATTTGGAAAGGTTAGTAAGGAAGGGCATTTTGGTTTTTTGGTTAATTAATGAAATAAAAAGGAAAAATAAAGCAAAAATTCACTCATTTTCCTTTCCATGCTGCCGAATTTGAAGGAGTCTCCATAGCTATGGTTTTCCAATATTTCAAGCTCAATAGTAAGTGTTCCCTAGCCTCGTTTTTAATGTTCTTTGTATTTTTGAAACCTCATAGCATACTCTATCCATTTCTACCCATATTTCAAGCTAGGGTTCATGTTAGAAATTTGACCCATGCATGAGATGGTTGTTCTTTGATGATTTATGGAAGGTTATGAAAGTTAGATGTTACATAAACATCTTCTGCTAGGTGATTTTTCTTGAAAACACCAAAAAGGGACCTAATTGAAAAATGTACAAAATGTGAAGTGGAAGATAATGTGGGCTGCTATAGGCAAGAAAAAGTATTTTTCTAGGCTTGGGTAATTTAGAAATTTCATGCATTTCATTACGCCAGCCTTAGGACTAAATTGTAAAAGTGTGAAAGGTTAGAGGCAAATTGGTCATTTTGCCCGGGGGTGAGTGTTAAGCCGAAAAATGAATAATGTGAAGTATTAATAAATTATTTTTACTGATATAGACCCCGAGGAACCAATTCAAGAAGTCGACCGTGAAAAATAAAAGGTTTCAGAATAACCGAGACACGAATCCGAAATGGCTACCAGGTAAGTTCGTATAACCCGAGCTAAACTCTTAATATACTTAAATATGTATGTTCTTGACTATATGAAAATTTAGATATTTATTGCATGAAAATCCTTGAAATGTGGTGTTGTAATTGAAAAGGATGATAATGTCCCGGTTGAAATAGAAAGGGAAATCCAATGGATAAATTATGGCTTACATGACATGAGATCCTGCATGTGTTGCAGAAAAGGATTTAGCCCGGACGAGTAATTTGATGATCTCAAAATAGAAAGGATATAGCCCGGATAGGTGTTCCTTGAGTGATCGAGCCTCCCAAAGAATATGGGTGCAATAAGGATTTAGCCTGGATGGGTAGTCTGATTGAGGACTGAATTTAGCCTGGACTGGCAATTCATATCCGAGCTTATGATAGCAATTGTCGCAAAAAAGGATTTAACCTGGACTAGTAATCTCGACATTGTTCTATGAGTTATTACTACAGGGGATTTAGCCTGGACTGGTAATCCCGCCGTAAGATGCAAGGTTTGCGGGAGTGCGTTCTTGAGATGATCACTTGTATGACTTGACGGTTATTGGGCTATCCATCGAGATTTCTTAAAAAATTCAATGGGATCAACATGAGAAATAAAAAATGGAAATATTTAATTGATGAGCTCACCTAAGACTAATGACATGATGTATTGTTATGAGACTAACTTGATGATTGAGTGTATGTGATAGGGAGACTATTTCATGCTTGTTGGAATTATTGCTTAAATATGGTTGTATGCTAATTAACCAATAAGTTTACTTTCCAGTTACCCGAACTTACTAAGCATATAAATGCTTACCCCCTCTTCTTTCCCTTATTTTACAGAGCTCGTAGACTCGTGAAGATTGGAAGACAGTTGGAGAATCAACACACTATCATCTTGTCCCATATTGGTATATAGATACCTTTATTTTGTTTAATGGCATGTATAGGGCTTTTGGTTGTTTTGTTATATGTGTCATTTGGCTAGCCAATGTAAGGGTTTAAATGGTAAACTTATTCTTTTGTATATGGCCATGAGATGTGGCTCATATTGATGTAGGTTGTAAACCTACTAATGATGCATGTTTATGTTTAAATGATTAATGAGATATGTGATAAACCAGAATTTATACATATTTTTCCCCCATGTTTAATGCATTTTATGGATGGTTTTCTATTAGAATTGGTGAATTCGATGCTCCTAATTCTTTAATTTCATGTTTTACACTTAAGAGAGCATAGAAGAGTGAAAGGAACGAGAAACGGGCCAAAAACGGAGAAAATGAGCCAAAGTACGAAATCAACACGGCCTGGACCTCCTCACACGGGCAGACCACATGGCCGTGTCAATTTGGCAGAATTAGAGCACGACTCACACGGGCATAGCACAAGCCCGTGTCATTCTAACAGGCTCGAACACGACCTAAAGTAAATCGCACAAGGGCATGTCCCTGCCGAGCCCAAGTTAAGTCCAATTTGGAAAAGGGAACTTTTGAGGGCTTATAGGCATTCCAAAGCCTGTAAATACACCCTAGAGGAGGAAGGAAAGGGGAGACAGAGAAGGGGGTAAGGAATTACCCCAAGGAAGCCGATTGATCCATCTCAGAAGCCGGATTCATCATCAAGACTGAAGATCTCTCCTCAATTTCCCTTCAGGAGTTTTGGGTTTTCTTTATGTTTTGTATTGTTTATTCTTCAAAGATGTTTTCTTATTTAGTTATGAACTAAATCCCCTAAATACCTAGGGGGAATGAAACCTAAGACGAATCTTGTTATTATTTTCTGAATCGTATGATAAATATTTGACTTCTTCTAAATTATGTGTTCTTAATCCTTGTCTTGATATCCCCGGATACTAATTCAAGACATGCTCTTATTCAGAGGAGGAATAGACCATGTCTAAGAGTATTTTTGTCATAATTAAGCAGAGTTGATTGCGCGCCTAGAAATAGGGTGACAAGATTTTACCGGATTAGGGTGAAACCTAATAAGAGGATCCATAGATCGAGTTAATGCAACCCTAGAGTGGTAATTAGAGAAAAGTCTCGGTTATTCAATCTAGGGATTAGACGTTATTAGTCTTAAATAGGGATAATAACATAACTTAGGGATCTCTACGCAACAAGTTGAATGAATAAATCATCCCATTCGGAGCTAGAATAACAAGTAAAGTCTAGGTGGATTTTTCCTTAGGTATTGTCTCAAGTCAATCGATTTTCCCAAAAGCAATTCCCCAACTCTTTTCTCTGTGCGTTCTTAGTTTAGATAATTAGTTAATTAAAACAAAACCCCATTATTCTTAGGCTAGATAATAAAAAGACAGTCATTACTAGTACTTTTAGTTCCTTTGGGTTTGACAATCCAGTCTTGCTAAAACTATACTACTGTTCGATAGGTACACTTGCCTATATCGCGATAATAGTTAGTTCAAGAACGAGTAATTATAAATATTTAAAACCTATCACGAAACCACGCGATCAAGTTTTTGGCGCCGTTGCCGGGAAACTAAAATATTAGGAACACTCAATTTTTATTACTTTAGCCATTTATTTTTCATGCAATTTAATTTTATTATTTTTATTACTAATTAATTTACTTTTTCTTTCTCTTGGCAGGTTTTTATAGTTTATGACTAGAAGAAACCCGTCGGGACCATTACTTTTTGACGAAGAAATCAATCGCATAGTTCGTAGAAACCAAAGAGAAATAAGGCGTAGCTTAAGATACACAGAAAACGAGCAAGAAGACGATACTCAACCGCCAACCGAAGAGATGGCTGAAAACAAAGGTAGTCAGCTAGCTCCTGCAATTGCGGCTAATCAAAATCCTGCTCCACATACTATGTATGATTATGCTAAACCTTCTCTAGTAGGAACTGAATCTAGCATAGTTAGACCAGCTATAGCTGCAAATACTTTTGAACTGAAACCTAACACAATTCAAATGATACAGCAGTTTGTTCAGTTTGATGGTTTGCAGGATGAAGATCCCAAGCTCACTTAGCAAACTTTCTGGAATTTTGCGATACATTTAAAATAAATGGCATTTCTGATGATGTCATTCGTCTTCGGTTATTTTCTTTTTTCACTGAGAAACAAAGCTAAATAGTGGTTGAACTCGTTACCACGAGGGTCTATTACTACTTGGGAACAAATGACTGAAAAAATTTTACTAAAATACTTTTCACCGGCTAAAATGGCTAAATTACGTAATGATATCTCTTCTTTTGTGCAGATGGATTTGTAAACACATTATGATGCATGGGAGAGATACAAGGATCTATTGCGAAGGTGCCATCACCATGAGTTACCGCTTTGGCTTCAAGTACAAACATTCCACAATGGTTTGAATCCCTCAACTCGGCAAATGGTTGACGCAGCTACTGGCGGAACCATCAACAACAAAACACCTGAAGGAGCTTATGAATTCATTGAAGAAATGTCACTGAATAACTATCAGTGGCAAGTCATGAGGACTAAGCCAACAAAAATAGCCGGTGTTTATAACATCGACTCAGTTACTATGCTGTCAAATCAGGTACAACTTCTCAATAAAAAGATTGATGGTTTTCTTAGTTTTACGCAGGTACATCCAGTAATGAGGTGTGACTCAAGTGGCGGAGGTGTGCATACAGAATATCAATCTTTCAATCCTAAAACCGAAGAGGAACAAGTCAACTATATGGGTAACAATAACTTTAGATCTCAAAATAACCCATACAATAATATTTACAATGCAGGTTGGAGAAACCATCCCAATTTCTCTTGGAGTGGTCAAGGGAATCAAAAGCCACAAAATTTTCAACAGCCACCTTATCAACAAGAGAAGAAACTGAACCTTGAGGAGATGCTCTCAAAATTCATATCAATGTCAGAAACCCATTTCCAAAATACCGAGACAGCACTTAAAAATCAACAAGCATCGATCCAATGACTCGAAACTCAGATAGGCCAGCTATCCAAACTAATCTCCGAACGACCACAGGGTAGCTTACCAAGTAATACTGAACCTAACCCAAGGGAACACCTCAACGAAATTAGTACTCAAGATAAGGAAGGATTCATTGCGCCTGAGCCAGAATTGATGCAAGAAACTGTGGTGAGCAAAGGTAAAAGTGAGGTAAGTCATAACAAAATGGTGAATGAAGAATATAAACCTCGTGTCCCTTATCCTAACGCGACAAGGAAAGACCGCTCAGACGAACAATTTGGTAAATTTCTCAAACTTTTGAAAAAATTACATATTAACTTACCGTTTATTGAAGCTCTGTCGCAGATGCCGAATGCAATGAAATTTTTAAAAGAGCTTTTAGTAAATAAACGGAAGTTGGACGAAGCGTCATGTGTGGAGCTAAACGCAGTCTGGAGCTAAACAGAATCTGCTCAGGTGTTCTACAGAATAAGCTACCCCACAAATTGAAAGATCCAGGGAGTTTTTCAATCCCTTGCTTAATTAGTAGTTTAGATATAAGTCATGCATTAGCTGATTTAGGGGAAAGTATTAACGTCATGCCTTACAAAATGTTTAAGCAACTAGGTCTTGGGAAACCTAAACAAACTAGGATGAGCATTCAATTGGAAAATAAAACTATAAGATTTCCTAGGGGTATTATTGAAGATGTACTAGTGAAAGTAGATAAGTTCATATTTTCCGTTGATTTCGTTGTTCTAGACATAGAGGAGGATAATAACACCCCTTTGATTTTAGGGAGACCCTTTTTGGCAACTGCTAAAACAATTATTGATATTGGCACAGGTGAGCTCATGCTTTGCGTAGGAAACGAAACACTCACCTTTCAAGCTCGTAATTCTAACAACACATCGGAAATTGAAGGTGATTATCTAAACTGTTCTATTAAAACTGATCACATGATACAACCCACTTTGCAGAAAATAAGTCTGAAGGAAATACATGAGCCACTCTCAAACAATAATAAAGTATCTATTCATAAAGAGCGAAGGTTGCGGATAGAAGAGCTAGAGAATGGCGACTACATAAACTGAAACTACGCCAAAACGAGCCCGATACCTCTCCAAATAAACTTAAGGTTGGTGATAAAGTCTTACTAGATGCCGCAGATCCCCATATTGTCACTACCACACCGAATGAGGAAATCCCTCTTACGGTATTCAGTACTCTTCCATTCGATACGGTGGAGGTGAATGATCCTAGGTTCGGCACTTTTTAGGTAAACAACACCCGTTTAAAACCTTATTTTAATGAGACTGATAGCAGGAATGGGGAGTATAAACTCCTCGAAACACCATGACCATACAACGGAGAGGTAAGTCGAGCTTAGACTATAAATAAGCGCTTCTCGGGAGGCAACCCGAGCACTAACAATATTTATTTCTTTAAATTTTGGTATTTAACTCTTAACCTACTAATAGAGATCTTGAATACAGGTGTTCCCACAGAGACACGGCCAAGAACACGGGCATGCTTAAGGCCGTGTGAAAATAGGGCAAAAGATTTCCCTAACACAGGCTACGATAAAATGCCACGGCCATGCGACATGGCCGTGGTCGAGCTTACCAAAACAATACGGGCGTGTGACACGCCCGTGTGGAAGACCCGTGGTTGAAACTGAGAAACTAGCACGGGCGTGCGACATGCCTGTGTCTAACACCCGTGGTCGAACCTGTTAAATTAACACGGCCGTAGAGCTTGAACACACGGGCATGGACGAAGCGAACGAAGCTAGACACGGCCATGAAACACGACCGTGTAAACCCACACGCCTGTGTGAACCCACAAGCCCGAGGAACACGGGCATGTACTAAATGTCAGACGCGCCTAAATTTGAAATTCGCGAATCACACGGGCTACAATTAGGGAACACAGTCATGTGCCATGGCCATGTGCCTAAAAATCTATAAATACCCTACACTATTCACTTTCTTCCCCATTAAAAAAACCCTAACCCTAGCCGTTGCAACACCACACGGCCCCCTGCCACGCCCGTGCGCCGCCTTCAACTTCATTTTTGATGCCCAAACTCTCTCCCTTAGCGTTTGTTTACTCTCTTCACTTATATTCTGCTGATTACTAATGCTTATTATTACAATAATTTCCATTTCTTTTAAACTATCTTCCATTTTTGTTCATTACTTTATCATTTAGTTTGCGCTTTTAGTTAGTTATTATACATTGTATGTTAAATAAAGTGATTAGGAAACTTTATACCCATGATTTTACCATGCCCATTCTTATGATATTCCCATAACCAATATCTCTTATGTAATTTGCATTGTTCAGTTATGTTGGTTGTGACTGAAAGTCTGCTTTTTAATTGGAAATTGTATTCCTTTTACTTCGACCACTTGATGATTCTAATCGCAGGTACCATGTCATCGTCAAGAGGAAAGAAAACCACTGTACCTGCTTCGAAGAAGAGGAAGGGAGTGTCTTCTTCAGCGGGCCCAATCGCTGAAATCTGTCACCCTCTCCTACAGTTTCCCCGAGGGCCTCAAGAAGAATTGTTCTAAATACTTTGGGCTCGACCCTTAATTGCGGGCCGCTGCATCGACTGGGCTACAGTAGAACAAGTCTAGATGGCTGACGCGATTCGAGCTCTCCTAACCACTGACCCTTGGGAGCTGTTCTTTTAGATTATTGAGCCGACATACCTCGAGCTCAAGATGAAACTATGCTCAACGTTCCATCTCCAGACCGTAATGACAAGGTATGATGATCCCGGCACGGTCCAGTTTCGCCTAGGTGGATTAATCCGCCAGCTAAGCATCCCAGAGTTCGGTGCTACTCTAGGCCTATATACGGAGGAGTTTTGAGAGAAGAATGAACTACATGCTCTCAGTCGCTACATACATTTTTCTCCCTCGAAGTGTTGGCACACTTTGACCTCTAGCACGGCCTCATACAACCCTAGCCGCTCCTAGGCATCAATTCTCCCACCATCCCTGAGGTACTTACACGCTATTTTAGCTCACACGATTACAGGGAGGCGAGAGAGCACTAGCGTCGTCAACACCCACGACGTCTACTTCCTATGGTGCATGTCGCAAGGGCACGTCATCGACCTTGCCTATTTCATTACCCTTGCGATTCAGCCCCAGACAGCGGCATCGAAAGGGGGTCATCTCTATTGGCCCCTATGTGACTAGGCTGGCATGACACTTCGAGCTCCTCAACACTGCGGCCCAAGAATCATCCCTCACCCTTATTGGCAAGATGTCTCCACAAGGCATCTCGAGCATGCTTAGCATGAGGATGATCAAGAGGCACCAAGGAACTTACCCTCCCCAGCATCGCCTAGCTCAATCTACCGAGGAGGAGGCCTACGAGGACATTCCTGATGATGTCCCCCCACAGCATGAGGGCCCACCGACTCAGCCACCACCACCCTATCGTCCAGTTCATGCAGCGGCTTCATATGATGACATCTCTCAGCGCCTCACTCGATTTGAGTAGCAGTGTTTTCAACGATTTGACAACATTGCCACAACTCATCGCCAGTCCCACCTCGCGAACCATTCAGCGAAAGATGTTTAGAATTATTTATTTCTTATTTTATGTTTTTAATTTTTATTAGATTCTAGAAATTTTATTTTTAATTATTAAATTTGATTCTTTCTTTTTGAGTAATTATTCTTCCTAATATCCCCTAAAAAGTTCCTGATTTTATCACAGTTATATAGAGCTCTTAAGCTCATCATCACATAGGAACTAAAACTCCACTGGGAAAGGTTCTCCACGACTGTCATGTCTTGCTCGACCACGACCATAGCTACCACCAGATATAATATTCTTTTGGCGCAGGACTTATGGCCGAATGAACCTCTACGATCGCTGGAGTATCCTCCTTCACTCTTGAACCGATCACTCTCCAAACCTCAAAGTTTGAGGAATTCATCATACAGGAAGTTCTACTTATCTCCCTATCTTATTTTTATACTCTAACATCTACCTTTGTACATTGAGGGCAATGTACATCTTAAGTGCGGGGGGATATTTATTTCATTATTAGAAAAATCCTTGAATGATCACCTTGTTCTCTTGAAAAGCTCTCATATCATATTTAGGATAAATTTTAATTGATTTATCATTTTGATTGATATATCTTGAATTAAAACATAGGCATTTATGCATTGATTGTTTAAACTTTAAGGCATTAGTGAATCAAGTATGATAAGTTGATTTTTAAGAATTTAAAATTATAGGTTGTTTCCTTGAGTTTAGATATTACTTTGAATTGGAATTCACGAGTCTAAACATCAAAAAGACATAATTTTTTGTGAGATTTTTGAGCCTTTTGAGCATCTATTAATTCTTTCATGCTCACTTTTATTATTGCTTTCAGTGCGTCAGTATTGAATTGTTATTCTAAAACTTGCTTGATTATGCATGTCGAGACCACACTAATTGATTTGATATATCAAAATGATTAAGGCACTTAGGATTAACCCACTCATGCCATGAAAAGCCTACCTCCATGATTAACCCCTAGAAAACCCCCTTAAGCCTAATAAGCCATTTCTTGTATTACCCTTAATATTAATCTTTAACCCATTATTGTTGAAACCCCTTAAATTAATCCCTATTTTTTTTTGAGATTTGAGTTGAATGGACTGCCTAGCTATGTTTCTTTCTGAGAGAAGAAGGAGAATAATGTATACATATCTGTACTTTCATATTCTGAGAGAAGCTCTATTGTACGCAAGGGAAGATTAACCCGTTTTCTAGTTAGGAAAAATTTTCAATTCAATCTCGATTCTAACCCTTTCTTTCAGCTTGTGACCACACCCCCTAACCAAGCCGCACTACAACCTTCTAAAGACCTTTTGATTGATGTATCATCTTAAATTATAGTGGTGGAGATTAGATTTTCATGCAAGCCTATGGCAATGACTTTTCATTATTGACTATTGAGTGCTTCATTTATTGTCCTTAAACACCTCGAGTGATTTGAGTGAATATTTAGTGAGGATGTGAAACTCTGTGATATTCTGAATCAAAGGTAACCACTTAGATGCGGAGAGACACCTATGTTTGCATGATTAAATACTCAACTTGGAATGTTTGAAACTTTTATGTTCTTTTAGTTGAATTCTCAATTTATGATTAGCTATAGATTATTTTGAGATATTATCGATAAGAATTATAACTTGAGGAGAATTTATTTTGATTATGAGTTGAGGATTTTGCTTGAGGACAAGCAAATGCTTAAGTGTGGGGGTATTTGATAAACCATAATTTATAGATATTTTTCCCTCATGTTTAACGCATTTTATGGATGATTTTCTATTAGAATTGGTGAATTTGATTCTCCTAATGCTTTAATTTCAAGTTTTATACTTAGGAGAGCATAGAAGAGCGAAAGGAACAAGAAACGGGCCAAAAACACAGAAAATAGGCCAAAGTACGAAATCAACACGGCCTGGACCTCCTCAAAAGGGCAAACCACAAGGCCGTGTCAATCTGGCAGAATTAGAGCACGACTCACACAAGCATAGCACACGCCCGTGCCATTCTAATAGGCTCAAACATGGCCTGAAGTAAATTGCACATGGGTGTGTCCCTGCCAAGCCCAAGTTAAGTCCAATTCGGAAAAGGGCACTTTTGAGGGCTTCTAGGCATTCCAAAGCCTATAAATACACCCTAGAGGAGGAAGAAAAGGGGAGACGGAGAAGGGGGTAAGGAATTACCCCAAGGAAGCCGATTGATCCATCTCAAAAGCCGGATTCATCATCAAGACTGAAGATCTCTCCTCAATTTCTTTTCAGGAGTTTTGGGTTTTCTTTATTTTTTGTATTCTTTATTCTTCGGAGATGTTTTCTTATTTAGTTATGAACTAAATTCCCTAAATAACTAAGGGGAATGAAACCTAAGATGAATCTTATTATTATTTTCTGAATCATAAGATAAATATTTGACTTGTTCTTAATTATGTGTTCTTAATCCTTGTTTTGATATCCCCAGATAATGATTCAAGACATGCTCTTATTTAGAGGAGGAATAGACCTTGTCTAAGAGTATTTTTGTCATAATTATGCAGAGTTGATTGCATGCCTAGAAATAGGGTGACAAGATTTTGCCAAGTTAGGGTGAAACTTAATAAGGGGATCCACAGATCGAGTTAATGCAACCCTAGAGTGGTAATTAGAGAAAAGTCTCGGTTATTCAATCTAGGGATTAGACATTATTAGTATTGAATAGGGATAATAACATAACTTAGGAATCTCTACGGAACAAGTTGAAAGAATAAATCGTCCGATTTTGAGCCAGAATAACAAGTAAAGTCTAGGTGGATTTTTCCTTAGGTATTGTCTCAAGTCAATCGATTTTCCCAAAAGCAATTCCCCAACTCTTTTCTTTGTGCGTTCTTAGTTTAGATAATTAGTTAATTAAAACAAAACCCCATTATTCTTAGGCTAGATAATAAAAAGACAGTTATTGCTAGTACTTTTAGTTCCTTTGGGTTTGACAATCCTGTCTTGCTAAAACTATACTACTGTTCGATAAGTACACTTGCCTATATCGCGATAATAGTTAGTTCAAGAATGAGTAATTATAAATATTTAAAACCTATCATGAAACCACGCGATCAATATGGTGACGAAGTTTATCATGAATGGATGCTTGAAATGGACCTAATAATTTGAGAGTGGACATAGCATACAATGTATATGGTTATAATATGGCCTAAGTGTAAAATATAAAATGTGCTATGTTAATCCCTGACTAAGCTGATGAGATGAGGCTAACATGCGATGAGTTATACCAAGGTTGTTTGAGAGTATAATGAGGCCATGTTAAATACCATTGAAGTCTTTAAGTGTGTATGGATAATAGAGGGTGGCCAAAGGCTTGGAAAATAGCCCTAAAAAGGTCCACAAGGGCATGTGTCTAGGCCGTGTGTGACACACGGCTAGCCCCCATGGGCGTGTTGCCTAGCCGTGTGTCCCCTGCACCTACAATTTTAGGTCAGTTTGCATGGTAGTAAACACACGGGGAAAGACACGACCGTGTGTCTCAACCATGTGGAGGACACGGCCTAGCACATGGGCTTGTGCCTCAAAATGAGTGATGATGTCATAAATAGAATGTCTGGGTTTTTGGACACGACACGGGCGTGTCTAGGCGGTGTGAGGGACACGGGCGTGTGCTTGGCCGTGTGAAAACCCTGTAAGTTCGAAATGAAAAATAAATTCAAATAATTCAACACAGTTGAGGGACATAGACGTGTCCCTAAGCACACGGGCGTGTGCTTTGCCTCCACGCGGATGTGTAAGGCATAACCCTATGAATTTTACTAAAGTTTTCAATAGTTCTCGGTTTAGTCCCGGATCGATTTTAATGTATGTTTTGGACCTTGTAGGTCCATAATAAGGACACTATGATGTTTGATTGGCTTTAAATTAGAATGAAATTTTAGAACCCGTATTTTTCAAAATGTCTGAGTATGTGTCCGGTAATACTTTGTACTTTGTCCCAGTCTCTGGTACGAGTAAGGGGTGTTACAGAAATTTCAGCCATTTAGTCTCTCTACAAGTAAGTGATTTTGATGATTTTTCTTGATGATTTTTGCATTTTAGAACCCTTGTAACATGAGCTTTCAAATGGGGGGACTATTTTGCAAAATAGTTGAAAGTCTAGGGTTTTACCATGAGAGTGTTCATGTTATTTTCTAAAATTTTATGGAAGAAAATGAATCATGGTTGTGAAATAAACAACTTTTGTGAAGAGATTTCTCATGAAAACCCTAAAAAAGACCATTTTGCATAAGTTGTAAAATAGGTGATAAATGTGGGAAATAATGAGAATTGTAGGTTGCTTTTAGTATAAAAAGTGACCGTCTAGGCTTGGTTAGTGAGAAAATGTGATAAAAATCAATTTTTGAACCTAGGGGTAAAATGGTCATTTTGTGAAAGTCTAGGGGCAAAACGGTCATTTTGCTCAATTATGAATTTTTGAGTGTTTAGAGTAATTTGCTGATGAGATGAATGAATTTCTATCATTTTAGATCAATAATTACAAAATTCGGGCTTAGACCAGGGAAAAGCAAAGCAAGTGGACTAAGCAGTCGTCTACATTTTGTAATCCGAGGTAAGTTGTATGTAAATAATACAACTACATTGTTATCATATGTGTTTGAATTGATATGGCAGAAATTGCTTGTTTGTGGAAATAATTATGCAAGATGAACATTGAGATAGTAGAACTCCCGTTTGAACCTTAGGGAATAAATCGGATATTCATGCCATGACATTTGGGTTAATTGTGTGCTAATGTAAGACATGTCTGGGACATGCATCGGCCACATTACGAGAGCCAGTGTAAGACCATGTCTGGGACTTGGCATAGGCATTGAGATGAGAGCTAGTGTAAGACATGTCTGGGACATGCATCAGGCTCGAGATGTAAGCCAGTGTAAGACATATCTAAGACATGCATCGACTACAAAATGTGTTAGTGTAAGACCATGTCTGGGACATGGCATCATCATTATACCCTATGTTTGAGGGTTAATGAATATCCGATAGCATTCCGAATGGTTCGACGGTGAGAAATTCAGTTTAAGTTTAGCGAGAAACGTATAACCATGTTGTGAGTGGTACAGGTACCTATTGTAACACCTCTCGCTCATATCCGATGCCGGGACATGGTTCGAGGTGTTACCTAACTTAACTCAATCAATTATACAAAATTGGGCCGTCAAATTTTGATGATTTGGTTAAAACTTTTACTTTCATAAGCAATTTGTTCCTTAAATGGGCTTACGAGGCCCAAAACATACATTCGAAATGAATTAAATTTAACTGAGAACTTAAGAAAAACTTGGTGAAATTCAAGCTTTAGGGTTTGACAGGCCCGTGTGACTCGGGACACGCCCACGCCCTCAGTCCGTGTGCGACACTAACTTTAGGGCACGGCCATGACACACGCTCGTGTGGCCTACCCGTGGGCAATACTGACTTATAGACACAGCTATGGTACACGCCCGTGTGGCCTAACCGTGGACAATACTGATTGGAAAATTTAAGTGCAGGGGGACACACGGCCATAACACACACCCATGGGAGTGAGCCATATGTCACACACGGTCTAAACACATGCCCGTGTGTCTTGCCCGTGCAGACAAACTAGGCTATCTTCCAAGTTACCCATTTTGCACAACCTACACAAGATCATTTCAATATGCTATTTCCATCCCAAATGACATCAATTCATCCATAGAAGGCACATCATATACATTTACCAAAATAAATAATAGCCATTAACTATGCTTAATACAAAATGAAGTGTTTTTATCTTAAGCCAATATACATAAACAATTTCTCAATAATACAACTCCCTAGTCTAGCCCTATACATGCCATAATAAAAAATATAAATCCAACTATACCGAGTATTACGACTGATAGTGTGATCGATATCGCTGACTTCAAGGGATCCTCGAGAAAAATGGAAGTACTGAAAGAAAAGGGAAGGGAAGGAGAGTAAGCATAAATCTTAGTAAGTTGCATATAAATATATATACAATGACAACTTCACCATTTATCAATTATGCTTATAGCCCAAAGGTAAGTATAAACTGGACTTACTCATTACCATCAACTCAAATCATATTTTCTAATCGAGCTCATTACTCATGCATACCAAATAGGTACCTGTAACACTTACAACACTATCATCCTTTCCTTTTTAAATATCTTTCTTAACTCTTAAAGTTGAACCTTTTGGAATACTACAGGATATTCTAAAAGCCTCAAACATGGGTTAAGTTGCCGCTGCCATGTCCCAGACATGTCTTACACTAGCATGAAACTTAGCCCTGTTTCACAAGGTTTCAAATATCTCATAAAGTATAATTTATATGCCTGTTTTTTTTAATCCATATGAAAATAGACTCATTAAGCTTCAATTTCATAACTTGCTCATCATTTAGTTCCATTTATACTATTTTTAGTGATTTTTCAAATTCATGTTATTGTTGCAGTAATATTCTGTTTTAAGGCAAAATTCATCTTTTCATGAGTTGTTATGAACTAGATAACCTATTAAACTTCCATGATATCAAACATGATCTAAATTTAACCATCACCATGACTTATCAATATCAAACATTTTCTCAACCAATCATGGCCATATCATAAAATTATTTACACAAAATAAGTATATTGCTATACATGCCATACTTAAGTTTTACAAGCCATTTACCCCGATGAAAGTCCTTTGGATAGTGTGATCAAACCTTCGACCCATCCCGATTCCCGAGCTGGCTTGTTTAAAACTAAAGTAAATAAAGAGGAGGGAGTAAGCATAAATGCTTAGTAAGTTCATATGTAAATAACAAGTAACATAACAATACAAATATACCAAACAACTTTAGCATGGTATCACCAAAACATATATCACATTTCTAAACATCATTCATCATCTTACCACCTTATCGTTGTTGTATCTATTTTCAACCCGAGGGTTAAGAACATACCTGTCCAAAGTGTCCATTTCACAACACTTACCAAAACATCGCTTGCATCTTAAGTGTTCTTCCATTTCACTAGAAATTTCACCCGTTGAACACATCGGAATACAACTCGGATACACGGATAATTTGCACATAAGTGCCTCATATGTAATCAAGAAATCATGTAACCCGCCCCTAAGTGAACTCGGACTCAACTCAACGAGTTCGAATGCCTAGTTACATCTCACGAACTCGGACTCAACTCAACGAGGTCGGACATTCGCATCCATAAGTGAACTCGGACTCAACTCAACGAGTTCGGATGCTCAACCATCCTAGTGACATGTCACTTGTATCCTAATCTATTCCTAAGGTTCAAATGGGCTTTTCCTCGATCTCACATTTGCCGTCTTCCATGGAATATCGGGCCGATACTCTCAGTAGCAATTCATATTTATCAAGTAGTAAACATAATTTGCATATTACTCAATATTAACCACAAAGCATAATATTTCACGATTAAAAATCAACATATCATATAATTAACATTAATAACTTAAAAATAACATTTATGCTACATTATTTACACATGAACTTACCTTGGTACCAAAATATAAAGATTTTGCAATTTAGTCCATAATCTTTTCTTTTCCTCGATCGCGACTTGAATCTCGTTTCTCTTGATCTATAATGTCAAATTAATCTTATTCAATACATACATTCATCAAAACAGCATTTAATACGATCTTTGGAAAAATTACACTTTTGCCCCTAAACTTTTGCATAATTACACTTTTGCCCTAGGCTCGGAATTAAACTTTATTCCTTATTCTTATGTTTTATAACATGCTGATCATTTTCCTTCTATGGAAACATCAAATTCTTACTCTAACATATACTTGTGACTATTAGGTATTTTTGCCGATTAAGCCCTTTTACTCGTTTTCACTCAAAACCGAGTAGCACAAGTTGTCTAACATAATTTAAAACCCCATAATCTATCATAAAACATCAAAATACACAAATTTCACCTATGGGTATTTTTTCAAATATAAACCCTAGGCTGAATTATTGCTAACATAAGCTTAATCGAGCTACCGGGATTCCAAAAACGTAAAGAACATTAAAAACAGGGCTTGGAATCACTTACTATGGAGCTTGGAAGCTTGAAACAAACCCTAACTATGGAGAACCCTTGAAATTTCGGCCTAATGAAGAAGATGGACAAAAATTGGCTTTTAATTTTGTTTTTAATTCATTTTAATAACTAAATGACCAAAATGCCCTTACTACTAAACTTTCCAAAAATTCCATCCATGTCCAATTTTTGTCCATAGACTTAGAAATTGGTCAAATTGTTATTTAAGACCTCCTAATTAATATTTCAATGCAATTTCATACTAAAAACTTCTAGAATGCAAATTTTGCAACTTATTCAATTTAGTCCCTACTTTCAATTTAAGCACTTTAGGCATAGAATTTCATCACGAAATTTTCACACAATCATGCAATCATATCATATTCATCAAAATAATTATAAAATAATTATTTCTGTCTCAGATTTTTGGTCATGAAACCACTATTCTGATTAAGCCCTAATTCAGGATATTACAACTCTCCCCCCCTTTTAAGGATTTTCATCCTCGAAAATCTTACTGGTAAACAGGTGTGGGTATTGGTTTTTCATAGTTTCTTCAGGTTCCTATGTAGTCTCTTCTACCCCATGCTTTTGCCACAACACTTTCACAAGTGCAACACTTTTATTTCTTAGTTGTTTGACTTCTCGAGCTAAAATCTTAATCGGTTCTTCTTCATAAGTCATATCCGGTCATAGTTCAACTTTTGTCGGTGAAATTATATGTGAAGGATCCGAACGATACCAACGTAACATAGATACGTGAAACACATCATGAATCTTCTCTAATTCAGGTGGTAGCGCTAGCCGATATGCTACCGGTCCAACTTTTTCAATTATTTCATACGGTCCAATAAAACGCGGACTTAACTTGCCCTTTCGTCCAAATCTAAGGACTTTCTTCCATGGAGACACTTTCAAAAATACCTTATCACCAACTTGAAACTCCATTTCTTTTCATTTCAAATCCGCATAAGATTTATGTCTATCTGAAGCAGCTTTCAAACAATCTCGAATCACTTTAACCTTTTCTTAGGTTTCTTTTATTAAATCAACTCCATAAATCTGATTTTCCTTGAGTTCAGTCCAATACAATGGCGTCCGACATTTACGACCATATAATGCTTTATAAGGTGCCATCTTCAAACTCGTCTGATAACTATTATTATAAGCAAATTCTACCAATGGTAAGTACCTTTCCCAACTATCTTGAAATTCCAATACGCAACATCTGAGCATGTCTTCAAGAATCTAAATTACTCTCTCTGTTTGTCCATCAGTTTGTGGATGAAAGGCAGTGCTGAAATTTAACTTTGTACCTAATGCCTCTTGTAACTTTTGCCAAAATCGTGAGGTAAACCTCGGATCTCTATCCAAAATGATTGACAAAGGTATCCCATAAAGTCTAACAATCTCTCGGATATATAATTCAGCCAACTTATTAAGAGAATAATGCATGCGTCTTAGGAATAAAATGAGCCGATTTAGTCAGTCTGTCAACTATTACCCAGATGGCATTTTTCTTCCCTGGAGTTAATGGTAACCCTGATATAAAATCCATAGTAATCCGATCCCATTTCCATTCAGGAACCATAATAGGCTGAAGTAATCCTGAAGGTACTTGGTGTTCAGCTTTCACTTGTTGACAAGCTAAGCACTTTGATACAAACTCGAAAATATCTCTTTTCATTCCACTCCACCAGTACATTTTCTTTAAGTCATTACACATCTCCGTACTGCCCGGATGAACCACCAAACAACCATTATGTGCTTCATGCAAAATCTTTTGAATCAACTCATCATTTTTTGGTACACAAATCTGATTTTTAAACATTAAACAACCATCGAATCGATTACGAAATCGATCCCGTGTCGACTTCACACTTTTTTTCTCTTGGCTAGCAAATCTTGATCATTTTTCTGAGCTTCAAAAATCTCTTGTAAAAACATCGATCTTGCTCTTAACTCTGCTAGAATCGAACCGTCATCTGACATTTTCAACTGAGTGTTCATAACTCTCAAAGCAAACAACAACTTTCTACTTAAAGCATCGGCAACCACATTCGCTTTTCCCGGATGATAATCAATAACAAGCTCGTAATCTTTCAATAACTCTAACCATCTTCGCTGTCTCAATTTCAAGTCTTTTTGTGACATCAAGTATTTAAGACTTTTGTGATCGGTATATACTTGGCACTTTTCACCATACAAATAATGTCACCAAATCTTCAAAGCAAACACCACTGCAGCCAATTCCAAATCGTGAGTAGGATAATCCCTCTCATGAGGTTTTAACTGCCTCGAAGCATAAGCCACCACTTTTCCTTCTTGCATGAGTACACACCCAAACCATTTAGAAAGCATCACTATACACCACAAATTCTTTACGATTCGGGTTGTATCAACACTGGTGCTTCAGTTAATAACTTTTTCAATTCTTTAAAACTCTGTTGACATTCTTCCGTCCATTCAAATTTAACATCCTTTTGGAGTAGTCTAGTCATAGGAGCCGCAATTATAGAAAATCCATTTGCAAACCGCCGATAATACCCAGCTAGCCCCAAGAAACTCCTAACTTTAGTTACATTTTTCGGTGGTTTCCAATCAACAATGGCTGAAATTTTACTAGGATCAACCCGTATACCATCACGAAACAATATAACCCAAAATCCAACTTCCGGAGCCAAAATTCACTTTTACTAAACTTAGCATACAGCTGCTTATCTCTCAAAGTTTACAAAACTATCCTCAAATGCTCAGCATGCTCTGTCTCATCTTTTGAATAAATTAAAATATCATCTATAAACACCACAACAAATCTGTCCAGGTATGGCTGAAATATGCGATTCATTAAGTCCATAAACACAGCAGGAGCATTTGTCAACCCGAATGGCATAACTAAAAATTCATAATGACCGTACCTTGTTCTAAAAACAGTTTTAGGCACATCTGACTCTTTCACTCGCAGCTGATAATACCCAGATCTCAAGTCAATCTTTGAAAACCATGTCGCTCTTTTTAGCTAATCAAACAAATCATCAATTCTCGGCAATGGATACTTGTTTTTGATTGTCACCTTGTTTAACTGCCGATAATCAACACATAATCTTATAGAACCATCTTTCTTTTTCACAAATAACACGGGAGCACCCAAGGTGAAAAACTTGGTCTCACAAAGCCTTTATCAGTCAACTCTTGCAACTGTGACTTTAATTCTTTCAACTCTTGTAACACCCCAAACCCGTGACCGTCACCGGATTTGACCACGTGGTGTTACCGAGCTTACTTCCCTTATTTCTCTCTTGGAAATATTTAATTTCTGTCCCAGGCAGGCTAGCTAACTGCGTCACTGTCACCTTAAAAATCATATCTCGAGTTCCAGAACTCGAAAATTAGTTCCGTAAATTTTCCTGAAACTATACTCATAATACCATCTACAAATTTTTTTCTAGAATTTTTGGTCAAGCCAATTAGTACAGTTTATTAGTTAAAGTCTCCCCTGTTTCAGGGTTTGACTACACTGAACTTTGTGCACTACGACTTGGATATCTTCCTGTACAGGGCTCCAACACTTATGCCGTTTGTTTCTGGAGAAACTAGACTCACAAGGGAATCTGTACATATAGAGAATGACTTCTAATTCTCTCTGGTTGATTTATAGTGAATTTTCAAAGTTGGAGCAGGGGATCCAGAAACCGTTCTGGCCCTGTTTTGCGAAAACCTGAATATTTCTTAAAATAGAGCTCATATGGTCATTTCGTTTCATCCATATGAAAATAGATTCATCAAGGTTCGATTTCATAATTTATTCACTATTTAATTCTACTTCTGCTATTTTTCGTGATTTTTCCATCTCACTTCACTTCTTCTGGCAGCATCATTACTAAAGCAAACAATGACTATTTCATAATTCTTCCATGGCCAACTATTTCATCATACATAATACAAAATATGGCCACCTTATCAAAATTAAGGTTTCTAAGGCTCGTGACTATAGGTTTTAGAATCACACTCAACCGACCACATAGGCCATTTTCGCATGGCTTAAAGTTTACAACCCACAATTCAACAAAACAAAATAGCCTATACATGCCAAATGTTCTCCTAGTTCAACTATGAAGACAATACCAAAAGATTTCCAGCGGTGTGATGACTTCAACGACGGTTCGAAACGCATAAGCGAGGCGAATCCAAGAGACCTAAAATGGGTGACAAGAAAACACAGAGTGAGTTTATAACTCAGTAAGTCCTAAGCATTCGACAATCATCCATCAATAAAATTATCACAACATGAAATAATGTACGAGGCTAGGTACTCCATCCATATCGAAAATATACCATAGTTCCTCGGACCTTTCGGTTCCTTCTCATACCAATTCACCCAATAACAATTCATATACTGTTCAATAGAATAATAGAGGCATTTCCATACATCATCTCATTTCAGTAATAATCATGCAATCAAATGAACTTTCATCTATTCCGCGATACTTTATTTACGGGGATGCAATTGAAATAATCACATAGATTTAAAACTTACCAACTCAACCCCGAGCATGAACATAGCATCTATTAGCCATGAACTCAAGGTACTTACTTTTTCCACTGTCCGTACTCAACTCGATAAAGTCACCCTTCCGTATAAATATTCAATCGGAAATATATATATAGAGTTCGCACACATAGTGCTTAATACTCGATCACGCACACTTAGTGCCATGTGATTTAAGCCCGCACACATAGTTCCATATAGTCCAAACTCGCACACTTAGTGCCATACATTTGAAGCTCGCACACTCAGTGCCAATCTCGTCACCGTACACATTTACTTCTCGCACACTTAGTGCCGAAAGCCAACTTTCTACACATTTCACTATCTCTTTTACATTCAACAATATCATCTTTTCATCTCATTAAACACAATTGCATAGATTTTACAATCATTTAAGCAATATCAAATATATGCTTAATGACTTACCTTGTGTTGGGCAAGGAATTTCCAAGTCGGCTACTCGATGACCTTCGTCTTTCCCTTGCTTGATTCTCCTTCTTTAACTCCTTGAGCTTGATTTAACAAATAAATTGATTCAATCATTTGAGTATCGAAAAGAGGAACTCAAGGCACTTAGCCCACATATGTTCACTAGACATTAAAGTCACATAAGTACGAATTCATGAATCAACTCAACACACAAAGCCTTCAACATGCTTACTCATGGCCGACCAACACAACCCCTTAGGTACTCATTCATGGGCCGATTATGCATGTTGATGTTGAGGCCAATTACATGTTTAATACCACACATGAATGGCACACATTTTACTAGCTAATGCTTCACATATTGTAGCTCAATACACATCTATCATTTACTTCATAACCAAAACATAATCACAAGAAAATACATACTTTGAGATAGTATATATGTCATACCAATACATCATGTGCAAACATATGTACACATATAGGTGCAAGGCCGAATCTCAAGGTGTTCATAACCATCCAAAACACAAATTTTTACCAATCAAGTAACAAGCATAAATCATGCTCATGAATGCACCATGGCCGAATACATCACAACCATACCCTTTCAACTTCGGTCATGGTTAAACAAAGAATTCAATGTTTTACTCAAGATTGCTACAAAGAAATTTCAAGAGTAGTCAATCCATCACTACATGCATCATTAGCAAGCTTCACATTTAGCATGCAATGGATTTAACACAATAACAACCTTGGCCAAATACCATTTCCATGGCATAACAAGGATTTGAACCATGGCTAACATGAACATCAAGTTTGCAACTAAAACATGCATGAATATCATGACACAACCTCAAACATACCTTAATCTTGATGCAAGTATAGCCAAATCTCCTTCTAGTTCTTTTCTAAACCAAGTATGAAGCAAAACTCCTTCCTTTTTTCTTAGTATTTTCGGCCAAAAGGGATGAACAAGGATGAACAATTTTTTTCTTTGTTTTCCTTTCACTCACGGCAATAGGGAGGAGAAAGCCTTCACACATTTTTTTCATTCTTTTCTTACCCATACACCTTTTTTATTATTTCTCCCTAATGCACCAACAAAACATGTTTCATGACATGTTTAGTCCATACTCCCTTGTCATGGCCGGCCACTTCATGTTAGGGGGGAATTTGACATGCAAATCCCTTATTTTTGCATGCATTATCAACTAGTCATCACACATTTCCCCATCATACTTTCAAAGTTTACTACTAGGTCCTTTCTAGTGAAATTCACATTTATAACTCTAAATCGAAACATCAAAAATGTCACACATGAATTAACACATATTATAGGCATCAAAATAAATTTTTAAATTATTTTTATGCCTCGGTTTTGTGGTCCCGAAACCACATTCCGTCTAGGGTCGTTTTAGGGCTGTCACAACTCTCCCCCACTTAAGAAATTTTCGTCCCAAAAATCTTACCGGTAAATAGGCTCGGGTATCGCTCTTTCATAGAGTCCTCAAGTTCCCAAGTGGCTTCTTCAATTCCGTGTTTATGCCACAACACCTTCACTAATGGGATTTTCTTATTACGCAACTCTTTTACTTTGCTCATCAGAATGCGAACCGGCTCTTCTTCATAACTCAAATTAGGCTGAACCTCGACCTCAGATGGAGTAATTACGTGTGTCGGGTCAGACCTATATCGTCGAAGCATCGAGACATGGAAAACGTTGTGAATCTTTTCAAGCTCAGGGGGTAAAATTAATCGGTACGCTACTGGCCCAACTCGTTCGGATACTTCATACAGACCAATGAACCTCGGACTCAATTTGCCCTTACGGCCAAATCTAAGCACCTTCTTCCAGGGTGAGACTTTGAGAAATACCTTGTCTCCAACCTAATATTCAATGTCTTTTCTTCTCAAATCCGCATACGACTTTTGGCGATCCGAAGCAGCTTTCAAACTTTCACGAATTACTCGAACTTTCTGCTCGACATCCTTAATCAAATCAACCCCGAAGATTTTACTTTCACTAAGTTCAGTCCAGAATAATGGGGTATGGCATTTACGATCGTATAAAGCCTCGTAAGGCGCCATCTTAATACTTGATTGAAAACTATTGTTGTAAGCGAATTCAATCAAAGGTAAATATCGTTCCCATGAACCACTAAACTCAAGGATGCAACATCTCAACATATCCTCGAGTATTTGAATTATCAGTTCGGATTGACCATCGGTTTGGGGATGAAAAGCAGTGCTAAAATGCAGCTTGGTACCCAAAGCCTCTTGCAATTTCTTCCAAAATCGCGACGTAAATCTTGGGTCTCTATCCGACACGATAGAAATAGGCACCCCATGCAATCGAACAATTTGGGAGATGTATAATTCTGCCAATTTATCGAGCTAAAAATCCGTGCGGATAGGGATAAAATGAGCCGACTTAGTCAATCCATCAACAACAACCCAAATCTCATCCTTCTTACTCGCTGACAATGGCAGTCCGGATACAAAGTCCATGGTGACTCGATCCCATTTCCACTCGGGTATCGTGATTGGCTGAAGTAATCCCGATGGCACTTGATGTTCCGCTTTCACTTGTTGACATATCAGACACCTTGAAACAAATTCAGAAATGTCTCGTTTCATATCGGGCCACCAAAATTGGCGTTTCAGGTCATTGTACATTTTAGTACTACCCGGGTGGATTGACATTCGACTACTGTGAGCCTCGTTCAAAATCATCGAAACAAGTTCCGAATTCCTTGGAATACATAATCGACCCTTGAACATCAAGCAATCATGGTCGTCAATCTAAAATTCCGATTCCTCATTCGAAACACATTCGGCTCGCTTAGCGACCAATTCGGCGTCGACCTTCTGAGATTCAAGTACTTGATGAATCAATAACGGTTTGGCCTCTAGTTCGACTACTAGCACCTCATCGGGTGAAACGGATAGGTGAGCATCCATCGCTCTCAAGGCAAACAGTGCCTTGCGACTTAGAGCATCGGCCACCACGTTGGCCTTTCCCAGGTGATATTCAATGATGAGTTCATAGTCTTTCAACAACTCAAGCCAACGTCATTGTCGCAGGTTTAAATCTCTTTGAGTCATCAAATATTTGAGACTCTTGTGGTCCGAATAAATATGACACCTTTCTCCAAACAAGTAATGCCGCCATATTTTCAAGGCGAACACTATGGCTGCTAGTTCAAGGTCATGGGTCGGATAGTTTCTCTCATGCGGCTTTAGTTGTCTCGACACGTAAGCCACAACTCGACCTTCTTGCATCAACACACAACCTAACCCAAGCAAGGATGCGTCCATCAGTATATGACAAACTCTTTCTGGGACTCTGGCGTACTAGTACCGGGGCCTCGGTTAAACAGGTTTTTAGTCGATCGAAACTTTCTTGACAGCGTTCCGACCACTCGAACTTAACATCTTTTTGGAGTAGTTTCGTCATCGGCGCAGCTATCATCGAAAAACTTTCACAAATCGTCGATAGTATCCGCAAGCCCCAAAAGCTCCTAACTTCGGTAATATTCCTTGGAGGTTTCCAATCAACTATGGCTGAAATTTTGTTCGGTCCACTCGACACCGATCACGGACACCACGTGCCCCAAAAGCTAACCTCTCTCAACCAAAATTCACATTCTTGAACTTTGCGTATAACTCGCTTATCTCGTAAGATTTGCAACACTAGCCTCGGTGTTCAAAGATGTTCGGTTTCATCTCTCGAATAGACCAAAATGTCATCGATAAATACAACTACGAACCGATCCAAGTATGGCCTGAAAATTCTATTCATTAAATCCATAAATACCGCAGGGGCATTAGTGAGCCCAAACGGCATCACTAAGAATTCGTAGTGACCGTACCTCGTTCTAAAAGCAGTCTTGGGTATGTCCGATTCTCGGACCCTCAACTGATAGTACCCCGACCTCAAATCTATCTTTGAAAACACTGAGGCTCCCTTTAATTGATCAAACAAATCGTCAATTCGTGGCAACGGATATTTGTTCTTTATCGTCACTTTATTCAACTGACGATAGTCGATGCACAATCTCATAGTTCCATCCTTCTTCTTCACAAACAATACTGGTGAGCCCCATGGAGAAAAACTCGATCGAGCGAAACCTCTATCCGTTAATTCTTGCAATTGAACCTTCAATTCCTTTAATTCCGTTAATGCCATACGATACGGGGCTATTGAGATCGGCGTAGTACCCGGTACAACTTCGATGCCGAATTCCACTTCTCGAACCGGTGGCAATCCTGGTAACTCCTCAGGAAAAACATCTGAACCGATTCGAGTTTCCTTTCCGTCTCTTTACTTTCAAACACATACGTAAGGTATGTTTCACACCCCTTTTTCACATACCTCCGAGCGGTCATAGAAGATACTATCGCTGGCACTCCTTTTAAATCAATAGACTCGACTCGAACTACCTCGTTATTTGCACTCCTCAAATCAATGGTTTTCCTTTTGCAGTCCACCACTGCATCATGTACGGTCAGCCAATCCATACCAAGAATAACATCGAATTCATCAAATGGTAGAAGCATCAGATCGGCCGGAAAACAGGATTCTCGAATTATTAGGGGGCATCTCTTGCACACTTTATCAACGAGTACGTATTGACCCAAAGGGTTTGACACTCGAATTACGAACTCAGTAGACTCAACAGGTAGAGTCTTACTGGATGCTAAGGTTTCACATACATATGAATGAGTAGAGCCGGGTCAATCAATGCAATCACACTAGTATCAAAGAGAGTAAAAGTACCAGTGATAACGTCAGGGGAGGATGCCTCCTTTCGTGCGCGGATGGCATATGCTCTAGCAGGAGCACGGGTCTCGGATCGAACAGCCGTATCAGAGGCTCCTCTCTGATTACCACCCCTACCTCCAGAAATTCTCGGGGGCCTACCTCTAGCCGTCGTTCCACTAGGTCTTGCACCTTGCATCTTATTCTTCTCATCTAGCTCCGTGGAATCTCTAATGAAGTGGTCCTTGAACCGCATCCATAACAGCCCTATTAATGCAGACTTACCCCAACATTCACCTAGGTGTCGTCTTCCACATTGGGGGCATTCAGGTCTCTCTTGACGATTATTGCCCACACTAGCTACCAAAGTAGCTCGGGAGTCCGTCAATGGTCGGGCTCTGATGGAAATTCCCGCAGTCGCCCTCGACTTATTAGTGTCCTCCCTGAACTTCTTTACCGCCGAGAACGGAGCTTTACTCCCCGATCTTTTACGATAATCTCTTGCTTCAAATTCAGCCTTCTTCTTCTCCTTTCCAAGTTCTTCCGCCTTGCAGGCTCGTTCGACTAGTGTTACGAACTCCTTTATCTCCAAAATACCCACTAGCAGCTTTAAATCTTCATCCAATCCTTCTTCAAATCTTTTGCACATAGCAACCTCATCAGCCACACACTCCCGAGCATACCGACTAAGTCTTACGAACTCATGTTCGTATTTAGATACGGTCATACAGCCTTACTTGAGTTCCAAGAATTCCTTACGCTTCTGATCGATGAACCGTTGACTAATGTATTTCTTTCGAAATTCTGATTGAAAGAAATCCCAAGTAACTCGTTCGTTTGGGACTATGGAAATTAAAGTCCTCCACCAATAGTAAGCTGAGTCTCGCAACAAGGATATAGCACACTTAAGACATTCATCGGGTGTGCATGACAGTTCATCTAACACTCGAATGGTGTTATCGAGCGAACTTCGGCCTTTTCGGCATCATCAAGAACTATGGCCTTGAACTCCTCACCTCGCTTCCTAATCAGGTCTCAGGTGGTTTACTCAGCCTCACGGATCGATGAATCAAGGCATTACGGGCTCTTAGGGTGAAGTATTTAAATTCAGGAATTGCTGGACAACCGGATTGGTTCGGGCATATTGCGCGACCCACTCATTCATCATGGTGAAGAAGGCTTGTTTCGCCTTTCACTTGATTATTCATGGATGACCGAGGCTCAACAGGTGGTGTCCCTTGCGTGGGAGCAGCCGCTACACTTTCAACGTCATCCGCCAAGGGTCTCTCTACCGGGTTCCATTTGCTAATCAAAACAAAATTTCAACCGTCAAGTCACCACATTTTAAGCACTAACAATTTGGCATGTATAGCTAGACTCACACGCGCTATGGTAGTCCTAGAATCGACTAAACCATAGCTCTGATACCAATAAATGTAACACCCCAAACCCGTGACCGACACCGGATTTGACCACGTGGTGTTACCGGCTTACTTCCTTATTTCTCTCTTGGAAATATTTAATTTCATCCCGTGCAGGCTAGCTAACTGCGTCACTGTCACCTTAAAAATCATATCTCGAGTTCCAGAACTCGAAAATCAGTTTCGTAAATTTTCCCTGAAACTAGACTCATAATCCCATCTACAAATTGTTTTCTAGAATTTTGGGTCAAGCCAATTAGTACAGTTTATTAGTTAAAGTCTCCCCTATTTCAGGGTTCGACTACACTGAACTTTGTGCACTACGACTTGGATATCTTCCTGTACAGGGCTCCAACACTTATGCCGTTTGTTTCTAGAGAAACTAGACTCACAAGGGAATCTGTACATATAGAGCATGACTTCTAATTCTCTCTGGTTGATTTATAGTGAATTTTCAAAGTTGGAGCAGGGGATCCAGAAACCGTTCTGGCCCTGTTTTGCGAAAACCTGAATATTTCTTAAAATAGAGCTCATATGGTCATTTCGTTTCGTCCATATGAAAATAGATTCATCAAGGTTCGATTTCATAATTTATTCACTATTTAATTCTACTTCTGCTATTTTTAGTGATTTTTCCATCTCACCTCACTGCTGCTGGCAGCATCTGTTACTAAAGCAAACAATGACTATTTCATAATTCTTCCATGGCCAACTATTTCATCATACATAATACAAAATATGGCCACCTTATCAAAATTAAGGTTTCTAAGGCTCGTGACTATAGGTTTTAGAATCACACTCAACCGACCACATAGGCCATTTTCATATGGCTTAAAGTTTACAACCCACAATTCAACAAAACAAAATAGCTTATACATGCCAAATGTTCTCCTAGTTCAACTATGAAGACAATACCAAAAGATTTCCAGCTGGTGTGATGACTTCAACGACGGTTCCGAGCACACAAACGAGGCGAATCCAAGAGACCTAAAATGGGTGACAAGAAAACACAGAGTGAGTTTATAACTCAGTAAGTCCTAAGCATTCGACAATCATCCATCAATAAAATTATCACAACATGAAATAATGTACGAGGCTAGGTACTCCATCCATATCGAAAATATACCATAGTTCCTCGGACCTTTCGGTTCCTTCTCATACCAATTCACCCAATAACAATTCATATACTATTCAATAGAATAATAGAGGCATTTCCATACATCATCTCATTTCCGCAATAATCATGCAATCAAATGAACTTTCATCTATTCCACGATACTTTATTTACGGGAATGCAATTGAAATCATCACATAGATTTAAAACTTACCAACTCAACCCCGAGCATGAACATAGCATCTATTAGCCATGAACTCAAGGTACTTACTTTTTCTGCTGTCCGTACTCAACTCGATAAAGTCACCCTTCCGTATAAATATTCAATCGGAAATATATATATAGAGTTCGCACACATAGTGCTTAATACTCGATCACGCACACTTAGTGCCATGTGATTTAAGCCCGCACACATAGTGCCATATAGTCCAAACTCGCATGCTTAGTGCCATACATTTCAAGCTCACACACTCAAGGTGCCAATCTCACCACCGCACACATTTACTTCTAAGACACTTAGTGCCGAAAGCCAACTTTCTACACATTTCACTATCTCTTTTACATTCAACAATATCATCTTTTCAACTCATTAAACACAATTGCATAGATTTTACAATCATTTAAGCAATATCAAATATATGCTTAATGACTTACCTTGTGTTGGGCAAGGAATTTCCAAGTCGGCTACTCGATGACCTTCGTCTTTCCCTTGCTTGATTCTCCTTCTTTAACTCCTTGAGCTTGATTTAACAAATAAATTGATTCAATCATTTGAGTATCGAAAAGAGGAACTCAAGGCACTTAGCCCACATATGTTCACTAGACATTAAAGTCACATAAGTACGGAATTCATGAATCAACTCAACACACAAAGCCTTCAACATGCTTACTCATGGCCGAACAACACAACCCCTTAGGTACTCATTCATGGGCCGATTATGCATGTTGATGTTGAGGCCAATTACATGTTTAATACCACACATGAATAGCACACATTTTACTAGCTAATGCTTTACATATTGTAGCTCAATACACATCTATCATTTACTTCATAACCAAAACATAATCACAAGAAAATACATACTTTGAGATAGTATATATGTCATACCAATACATCATGTGCAAACATATGTACACATATAGGTGCAAGGCCGAATCTCAAGGTGTTCATAACCATCCAAAACACAAATTTTTACCAATCAAGTAACAAGCATAAATCATGCTCATGAATGCACCATGGCCGAATACATCACAACCATACCTTTTCAACTTCGGTCATGGTTAAACAAAGAATTCAATGTTTTACTCAAGATTGCTACAAAGAAATTTCAAGAGTAGTCAATCCATCACTACATGCATCATTAGCAAGCTTCACATTTAGCATGCAATGGCTTTAACACAATAACAACCTTGGCCAAATACCATTTCCATGGCATAACAAGGATTTGAACCATGGCTAACATGAACATCAAGTTAGCAACTAAAACATGCATGAATCTCATGACACAACCTCAAACATACCTTAATCTTGATGCAAGTATAGCCAAATCTCCTTCTAGATCTCTTCTAAACCAAGTATGAAGCAAAACTCCTTCCTTTTTTCTTAGTATTTTCGGCCAAAGGGATGAACAAGGATGAACAATTTTTTTCTTTGTTTTCCTTTCACTCACGGCAATAGGGAGGAGAGAAGCCTTCACACACATTTTTTTCATTCTTTTCTTACCCATACACCTTTGTTTATTATTTCTCCTAATACACCAACAAAACATGTTTCATGACATGTTTAGCCCATACTCCTTGTCATGGCGGCCACTTCATGTTAGGGGAATTTGACATGCAAATCCTTATTTTTGCATGCATTATCAACTAGTCATCACACATTTCCCCATCATACTTTCAAAGTTTACTACTAGGTCCTTTCTAGTGAAATTCACATTTATAACTCTAAATCGAAACATCAAAAATGTCACACATGAATTAACACATATTATAGGCATCAAAATAAATTTTTAAATTATTTTTATGCCTCGGTTTTGTGGTCCCGAAACCACGTTCCGTCTAGGGTCATTTTAGGGCTATCACAACTCTGTTGGTGCCATTCTATATGGAGCAATCGAGATCGGAGCTGTTCCCGGTATCAAATCTATACCAAATTCTACTTCCCTGACTGGAGGCAAACCCGGCAATTCTTCTGGAAATACATCCGCAAATTCACACACAACCGGCACTGATTCAACTTTCTTTTCAACTTCCTTTGTATTAATTACATACGCCAAATAAGCTTCATAACCCTTTCTCAAATATCTCTGAACAGACATCGAAGAAATCATACTAAATATTGCCTCTGATTTGTCTGGTTCAACCCGCAAGATTTCACCACTTTCACATTTTAATTCTATAACCTTTTCTTTGCAATTTACTATAGCATCATGCAATGTCAACCAATTCATACCCAAAATAACATCAAATTCATCAAACGGCAACAACATCAAGTCGGCCAGAAAGTAATGACCCCGAATCATTAAAGGGCATTTCTTGCATACTTTATCAACTATCACACATTTGCCTAGTGGATTCGACACTCTAATCATAAATTCTGTGTTCTCAACAGGTATATTCATACTAGACACCAGTTTCATGCATACATATGAATGAGTAGAACCGGGATCAATCAAAGCAATAACATTAGTATCATAAAGAGAAAATGTACCAAGAATCACATCGGGTGAGGAAGCATCTTCACGCGCTTTAATAGCATAAGTTCTAGCCGAGCTCTTCCTTCAGATCTAGCTGCGCATCTCGCTACATTCTTCTCGCTTGTTTCACTTCCACTTTTCTCGGATACCTTCCCCTCGAGTCTGCACCACTAGCTTTTACGTTCTGAAATTTTTCTTTCTCATCTCTCTCTGGGCAATCTCTAATAAAATGATCCAGAGAACCACATCGAAAACATTCATTTGCTCTGCACGGACCAAAATGATTTCTACCACACTGCTGGCACTCAGGTTTAACAAATCTCGTATTTCCCATAGTAGCCGCAGAAGTAGTCTGAGATTTAGGACCCACATTTCGGTTCTTAAAATTTCCATATGATTGCCCAGCTGAAACTTGGGAACGAGGATTCATATTTCTTGACTTTCCGGTTTCTTTGTGAGGGTGCATTACTCATTGGTCTTTTCTTCCAATTTCGTGTTTGATTCTACCTTTTCTTTTCCTTCATAATTCTTCACCTTGCAAGCTCGATCGACAAGTACCACCATTTCTTTTAGTTCAAGGATCCCAACAAATACCTTAATGTCTTCATTAAGCCCGTCTTCAAATCGTCGGCACATCTTGGCTTCTGTAGGAACATATTCCCCGCATACTTACTCAATCGAACAAACTCTCTTTCATATTCGAGATGTCATATTACCTTGCTTCACTCAAGAAACTCTTTACATTTCGATCAATAAATCTTTCACTAATATATTTCTTCCGAAACTCTTCTTGAAAGAATTCCCAGGTTACCCTCTCTTTTGATACCACCGAAATCAAAGTCTTCTACCAATTATAGGCTGAATCTTTCAATAAAGATGTAGCACATTTCAAACATTCTTCAGGTGTACAAGATAATTCATCAAATACCCGGATAAAATTTTCAAGCCAGAACTCTGCTTTCTCTGCATCATCATCAATATTTGCTCTAAATTCTTTAGCCCCTTGTTTACGAATTTTGTCAACGGGGGTTCTGTGAAATTTTATCATATCCACTCCCTGAGGCATCAGAGGCATAGGTTGAGGAATTGGGGGAGGTGGGGGAGGTCGTACATTTGGGTTCGTACGAACGAACTCAGTGTACCATGCACTCATCATTTGGAGAAAGGCTTCCTGATCCCTTTCTCCTCATCCCTGACCAACAGTAGGGGGAGGGTTTTCAGTCGGCGTTGCCCCTTCAGCCAGAGGTGGTGCATTACTCTCTACTTCATCTGCCACAGCTAGATCGGGATCCATTTACTATATAAAAATCATTTAAAAAGGTTAGAAGTCGTCACACTATCACAATTCATACATATGGCATGTATAGCAAAATCCGTACATACAACACGTAGTCCGAGAACCGACTAAACTTGCTCTGATACCACCAAATGTAACGCCCCCAAGCCCGAAACCGTCGCCGGAGTCGACCTTGAGGGGTTACCGAACATAATTTATCAAATTAAGAACTTCAAATCATTTGTTTCTACATTCACAGCTTTCTAGCTACCCGCGTCACAGTTACAAGAAAAATCATATCTCGAGTTACGAAACTCAAAATCAAGATCCGTAAATTTTCCCTAAATATATACTCATATATATATTTACTAATTTTTTTCTAAAATTTTTGGTTGGGCCAATTAGTACAGTTTATTAGTTAAAGTCTCCCCTGTTTCAGGGTTTGACTGCTCTGACCTCTATGTATTACGAATCAGATATCTCTCTATACAGAATTTCAATGACTACGAGGTTTGTTTCTATTAAAACTAGACTCAACAAGGAATCTGTACATATAAATAATGACTTCTAATTATTTTTTTAAAATTTATTATGAATTTTTAAAGTCAGAAAATAGGATCCAGAAATCACTCTGGCCTTGTTTCACAAGGTTTCAAATATCTCATAAAGTATAATTTATATGCCTGTTTTTCTTAATCCATATGAAAATAGACTCATTAAGCTTCAATTTCATAACTTTCTCATCATTTAATTAAATTTATAATATTTTTAGTGAATTTTCAAATTCATGTCATTGCTGCAGCAATATTCTGTTTTAAGGCAAATTTCATCTTTTCATGAGTTGTTATGAACTAGATAACCTATTAAACTTCCATGATATCAAACATGATCTAAATTTAACCATCACCATGACTTATCAATATCAAACATTTTCTCAACCAATCATGGCCATATCATAAAATTATTTACACAAAATAAGTATATTGCTATACATGCCATACTTAAGTTTTACAAGCCATTTACCCGATGAAAGTCCTTTGGAGAGTGTGATCGAACCTTGACCCGTCCGATTCTGAGCTGGCTTGTTCAAAACTACAGTAAATAAAGAGGAGGGAGAAAGCATAAATGCTTAGTAAGTTCATATGTAAATAACAAGTAACATAACAATACAAATATACCAAACAACTTTAGCATGGTATCATCAAAACATATATCACATTTCTAAACATCATTCATCATCTTACCACCTTATCGTTGTTGTATCTATTTTCAACCCGAGGGTTAAGAACATACCTGTCCAAAGTGTCCATTTCACAACACTTACCAAAACATCGCTTGCATCTTAAGTGTTCTTCCATTTCACTAGAAATTTCACCCGTTGAACACATCGAAATACAACTCGGATACACAGATAATTTGCACGTAAGTGCCTCATATGCAATCAAGAAATCATGTAACTCGCCCCTAAGTGAACTTGGACTCAACTCAACGAGCTCGAGCGTTTGCATCCATAAGTGAACTCGGACTCAACTCAACGAGTTCGGATGCCTAGTTACATCTCACGAACTCGGACTCAACTCAACGAGTTCGGACATTTGCATCCATAAGTGAACTCGAACTCAACTCAACGAGTTCGGATGCTCAACCATCCTAGTGACATGTCACTTGTATTCTAATCTATTCCTAAGGTTCAAACGGGCTTTTTCCCTCGATCTCACATTTTCCGTCTTCCATGGAATATCGGAACCGATACTCGGTAGCAATTCATATTTATCAAGTAGTAAACATAATTTGCATATTACTCAATATTAACCACAAAGCATAATATTTCACGATTAAAAATCAACATATCATATAATTAACATTAATAACTTAAAAATAACATTTATGCTACATTATTTACACATGAACTTACCTTGGTACCAAAATATAAAGATTTTGCAATTTAGTCCACAATCTTTTCTTTTCCTCGATCGCGACTTGAATCTCGTTTCTCTTGATCTATAATGCCAAATTAATCTTATTCAATACATGCATTCATCAAAACAGCATTTAATACGAACTTTGGAAAAATTACACTTTTGCCCCTAAACTTTTGCATAATTACACTTTTGCCCCTAGGCTCAGGAATTAAACTTTATTCGTTATTCTTATGTTTTATAACATGCTAATCATTTTTCCCTTCTATGGCAACATCAAATTCTTACTCTAACATATACTTGTGACTATTAGGTATTTTTGCCGATTAAGCCCTTTTACTCGTTTTCACTCAAAACCGAGTAGCACAAGTTGTCTAACATAATTTAAAACCCCATATTCTATCATTAAACATCAAAATACACAAATTTCACCTATGGGTATTTTTCTAAATATAAACCCTAGGTTGAATTATTGCTAGCATAAGCTTAATCAAGCTACCGAGATTCTAAAAACGTAAAGAACATTAAAAATGGGGCTTGGAATCACTTACTATGGAGCTTGGAAGTTTGAAACAAACCCTAACTATGGAGAACCCTTGAAATTTCGGCCTAATGAAGAAGATGGACAAAAATTGGCTTTTAATTTTGTTTTTAATTCATTTTAATAACTAAATGACCAAAATGCCCTTACTATTAAACTTTCCAAAAATTCCATCCATGTCCAATTTTTGTCCATAGACTTAGAAATTGGTAAAATTGTTATTTAAGACCTCCTAATTAATATTTTAATGCAATTTCTTACTAAAAACTTCTAGAATGCAAATTTTGCAACTTATTCGATTTAGTCCCTACTTTCAATTTAAGCACTTTAGGCATAGAATTTCATCACGAAATTTTCACACAATCATGCAATCATATCATATTCATCAAAATAATTATAAAATAATTATTTCTATCTCAAATTTTTGGTCACTGAAACCACTATTCCGATTAAGCCCTAATTCAGGATATTACAAGATAGCCCTATATTGTGCACATGAGTAGACACACGGGCGTGTGTCTAGGCCGTATGTAACACACGGCCAGCCCCATGGGCGTGTTGTCCAGCCATGTGTCCCCTGTACGTAACACTTTCAAGTCAGTATGCATGGTAGTAAATACACAGGTAGAGACACGGTCGTGTGTCTCAGCCATGTGGAGGACACGACCTTTGGCCACGGGCGTGCCTCAGCCGTGTGCCTTGAATTGGATGCTGACGTTAGAAACAGAATGTCAAGGTTTTTAGACATAGGCTAGGACATGGGCGTGTCATGGCCATGTGAGGGACACGGGCCAAAGACATAGGCGTGTGTCAGGCCATGTGAAAACCCCTATAGGTTCGAATATAAAATTTCATTCACATGGTCATGGGACACGAGTGTATCCCTAGTTGCTTAGGCCATGTGTGCCACAGGTGGCCATCAGCACTACCATGTCTTAATGACCAGACAAGCGTGTTACCCTTCCAGACGAGCGTGTGCCCTATTTTTCAAGGGTTAGTTTTCTAAGTTGGATAAGGACACAAACTAGTCCCACATGATTTCCAATGGACACTTGAGGCCTCGTAGGCCCTGGTTAAGAAATTTAAACAAAGCTTGAAAAATTTTTAAGTTTGATCAAGTCTTAATGATTTCAAAAATGTTGGAATGTATGTATTTATATGAGGTAATGCCTCGTATCCCATCCTGGCATAGGACTCAGGTGTGGGGTGTTACATTCTTAGCCTCGTTTTTAATGATTTTTATGTTTTTGTGATCATTTTAGCTTAATCTAACTAGCCCAAGGGTCAATTTGTAAAATTGTTAAAGGTTGAGGGTTATTCCATGAACGTTCTTGATGTTAAATGGTATATTATGAATCTTTGTTGAGAGAAAAACAAGTTTTGTAAAGTGATTTTTGATGAAATATGCATTTAGAGATTAATTTGTAAAAATGGTAGAAATTCTTGTGGAATTTTTGAAATGAAGGTTTATTTGGGTGCATATAAGTCCCTAGTTAGCTTGAATGGAGGATTAAAATGATTAGATTTCAATTTACGAGCTTAAGGACTAAATTGTGAAAAGTTAAAATGTTAAAGGAAAAATAGTAATTTTGCTACCAGTTTCATATGGGACTCAACAACCTATATGAGTGTAAGGATTTAACCAATCTGACTGGTTTGGACGAGGCTTGGAAATATGAAATGTGGATTAAATTTAATACTAGAAGTATTAAATTTATTGAAACTATTTATTTAGATAAAGATAAATCACGTACGGACTTAGATCGAGGCAAAGCAAAAGCTTTGGATTAGCTTGATATAACCTTTACACCCCTAGTTGTTGAGGTAAGTTCGTACGAATGGTTATTGTATTAATGCTATTTAAATTGTATGTTAATATGTTACTTATAATGATAATTGAACGATGTATAAGAAAATCAATGCTATGACGGTTATCGAGTCCCGGTTGAACCCTAGGAATTCGTAGGATACAAATGACATGTCATTAGGGATTTCATGTTTTGGGTGCTGGTCTTGAATTTCCTACCGATGTCTGAGGTCCTATACTTGTTGCAGATACTCCATAGCTCGTGTGAGCAGTATCATGTAGCTTTCATTCCCACCCACAACTCATGGGAGCAGGCTCATTTTGCAGCTCGTGTGAGCAATGATGTGAAGGAAAAGTTATGGTTATATGTAAAGGCACACTATGTGTGAGCTCTCCAGAGTATCCAATGAGATTCTAGATGATTCAATAGGCAAGAAAAGGGATTGAATAGGTAAGTATTCAAATGGAATCAAGTATGATCTTATGAAAAGAATGTATGAACTAATTGATGTATTTCATATGGAAAATAACGTATGCTATGGTTGATTCATTTGAGTTATGTGCAAGTATGTTAACTTGTGTATTGATTGTAACACCCGTAACCCATATCCATCGCCAGAGTAGGGTTACGAGGCATTACCTAACATAGTACAACTCAAACAGACACTCATTACATCCTATACTTTGTAATTCATCCATACTAAAAACATTTATTTCAACCAGTAATTTCGAAACTTTAATACAATTTCAAATTTTATCACTTAATACTTACTTATAATCAATCATGTCTACTTAATTAACTTGTACTGAGCATGTGTCAAAATGATTAATACCGAGCTTAATATTAAATATACCACTTCATAATCAATACAAATGCACATTTAAAAATTAAATGAGCCATATTACTCAACTTAAATACCACTCACATATGCGGCATGGATATTAGTTAATATAAACAACATGCTTTGCACATTCATGCAAGTTAAAACAACCATACGTCAATAGTCATACATTTTCATATACTTCATTTAAACTCTCTTCGTTTAAAACTAAACATACCTCTTCTTAGTCACAAAACCATGCGTATATGAAAATATTAATTTATACTATTTTAAGCACCAATACCAACTAAAAGAAATACACTCAATCTATAGGCCAATTTACCATACCTAAAACACAAACACATGGCCAAATTATTAATCAAATTTAAGCACCAATTATGACCGTTTTTAACCATCAATTATGTACCAAAGTAAACAACAACCTAATCATTTATTCATATCCATTTTAATAATATACCAATTACCATTTTCTGTCACAATAGATATGATTATAGAACACCTAGTTTACTAGTATATTAATAAGTCTAAATTATATACCAACTTGTCTCTACTTGACCAATTCACTACATTAGCAAACATGACATATGCATATATATATATGTATATGAATTCAATTAACAATTCATGACCGAACATGTAGGCACATCATCTTCCACTATCAACCCAATTCCTATTACAAAGTATACATCCCAATATGTCAAACTTACCATAATGAATAAATCGTGATATACACATATCATTAATTTAAACCATAAATAAATACTGAATACACCCTAAGCATATATCTTGAATATTACCTAACTAGTACATGATATATACTAACTCATCTAGCATCCATTTTTTACCATATTACCGAAATACATAATAAAGCTTCACAATATAATATACCATATATATACTTTCAATAAGTTCAAACCAAGACCAAATATAAACATTAACTTCATAATCAAGTCATTTTTGCATGGCTTCAAATATATACACTTTCAAACTCAAACACATGAAGACTAGCTTATACACATATACACTTCCAAGATCAACTAACACAAAGACTAGCCTAAATATGCCATATGTTCATAGTTTTAAACTTTTGAAATACCAAAATAGTGATAGATAGTGTGACGGATTTCTCTGACGATCCCCAAGCTCGTAACTAGCTTCCAAAATCTATAAAAACAAAGAACATACACACACAGAGTAAGCTTGAATAGCTTAGTAAGTCATAAGCAAATAAATCAATTCAATGACATTATTAATTCAACTTAATTAAACCGGATCATACTAAACATAACCACATGTACAATTATCAAGCTTGCAACTTCATATATCAATACATATACTTTAGCATTATTTTCCACTTGGCCAAATACAGATATATTCATAAGCATATTTAAACCTCACTTTCAAATGCAAATTTCATATATTCATATAAAGTATATACTTACCTTACTACTCAATCATTTAACTTAGTACATACTTGTCCTTTTAGCTCGATTTCACATTCGACCTTAGTTCAATATTGCCTGTTGAACCATTCGAAATTAATAAGGATACTCGGATAGTCGAAAAGCCCATACAACGCCAATGCCAACGTCCCAGATGTGGTCTTACATGTAATCACATATCAATGCCACTGTCCCATACAGGGTCTTATACGAACTCATATACGATGTCGATGTCCCAAACATGAACTTACACGTAAATAACAAATCGATGCCAACGTCCCAGAAATGGTCTTACACGAAATCACATATCGGAATCCTATGCCATGATATATGTATCCTAACTATTCCTAAGGTTTGTATAGGGCTTTCAGACGTCGTAACTTGATCGATTCAAGCTTGTAAATATTGCTCCCATGCTTAATTCAATTCGACATATACATATATAAAAATAATAATTCAATTCGGCATATACATATATACAAATAATAATTCAATTCGGCACTATTAATATATACAATCGAATTTACTGACATTTATTTACTTATGAACTTACCTCGTACGAAGACGAACAAACTGGGACAACTATTCAACAACTTTAGATTTCCCTTGATCCAAATCCAATTTCCTCTTTTCCTGATCTAAATTAATATAAATTAAACTTATTTAATCACACATACTCAAATTCACTCAAAAACACATAAAAGGGAAATTTTCACTTAAGTCCCCAATATTTCACAATTTTTGCAATTTAGTCCTTATTTTACAAAACACAAAATACACATAATTTCACTAAACTCTAGTATAGTCGAATTTTACTAAGGTTCATATCAGCCCATTTCTTTCATTTATTTCACATTTTGACCCCTCAATTTACAAAATTTACAATTTAATCCCAAATAAGCATTTTTACTAAAAATCACTCAATTAAACATGAAAATCTATTAACACATACTTATTTTTCAACATCAAACACAAAAATCATCAAGCTTTCAAAAATGGCAAAACAAAAAATAATCATCAAATCTGAAAATCAAGGCATGGGCTAGCTAGTACTCAAAGCAATTGATAAACCGTAATCTATAACTGTAACACCCCCTAACCCTAAACCGTCGCCGAAACGAGGTTATGAGGCATTATCGGACATATTAGACAACTTACGAATAATTTACAATTATTATAACTTTCATAGTATAATATAATAATTAAGTCCCTATATTGGATTCTCGAAGTTCAAACACGTATTAAAAGTAGAACGGGACCTTTTCGAGTATTCCAGGAAATTTTTTTTTATAAAAATTTCGGCAGCATTTCTGCTTATTTTTACTTAAAACCCCCTGCAAATTCAAACCAAAACAACCAACACCAATGTTTCACATTCATATAACTAATATTTATATCGTTGACATAATTTTTTTAACTTAATAACTATCATAGCATCATTCTAAATTGATTAAAAACTTCATTCATTTAACCGTCTAAGTCTTATAATTCATCCTTCGCTACCCAAAGTAATATACATATTCAAGTGACTAAACAACACCTATGTACATGCCACCTTTACCCAAAAGAAAAATATACATCACCAAATTTGTGTTGGAGTCGGGATTGTTCTGGATGCTGAGCCGGGACACTTGACTTCTACTAACCTGCACATGGAAACAACCGTACGCTGAGTATGGATATACTCAGTGGTATTACCATAATTCAAAATGTATCATCAATAATAAAAATATAAATATTAAAATACATAACAACTAATTTCTTAAATACTACTTCATACTTTATTTTTATTTTTATTTTCATCATTTCATAATAACAATTCAATTTAATTATTCGCCAATCAATGTATTTTTCACAAACTTGAATATAAACCACTTATGAACATTTAGCTCATACTTTTCTCTTTCTATCACAATTCCAATTTCTATTCATAATTCAATTTCCTTTTTTTTTATATTTCAATGCCATAAATTCACATTTCAATTTTTCACCCTATTAACGTAACTCGGACTTTGGCGGATACACGGATCCAACCAAACACACCAATATGGCACCCAATGCCTCATCGGATAGTTCGAAGTAATAGTTGACACCCAGTGTCTCATCGGCCTAGCCGAAGTAAAGTTGGTACCCAGTACCTCATCGAATCTATCCGAAGAAATTTAGTGAAACCCAGTGTCTCATCGACTCAAGGTCGAAGCATCCCTGAACACTTCTAATCCTATGGCATGCCAACTATATCTGACTCAGCCCGACTAGTTAATAGGGTATTTAATTCACTTTCTCAATTCTATATCACTTTCAATTCACAATTCAAATCACCATTCATTTTTCAATCAATACAGTTTTCAAATAATCACATATTCCATAATTCACTTATTCTAATCAATTTAATTCAATTTGCATCACTTTCATTTTCACTCAATATTCATATCAATTTCACATACTTACCTCAAGTCTTACTTACCATACATAACAATTAAAAATTCAGCAATCAATAATAATTAAAATTTGAATTATAGTAATACACACCGTAATTCTCCCGTTTTAGTCCTCGATGACTTTCTCCTTTCCTTTTGATGCTGATGCTTCAGGTTCTTTGTTATCTACGAAAATAATAGTAATTTACATTATTATTTACAGCATTAATTATAATAAATAATTAAATTTCTAAACAATTTCTACCTTATTCCCAATTTAATCCTAACTAAACTTAATTATTTTTTAATTCAATTCACTCTCTTTTTCTATTCAAATTTTGTCTAAACTTATATTTAACAATAAAATTTCTAGCATATTTCCCTAATTTCGAAATTTCTTCAATTTAGTCCCTACACCATAAAAATTATAGCCCAGTTTACAATTTAATCCCTTAATCAATTCTAACTTAGAATTCATTCAATAAAATCCCTAATTCCATAATTTGTCCAACATGACCCATATTTAGAAACATTTGAGCTCTTGAAATATCAACTTAATTTCATCAAAATCTTGTTTTAAAGCTTCTAAAACATCAAAATTAACTGAAAAGGACTTAATTGACTTAACCAAGCTTCAAAAACCCTATTTTCCCTTTTTCTTTCTTTTTCTTCTTTTCTTTCCCCTGTTTCAAATACTCTCTGTAACTTTCTTTCCTTTTTTTACTTCTTTTACGTTTCATTTGTTTTATTTCTTTTATGTTATATTTTATATTTAATTAATTTAATAAATATCTATTTTAATAACAAATACTAATATTACAATTGGATACATATTTATTTTTACATTTGTACCAATAATTTTATTACCATTGTCATTATTTAATTTGTTTCTCAAACAAAAATCTCATAATTTTAATTATTTAATTATTTAATTAACAAATATCTTTTACTTAAATTATAAGTAATTATGTATTTAAATTACAAATGTACTAATGTAATTTTTACACATGTATATTTTATTACCATACAATTATCTACTATTTAATTTATTTATAATATATTATTAATTAAATAATCATAATAATTTAATATAAAACCATAATAATAATCATTATAATATATAAAACCTAAAAAAATCTTTGATTTTATTTCACCAATATGTCACCTCATTTGTAGTCAATGGCTTAATTGCCATTTTAATCCTTTTTATTTTCTATTACTTTATAATTAAACTTTTACCCTTTATTCAATTTAATCCTTTTATTACTTACTCTAAATTAAGCTAAATTCACCTAATTAAATCCTAATTAGACACACCACTAGGCTCATAATTATTTTTAATAATTATTTTCGAACTTATTTCACTAAGACGGAGGCCCTATAACTCACTTTTCCAGTGCCCGTGGATTTTGGGTCATTACATTAACACATTTATGGATAGTTTCTCCTTAGATTTGGTGAATTTGATGCTCCTAATTCTTTAATTTCATGTTTTATACTTAGGTGAGCATAGGAGAGTAAGAAGAACAAAAAACGGGCCAAAAACGAAGAAAATGGACCCACATGGGAAATCAACACGGCCTAGACTTCCTCACACGGGTATGCCACACGACGGTGTCCATTTGGCAGGATCAAAGCACGACTTACACGGGTAGACTACATGCCCGTGCCTATTTAACAGCCTTGACCACGAGCTAGAGCAATCGCACACGGGCATGTCCCTATCAAGCCCAAGTATATTCCTATTCGGAAAATGACACTTTTGAGGGCTCTTAGGCGTTCTAAAGCCTAATTAAATACCTGAGGAGGCATTTGGAACACAGACACGGAGTAGGAGGCAAGGAATTACTCAAGGAAAGCCGATTGATCCATCTCAGAAGCCGGATTCATCGTCAAGATTGAAGATCTCCCTTCAATTTCCATTCAGGGGTTTTGGGTTTTCTTTATGTTTTGTATTCATTATTCTTCTGAGATATTTTATTTTATAATTATGAACTAAACCCCTTAAATACCTAAGGGGATTGAAACCTAAGATGGATCTTGTTATTATTATCTGAATTGTATGATAAATATTTGACTTGTTCTTAATTATGTGTTCTTAATTCTTATCTTAATATTCCAGGGTATTGATTCAAGTTAATGCACTTATTTAGAGGAGAAAAAGTCCCTGTCTAAGAATAAATTTGTCATAATTAAGCGGATTTGATTGCACACCTAGAGATAGGGTGATAAGATTTTGCTGGATTAGGGTGAAACCTAATAAGGGGATCCATAGATCGAGTTAATGCAACACTAGGGCGTTAATTAGAAAGAGATTTCAATTAATCAACCTACGGTTAGACGTTATTAGTCTCGAGAGAGATAATAATATAACTTAGGGATTTTTACGGATCAAGTCAAATGAATAAATCGTCAAATAACAAGTAAAGTCTAGGTGGATTTTTCCTTGGGTATTGTCTTAATTAATCGAATTTTCCCAAAAGCTTTTCCCCAATTTCTCTCTGTGCACTTTTAGTTTAGTTAATTAGTTTAGATAAACAAATCCCTTAATTTTTTGGCTAGATAATAAAAAGAAAGTAATTACTAGTACTCTTGGTTCCTTTGGGTTCGATAATCCAGTCTTGCTAAAGCTATACTACTGTTCGATAGGTACACTTGCCTTCATCGTGATAATAGTTAGTTTCAAGAACGATTAATTACAGATTTTTAAAACATGTCACGAATATCACGTATCAAGTTTTTGGCGTCGTTGCTGGGGAACTAAGATATTAGGAACACTTGATTTTTATTACTTTAGCCATTTTACTTTATTTGCAATTTAAATTTTTATTTTTTTTCTAATTTTTCTTTTATTCGCTCTTGGCAGGTTTTTATAGTGTATGACTAGAAGAAACCCGTCGAGACCATTACTGTTAGATAGTGAAATTGATCACACAGTTCGTAGAAACCGAAGAGAAATAAGGCGAAGCTTACAATACACAGAGGAAGAGCAAGAGGACGATACTTCAACCAAAACCGAGGAGATGGCTGAAAACCAGGAAAATCCGCTACCTCCTGCGATTGTCGCTGATCCAGCAAATCAGAATCCTACTCCACATACTATGTATGATTATGCTAAACCTTCTTTAATAGGAACTGAATCGAGCATAGTTAGGCCTATTGTTGCTGTGAATAATTTTGAACTGAAACCTAACACCATTCAAATGATCCAACAGTTTGTTCAGTTTGATGGTTTGCAAGACGAGGACCCAAACGCTCATTTGGTGAATTTCTTAGAATTTTGCGACACTTTTAAAATTAATGGCGTTTCTGATGATGCCATTCACCTTCGGTTATTCCTTTTTTCATTGAGGAACAAAGCTAAACAATGGTTGAACTCGTTACCACGAGGGTCAATCACTACTTGGGAACAAATGATCGAAAATTTTTTATTAAAATCTTTTTCGCCGGCTAAAATAGTCAAATTATGTAGTGGTATCTCCTCTTTTGTGCGGATGGATTTAGAAACACTCTATGATGCATGAGAGAGATACAAGGACCTTTTGCGAAGGTACCTTCACCATGGGTTACCACTCTGGCTACAGGTTCAAACATCTCACAATGACCTGAATCCTTCGACTAGACAGATGATTGACGCAGCTGCTGGTGGAACTATCAATAATAAGACACCTGAGGATGCTTATGAATTTATAGAGGAGATGTCACTGAATAATTATCAGTGGCAAGTCATGAGGACAAAGCCAACGAAAATAGCCGGTATTTTTAACGTCGATTCAGTCACCATGCTCTCTACTCAGGTATAACTTTTGAATAGAAAAATTGATGGTTTTCTTGGTTCTTCACAAGTTCACCCAGTAATGCAGTGCGAAGGAAGTGGAGGTAGATCAAGCAATTCAGAATACCCATCTTATGTCCACAACATAGAGAACGAGCAGTTAAATTACTTGGGTAATAATCCTCGATCTCAAAATATTCCTTATAGTAACACTTACAATGCAGGTTGGAGGAACCGCCCAAATTTTTCATGGGGAGGCCAAAGAAATCAGAGACCACCACCACCTCCAGGCTTCCAACAACCACCCTACCAACAAGAGAAAAAGTCGAACCTTGAGAAGATGCTAACAAAATTCATCTCGGTGTCAAAAACTCATTTTTAGCATACTAAGACAGCATTTATGAATCAACAAGTGTTGATCGAAGGGCTCGAAACTCAAATAGGACAGCTCGCCAAATTAATATCTGAATGACCATAAGGTAGTTTGCCAAGTAACACTGAATCTAACCCAAGGGAGTAGCTCAATGCAATTACCATTCAAGATGAGGAAGGGTTAGTTGCACCTGAACCAGAACCAAGGCAAGAAGTTGTGGTAAGTAAAGTTAAAGGTGAGGTGGACCATAATGACCAAAAGCAGGTAAGTAAAGAGTACAAACCACGTGTACCATACCCAAATGCGACAAGGAAAGACTACTCAGATGAACAATTCGGTAAATTCCTTAAACTTTTAAAGAAATTACACATTAACTTACCGTTTATTGAAGCTCTTTCGCAAATGCCGGACGCAGTTAAATTTTTAAAAGAGCTTTTAGTAAATAAGCGGAAGTTAGATGAGGAGTCATATGTGGAGTTAAATGCAGTTTGCTTAGCCATATTACAGAATAAGCTGGCCAACAAATTGAAGGATCCAAGGAGTTTTACGATTCCTTGTTTAATTGGTAGCTTAGATGTTAATAATGCTTTGGCTGATTTAGGGGCTAGTATCAATGTCATGCCTTATAAAATGTTTAAACAACTAGGTCTTGGGAAACCCAAACAAAATAGGATGAGTATTCAATTAGCTAATAAAATAGTCAAATTTCCTAAGGGTATTATTTAAGATGTACTCATTAAAATTGACAAATTTATATTTCTAGTTGATTTCGTTGTTCTAGACATAGAGGAGGATAGTAATGTTCCTTTAATTTTAGGGAGGCCCTTTTTAGCAACTGCTAGAATAATAATTTATGTTGGCACAGGTGAACTCACACTTCGTGTGGGAGACGAAACAATCACCCTTCAAACTTTTAATTCGAGTAACACATCGAAAATTGAAGGTGGTTGTATAAACCATACTATTAAAACTGATCATATGGTGAAACCTTCCTGGCAGGAAACACGTTCAAAGAACACACCTAAGCCATGTCCGAGTAACGACAAAGGACCTATCTATGAAGAACGAAGGCTACAACTCGAGAAACTAGATGAATGGTAGACACATAAACTGAGGACACACGATAAACCAAAAGCACGCCATGACGAGCTCAGTATCTCACCAAATGAACTTAAGGTTAGAGACAAAGTACTATTAGATGCAACAGACCCTCGTATTGGCACTTCTGAACCTAACGGAGCGATCCCTCTTACGGTACTCAATATTTTCTCATATAGTACAGTCGAGGTAATTCATCCTAAATTTGGCACTTTTAAGGTAAACAGTACTTGTCTTAAACCTTATTTTGATAAAATTGATAGCAGGGATTAGGAGTGTAAACTCCTCGCACCACCATGACCATGCAACAGAAAGGTAAGTCGAGCTTAGACTATAAATAAGCACTTCTTGGGAGGCAACCTGAGCACTAACGATGTTAACTTCTTTAAAATATTAGTTTTTGACATTTAATCACTAACTGAGTCATTGAAACACAGTTTTTCTAATCCACACGGCCGGGCTCACGGGCGTGCCTTAGGTCGTGCTCACACCATGGGAGAAGACACAGCTGTGCGATATGGCCGTGTAAAAACAGGGCAAAATTTTTCCTTAACACGGAATGCGATAAGTTGCCACGACCATGCAACGTGGCCATGGGCAAGTTTGTCAAACCAACATGGGCGTGCAACACGTCTGTGTCTATAAGCCATGGTTGAAACTGAAAATTTAGCACGGGCATGCGACATGCCCGTACCCATCAACCGTGCGACACGCCCGTACCCATCAACCGTGCTCAAGACTGATAAAATACCACGGGCGTGGACATCCATACACGGGCGTGAGAGAAGCGAACGAAGCAGAACATGGCCATGAGACACGATCGTGTGCACCCACACGCCTAAGGAACACGGGCGTGGGCCAAATGCCAAAAGAGCCCAAATTTAATAAATTGCAAAACACACGGGTAAAAATTAGGGCACACAGGCGTGCCCCACGTCCGTGTGCCCCAAAATCTATATATACCCCTCACTATTCATCACCCCCTTCCCCAAAATCCCTAACCCTAGCCGCTGTAACTTCACACGCCCTACCTGCCATGCCCGTGCGTTGACCATAGCACCACTTCCGACGACCCAAAGCTCCTCCCTCTTGCGTTTGTTCATTTTTTTCCTCTATTCTCTTCATTCTTTTACTTATTTCATGATTTTTTTTTATTTTGAGTAAATAATCATGGTTGAAATGATAAAATACTTATGCTCTTTGTTAAGAAATTTGTCATCTTAGTCAATACATTTTGCTACATTCATCCATTTTTCTTGTTTCCATAGATTTCATGCTTACCCACACCATATTTCATACTCATCAAACCCACATGCATTCATTCACTAGATATTTTTGTTAGCATTACTCTCGTAGTCCTATTCATAATAATGACTTGATATATCTGCTTGGGTTGTTTTAGTATATTTTTCATCTAGTAGCCCCATGAAATATTCTTATTCAGTTTTAACACGCGTACATTCTTAGGGAATATTTAACTTCAACTTTTCATTACAGGTATACAATGTCAACCTCAAGTGGTAAGAAGACCGCTGTCCCCACCTCGAAGAAGAGGAAAAGAGAAGAGTCATCCTTGGGTCTACCATAGAGATTAGGCACCCGTTCCTCCAGTTTCCCTCGGGACCCTAGGAGGAACTATTTTAGATATTACGGGCTCAACCCCTAGGTGTGGGCCGCTGCATTGACTAGGCCTCACTTGAACAAATTCAAATGACTGACGCGGTCCAAGCCCACTTGATGACTGACCCGTGGGGGCTCTTCTTTGAGATCATCGAGTCAACGTACCTCGAGCTCACAATGGAACTCTGCTTGACCTTCCATCTTCAAGTCATCATGACAAACTTCGACGATTCTGGAACGGTCCAGTTCTGCCTTGGTGATCTAGTGCGCCAGTTGAGCATACTGGAGTTTGGAATTGCACTAGGGCTGTACACGGAGGAGTTCATGGATAACAATGAACTCGACACTCTCTTTCGTCACATCCACTACTCTCCCTCAAAGTGTTGGAAGGACCTCATCCCTGCCTCGGCCACCTATGATCCTAGCCGCTCTAAGGCATCAGCCCTCGCCCCATCCCTGCGATACCTACACGCCATCTTGGCCCACACTCTGACAGGACGACGAAAGAGCACCGGCGCTGTCAACACTTACGACGCCTATTTCTTGTGGAGCATGGCGAATGGGCACATCTTCAACCTTGCCTATTTCATTGCCCTCGCCATCCGCCATCAGACGGAGCGGCATAGGAAATGAGTCATCTCTATTGGGCTCTATGTGACTTGATTGTCTCGGCACTTTGGGCTCCTCAACACAGCGGTACAATCATCCTCCCTCACTGTCATCAGCCAGATGTCCCTACAGGGTATCTCAAGCATGCTACATATGAGGATGATTGAGAAATGATGTGGAGTCTACCCTCCTCAGTACCGCCTGGTCTAGTCCATCGGAGAGAAGGACCCAGAGAACATTATTGATGATGTCTCTCCACGTCATGAGGACCCACCATCTCAGCCACCACCCATCCATCGTCCAGTTCATGCGGTCGCTTCATACTCTAACATCTCTGAGTGCCTTACTCGATTTGAGCAGCAGTATTTTCAGCATTTTAATCACATTGATGCTACTCTTCATCAGATTTGTCAGCACCTTCACATCTCATCGCCACCACCACCTCGCGAACCATCCGGCGATGACGATGTTTAAAGACTTTTTGTTTTTTATTTTTATTTACACTTTTATCTTTATGTATCTTCTTTAAGTACTTTTTATTTTATTTTCCTTTAATATTATTTTAATTTTAGGTTTTATAACTTTTATTGAATAATTTATAGTTTCGGCTATTTCATTACGAGTAATTATGCTTTCTTATATTTCCTAAAGATTTCTTGATTTTATCACAGTTATAAAGAGCTCCAAAGCTCATCATCACTTAGGAACTAAAAACTCCATTGGAAAAGGTTCTCCACGACTGCCATGTCCTGCTCGCCCACGACAATAGCTACTACCAGATATAATATTCTTTTGGCACAGGACTTATGGACTAATGAACCTGTACCACCACTGGAGTATCCTTCTCCACTCTCATCATTGCCTTGGTCGATTATTCTTCATAACTCCAATTCAAGGCGTTCATTCATCATTCAGGAAGTTTAACTTCTCTCCCTATCTTATGATTATATTTCTATATTTTTCAATATATCTATCTTTATACATTGAGGACAATGTACATCTTAAGTGTGGGGGGTCTTTTATATCATTATCAGAAATCCCTGAATTTTGTCTTGTTCTCATGAGATCTTCTCATACTACTATTAGAATGAATTTTGATTAAGTTATGATTTTTATTGATATGTCTTGAATTAAAACATAGGCATATATGCATTGATAGTTTAAACTTTAAGACATTAGGGAATCAAGCATGATAGTTGATTTTTGCGAATTAAAAATTTTTAGGTTGCTTCCCCAAGTTTAGATATTATCTTGAGTTGAAATTCAGAAGTTTAAACATCAAAAAACCATAATTTTTGTGAGATCTTAAGCCTTTAGAGCATATGTTATTTCTTTCATGCTCACTTTTATTATAAGTGCATCAGTATTGATTTGTTATTCTAGAACTTGCTTGATTATGCATGTCAAGACCACACCATTTGATTTGATATGTCAAGATGATAAAGGCACTTAGGTTTAACCCACTCACTCCACAAAAGCCTACCTTCATAATTAACCCTTAGTGAACCCCTTTGAGCCTAACAAGCCATTAATTGATTTATCCTCAATATTAACCCATAACCCATTATTGTTGAAATCCCCTAATGTGATCCCTATTTTTGTCGAGATTTGATTTGAATTACTTGCTTAGCTATGTTTTATTCTTCGTTGCAATAATTAAGTTCTATGTTATTTGACTTGTTCTAAAAAAAAATTACATACATATTAGTAGTAATTCGTCGTTTTTGAGCTTGAGTGTTAATTTCATATTCTGAGAAGAAGCTCACTTGTATTCAACTAATAATTAGTTATTTTTCTCGTTAGGTGATTTTTTTCTCAATTTAATCTTGATTCTAACCTTTTCTTTCAGCTTGTGACCACACCCCCTAACTAAAGCCACGTTACGACCCTCTAAAGACCTTTTTGATTGATGTATCGTCTCAATATATAGTGGTGGAGATTTGATTTTCATGCAAGCCTATGGTAATAACTTTTCATATTGACTAATGACTGCTTTATTGGATATCCTTAAATACCTCATATGATTTGAGTGAATCTTTAGTGAGGATGTTAAACTCTGTGATATTTTGATCAAAGGTGATTACTTAGATAAGGGGGGACACCTATGTTTTCGTGATAAAATGCTCAACTTGGAATGTTTAAAACTTTGATGTACTTTTAGTTGAATTTTCAATGTATGATTACTTATGGATTATTTTAAGATATTATTGATAGGGATTATAAATTGAGAAGAATTTATTTTGATTATGAGTTGAGGATTTTGCTTGAGGACAAGCAAACGCTTAGCAACGATCTCAAAACATAAAAATTATCAAAAACCGAGCAAACCACATACCTAATTCAAGCCTCTAAATGTGCCGAACTATTTAAGCAACGATGGTTTCTTTTTCCTTCAACTTTCGGCCAAAAAAGATGAGAATGCATGGCTATTTTATGTTTTGGTTATTTAAATCCTAATAATATATCATTTACCATTTTGTCAACATTATAAAATCATCAATTATAAGCCCAATACCGTCCATGGTATTATTCAATGGTAAAAATCCAACATAAGGATCGTACTTTATAAAAACAATAGCAATTCGTCACTTTCACATTTAATAGCTAACTTTTGCATTTTACACGATTAAGTCCTTTTATAAAATCGAGCACACAAACAATAAAATTTTCACACGAAATTTTCACACATATAACATATCATGCTGTAAAAACAGAAAATAATATTAAAATATTTTTTGACTCGGATTTTTGGTCCCAAAACCACTATTCTGATTAGGGTCTAAACTGGGCTCTTACATTGATGATAATGTATAGGCTTATATCAAGCTTGTGTTTGGGTTATATTATGCTCATAAATTATGTTATGCAAATGAAATGGTAAGTTAAGTTTTATTTTCTAAGAACTTACTAAGAATTAATTCCTTACGTAGTTTCTTTCCTATGTTTTATAGATTATTAGAAGCTCGACTGGTTTGGAAGCTCGTCAGAGATCTATCACACTATCCATCATAAATACAGGTAGTTTTTCAATGTTTTGGCCAAGGTTATATTGGCATGTATAGGATGAATTGTAATGGCATTATGTTGAATGTTTAGTTGGTGGATTGGCATGTATAAGCTGTGTAAGTTAACTTTTTTGATACCATTTGATGCATTGCTAGATTGTGTCATTTTGGCTATTTTATGATGCATGTTTTGAATGGCTGATATGGTATGTTATGAATTGGTATGCTTATGGTCAAGTTATGGCATGTTTTGTAAAGTATTGAACTAGAATTTGATGTTTGAAATTTGATAAATTGACATGTTTAAGTAAATGTGGTTGAATGCATTTGAGGTGCCTTTGAATGGCATACTTGTTAGTTGATTTAGGATTCTTGAAATAGAAATTATATGCATGTTTTGATAAGGTTTTGGTGCCTTGAATATGTGCACAAAAGACCTAAATTTTTATGCATGAATTGGTATTATTAATGGCTTGATTTTAGGCAAATTTGGGTCCACATGGTCTGCGACACGGCTGTGCGTAACATTTCTAACCCGTATCCATCACAAGAATAGGGTTACAAAAAATTATTGGACTTATCACTCAAACGATCATAAATTTAATATTCATTTCTCAAATCCAAACAATAGTCATTCAAATTCAGTCATATAGTCCTTAACACAAGTCCTCGAGGCCCAAAAAAAGTATTAAAAACAATTTGGGACTAAATTAAGAACTTATGGAAATTGTGGGAAAACATTGAAAATTTCAAAGTGCAGGGGACACACATCCATATGTCTTACACGGCCAATAGACATGCCCTAGTCACAGGCCGTGTGGGCATTCAAAATGGGATCACATGGTCATGTTCCAGCCCATGTCTGACCCTGTGTAACTAACTGACTTGGGTCACACGGCCAGACCACACGCCGATGTGCCAGGCCATGTGCTAAGCCATGTGAAAACTGGAGGGTATACTGACTTGTGCCACACAGCCAAGCCACAGGCCCGTGTGTTAGGCCATGTGAAGCTAATGACTTGTTTTCTAAGGAATTATCAAGGGACACACGACCGTGTTACCTGGTTGTGTGTCACACACAGCTGAGACACACGCCCGTGTCTTTGCCCATGTGGACAAAAATAGGCCATTTTCCAAGCTTTATTTCTCACCCAATGTAGTACCAACCTACACATACCAAATAGCATATGACCATATTCATCAATAGGCATTCAAACCAATCACAACCAAGTCTATATCATGCAATTTCATTACCAACAATCCTAAGCTCTTAGGCATCTCAAATAATCATTTTTAAAAACATGCCAAAATCATCTCCATAATCTACCTAAATGATCAAGTACATATATGCATTATCTTGCCTAAATATGACATGCATACCATTTATCTAGTTCACCTATTAAGTACCAATCTACCAATACACAATCAAAGCATTCCCATGGCAATCCAAACAACATATAACATGGGACAAACCACCCATATACACATACCAACATATACCAAATCAAGCCATATTGAATGACTAATTACATAACCAAAACATATAGGCTTTCATTAGCCAAAAGACCTATACATGCCATACAACCAAATTTCATAAAGTCCTAAAGTACCAAAAGAAGAGTTTGATAGAGTGATGCGATCTCCGACAACTTCCAGTCTGAGCGAGCTTCCGAAACTCTATAAAACATGGAAAAATAAACAGAGTAAGGAATTAAGCTTAGTAAGTTCATATAACATAAAACTCACTTTACCATTTAATCACAATTTAAGTACTTAAACATAAAATAATGCAACTCAATTTGATCTACAAGCATAACATATATTCATCCACAAAGTCAGCCATGAAATCACAAATCTCATAGATTCAATTCTCACATGATTCATGTACATACTGTACTGGTTTATATTGAATATATATACTTCCGTAACATCACTATGCCCATTGAACCATTTAGAATAACATCGGATACTCAGGTATCTCGCAAACCAAATATTAATACATGGTTGAAATCATCTCTATCTCATATCTCGTATAGATGCTCACTCTCGAGCCATCATTGGGTCTGCTCACACAAGTTGACGGTCAAGACGTAGCTACACCGTGCTGCTCACACAAGCTGACGAGTAACCACAACACATGCCGGAAAACTCAGCCACCGATAGAACGTACGGAACTAGCACCCAAAACACGGTAACCCCTAATGACATGTCATTTGTTTCCTATCTATTCCTATGGTTCAACTGGGATTTCATATAATTGCCGATATCTCATTGAGAATTTTCGTAGTGTCGTATCATCACAATTACATTAATTAAGCATGTAAACATATATAATTTAAAGCTTATTAATATTCGAACTTACCTCGAACTTGTATGAAGGAAAACGATTGTTCAGTCCAAAACTTTATATTTTCCCCGATCTAATTCCATATGTTGCTTTTCTTTATTGATATAATCAAATTTAACTATTTTAATTCATACTTTACTCAATTCAATCCAAATTCACAATTTGGCAGGATTACTATTTTGCCCCTAGACTTTTGACTTATTTACAATTTAGTCCCTAACTCATAACAATGCAAATTCATTTAGTTTGGCATATACCCATGCTAGCCGAATTTCATCTAAACCCTTAGTAGCTCATATATTTCATCATTTCACACATTTATCACATATTTTTCACATTTTATCAATTTAATCCTTATTTAACATTTTCAACCAAAATCACTTTACAAAACTTGTTTACCATTTATTTTCTACCCTCAAACATCAAAACACATTTGCATTAATCAATGGTAAAACCCTAATACTTTAACAGTTTCACAAATTAGTCCCTAGGCTAGCTAGGTTAAGCTACAACAACTCCAAAAACATAGAAATCATTAAAAACGGGACAAAAAATCACTTACATGCACAAGGAGACTTAACCAAATGTTATGAACCCTAAAATTTTTCCTCCCTTCAATTTCGACAAGAAGATGAAATGAAGAAGAAAATTTGACTTTGTTTTACTTAATTTGTTTTTATTTATTAAATTACATATATAACTTTTATTATGAAACCTTTAAAACACTTAATAATGTCTCCATATATGTCCACTCACATTATGGATGGTTTAATTACAACATAAACCCTCCAACCTTTTATTATTAAATATATTTAATCCATTTAACTTATAGAACTCAAGTTTTGCACCTTTTGCAATTTAATCATTTTTATCAAATTAAGCATGCAAACAATAAAATTTCCTAACGAAATTTTCATATGACTCTATTAACATGTTGTAGACATTAAAATAATAATAAAATAAATATTTTGACTTTGGATTTGTGGCCCAAAACCACTGTTCTGATTTCACTGAAAACGAGCTGTTACAACTCTCCCCCTTAAGGAATTTTCGTTGTCGAAAATCTTACCAGAAAATAGGTTAGGGTACTGTTTCCTCATAGCTTCCTCAGGTTCCCACATAGCCTCTTCAATACCGTGACGTTTCCAAAGAACTTTCACTAAAGCTATGCTTTTGTTTCTTAACTCTTTAACCTCTCGGGCCAAAATTCTGATCGGTTCTTCGTTATACGACATGTCCAGCTAAAATTCAACTTTTACTGGAGAAATTATATGTGAAGGATCTAATCGATACCACCACAACATGGATACATGAAACACATTATGTATCGTTTCTAACTCTAACAGTAATTTAAGTCGATATGCCACTGGCCCTATTTTCTCTATAATCTCATACGAGCCAATAAACCGCAGACTCAATTTTCCTTTGCGACCAAATCGAAGAATCTTCTTCCAAGACGATACTTTCAAAAACACTCTATCGCCAATTTGAAATTCAATATCTTTACGTTTCAAATCTGCATACGATTTTTGTCGATCTGAAGCTGCTTTCAAACTATCACGAATCATTTTCACTTTCTCTTTAGTCTCTCTAATTAAATCAACCCCATGAATCCTTTTCTCCCTAAGCTCGGTCCAGTACAATGGAGTTCGGTATTTACAACCATATAAAGCTTCATACGACACCATCTTTATGCTCGACTGAAAACTATTATTATACGTAAACTCTATAATAGCCCATCTTTCAGTGAAATTGGAACAGTGGTTTCGGGACCACAAATCCGACCTAAATATATGATTTAGTTTTATTTTAGTATATGGTCCGTAATATGGTAGATACGTCGTGTGGAAATTTTGACACGAAAATTTTATTGATTCAGTTCTTAATTATAAGAAGGACTAAATCACATAAAATGCGAAAGTTGAATTCTAGTAGCTATAAGGATCAAATTGTAACACCCCTTACTCATATTTGACACCAGAATAGGGTACGAGGTATTACCAAACTTAAACATAAGCAAACATACAAAACAGAGGCATAAATTTCTGTTCAAATTAAAAACTTTTCACATACATTCAAATCATCCCTATAACGAGCCTATGAGGCCCAAAACATGCTTTGGCAGTGGTTCGGGACTAAACCGAGAACTTTAGAAAAATTTCACAGCACTTAGAGAACTTTTCATCGAACAGGGGTCACACGCTCGTATGGCTTGGGACAGGCCCATGTGGGCAGGTCGTGTGGTCACACACGCCCCTGTACAGACCTCGTAACTCTCTGTTTGTCATCCATGAACAAAATGAAGTCGCACGGTGAAGGCAGACGCTCGTGTGCTTAGGCCATGTGCTTGATTTAATTTTCCTAATTTTTCATAAAATAGGAGCAGACTTCATACAGCCAGGGCACCCCCCCGTGTTAGAGGCCGTGTCGTCCACACTGCTGAGACATAGGCCCGATCTTTGGCCCTGTGCTTGATACTGAGCATTCTATTTTGCAACAATTAAGGTGCAGGGGACACACGACCAGATCAGATGCCCATAGGCCAAGTCGTGTGTCACACACAGCCTAGACACACGCCCGTATGTCTACCCATATGGATCAAAATAAAGTTATTTACCAAGCCTTTTTGCCACCCTTCCATGAACAACCTACACAACAACATATAATACCAATCCAAGCATATACATTCAACCCAATCAGCCACAAACAAGGCATCCACACATCATTCACATACTATCATCTGTCACATACAACCATCACATGCTATTCAACTTAAACCATGCAAATTTCAACATCCATGAAAGGTATCATCATATGCATATACTTAAACCAATATTAGCCAATTTCAATGGCCATTTACAAAATGAATTACCAACCAACATAAGCCAACACATTTGGCCAAATCAATTATGACACATAATAAAAGACCAGGTCCCTATACATGCCATAACTCAAAACATTAAAATTATAGGAAGCCAAAATGTTAAGTTGATGGTGTGAATGGATCTCCGACAGTCTTCAATCCCCAAGCTGGCTTGGTGACACTATAAAACAAGGGAAAAGAAAGGGAATAAGCTTTAAAGCTTAGTAAGTTCCTATGCAAATAATAAGCATCATAAACACACATTTATCATGCAATTAACATGAAGTGAATCAACATATATGTCATTATAAATCTTATAGTCCAACTTGGCATGGATATTATTATAACCTTAATATCATAACTTGCATAAGCATAACCTTACCGAGGGATTCATCACATATCGAGTTCATTAAGCATAACTCTTACATACATACCTGTACCACCTTGCAACATACCAAGGTCATTCGCAACATTAACATTTCCATTACGGTTCCCGTTGAACCACTTAGAATACTAAAGGATACTCGGGAAATCTCACACGCATAGCACCATACCAATGCCATATCCCAGATATGGTCTTACACGTAATCTCAAATAACCCTAATGTCATGACATTTGTATCCTATCTATTCCAAGTTCAACCGGGATTTCGCTCTTGTCGAACTTTGTCGATTACCTCCAAGGAGTCAATCATAATTCATACAATATTAAAGCAATTAAAGCATAAATAATAATCATTATTTACATACGAACTTACCTCGGTACAAAAATAGTGGAAATGGACCTAATTGCCAAAGACTTTGTTTTTCCCCCGATCTAGGTCTAAACCTTGTTTCTCTTTATCTATAATAGCAAATTTAACTTATTTACTAACCACATTAAACAATTTAGTCTAAAATCACACTATGAAAAAATTACATTTTTGCCCCTAAAGTTTGTCATATTTACATTTTGGTTCCTAGGCTCGTAAAATGAAATCTATTCAATTTCATCCAAACCCAAGCCTAATTGAACCTTATACATGCTTATAACAGCCCACATTTTTCATTAAATCACACTTTTACACACATTTTGAAATCTTTTTACAAATAGGTCCTTTTGATAATTTCATCAAAAATCACCTAGTAAAAGTTGTTTATCTAACATCAAACTTGCATAATTGATAAACCGTAATTTATACATATTTTTACCCCATGTTTTACGCATTTTATGGATGATTTTGCATTAGAATTGGTGAATTCGATGCTTCTAATGTTTTAATTTCATGTTTTATACTTAGGAGAGCATAGGAGAGCGAAAGGAACGACAAACGGGCCAAAAATAGAGAAAATGGGCCAAAGTACAAACTTAACACGACTTTGACTTCCTCACACGGGCAGACCACACGGTCGTGTCAATTTGATAGAATCGAAGCACGACTCACACAGGTATAGCACACGCTGTGCCATTCTAACAGGCTCGAACACGACCTGAAGTAATCGCACACGGGCGTTTCCCTGTCGAGCCCAAGTTAAGTCCAATTCAGAAAAGGCCACTTTTGAGGGCTCATAGGCATTCCAAATCCTATAAATACACCCTAGAAGAGGAGAAAATAGGACACACAGAATAGGGAGTAAGGAATTACTCCAAGGAAGCTGATTGATTCATCTCAGAAGCCGGATTCATCATCAAGACTGAAGATCTCTCCTCAATTCCCCTTCAGGAGTTTTGGGTTTTCTTTATGTTTTGTATTCTTTTCTTTTCTGAGATGTTTTCTTATTTAGTTATGAACTAAATCCCCTAAATACCTAAGGGGAATGAAACCTAAGACGAATCTTGTTATTATTTTCTGAATCGTATGATAAATATTTAACTTGTTCTTAATTATGTGTTCTTAATTCTTGTTTTCATATCCCAGGATACTGATTCAGGATAAGCTCTTATTCAGAGGAGGAATAGACCTTGGCTAAGAGTACATTTATCATAATTAAGTGGAGTTGATTGCGCCGGATTAGGGTGAAACCTAATAAGGGGATCCATAGATCGAGTTAATGCAACCCTAGAGTGTTAATTAGAGAAAAGTCTTGGTTATTCAATCTAGGGGTTAGACGTTATTATTCTTGAAAAGGGATAATAATATAACTTAGAGATCTCTACAGACAAAGTTGAATGAATAAATTGTTCGATTCGGAGCCAAAATAACAAGTAAAGTCTAGGTGGATTTGTCCTTAGGTATTGTCTTAAGTCAATCAATTTTTCCCAAAAGCAATTCCCTAATTCTTTTCTCTGTGAGTTGTTAGTTTAGATAATTATATAATTAAAACAAAACCCCATTATTCTTAGGCTAGATAATAAAAAGACAGTCATTACTAGTACTTTTAGTTCCTTTGGGTTCGACAATCCGGTCCTGCTAAAATATACTACTGTTCGATAGGTACATTTGCCTACATCGCGATAATAGTTAGTTTCAAGAACGATTAATTATAAATATTTAAAACCTATCATGAAATAATGCAATCAAGTTTGTGGTGCTGTTGCGAAGGAACTAAGATATTAGGAACGCTTAATTTTTTACTGTAGTCGTTTATTTTTCTTGCAATTTAATTTAATTTTATTATTATTTATTAACTTACTTTTTCCTTCTCTTGGCAGGTTTTCATGGTTTATGACTAGAAGAAACCCGTCGGGACCATTACTTTTTGACAAAGAAATCGATCGCACAATACTTAGAAACCAAAGAGAAATAAGGCAAAGCTTAAGATACACGGAGAACGAGCAAAAAGACAATACTCAACCCCTAACCGAAGAGATGGCTGAAAACCAAGGCAATCAGCTACCTCCTGCAATTGTGGTTAATCAAAACCCTGCTCCATGCACTATGTATGATTATACTAAACCCTCTTTAACAGGAACTAAATCGAGCATAGTTAGACCTGCTGTAGCTGCAAATACTTTTGAATTAAAACCTAACACTATTCAAATGATACAGTAATTTGTTCAGTTTGATGGTTTGCAGGATGAGGATCCCAACGCTCATTTAGCCAACTTTTTAGAACTATGCGATACATTTAAAATCAATGGCATTTCTGATAATGTCATTCGTCTTCGGTTGTTTCCCTTTTCATTGAGGAACAAAGCTAAACAGTGGTTGAACTTGTTACCATGAGGGTCAATTACTACTTGGGAACAAATGACTGAAAAATTTTTACTAAAATATTTTTCGCCGACTAAAACGGCTAAATTACGTAATGATATCTCTTCTTTAGTGCAGATGGATTTAGAAACACTCTACGTTGCATGGGAGAGATACAAGGACCTTTTGAGAAGGTGCCCTCACCATGGGTTACCGCTTTGGCTCCAAGTACAAACATTTCACAATGGTCTGAATCCTTCGACTCGACAAATGGTTGACGCAGTAGTGGGCGGAACCATCAATAATAAAATACTGAAAGATGCCTATGAGTTTATAGAGGAGATGTCACTGAATAACTATCAGTGGCAAGTCATGAGGACAAAGCCAACAAAAATAGCCGGCGTTTATAACATCGATTCGGCCACCATGCTCTCTAATCAGGTAGAACTCTTAAATAAAAAGATTGACGGTTTTCTTAATTCTTCACAGGTTCACCTAGTAATGCAGTGCGAAGAAAGTAGCAGTGGAACAAACCATTCGGAATACCAACCTTATGGCCACAACATGGATAATGAGCAATTAATCTACATGGGTAATAATCCTCAACCTCAAAACAATCCATATAGTAACACTTATAATGCAGGTTGGAGGAACCACCCCAATTTCTCATGGGGCGGTCAAGGAAATCAAAGACTATAACATCCTCAGGGCTACCAACAACCACCCTACCAACAGGAAAAGAAGCCAAATCTTGAAGAGATGATCTCAAAGTTCATATTAGTGTTAGAAACCCGTTTCCAGAACACCAAGACAACACTTAAGAATCAACAAGAGTCAATCCAAGGGCTCGGGACTCAGATAGGCCAGCTTTCCAAACTAATCTCTAGACGACCACAAGGCAGTTTGCCAAGTAATACCGAACCTAACCCAAGGGAACAGCTCAACGCAATTAATATTCAAGATGACGAAGGAGTCGTTGAGCCTGAACCAGAACCGAGGCACGAAACTATGGTAAGCAAAGGTCAAGATGAGGTAGATTATAATAAAAATAAACTAGTGACTGTCGAATATAAACCTCGTGTGCCATACCCCAACGCGACAAGGAAATACTGCTCAGATGAACAATTTGGTAAATTCCTTAAACTCTTAAAAAAATTACATATTAACTTACCGTTTATTGAAGCTCTATCGCAGATGGCAAACGCAATGAAATTTTTAAAGGAGCTTTTAGCAAATAAGCGAAAGTTGGACGAGGCGTTGCATGTGGAGCTAAAAGCAGTTTGTTCGACCATTCTTCAAAATAAACTACCCAACAAACTAAAAGATCCAGGGAGTTTTACGATTCCTTGCTTAATTGGTAGTTTAGACGTTAATTATGCATTGCCTGATCTAGGGGCTAGTATCAACATCATGCCTTACAAAATATTTAAGCAACTAGGTCTCGGGAAACCCAAACAGACTAGGATGAGCATTCAATTAGCAGATAAAACTACAAGATTCCCTAGGGGTATTATTGAAGATGTGCTAGTTAAAATCGATAAATTTATATTTCCCGTTGACTTTGTTGTTCTAGACATAGAAGAGGATAACAACACTCCCTTAATCTTAGGAAGGCCCTTTTTAGCAATTGCCTAAAGCTATCATTGATGTTGGCACAGGTGAACTCACACTCCGGGTGGGAAACGAAACAATCACCCTTCAAGCTCGCAAGTCTGGCAACACATCAAGGATTGAAGGTAATTATTTAAACCATCCTACTAAACCTAACAATATGCTGCAACCTACTTTGCAGAAAATGAGTCTGAAGGAAGCACACGAGTCGTTCTCAAGCAATAGTAGAGGAACTGTTCATGAAGATCGAAGACTACAAACTGAAACTACGCCAAAACGAGCCCGATACCTCTCCAAATCAACTTAAGGTTAGTGATAAGGTCTTATTAAATGCCGCAGATCCCCACATTGTCACTACCACACCGAATGAGGAAATCCCTCTTACGGTACTCAGTATTTTTCCATTCGGTACGGCGGAGGTGAGTCATCCCAAGTTTGGTACTTTTAGGGTAAACAACACCCGATTAAAACCTTATTTTGATGAGATTGATAGCAGGAATGAGGAGAATAAACTCCTCAAACCACCATGATTATTTAAAGGGAGAGGTAAGTCGAGCTTAGACTATAAATAAGCACTTATCGGGAGGCAACCCGAGCACTAACAATATTAATTTCTTTAAATTTTGGTATTTAACTCCTAACTTACTAATAGAAATCTTGAATTCAGGTGTTTCCACAGAGACACGGCCAAGCACACGGGCGTGCTTAAGGCCGTGTGAAAATAGGGTAAAAGATTTCTCCAACACGGGCTATGATTAAACGCCACGGCCGTGCGATATGGTCGTGGTCAAGCCTGCCAAAACAATACGGGCGTGCCACACACCCGTGTGGATGAACTGTGGGCGAACCTGTTAAAATAGAACAGGCGTACGACACGCCCGTGTGGAACTCTCGTGGTTAAACCTGTTAAATTAACACGGGTGTGGGGATTGCACACACAGGTGTGGGAGAAGCGAACGAAGCTAGACACGGCCGTGCGACACGGGCGTGTTCTAAATGTCAGACGCGCCCAAATTTGAATTTCGCGAATCACACGGGCTGAAATTGGGGAACACGGGCATGTGCCATGGCCGTGTGCCCCAAAATCTATAAATACCCTGCACTATTCACTTTTTTCCCCATTTCAAAACCCTAACCCTAGCCACTGCAACTCCACATGGCCTCCCTGCCACGCCCGTGCGCCGCCTACAACTCCATTCTCGACGCCCAATCTCTCCCCTTAGCGTTTTTTTACTCATTTTTCTTTTATTTCACTGATTTATAATGCTATTTATCATATTAATCTATGTTTTTCATGTTATTTCCATATTGATAATAACATAAATTTCATTTATCAAACAAGTTATCATCTTTCTCATGTTTAAAATCTTCCTCATTACATGATTCCTGCACTTCATGTAATTAGTTAGAAGTAAATATTCATGGCTAGGATAGTTGAAATAATCATGCATATTGTGTTGACATCTCTTTTCATTCATATAGTATTTTGCATTCCATTCCTTGCCATTTTTACTTATATCACCATGTTTATGCCACATCAAAATGGATCATTAAACTTATTGTTTTAATTTAGTAATTGTGGCTGAATATATTCATGCATTTTCCTTTTCAAATTTATTCGCATTCCTTTTATATATTATAAATTGTCCACTCATCAAAAAGACGAATTGATGTTTCCACTTGCAGGTACATAATGTCGTCTTCAAGAGGAAAGAAAATTGTCGTACCAGCTTAGAAGAAGAGGAAGGGAGCATCATCTTTCATGGGTCCAACCGTGAAAATTCATCACCCTCTCCTGCAGTTCCCCCGAGGGCCTCAAGAAGAGCTTTTTCAAATACTTCAGGCCCAACCCTTAATTCTGGGCCGCTGCATTGACTGGGCTGCCATAGAACAAGTTTAGATGGCTGACAAGATTCGGGCTCTCCTAATCATCGACCCTTGGGAGCTATTCTTTTGGATCATCGAACCAACATACCTCAAGCTCACGATGGAACTATGCTCAACGTTCCATCTCCAGACTGTAAAGACGAACTACAATGATCCCGGCATGGTCCAATTTTGCCTAGGCGGATTAATCCACCAGTTAAGCTTCCCAGAATTTGGTGCTGCACTAGGCTTATATACGGAGTAGTTCAAGGAGGAGAATGAATTACATGCTCTCAGTTGCCACATACATTTCTCTCCCTCGAAGTGCTGGCACACTTTGGCCCCTAGCACGGCCTCCTACAATCCTAGCCACTCCAAGGCATCAGTTCTCCCACCATCCCTGAGGTACTTACACGCTATTTTAGCTCACACGATTATAGAGAGGCGAGAGAGCACTAGCGTCGTCAACACCCACGACGTCTACTTCTTATGGTGCATGTCGTAAGGGCACGTCATCGACCTTGCCTATTTCAGGCGCCGAGGAACCTACCCTCCCCAGTACCGTCTCGCCCAATTACCAAGGAGGAGGCCTACGAGGACATTCCTGATGATGTCCCCTTACAGCACGAGGACCCACCGACTCAGCCACCACCATCCTCTCATCCAGTTCATGCGGCGGCTTCATATGCTGACATCTCTGAGCACCTCACCCGATTCGAGCAGCAGTGTTTTCAACGATTTGACAACATTGATGCTACTCTACAGTAGATTTGTCAACACCTTCACATTTCATTGCCAGTCCCACCTCGCGAATCATCCAGCGATGAAGATGTTTAGAAATATTTATTTCTTATTTTATGTTTTTAATTTTTATTGAAACAACTTTTTATTTTTATTAGATTTTAGAAATTGTATTTTTAATTATTAAATTCGATTATTTCTTTTTGAGTAATTATTCTTCCTAATATCCCCTAAAAAGTTCTTGATTTTATCACAGTTATATAGAGCTCTTAAGCTCATCGTCACATAGGAACTAAAACTCCACCGAGAAAGGTTCTCCACGACTGCCATGTTCTGATCGACCACGACCATAGCTACCACTAGATATAATATTCTTTTGGCGCAGGACTTATGGCCTAATGAACCTCTACGACCGCCGGAGTATCCTCCTCCACTCTCGAATCGATTCCTCTCCAAAACTCTAGTTCGAGGATTTCATCATTCAGGAAGTTTCACTTTTCTCCCTATCTCATTTTTATACTCTAATATCTATCTTTGTACATTGAGGGCAATGTGTATCTTAAGTGTGGGGGGTATTTATTTCATTATCAGAAAAATCCATGAATAATTACCTTGTTCTCTTGAAAAGCTCTCATATCATATTTAGGATAAATTTTAATTGATTTATGATTTTGATTGATATATCTTGAATTAAAACATAGGCATTTATGCATTGATTGTTTAAACTTTAAGACATTAGAGAATCAAGCATGATAAGTTGATTTTTAAGAATTTAAAATTATAGGTTCTTTCCCCAAGTCTAGGTATTACTTTGAATTGGAATTCACGAGTCTAAATATCAAAAGCCATAATTTTTGTGAGATTTTTAAGCCTTTTGATCATCTATTAATCCTTTCATGCTCACTTTTATTATTGCTTTGAATGCGTCAGTGTTGAACTGTTATTCTAGAACTTGCTTGATTATGCATGTCGAGACCACATCATTTGATTTGATATGTCAAAATGATTAAGGCACTTAGGATTAACCCACTCATGCCATGAAAAGCCTACCCTCATGATTAATCCCGAGTAAACCCCCTTGAGCCTAACAAGCCATTTCTTGTTTTACCCATAATATTAACCTTTAACCCATTATTGTTGAAATCCTCTAAATTAATCCCTATTTTTGTCGAGATTTAAGTTGAATGGATTGCTTAGATATGTTTTGTTCTTAATAGTTAGTCTATATTATTTAACTTGTTCTTAAAAAAAAGAAAAAAACTATGTATACATATCTGTAATTTCATATTCTGAAAGAAGCTCTGTTGTACGCAAATGAAGACTAACTCTTTTTCTAGTTAGGCAATTTTTCAATTCAATCTCAATTCTAACCCTTTCTTTCAGCTTGTGACCACACCCCCAACCAAGCCTCACTACAACCCTCTAAAGACCTTTTGATTGATGTATCATCGTAAATTATAGTGGTAGAATTTGATTTTCATACAAGCCTATGGTAATGACTTTTCATTATTGACTATTGAATGCTTCATTTATTATCCTTAAACACTGCGAGTCATTTGAGTGAATCTTTAGTGAGGATGTGCAACTCTGTGGTATTCTGAATCAAAGGTAATTACTTAGATGCAGAGAGACACCTATGTTTGCATGATTAAATACTCAACTTGGAATGATTGAAACTTTTATGTTCTTTTAGTTGAATTCTCAATGTATGATTACCTATGGATTATCTTGAGATATTATCGATAAGAATTATAAGTTGAGGAGAATTTATTTTGATTATGAGTTGAGGATTTTGCTTCAGGACGAGCAAATGCTTAAGTGTGGGGGTATTTGAGAAACCGTAATTTATACATATTTTTACCCCATGTTTAACGCATTTTATGGATGATTTTCCATTAGAATTGGTGAATCCGATGCTCCTAATGCTTTAATTTCATGTTTTATACTTAGGAGAGCAAAAGGATCGAGAAACGGGCCAAAAATAGTGAAAATGGGCCAAAGTATGAACTTAACACGGCCTGGACTTCCTCACACGGGTAGACCACACAGCCGTGTCAATCTGGAAAAATTGAAGCACGACTCACACGGGTATAGCACACGCCCATGCCATTCTAACAGGCTCAAACACGGCCTGAAGTAATCGTACACGGGCGTGTCCCTCCCGAGCCCAAGTTAAGTCCAATTCGAAAAAGGCCACTTTTGAGGGCTCATAGGCATTCCAAAGCCTATAAATACACCCTAGAAGAGGAGAAAAGAGGACACACAGAATAGGGAGTAAGGAATTACTCCAAGGAAGCCGATTGATTCATCTCAGAAGCCGAATTCATCATCAAGACTGAAGATCTCTCCTCAATTCCCCTTCAGGAGTTTTGGGTTTTCTTTATGTTTTGTATTCTTTATTTTTCTGAGATGTTTTCTTATTTAGTTATGAACTAAATCTCCTAAATACCTAAGGGGAATGAAACTTAAGACGAATCTTGTTATTATTTTCTGAATCGTATGATAAATATTTAACTTGTTCTTAATTATGTGTTCTTAATTCTTGTTTTCATATCCCAGGATACTGATTCAAGATAAGCTCTTATTTGATTGTGCGCCTAGAGATTGGATGACAAGGTTTTCTGGATTAGGGTGAAACCTAATAAGGGGATCCATAAATCGAGTTAATGCAACCCTAGAGTGTTAATTAGAGAAAAGTCTCGGTTATTCAATCTAGGGATTAGACATTATTAGTCTTGAATAGGGATAATAACATAACTTAGGGATCTCTACAGAACAAGTTGAATGAATAAATCGTCCGATTCGAAGCCAGAATAACAAGTTATGTCTAGGTGGATTTGTCCTTAGGTATTGTCTTAAGTCAATCGATTTTTCCCAAAATCAATTCCCCAATTCTTTTCTCTGTGTGTTTTTAGTTTATATAATTAGTTAATTAAAACAAAACCCCATTATTCTTAGGCTAGATAATAAAAAGACAGTAAAACCCCATTATTCTTAGGCTAGATAATAAAAAGACATTCATTACTAGTACTTTTAGTTCCTTTGGGTTCGACAATCTGGTCTTGCTAAAACTATACTACTATTCGATAGGTACACTTGCCTACATTGCGATAATAGTTAGTTTCAAGAATGATTAATTATAAATATTTAAAACCTATCACGAAATAGCGCGATCAATAATCTACCATTGGACAATAAAATGCACAAATTCTAATATGAGTCAAACCCTAGACCTCAATCATAGCTCAAATTAATGGTAGAAATAGCTAGATCGGATGATAACGACTTCAAAAATGTAAAGAGCATTAAAAACGAGGCTAGGATGTACTTACAATCAAGCTTGGAAGTTGAACAAACCCTAGATATGGTGACCTTATAATTTTTGGCACATGAAGAAGAAGATGGACAAAAATTTTTGGCTTTATTTTCCCTTTTTATTCATTTATTTACCAAATGACTAAAATGCCCTTAATGCATAACTTTGAAATTTCAGCCATTCATGTCCATTTTTGTCTACTAACTTATCCAATGATCTAATTACCAACTACGGACCTCTAATTTAAAATATCATAGCAATTGGACACCTTTAACAAGTAGAACTCAACTTTTTCACATTTTACAATTTAATCCTTTTTACTAAATTGAGTGCCCAAACGTCAAAATTTTCAAACTGGATTTTCACAAAATCATTTCATAAAATTTTTGACCGCGAAAATATAATAAAAACATGTTTTCCTATGTCAGATTCATGGACCCGAAGCCACTATTCCAACTAGGCCCAAAATTAGGTTGTTACAACTCTCTCCCCTTTAGGGATTTTCGTCCCCAAAAATCTTACCAAAAAATAGGTTCGGGTACTATTTTCTCATAGCCTCCTCAAGTTCCCATGTAGTGTCTTCAACACAGTGTCTTTGCCACAAAACTTTCACTAGGGTTATACTTTTATTTCTCAACTATTTAACTTCTCGAGCTAATATCTTAATATGTTCTTCGCCGTAGTCATATCCGATTGAATCTCAATCTCTGTCGGAAAAATCACATGTGAAGGATCAGAACGATATCATCACAACATCGACACATAAAACACATTATGAATCCTTTCCAACTCTATCCATAAAGCTAATCGATATGCCACTGGCCTTATTTTTTCAATAACTTCATACGGCCCAATGGAACGTGGACTCAACTTGCCTTTACAGTCAAATCTGAGAACTCTCTTCCACGGAGATACTTTTAAAAACACTTTTTCACCGACCTAATATTCTATCTCTTTTCTTTTCAAATTTGCATACGACTTTTGTCGATCTGAAGCTACTTTCAAGCAATCACAGATTACCTTTAATTTTCTTCGGTTTTTCTGACCAAATCAACCCCGTGAATTTGTTTCTCACTAAGCTTGGTCCAATACAAAGGTGTCCAGCACTTGCAGCCATACAATGCCTCATAAGGTGCCATTTTTATACTCGACTGAAAACTGTTGTTATAGGCAAATTCAACCATTGGTAGATATTATTCCCAACTACCCTCGAATTCCAGAACACAATATCGGAGCATATCTTCAAGTACTTGAATCGTTCTTTTGGACTGACCATCAGTTTGTGGATGAAATGTGGTACTAAAGTTCAACTTCGTACCCAAAGTGTCTTGCAACTTCTTACAAAATCGCGAAGTAAACCTCGAATCTCTATCCGAAATAATAGAAATAGGCACCCCGTGCAATCTCACAATCTTAGCAATGTAAAATTCAGCTAATTTATCAAGCGAGTAATCAGTACGTACTGGTATAAAAGGAGCCAATTTCATCAATCTATCAACCACAACCCATACAACATCTTTCTTTTTTGGAGTCAAAGGCAAACCCATTCTAAAATCCATCGTAATCCTATCCCATTTCCACTCGGGCACCATCACTAGCTGAAATAAACCCAAAGGAACTTGGTGTTCTGCTTTTACTTGTTGACAAATAAAACATTTCAAAACAAACTCTGAAATATCCCGTTTCATTTCAGACCACCAATACAGTTTCTTCAAATCATTATAAATTTTTGTACTACCCGGATGCACAGATAGACAACCATTATGTGCTCCATGAATAATTTTTTGAATAAGTTCATCATTTTTTGGCACACAAATTCTTCCTCGGAGCCAAAAATCACTTTTACTAAATTTAGCGAACAATTTTTTATCTCTCAAAGTCTGTAAAATAGTTCTGAAGTGCTCGGCATGCTCAGACTCATCTTGAGAATAAATCAAAATATCATCAATAAACACAACTACAAACTTGTCCAAATACGGTCGAAAAATTCTAATTCATCAAATCCATAAAACCAGCAGGTGCATTAGTTAATCTGAAAGGCATAACTAGGAATTCATAGTGTCTGTACCTTGTCCTAAAAGCGGTTTTTGGCGCATCCGACTTTTTAACTCTCAACTGATAGTAGCCATATCTTAAATCAATTTTCAAGAATACCGTTGCCCCTTTCAATTGATCAAATAGGTCATCTATCCTCAGCAAAGGATACTTGTTTTTTATAGTCACCTTGTTGAGCTACCGATAATCAATACAAAGTCTCATAGATTCGTCTTACTTCTTTACAAATAACACTGGAGCACCCCAGGGAGAATAACTCAGTCTCGTAAAACCCTTATCTGTCAGCTCTTGCAACTGAGCTTTCAATTCTTTCAATTCATTCAGAGCCATTCTATACGGAGCAATAGATATCGGTGAAGTACTAGGGATTAAATCAATACCAAACTCAACTTCTCTAACTGGAGGTAACCCAGGCAACTCTTCCAAAAACACATCTAGATATTCACAAATAATCGGCACTGATTCAATTTTCAATTCCAACTCTTTTGTATTCAACACATAAGTAAGATATGATTCACAGCCTTTTCTCACATATCTTTGAGCAGATATCGAAGAAATCAAAACAGGTAACTCACCCGACTCATCTGTATCAATCTGAAGAACTTTACCATTTTCACATTTCAGTTCAATAATCTTTCTTTTACAGTTTACCATAGCATCATGCAATGTCAACCAATCCATACCCAAAATAATATCGAATTCATCAAATGGCAACAACATTAAATCAACTGGAAAACAGTGACCTCGAATCATCAAGGGACAATTCTTGCAAACTCTATCAACTAACACATGTTTACCTAAAGGGTTTGACACTCTAATCACAAACTCAATAAACTCAACAGGCAAGCTCTTACTAGCTACCAATTTCACATAAACATAAGAATGAGTCGATCCAGGATCAATCAATGTAACTACATTAGTATTATAGAGAGAAAAAGTACCAGTGATAACATCGGGAGATGTCGCTTCTTCGCGAGCATGGATGGCATAGGCTCTAACAGGTGCTCGAGCTTTGGATCTCACTGTGGTTTCTTTTGTCACAGCTTTACTACTAGCTCCATTTCTGGTATTCCTTGGTGGCCTACCCCTATTAGCGGTATTACTTGGCCTTGCACTCAGAAATTTTTCTTTCTCAACCCTTTCGGGGCAATCTCGGATAAAATGCTTTTGAGAGCCACACTTGAAGCAAGCTCTGTCAGTCATCCTACACTTACCGAGATGTCTCCTCCTACAATGCTAACATTCAGGTTTGTTTGACTTTACATTACCCACACTTTCCATGGAAGTGGCTTGAGATTTAAAACTTGAATGTTGCTTCTCACGTTCTCTACGTGAATACCCCGCTGAAACATTCGAACGGGAATATATTTCTTTAGATTTCATGGACTGAGATGGAAATGACTTACTCATCGGTCTTTTCTTCGGATCTCTAGCTTTAAGATTAGCTTTCATCTTCTCTTTATTCAACTCTTCGACCTTACAAGCCCGTTCAACCAATACCACAAATTCTTTTAGCTCTAAGGTCCTAACTAACACACGAATATCTTCATTCAATCCATCCTCAAATCTTTTACACATAATAGCTTTGGTGGAAACACACTCTCGAGTGTATTTACTAAGTCTGACGAATTCTCACTCGTACTCAGTCACTGTCATACGACCCTATTTCAGATTAAGAAATTCCTTACATTTCTGATCGATGAACCGTTGGCTAATATACTTCTTTCAGAACTCCTCTTGAAGGAATTCCCATCTAACCCTTTCTCTCGGTTCCACCGATACTAGGGTATTTCACCAGTGATATACAGGATATCTCAGAAGTGATATGGCATACTTTAAACACTCATCCAGTGTGCAGGACAGCCCATCAAATACCCTGATAGAGTTTTCGAGCCAAAACTCGGCTTTTTTGGGATCATCATCCGCATTAGCTCTGAAATCTTCAACCCTATGCTTCTAGATTTTATCAATTGGAGGCTTGTTCATTCTTACAAATTCCATACCTTGTAGGGCTACGGGAATCGATTGAGGACTAGGTAAGGGTGGAGGAGGTTGGGCATTCAGATTTTTTCGAACAAATTCCGCATACCACTCATTCATCATATAGAGAAAGGCTTTCCTGCCTCCTTCTCCCTGACTAACTGTAGGAGGTCTACTATCTGACGGCGCTGCCTTTTGAGCGGAAGCTGGCGCATTACTTTCGACTTCATCAGCCTTAGCTCGAATGGGATCCACTATTAGCTCAAATGGGATCCACTACTATATGAAAACATAATTTAAAATTGTCAGAAGTCATCACACTATCACAGTTCATTTATGGCATGTATAGCTAGACTCTTATACATGCTACATTAGTCTGAGAATCAACTAAACTATAGCTCTGATACCACTAAATGTAACACCCCATACCCATATTCAACGCTAGAACAGGGTACGAGGCATTACCCGACTTAAACGTAAGCAAACATACAAAATCAAGACATAAATTTCTGTTCAAATTTAAAACTTTTCACATACATTCAAATCATCCCTATAACGAGCCTACGAGGCCCAAAACATGCTTTGGTAGTGGTTAGGGGATAAACTGAGATCTTTAGAAAAAATTTCAGAACACTTGGAAAGCTTTCCATCAAACAGGGGTCACACGCCCATCTGGCTCGGGACACGGCTGTGTGGGCAAGTCGTGTGGTCACACAAGCCCGTGTCCAGACCCCATGTAACTCTCTATTTGTCGTACATGAACAAAATGAAGTCACAGAGCCAAGGCACATGCCCGTCTGCATAGGCCGTGTGGTCTATTTAATTTTCCTAATTTTTCATAAAATACGTGCAAACTTCACACGGCCAGGGCACATCCCCCTTTTCGAGGTCGTGTCATCCACATGGTTGAGACACATGCCCGTGTCTCTACCCATGTGCTTGATACTGAGCATTCTGTTTTGCACCAATTAAGGTGTAGAGGACACACAGCTGGATCACACACCCATGGGCCAAGCTATATGTCACACACGGCTTAGACACACGCCTGTGTGGAAAAAAATAAGGCTATTTACCAAGCCTTTTTGCTACCCTTCCATGCACAACCTACACAACAACATATAATACCAATCCAAGCATATACATTCAATCCAATCAGCCACAAACAAGGCATCCACACATCATTCACATACTATCATCTACCACATACAACCATCACATGCGATTCAACTTAAACCATGCAAATTTCCACATCCATGAAAGGCATCATCATATGCATATACTTAAACCAATATTAGCCAATTTCAATGGCCATTTACAAAATGAATTATCAACTAACATAAGGCAACACATTTTTCCAAATCAATTATGACACATAATAAAAGACCAGGTCCCTATACATGCCATAACTCAAAACATTAAAATCATTGGTACCCAAAATGTTAAGTTGATAGTGTGAATAGATCTCCAACAGTCTTCGATCCCCGAGCTGGCTTGGTGACACTATAAAACAAGGAAAAAGAAAGGGAGTAAGCTTTAAAGCTTTGTAAGTTCTTATGCAAATAATAATCATCATAAACACACATTTATCGTGCACTTGAGATGAAGTGAATCAACATATATGTCATTATAAATCTCATAGTCCAACTTGGTATGGATATTATTATAACCTTAGTATCATAACTTGCATAATCATAACCTTACCGAGGGATTCATCACATATCGAGTTAGTTAAGCATAAGTCTTACATACATACCTGTATCATCTTGCAACATACCATAGTCATTTGCAACATTAACATTTCCGTTATGATTCTCGTTGAACCACTTGGAATACTAAAGGATACTTGGGAAATCTCACACTTATAGCACCATACCAATGCCATATCCCAGATATGGTCTTACATGGGATCTTATATCGATGCCAATAGACCAGTTATGGTCTTTCACGAAGTCTTATATCGATGCCATATCCCAGATATGGTCTTACAGGTAATCTCAAATAACCCTGATGTCATGACATTTGTACCCTATCTATTTTTAAGGTTCAACCGGGATTTTTCTCTTGTCGAACTTTGTCGATTGCCTCTAAGGAGTCAATCATAATTCATACAATATTAAAGTAATTAAAGCACAAATACTAATGTATTATTTACAAACGAACTTACCTCAGTACAAAAATAGTGGAAATGGACTTAACCGTCAAAGACTTTGTTTTTCCGCCAATCTAGGTCTGAACCTCATTTCTCTTGATCTATAATAGAAAATTTAAATCGTTTATTAACCACATTACTCAATTCAGTCTAAAAATGATACTATGGAAAAATTACATTTTTACCCCTAAAATTTGTCATATTTATATTTTGGTCCCTAGGCTCGTAAAATGAAATCTATTCAATTTCATCTAGACCCAAACCTAACCGAACCCTATACATCCTTATAACAGCCCAAATTTTTCATTAAATCGTACTTTTACACATATTTTGAAATCTTTTTACCAATAGGTCCTTTTAACATTTTCATAAAAAATCACCTAGTAAAATTTGTTTATCTAACATCAAACTTGCATAAGCTACCATTAGACATCAAAATGCACAAATATCTAACATGGGTCAAACCCTAGACCTCAATCATAGCTCAAATTAATGGTAGAAGTAGCTAGATCTGATAATAACGAATTAAAAAATGTAAAGAGCATTAAAAATGAGGCTAGGATGTACTTACAATCAAGCTTGGAAGTTGAAAAAACCCTAGATATGGTGACATTCTAATTTTTTGCAAATGGAGAAGAAGATGGACAAAACGTTTGGCTTTATTTTCTCTTTTTATTCATTTATTTACCAAATGACTAAAATGCCCTTAATGCATAACTTTGAAATTTCAGCTATTCAGGTCCATTTTTGTCTAATAACTTATCCAATGATCTAATTACCAACTAGGGACCTCTAATTTAAAATATCATAGCAATTGGACACCTTTAACAAGTAGAACTCAACTTTTCCACATTTTACAATTTAGTCCTTTTTACTTAATTGAGTGCCCAAACGTCAAAATTTTCGAACGTAATTTTCACAAAATCATTCCACAAAATTGTACACCATGAAAATATAATAAAAAAAGTTTTCCTACGTCAGATTCGTGGTCCTGAAACCACTGTTCCAACTAGGCCCAAAATCAGGTTGTAAATAGCTATGGAATTCAAAACTGAATGTGCTTATATGGTAATTAGACCATTAAGAAAAGTATGCATATTTTTCTTGGTGACTCATCTATGGAATTATAGAAAAAGGGCAAGGACTAAATTAGAAATACCAAAATACTTAATTAATTAAAAAGATGATAAAAGAAATCATCTTAATTTATGTCATCTTCAACCTAAAACACATGGAAACCCTAGGAGAGAAGGGGAAACTTTCAAGGCTTAATTGGGTAACTTCTCTTGTCTCGTTTTTAGTAATTTTGGTATTTTTAAAATCGAGATAGCTTAATCACTCTATTTGAGGTATTAATTTGAAAAGTTATGAAGGTATGAAAATAGGTCATGGATGTATTATGTTGAAAATTAGAAATTCAGGGTAGAAAATGAAAGATTATTGATAGATGAACAACTTTTACAAAGTGATTTTTGATGAAAACATGATTTAGGGACTAAAATGAAAAGTTGTAAAACTTGATGAAAAATTCTAAAATTTTATGAATACATGTGCTAGAAAATTTATAATGGGGCTTTGGTTGCGCTTGGAATATGAGTAATTTGCAGAAGTTTCATTTTTCGGGCTTAGGGGCAAAATCAGAATTTTTGGAAAATTTAGAGGCAAAATGGTAATTTTGCCTAGGACATAAATTGAGTCCATTTAAATATGAAATGTGTGAAATTGGTGGTAAATTCATTTATATAGATACGAAAAACAATAATTTGAGGTTAGATCGAGGAAAAGAAAATGTTTCGGATTAGTATATTTCTAACGCAAACAAGTGTCGAGGTAAGTTCGTGTAACTTAATCCTGCATGTAAATATGTTTAATTGAATGTTGTGTTGTGTGAAATGTGATTATATTTTTGTACATTACTTGAATGCTATAATGGAAAATTGATACATGCTTGAAATGATGAAAAGGGGTAAGTCCTTATTGAATATTGAATTCCGATGAATGTATGTGCTTTCCCGGAACAAATGTGGTCCTGCATTTGTTGCAGATCAGATTTAGCTCGAACGAGTAATCCCATTGACCTTGTTATAGAAAAGATTTAGCCCGGACAGGTAATCCTGATATAATACCTCTCGGGCAAACGTTATGATTAAGGTTTAGCCTAGACTGGTAATCCTAATTGATCTCTTCTGAGCATACGATATAAAAAGGATTTAGCCTGGACTGGTAATCTTATTATACGATATGCGGCTCGAAAGAGTGTTTCTTGGTTAAATACCCTAAAGGGTAACCTTGATAAGAATTAACGGATTATTAAATTGTACACTTCTAGTGTACTACTTGAGCATCTATCGGAATTCAATGATTTAACGGACATAATTTTCTTGATATGGCATGAAAATCTTGAGGCAAAATGATAATTGCTTGAAAGAATATTGCTTGATGAGTTCATCTATGTTACTTGATTTATATGAACATTTTGGTGACTAACATGTTTGATTGAATATATGTGATTAGGCAATTTAGCCAAATAGATGGAAACATAATATAGTATGCCTAGATTTTAATAAACAAGATTGGTAAGTTTAGTTTCTATTATACAAACTTACTAAGCATGTAATGCTTACTTCATTTTATGTTTCCCTTATTTTATAGTGCTCAGAAGCTCGTAAAGGTTGGAAGATCATTGGAGAATCGTCACACTATCAACTAGTCATTTTGGGTATGCTTAGTAAAATCATTTTGGTATAATGGCATGTATAGGACAACTTGGCCAATAGTGGCTTGAAAATGATGTTTTGTAACCTAGCCAGTGGACTGGCTAGTAATGGTTTATGTTGGTATGATTAAGTAGGTGATGGTGTTATATTTATACGTGATATGTTGTGTATATGTGATCAAATGATGCTAATGCCTAAGTTATTCCAAGGTAAGTTTATAAACACATATGCATGTAGTGATATGCCTTGTTGAATGATGAGGATTGCCCAATTTGAATGCTTGAATTGGTTAGTTTTGGATGTGTATTTCAAGTGTAGGTCTTGGGTGAAAATTTGGGTGAGAAATGGAGCTAGAAATGACTTCATTTTATCCATACAGGTGTGTGTCTAGACTGTGTGTGACACCCGAGCTGGTAACATGGGCATGTGGTTAGGCCATTTTGACCCCTGCACCTAGATTTTGAAAAACAGAATGCTCAGAACTGAGCACACGGGTAGAGATATGGGCGTATGTCTTAGCCGTGTGTGCCACATAGCCTAGAACACGGGCGTGTGACTTGGCCGTGTGAAACCTGTATCTATTTTAGAATTGAATTAATTAACCACACGGCCCAACTCACGGGTGTGTGGCATGGCCGTGTGTGCAAGTTAGAGAGTTATACAAGGTCGAACGCGGCCTCCAACACAGGCGTGTCCTTTGGACCACATGGACGTGTGAGCCCTATACATTGGAAAAATTTTGTAATTTCACGAAAAATTCTTAGTGGTCCCAATCAAGTCTTGACTCGATTCTAATACTCGTATTGGGCCTCGAGGGTCTGTTCAAGGGACGTTATGGGTGATCTCAGTAAATGAATAATAGTTTACATAGTTTAATGGAAAAATGTTCTAAATGTTCTGTTAATGCTCTAAAACCCTATTCCTGCGACAAGTACGGGTTAGGGGTGTTGCAATTAGTGGTATCAAAGCTACGGGTTAGCCAATTCTCGGATTTGACGTAGCAAACACGAGTTTAGCTATACATGCCATTATATAATTTGTGATAGTGTGATGACTCCTGCTCATTTTAAATGTGTTTTTCATATAGTAGTGTCATCCAACCGAGCTAGAGCTAAATTCGAGGAATCTGAGAGCAATGCTTCAGCTTCGGTTTAAAGAGTTGCATTTGCGTATGGTAGTGAAAGGCCAGTGTCTGGGGGCTGAAGTGAGGAGGCAAAGTAAGCCTTCAAATGATGAATGAATGGTTTACCCAGTACTTGAGAACAAACCTTGTTGTACAATGACCTCCCTCACCTGCTCCCCAACCGATTCCTAAGGTGCCGAACCTATTAGAATTGGTAAGCCTCTAATAGATAAAATCTGCAAACATGGGGTGGAATAATTTAGAGCTACTACAGATGATAAGTTGGAAAGGGCTGAGTTTTGGCTAGAGAACACTATCCAGGTTTTTGACGAATTGTCTTGTACGCCTGCTAAATGTCTAAAATGTGCAGTATCTCTATTGAAAGATACAACTTATCTTTGGTGGAATACCATAACTTCAGTAGTACCGAGGGATAATGTTACATGGGAATTGTTCCAGGCTGAATTCAGGGACAAGTATGTTAGTCAGAGATTTATGGATCAGAAAAAGAAAGAATTTCTAGAGCTCAAACAAGGAAACATGACTATATCCGAACATGAACAGGAATTTGTTCGACTGAGTAAGTATGTTAGAGAATGGGTTTCACTGAGGCTAAAATGTGTAAACGCTTTGAAGAGGGCCTGAATGAAGATATCAAGTTATTGATATGGATTCTCGAAATAAGGGAATTTGCAGCGTTAGCCGGCTGAGCACACAAAGCGAAGGAACTGAATAAAGAAAAGAAACAAGCTGAAAGAGAGGCTCAGGTTTCTGGAAAAGGAACTATGAGTAAGTCACAATCATTTGCTTCTAAGAAATTAAAGAAGTATTATGATCGTGTTACCACCTTTATGGGATATTCTGGAAGAGAGCAGGGCTCTCAACGTTCTAACCCGAGGTCTTCATCTCCATCTATGACCAATGTGGGTAGTGTTGGTAATCCCAAACCAAAATGTAAACATTGTAACAAGTTCCATCACGAGGAATGTCAGTCTAGAAGTGGAGCTTGTTTCGAATGTGGTTCACTTGACCATTTTCTCAGGGATTGTCCCGAAAAAGTTGAAAAAGAAATAGAACTAGCTCGAAGGCCGAGTAATCCTGTCTTGAGGGGCAGACCACCCCACCATCCTGGCAATGTTAGTAGTAGTCTAGGTACTACCAAGGATACAATAGTTAGATTAGAAGTACAAGCACCTGGAATGACACATGCTATTTGTGCTAGAGAAAATGCCTTTGCACCAGACATCATTATTGGTACATTTTCTCTACTTGATACTGATATTACTGCATTGATTGATCCTGGTTCCACACATTCATATATATGCACAAACTTAGTGACTGTTAAAAATTTACCTATTGAATTCACTAAATTTGTGGTTAAAGTTTCAAACTTATGGGCCAGTGTGTTATGGTGGATAAAGTTTGTAAGAACTGTCCATTGATGGTAAAAGGTTATTATTTTTTGCCTGATTTGATGTTATTTCCATTCGATGAATTTGATGTTATCTTAGGAATGGATTGGTTAACCCGATATGATACAGTGGTAAACTGTAAATAGAAATATATTGTATTGAAATGTGAGAATGGTGAATTGCTTGATGTTGATTATGATAAACTAGATGGGCTACCTAATGTGATTTCAGCAATATCAGCACAGAAATATGTTAGAAAGGGGTATGATGCCTATCTTGCTTATGTGATGGATACCAAAGTATCCGAGTCAAATATTCAGTTAGTGCTGGTTGTATGTGAATTTCCTGATGTATTCCCAGAAGAATTACCTAGTTTACCACCGTATAAAGAAGTGGAATTCTATATACATCTTGTTCCGGGAACGACACCAATGTCTATAGCACTTTACAGAATAGCTCCTACTGAATTGAAAGAGCAAAAAGTACAATTATAGGAGTTGATTGAAAGAGGTTTTGCTCGACCTAGCTTCTCACCTTGGGGTGCGCCGGTTCTATTGAAGAAGAAGGACGGATTGTTGAGGCTGTGTATTGATTATAGATAGCTCAACAAAGTTATAATAAAGAACAAGTATCCATTGTCTCGTATTGATGACTTGTTTGACCAGTTAAAATGTGCCACTGTATTTTTGAAGATTGATCTTCATTCTGGTTACTATCAACTACGGGTAAAAGAAAAGAATATGCCAAAGATAACTTTTAGAACCAGGTATGGACACTATGAGTTTCTTGTGATGCCATTCGGCTTGACAAATGAACCTGCAATATTTATGGATTTGATGAATATAATTTTTAGCCCGTATTTAGACAAGTTTGTGGTGGTATTTTTAGATGATATTTTGGTTTACTCTCGAGATGAAAATGAACATGCTGAACATTTGAGAATAGTGTTGCAAACCTTGCGAGAGAAAAAATTGTACGCCAAATTCAGTAAATGTGAATTTTGGTTATGGAATGTTAGTTTTCTCTAGCATATAATATCTGCTGAAGGTGTCAGAGTAGACCCGAATAAAATTTTATCCATTGTTAATTTGAAACCATCGAAGAATGTTTCTAAAGTTTGAAGTTTTCTGGGACTAGCTGGTTATTATCGGAGGTTTGTAAAAAGTTTTTCATCGATAGCTTCTTTAATGACTCGTTTGTTACAGAAAGATGTGAAATTTGAATGGACTGAGAAATGCCAGTAGAGCTTTGACAAATTAAAGGCTTTATTAACAGAAGCACCTGTGTTAGTCTAGCTTGAATCGAGTAAGGAATTTACAGTTTATAGTGATGCGTCATTGAATGGTTTAGGCTGTGTATTGATGCATGATGGTAAAGTAGTAGTCTATGCCTCACGACAGCTAAAGCCACATGAAATGAACTACCCAACATACGATCTTGAATTGGCAGCCATAGTGTTTGCATTGAAAATCTGGCGGTATTACTTATTTGGTGAAAAATGTCACATATTCACTGATCATAAAAGTCTGAAATATTTGATATCACAGAAAGATTTGAATTTGAGACAGAGCAAATCGCTTGAGTTATTAAAAGCTTGTGATCTTTTTATTGACTACCATCCGAGGAAAGCCAATGTAGTGGTAAATACTTTGAGCAGAAAATCCTTGTATACTCTACGAGCAATGAATACCCGATTATCATTGTCTGATGATGGTTCAATCATAGCTGAGTTAAAAGCTAGACTATAGATCTTTGATGCTTAGAAAAATGATAGTAAGTTGCAAGCAAGACGGGTACAAAGCGAATCGACTCCTGACTCAGAATTTTAGATTGGGGCTGATGGTTGTTTGTTATTCAGAGGCAGAGTGTGTGTACTGAAAGATTTAGAGCTAGTAGAGAAGATTTTGAATGAAGCTCATAATGGTAACATGTCTATTCATCCTGGTAGTAATAAAATGTATAATGATTTGAAAAAGATATACTGGTGGCCGGGAATGAAACGAGATATTTCTAAGTTAGTATCTAAGTTTTTGATATGTCAGCAAGTAAAGGATGAACATTAGTTTCCTTCTGGACTATTACATCCAGTCACGATACCAGAATGGAAATGAGAAAGAATTACCATGGACTTTGTAACGAGATTACCCCTATCTCCAAGAAAGAAAGACGTCATTTGGGTAATTGTTGATTAATTGACAAAGTTTGCACACTTTATTCTAGTATGTATGGATTATTCTTTGGATAGATTGGCTAAATTATATGTTTCTGAGATTGTCAAATTGCATGGAGTGTCTGTCTCCATTATTTCAGATAGAGATCCTCTGTTTAAGCCTCGATTCTGGAGCAAATTGCAAGAAGCTCTGCATACTCAGATACATTTTAGTACTGCATTTCATCCTCAGACGGATGGTCAACCTAAACGGGTAATACAGATCTTGAAAGATATGCTTCGGTGTAATATACTTGAGTTTGAAGGTAATTGGGAAAGGTATTTGGCTTTGGTTGAATTTGCTTATAAGTTATCAGTCTAGTATTAAAATGGCACCATATGAAGCCTTGTATAGATGCAAATGTAGAACTTCATTGTACTGAACAGGACTCAATGAGAAAAAGTTACACAGAGTTGACTTGGTCCGAGAGACCAAGGAAAAAGTGAAGGTAATTCGAGATAGCTTGAAAGCAGCCTCTGATCGTCAAAAGTCCTACACTGATTTGCAATAAAAAGAAATAGAGTTTCAAGTCGGTGACAAAGTATTCTTGAAAGTGTCGCCTTGGAAGAAAGTTCTCCGGTTTGGACGCAAAGGAAAACTAAGTCCACGATTCATTGGACCTTATGAGATTAGAGAAAGAATTGGACCAGTTGCATATCGGTTAACTTTACCACTAGAGCTTGATTGAATTCATAATTTTTTTCATGTGTCTATGCTATGGCGGTATCAATCCGACCCTTCACGTGTTATCTCTCCGACAGAGGTAGAGATTCAGCCTGATATGATATATGGTAAAGAACCAATCAAAATCTTAGCTTGGGAAACAAAAGCGTTAGCTTTAGTAAAAGTTCTTTGGCAATGACACGATATTAAAGAGGCTACTTGGGAGCTTGAAGATACTATAAGAAAGTAATACCCGAATCTTTTTACTAGTAAGATTTCGAGGACGAAAATCCCTAAAGGGGGAGAGTTTTAACAACCCATCTTTCAGTGAAATCCGAATAGTAGTTTTGGTACCACAAATCCTACCCAAAAATATAATTTATTTTTATTTCATTATATGGTCCGTAATATGGTAAATATGTCGTGTGAAAATTTTATCGATTTAGTGCTTAATTACGAGAAGGAATAAATCGCATAAAATGCAAAAGTTGAATTCTACTAGCTATAAGGATCAAATAGCTATGAAATTCAAAACTTAAGGTCCTTGTATGGTAATTAGACCATCAAGAAAAGTATGTAGATTTTTCTCGGTGACACATCCATGGAATTATATAAAAATGGAAAGGACTAAATTCAAAATACCAAAAATACTTAATTAATTAAAAAGATGATAAAAGAAATCATCTTATTTTATGCCATCTTCAACCTAAAACACATGGAAACCCTAGGAGAGAGAGGGAAAACTTTCAAGGCTTAATTGGGTAAGTTCTCTTGTCCCGTATTTAGTAATTTTGGTATTTTTGAAATCGGGATAGCTTAATCACTCTATTTGAAGGATTAATTTGAAAAGTTATCAAGGTATGAAAATGGGTCATGGATGTATTAAGCTGGAAATTAGAAATTCATGGTAGAAAATAAAAGACTATTGATAGATATACAACTTTTACAAAGTGATTTTGGATGAAAATATGATTTAGGGAATAAAATGAAAAGTTGTAAAATTTGATTAAAAATTCTAAAATTTTATGAATACATGTGCTGGAAAATTTGTAATGGGGCTTTGGTTAGGCTTGGAATAGGGAGTAATTTGCACAAGTTTCATTTTTCGGGCCTAGGGACAAAATCAAAATTTATGGAAAAGCTAGGGGCAAAATGGTAATTTTTCCTAGGACGTAAATTGAGTCCATTTAAATATGAAATGTATGAAATTGATGGTTAAATACATTTATATAGATCTGGACAACACTAATTCGAGGTTAGATTGAGGAAAAGAAAAGGTTTTAGATTAGTAGATTTCTAACGCAAACAAGTGTCGAGGTAAGTTCGTGTAACTTAATCCGGCATTTAAATATGTTTAATTGAATGTTGTGTTGTATGTAATGTAATTATATTTTTGTACATTACCTGAATGCTATAATGGAAAATTGATACATGTTTGAAATGATGAAAAGGAAAAAGTCTCAATTGAATATTGAATTCCGATGAATAAATACCAGAACGAATAAGGTCCTGCATTTGCTGCAGACGGGATTTAGCTCAGACGAGTAATCCCATTGACCTTGTTATAGAAAGAATTTAGACCAAACGGGTAATCCTGATATAATACCTCTTGAGCATACGTTATGATTAGGGTTTAGCCTGGACTAGTAATCCTAATTGAGCTCCTCTGAGCATACGATATAAAAAGGATTTAGCCTGGACTGGTAATCCTGTTACATGATATGTGGCTAGAAAGAGTGTTTCTTGGTTAAATGCCCTAAGGGTTAACCTCCATAAGAATTGACGGATTATTAAATCATACACTTCGAGTGTGCTACTTGAGCATCTATCGAAATTCAATGATTCAACGGACATAATATTCTTAACATTGCATGAAAATCTTGAGATGAAATGATAATGACTTGAAAGAATATTGTTTGATGAGCTCATCTATGTTACTTGATTGATATGAACATTTTGGTGACTAACATGTTTGATTGAATGTATGTGATTAGGCAATTTAGCCAAATGGATGGAAACATAATATTGTATGCCTAGATTTTAATAAACAAGATTGGTAAGTTTAGTTTATGTTATACGAACTTACTAAGCATGTAATGCTTACTCCATTTTACTTTTCCCTTGTTTTATAGCGATCGGAAGCTCGTGAAGGTTGGAAGATCATTAGAGCATCATCATACTATCAACTAGTCATTTTGGATATACTTAGTAAAATCATTTTGGTATAATGGCATGTATAGGACAACTTGGCCAATAGTGGCTTGAAAATGATATTTTGTAACCTAGCCATTAGAATGGCTAGTAATGGTTTATGCCGGTATGATTAAGTAGGTTATGATGTTATATTCATATGTGATATGTTATGTATATGTGATCAAATGGTGCTAATGCCTAAGTTATTCCAAGGTAAGTTTATAAACACATATGCATGTAGTGATATGCCTTGTTGAATGATGAGGATTGCCCAATTTGAATGCTTGAATTGATTGGTTTTGGATGTGTGTTTCAAGTGCAGGTCTTGGGTGAAAATTTAGGTGAGAAATGGAGTTAGAAATATCTTCATTTTGTGCACATGGGCAGACACACGGCCTGGTAACATAGGCATGTGGTTAGGCCGTGTGTCCCCTGCACCTAAATTTTGAGAAACAAAATGCTCAGAATTGAGCACACAGGCAGATATACGGGTGTGTCTCAGCCGTGTGTGCCACAGTTTAGAACACGGGAGTGTCTGCACCTATTTTAGAATTGAATTAATGAACCACACGGCCTAGACATGGATGTGTGGCATGACCGTGTGTGCAAGTCAGAAAGTTACACGAGGCCAAAAGCTGCCTCCAACATGGGCATGTCCCAGGGTCACACGGGTATGTCCCTTGGACGACACGAGCATGTGAGCGCTGCACCTTGGAAAAATTTTGTAATTTCATGAAAAATTCTTAGAGGTTACCATCAAGTCCTGACTCGATTCTATCGTATTGGACCTCAAGGGCCCGATCAAGGGATGTTTGGGTGATCTCGGTAAATGAATAGTAGTTTATGTAGTTTAATGGAAAAATGTGCTGAATGTTTTGGTAATGCTCTGAAACCCTGTTCTCAACAAATGGTTAAGGGTGTTACAAGCTCAACCAACGGTAAATATTTTTCTCAGTTGCCTTCAAACTCTAAAACACAACAACGAAACATATTTTTGAGAATCTAAATCACTCTCTCAGACTGACCATCGGTCTGAGGATAAAATGTAGTGCTAAAATATAACTGTGTACCCAAAGCTTCTTGCAATTTCTTCTAAGAAGAAAAAATCAAAAGAAAAAAAAAATAGCTTTAAAAATGAGCCATGGCCATGTGCATGGCCATTTTAGCTACATAGCCGTGTGGTCAGGCCATGTGTGCCACACGGCTGTGTGGAATCACCCAGGCCTTGTGTGATAAAAAATAGGTAAAAATAAGCCCAGTAACCATAAAGCCTTGTACCAAGCCGTGTGTGATTCACCTTCGCTTCTCCCACGCTCGTGTGCGAGCTCGTGTGGGTCACACGGTCTACCACACGCCCGTGTGTCAGTACATGCGGGTTACAAGGTCATGCCACTAAGGCGTATAACCCTCTGTGCCCGTGTAGGTTAAAAGAAAATTGAAAAATTTAGCTCCAGTTTTCACATAGCCTGGGACACGCCTGTGTCTCTAGGCCGTGTGGATCACCCACACAATGTAGACCGCTTTTTTTCTTCACTTTTTTTTCTTTTATTATTTTTTTCATTTTTATTTTTATTTTTTTTCAAATTTTTTAAGGTAATAAAATAAGCGTAATAATTTTTTTTAATTTTTTTTTCCAAATTTTAATTTTTTTTCATTTAAAAAAATGAAATAAAATAAATAAATAAAAATAAAAAACACTCAGATTGCTTCCTGAGAAGAGTTTATTTAGAGTTTAACTTCGACTTCTCTTTTTAAGCTCATGGTTAAGGTGGATCTTGGAGTCGAAGCTCCTCTCTCTCGTTATCAATATTACCAACAAAATAAAGTTTGAGACGATGATTGTTTACCTTGAATGTGTCATAATCAGGGTGTGTTACCTCAATGGTTTCGTATGGAAATACAAGTTTTACCACACATGGGTCAGACCCTCTGAACTTAAACTCTAAAGGAAAAATTCGTGGATTCGATTTGTCTATCAACACTTTGTCCCTAACTTTAAATTGGTTCATTCTCTTTACAAGCACATCATGGCGTTGCTTTGTTACTTCTTTTTGCTTTCTCAGTTTCTCATCAACCTTCGTTCGCCATTAATCTAACTCGTCGATTTGCACCATTCGCTCTTTACTTGTCCCTCGAGTTCTATCACTTTGAATAAAAATACGGCTCCAACACGTTTTCATGAGGGATTTCTTGCAAAGAACGTTGAGCCACATGATTACTAACATTAATAGAACAATTAGTATCATCTTGTTCACTAGGGAATCTCACAAAATCACGTGCTTGAAAAGTAATCTTTTCATCACCTACACAAAGCACAAGTTCACTAGTACCTACATCAATAAAAGTTCTAACAATGGTTAAAAAGGGTCAACCTAAAATCATAGGTACCTCAATATCCTCATCCATGTCCAATACAGCAAAATCAACAAGGAATATAAATTTATCGACTTTCACAAGTACTTCCTGAATAATACCCCTAGGATATCTAATTGATCTATCCATTAATTGAATACTCATCCTAGTGCATTTGGATTCCCTAAGACCAAGTTGTTTAAACATCATATAAGGCATAACATTTATACTAGCTCCCAAATCAGCCAAAGAGCTTTCAACATTTAAACTACTAATGAGAAAAGAAATAGTAAAACTCCCTGGATCTTTAAGTTTGTTGGGTAGTTTGTTTTAGAGAATGGTCGATCAAATTGCATTGAGCTCCACAGTCGACAAGTTGTCTAACTTCCTTTTCTTTGTTAACAGCTCCTTTAAAAATTTTTATATACTTTGGCATCTGTAAAAGGGCTTTAACAAAAGGTAGGTTAATATGCAGCTTTTTTAAAAGTTCAAGAAATTTACCATATTGTTCGTTTGTGCGGTCTCTCTTCAATGCCATCAGATATGGAATTCATGGTTTGTATTCTCTAATTACTAGCTTATGCTCTTTCTTACCTTCCTCAACCTCATCAATTTTCAAAATAACTTCTAACTTTGGCTTCTATTCAAGCTTGACTAACCCTTCCACACTTTGAACAGTGATTGTGTGGACTCGCTCATTTGGGTTAGGTTCAGTGCTGCTAGGTAAGCTCCATTGTGGTCTTTTCAAAACAAGTTTGGCAAGCTGACCAATTTGATTTTCAAGCCTTTGAATCGATGCTTGCTAATTTTTTAGAGTTGTTTCAATGTTTTGAAATCGATTTTCTAACACTGAAATAAATTTAGCCAATATCTTTTCAAGGTTCGGCTTCTTCTCTTACTGATAAGGTTGCTAAAAACCCGAAAGGGGTTGTGACCTTTGATTTCCTTGACCACCCAAGAGAAATTTGGATGGTTCCTCCAACCTGCATTATAGTTATTGCTATAAGGGTTATTTTGAAGTCTAGAATTATTACCCAAAAAGTTGACTTGCTCATGTTCCATTTTAGACTTGAAGAGTGAATGTTCTGGATTAATCATCTTTGCTCCATTCGTATCACATTGCATCACTGGATTTACTTGCTTAGAAAAATTCAAACCATCAAATTTTTCATTCAGTGCTTCCACTTGGCTTGCCAACATAGCAACTTCATCTATATTAAAAACACCGGCTACTTTCATTGGTTTTGTTCTCATGACTTGTCATTGATAGTTTTTTAGTGTTATTTCTTCAATAAACTCTTGAACTTCCTCTGGTGTTTTATTAGTCAATGTTCCACCAACTGCTGCATGAATTAATCGCCTAGTTGAGGGATTCAAATAGTTGTAAAAAGTTTAAACTTGTAACCCCAAAGGTAACCCATGATGAAGGCACCTTCTCAAAAGATCCTTAAATCTCTCCCATGTATCATAAAGAGTTTTAATATCAAACTAAAAAATGGAAGAGATGTTGTTCCTCAACTTAGCTATTTTTGCTGGTGGAAAATATTTTAACAAAAAATTTTCAGTCATTAGCGCCCAAGTAGTGGTAGAACCTCGTGACAAAGAATTTAATCATTATTTTGTTTTGTTCCTCTATGAGAATGGGAACAACTGTAAGCGTATGGCATCATCGGTAACGCCATTGATCTTGAAAGTGTTGTAAATCCCTAGAAAGTTGGCTAAATGAGCATTCAAATCTTTATCTTGCAAACCATCAAACTGAACATATTGTTGCATCATCTAAATTGTGTTCGGCTTGATCTCAAAATTGTTTGCACTAATAATCGGTCTAACGATACTCGATTCAACCCTAATTTGAGTGGGCTTAGCATAATCATACAAAGTCCGAGGGGCAGGACGTGATGAGGCAGCTAATTATTTTGGTTGTCACCTATCTCCACAATAATATCCTTTTCCTTTTGATTGCCTATATATTCTGTTGACTTTGCATTGCTTTGTAACTTTTCTATGATTTCTGCTAGCAGACTTTTCAATTTCACTGTAAAAAAGTAGTGGATCCAACGGGTTTCTTCTAGTCATAAACCAAAAGAACCTGCCAGAAACAAACAAACAAAAAATTAGAATATAAAAATTAAATTTAAAATAAAAAAATATTAAAATAAAAATAAAAAATGACAAAATTAATAGAAATAAAGTTTTTCTAATATTTTAGTCTCCAGCAACGGCACCAAAAACTTGATGTCCACGAAATCAACTAAAAATTTGACAAAGGCAACATCACCTATCAATTAATAGTATAGCTACGGTAAGCAAAGATATCGTTCCCACGGGTGTCTATTACAGTAAGTAAAAAAATAATCAGGAAAACAAACAATTAACAACCAAGAAGCGAAAAAATACCTAGGAAAGAATCCACCTATACTTCATCTTTCACTATCAATCTAAATTACGCAATTTCTTCACTTAGTATCTTGATCCTTAGAAATCCCTAAATTATGCTAATATCTCCATTCAAAACTAAGAGCAATTGACTCTAGGTTGATTAATTGAAATTACTTTCTAATTAAAATCTCAATTATCGCATTAACTCGATCTATGGATCCCCCTATTATATTTTACTCTAATCTGATAGATTTATATCGTCCTATTTCTAGGATTGCATGCAACTCCACTTAATTATGCTAGATCTACTTTTAAATAGGGTATATTCCTCCCCAAACATGGATTAATAGCCTAGAAATATTAAACCAAGAATTAAGGACACATAATTGAGAACAAGATCCAAGTATTTATTGTGTAAAAATAGAAATCAAATAACAGAATTCATCATATGGTTCATCTCCCCTAGGTATTTAGAAAATTAATTCATAATCGCAAATAAAAACATCTTAAAGACAGTATATGTAATGCCCTAAATTCAAAGTTATCGGAACAGTGGTTTCGTAACCACAAATCCGATTTAAAGAGAAATTTATTTCAATATTTTTGCATGAAAATTGATATGATGGGAAAATCGTATGAAAATATTGATAGAAAAATTTTACCGATTTAGTGGTTAGTTAGAAAAAGAAATTATTGAAGAAATTGGGTAAAAATAAGGTATCGGGACCTCTATCTCGTAAAACAGAGTCGAAAATAATTTTATAAATATTTATGAAATGTTAGTAATGTGGTATTAAAATTTCGATAGGAAATTTTAATGTTTGGATAGTCAATTAAATGAAAAGGACTAAATTATAATAGGTGTAAAAGTTACTAGAATGATTAAATAGCTTAAGAGTCTAATGAGAAAGGATTTAAAAGGCAATTAGACCCAAAATTTATTATGGCTGGACGGCAAGGGCATGAAATCAGCAGGAAAATTAATAAATTAAGGGTAAAATTGGAATATTGTAAAATTAACTAAATAAAGCTAGGACTAAATAGGAAATATCTAGATTTCTCTTCATTTCTCTTCAATTACAGCAGCTAAAAATGCCATAGGAGGGTTATCTAAGCTGGTATTCCATAATTTTTGCACCAAGTGAGTTAATCCTTACCTTTATCTTGTAATTTTTGTGTTTCTAAGACTTTTACAACTAGGTCCTACTATTAAATTCATTAGTTTTTGATTTCATGGATGAAATTGAAAGTCACCATGGTTGAGTGCTGTAAGTTTATGATGAAATAGAATGAAATTAAAGCTTTAATTTATTTATGATATGATTTTATTAGGTAATTTCAATAGAAATTGATTTTTAGGACCTAATTGTGAAAATGCTTGGAATTAAAGTCTATTGCTGAAATTCTGATTCCTAAAGGTTGTAAACTAGTTTAAGGTGATAGAATAAAATGTTAATTGATAAAAATCAGCTCAATTGAGAGGCTAATTGAGTAGGGACGAAATTATCATTTATTAAAAGCTTAGGGGAAAAATGGAAATAAACAGCTTGCACAAAAAACAGTTTTGACAGCAGCAGTAGACTAACTTTGAAAAATCACCATAAATTGTAAAAATCGAATTAAAATATGATCAAAATATGAAATTAAATATTATTGAGTCTAGTTTCTCATAGAAGAAATAGTGTAAGCAATGGATTTGTAAATTTTTAGATATAATAAATTTTGTGAGACAAGGTCAGAATGAATTCAGGTTCCCCTGTTCTGACTTTGAAAAATCATAAAAAATTGAATAGAAATAATTATGGCGTTAAATTTATATGTATAAAATCCTGAATGAGTCTATTTTTAAGAGAAACAAACAAAAACATCATTTGAATCCTGTATGAATAGATAATTAATTTTTAGTGAAGAAGGGTCAGAACTGTCAGACAGCAGAACAGGAGTGAATTTAAAGAGTAAACTATACTTATTGGATAAACCAAAAATCCTGAAAATTTTATGATAAGAATATATATGAGTCTAGTTTCAGTTAAAATTAACGGATCTTAATTTGGAGTTTCGTAGCTTGAGTTATAAATAATTTAGTGACTATGACTCAAATAGACAGCTTTGAATAAACTATAAACAATAATAGTTGAATTATAGAGAATGTTGCATATGAACATGAAATGTATTAAATTGATAATTAAATTTATTTATTTAGATCCAAAAGATTCAAATACTGAAGCTAGATCGAGGAAAGGAAAAAGTTCGGATTAGTAGATTTTTTTGTTTACAAACAAGTATCAAGGTAAGTTCGTAACTTGAATTATATTCTTAAATTGCTTGAGATTGTATGTTATTGATGTGACTATGATTTGAATGTTCATTGTATGAAAATTAATGAAACATTGATATATTTGATAAAATGGGAAGAAATCCCGTTTGAATGAAAGGAAAATTCGATGGATCTCTCGAAAAGGAATTGACGGTAAAAGGATCTAGCCCGGACGGGTGATCCTATCTGATATAGCCCTCCAAGAATATGTGTAAAATGGATTTAGCCTGGACGGGTAATTCAATTAGGGTCTCAATTTAGCCTTGGACTGGTAATTCAGATCCAAGCTCATTAGAGTAATTGTCGTTCTGAGGATTTAGCTCGACCGGTAATCCCATTGCAAGGTTGAGGTTCATGAGTGTGCTCTCTAAAATGGAAATGTGTGCACATGAATATGAATTGGCGGACCCGAAATTGTACACTAAAAGTGTACCTCTGAAAATCCATCGAAATTCCAATAAATTCAACGGGATAAATATGGGAAAATAACAAGGAAATGGAAATTATGATATTGATGAGCTCATCAATCATGGTATATATTATTGGTACATGGAAATTATTGTACTAACTTGAATGTTGAGTTTGTGCATATTAGGGTAATAATAAATTGAATGGATATATGAATGTTTATTGTATTGTATTGAAAATATTAGGTAAGTATAATTCTTGTTACATGAGCTTACATAATTCTTGTTACATGAGCTTACTAAGCACGAAGTGCTTACCCCGTTTCCTTTTTCCCTGTTTTGTAGTGTTAAGAGATTGGAGGTCAGATTTGGTCGGAGACACATCACACTATCAACCTCAAGATTTCGGTATATAAAGAAACTTTATTTTGGAAATCAATGGCATGTATAAGCTAACAAAGTAAATGTTAACGTGAAATGAATATAAAGTTAGCCATTAGTATGGTTAACAAACCTGGTTTTGGGTATGTGATGACGTTATCTTATAAATATGCATGAATTTATCTTGAAAATATGTTGAATTGGTTTGGTTGAAGTGGATTAGTCTCGATTTAATATTGCAGGGAATGTTAGATATTTATAAAGGGACTATATTGAAGATAAAAAAAAAATCGTAAACTCCGGTAATACCTCGTACCCTATTCCGGTAATGAATAGGATTAGCAACATAAAATTTACAATTTAATCTCGAATAATCACCCAAAATGTATTAAGAACGGGATTAAAACATGTTACTTTTAACACTTAACACTTTCCCTCTCGACGGTCTGGCATTTTCTTTTGCTACAATTGATAATGCAATAAATAAACAAGTATCATACTTCATTCAATCCACATTCAAATACAAAGCCTTGCATATTTTTTAATTTAGTCTCTTAACTCGAGATAAGCATATCTTTTTATATTTAGCATCAGATTAAAATTTGATTTCACATTCTTTCATTAGGGAGCCTATAATTCCTATTCCTATCATAATCTCGTGATAGGGTTTTAATTTATTCAATTTTGTCTCTAATGTAACAAAGTTTATTATCAAGATTTTTAAGCTTTACAATCTAGTCATTTTCATGATCTAAGCTTAATATCTATCAAATTTAAGCCTAATTCATCAATTCATCAATAATGAAAACTAGCTAAAACTTTAAAATTTTATCAAATTGGTACATGGGCTAGCTAAATCAAGCTCCCATGACCATAAATCCATAAAAAAATTTATGAATTTAGCTTTGTTACCTTGAATTTTGTAATGGTTGAATCTAAACTTCAACAATAGAGTTCTCCTTTTTGTTTTTTTTTTTTTTTGATGGTGGAAAATGATGAGTTGTCATTTTTCTTTCCACTAAGACATTTAAAACTCTATGGCGATTGAACTTTACAATTTAGTCCCTGAGCTTTAATTAACTACTTTTTCAGCTAAATTACTTAACTGAACTTTATTATATTTTCATATTAATTCCGTAAATATTTCTATTTTATATTTACGGGCTCAATTTATGGAAATAAGGTTCCAAAACCGCATTTTCCAACACGACTAGAATTCGGGTTGTTACAAATTGGGTCTTGTCTGATCTGCTTCAATACCCAATGCAATGGTATCTCCCCATTTGAACTTGATAGACGACGTATAGTCTTTTAATCGATTTGCTCAACTTCGATTAGACTAAGGATGTGTTTAGATTATCTACTAATATAAGTTGTCTTTTCACATTACGATCCGACCATGTAATGGCGATTAATATTAAATTAAATGTTAGATAATCAATGAGCTAAAAATTGCTATCATTTTGCTTTGAATTCAATAACTGTTGAAGACAATATAGAAATGATATTGATTGATGTTTATTAAATCAATTTGTTCGAAAAATTACTAGTACATAGATGAAATTACTACACTAAGGAAACTAGATCTCATCAATTAATGCATTTAAAAAAGGTGTAATATAATCTCTTATATTAACATTATATTTATGATCTGAAGATTCATTCACCTTATCACATCCAAATTTGCAACACCTTTATCAATATTCAAATACCAATTTAGATTTTGCCCCTATTAATCAAACTAGGAAATGTGAAACGGATCCACAGATAACCTCGAACTCACCACAAATATACATAAGCACCATAAATGATAACGATATTGTGGTGCTTGTCATAACACGACTTCCAACCCAACACAGTAAAAAATGGGGGCAAGCACCAAATATAGTACTCTTGGGTGCTATTAGCAATCCCAAGTAAACTCAAATATTTTAAGAGCTCTACTATCATATGGTATTCCAACCATACCAAAGTGCTTTTCAAAATTGCTTAATAGAGTCATTTAATAATTAAAGCATGTTTAATAAACTTAACAAACATCTCACCAATTCATCAGAGTCAACAGTAGTACATTAGCATCATTTAACACAACAAACATGATTTTAAGCCTCCAATACCATAAGTCACAAAACAAGCAGTGCATTAAGCTTCCGTCACCTCAAGTAATTTATTTTTTTAATCCAACATACCATACCTAAGAAATTAACTTAATCAAACATATAAAGTAAATTGGAAATCTGGAGAGCACAAATAGAAACGCGATTAAGCTTTCGTAACTTTTTCCTTCCCTTTAGCCTTAGAGACTTCGGCCACCTCCTTAGCTTCAATTTCAATATAAATAAAAAATAAAAAAATCTAATTGAAATGATGCATCAAATGAAGCGAGACACTAACTTCGTTTCTTTTGCTATTAACCAAATATCTCAAGAACTATTACATACACTTATCATATATAAAATCTATTAATTTAATGTTAGCCTAAACCTATAAACGCACTCAACACTCGAAAAGTATTTAGGGTTTAGATGATTGTAAGGGTTGGTAGATTGTAGAATTGAAGGTATAAGGTTAAAAAATAACATGGGGGGGGTAAAACTCGACATTCGTTGTAATAGAACTTTAGGTTTGTGAAAAAATAAAGGGGAACGAGTACTTACAGGTTGTATAAAAAAAATTAACTGAGAACTAGACACTTCTGGGTGTTGAGTTCTTGAAATGTGATATTGTATTAGTAAAATTGATAATTAGGGAAACTCAACACCTGTGGGTGTGGAGTTATTCTTGAATCAAATTCAGGAGGCTTGGACTAGAGTGAATTAGTAATACCTTAGCTAAGGGAGAAACTAGAAGGGGGCAAGGGACCTATCCCCCAAAAAAAAAAAATTCTATTAGTCATTTCGGCTCTTCCAAAAATTTAAAATTTAATTATACTCTTTTTAAAAATAAAAAATCTATAATTTGTTTTCTAGAAAATTGTAAAATCTTACAATAATACAATGAAGAAATTACATTATTAGTTCTCTCAAAAAGTTATAATTCAAATTTGACCCTTCAAAAGAAATTATAAATTTACCCTTGACCTTAGCCTAAACTCGACACTTATTAGTATTGAATTCTTATTTATTTATTTATGACTCTCTATTAATTATTTGTAGGTCTAACCACCTGAATCTAATTTAAGCAGATATTGACATTCATAAATGTCAAAAGTCTACAATAAAAATGGGAGCTGATGAATGAAGAGTGAGTTTTTTTATTTGTTATTGTTGTTTGGGTGAATTGTTAGAGGGGATAGTAAGGCGATTAGGCAGTGGTTTTAAATGCTTTTTCTTTAAGATGATTGGTGGTGATTATTAAATTGATATGCTACTTCAGTGCAATATTTATTCCCCTTATCCTCATAGGCCTTGAATTATTAATATTAATTCAATCATAATATACATATCAATTCATGATTGCAACATCATAGCTACTAATGATTTGGCCTTGGAGCAATTTTTCCTTACCAAATTATTTTTGAGCTAGGTTTATAATTATCTTCAGATAAATAGTAATATCAAATTACGTTGGATTGCTAACAAGCTAAACACTTTGAGTATTTAGTTATTCATGCTTAATTATTACATCATAAAACAATGACCAAAAGAGAAAAAAAATGAATTAACGTTTGACTCATGAATTAATTAGTTGCCTATATTAAGCTTGCATTGTAAGGGACACCTGTATCTAATAACCAATCGTCTCCCAGCAAAAAGCTAGACACAGTAAAGTTAGTAGCATCGGCTGCATTTATTACATGGTAACCAGACCAAGTGATCCTATTGGAAGTGTTAGAACCGGGTCCATTGTTGTTATATTCAGCATAGTATGACGTATTCAAGGCAAAATCTCCATTCCATTCTTTCCAACCAGCAGGGTTTATTAAACTGTCCATGAAATTCTGCATGTATACAGTCCTTGAGTACTCCTTCCATGGTCTCCCTAAATATGTTTTGAAAGTGGTATTGCTAGAGGCCAAATCATCAGCAGCCATGATGTTGCAATCATGAATTGATGTGCCTGTGTTTTGGTTTGGATCTGTCCGACCCTGTGCAGTGATGGCATTGAATTGCCCATTCATCGGTCGTCGAGGATATATGTTGCAGTTCTGAAAAACAACGGCAGCATTTCCAAATATGAAATCAACAGTACCATATATATCACATTCTCTATAAAACTGTCTTAAGGAATGAGTATATAGAGTATCTTGGTATCCTTCGAAACTGCAGCTATAGAATACTGACAAGTCAGCCCCATTTCGAACTGCAACGGCTTGATACTTGATTGCTCCAGCCGTGTTTTGAAAAGTTATGTTTACCGCAATAAAATTTGGAGCCACCACAGCTGTAATATTAAGCCAACCCTATCAGATTTAAGTTAATGTAATTACTTCAAACAGTTTTTTTTTTTTTAATTAAAACTTACCAAAAGTTGCAGAGTTAAATGTTGTCCACCCATCAACTACGTTACGATTTCCAGTGATAATTGTCTGATTGATACCATCACCAATCATCATCAAGTATTTTTTGTTCGTAGCGATGGAAATGTACTCTTGATATACACCACCAGAGATGTAAATCAAGAAGTAACCATTTACACCATTGGTGTTGTTGGGAGCTGCAGTTATAGCATCATCAATGGTAGTAAAATTACCACTACCGTCTTGAAACACTGTCACAATGTCACTCACCAATACCTCTTCATCAGTGCTGTCAGTCGTTTGAAGAAGCTTTCTTCTGCTTACAGTCTCATAAATTGAGCGTGTTCGACTAGACATTTTTAGATGCAAACGTCCACGTTTGAAACCTCGTTGTTTGTTTCTAGGCTTCCATGTGGCCTTCCTCTTCTTCTTAGGAACCCATCCTTTAGTGAAAAGTGCTAGAGAAACACTATAAAGCTTTGTGTCATTTGACAGAGGAACTGAAAGGCCGTTCCTTATACTCCAAGTTGAGGCAGTCGATTGTATGCTGTCTAAACAGGTCTGCTGGTTAGTTAGAATAGCGCTAAGGAAGGTTTGCATGTCATCAGCTTCTACCAGGGACAGAGTTGTACTACTGCCATTGACAGTTTTAAATGAGCTCAAAAGGAAATCAATGTTTAGAACAGTTAAGAAGCGGCAATCTTGCAAAGCATGAATTGCGGATGTTGGTAACGAGGGTTGGTATTTTCTTAAATACTTCTCCACTAGCTTGAGGAATTTTCGGGACTGTGATAGAGATTTGCGGATAGAGAATCGACCGTAGTTGTAGACATTGGTGGTGTGGTTAGGGAGCACAGCTCTGCAATAAGATGGGTTTGGAGTGGACTTGCAAATTGTTCCTGCTGAGACAGGAGCCGAAGGAGGAACACCTGCAAAAGAAGAAGAAAGGAAGAAAGGAACAAGAAAGATTAGACATAATGTTAGAATAGAGCAGAGCTGGGCCATTGCTTTTAATTTTTATCTTCGTGGAGTAGGTGTATTTAAAGGGGAGAAAGACCGCTAGGCAGTTTTTGAGGGTAAAGTAAGCCATTAGATTTATAAATTGATTTCAAATGCTAAGACTTTATTTAAAAAAGACTTTGTATTTCTCGGGTTTGATGTCCCAATTTTCAGATCCATCATCAGGACGTCAAGCTAGCTGTTAAGCAATTATTCAATATTACCACCACCATAAAAGTCAAAACATAACGTAGCTTATTTCTGGGTCATGCGATATCCTACTTGCCTAATTTCCATGCACGATCGTGGGATATGTTTAGGAGTTTTTAATTAGCCTAATTGCCCCATTGGATTCATTATCTGAGTAAAAAACTCAGCACTAGAAATAAAAATTTAAGAAATATAGAATAATATTGCCTATATAACATCAGTTTAATGACAAGAAAAAGATTGAAAGTTTTAAAGCTTTAGATTAAGCCTCACTAAAGAAATAATAGTTTATCGTCTAATTAAGTCATCATTAAACGACTCATTTACTTTAGCTAAAAGACCCAACGCTGATGTCGCAATAAGTAATGCATTCAAACTTTCCAAGTCTAGAAAGTAAACTTTTTCTTCCAAATTTGCTACACTTCACTAGTATTTCCCACAAAGAGTGCGGTTAGGTTAATGACGGTGGATTTGGCAACCACGAAGGCAGAATGATTGGAAAATGGAATAAAATAAAGGAAAAAGCTATAATACACTGGAGTCAACACGCTCAAAAGATGTTATTCTACGTGTGTTTTCGACTTAACATTAACAAACTCAGGCAAAAGAATGTGGGTGATCGATTGATACCACAACTATAAGGAGACGAATATACATCAGGACAAAAACATCTATTGACTTGTGATCTCACTGGGATTAACTATTTTCTATCATATACATGTTATCCTGGAGGATTATGATTAATATTAGCATAACTAATTGTCAAGTTTATCTTTAAAATATCAGTATAGTATGTCAATAAGGCTAAAATAGTGCAAGTATACTCGAGATCTGACTAGAATACGCGTTGCAGACTGCAGAGACCATGAGAACTGTTTGGAGATTTATGTTGATGCTAAGTTTGTCAAAGCTTCTCATTATCAAGCAAGCCTTCGAACACATAACAATATTTCATAAATTTGCAAGTGGGTCTCGCGTAATTCAAAGAAAGAAACTTGCGACCTCTTTGAAAGCCCATGGAGGCCGTCAATGCGGAAACATGTGCTGCCGGAACAGCTAAGCAACTATATTTAGATTTATCAATGTTTCAGTTCTTACATTTATATAGCTTGAACATGTGCTGTGGAGACAACGAAACTTCCCCCAAAACTATATTCCAACATGTATGAAACGAACACTATAATTAGGCTAAACTATACAAATAGTTATTAACTTTTAAAAATTTTTATTTTAAACACTCAAAAAGAATTTATTATTTAAACACCCACATTAATGTCCTAAGAGCATAAATAACATGCAACAATTAGAGATATGAGGAATTTACAACCATTTAAATCCCTTAACAACAATTTCTAGAAAAGAATAACCAATGCCTAAAACTTAAACCCCACAAATATAAAAACCATGAAATTTGTAACAAAAATTTTAGCTTTACTATTACAGCTATTACAAAAGAGAAAAAGCAAAGATTTTGAAAGAAAGTTATTTGTTTAGATGAGCTTGAAGGGAAGAGGTCAAGGGTAGACCTGGGAACTTCGGCCTTGTCTTTGATTAATTCAATCTTTTTTGTTCTTCTGGAGCTTAAAATAAAAACTTTTAAAATTTGAATGATGATTTGTGTTTAAAATTTGAATGATGATTTGTGTAGTTTACCCTTATAATTATAAAAAAGAATTGGTGTATTTTGAAGTTTCAAAGTTTCAAAGTTTCAACACCCAAACGGGGTGCCAAATTGCCATTTGGTTTTCCCATAATATCACCGGGGTTGATCTTCAGCACTGGACCACGCCGCCTTCCTATCTCATTAACAATTTTAGTTCTTTGCTTTATTTAAGTTGTGGAAAATTGACGCTCAAGAAATGTGACCAAATGAAGGATATTAATATCACTTTCTTTAGAGCCTCTGGAGCTTCGTAAATCTACTTTCTCAATTTCAAGTTTTGACCTTATGTAAAACTGAAAACAGAACATTACTACGTCTTATAAAAATTATTAAAACTACTTAAATTAATTCTAAATTCGCTTTTTTATATGAATATCATATTTTAAATTTTACATAACCCATGTTGTATGGTTCAAACATTTGCAAGTAATCATTAATCTAAAATATCTAATACTATAGATATATATGCTACGTATATTACCTGGTAATGTCAATTATAAATTACAAAACCAATAGCAATTGAAAAAAAAAACATCAGACCATCATGAATTGCATTACCTTTAATTGTTTATTTTAGTAGACTTTTATCAGCACACTTTAACTACGAAAATCAAGCTAAGCGAAGATTGAATTCAATTTTTAATATAATTGAAGTTCTTTCAAATAGAAGATTTGATCTTTTAATTAGAAAATTTTTACCAAATAATACATTGTATTGAATATCTTTTAAGTGGTTATAATAGTAGAATTAAAGATTGATATTAATTGTAATTAAACAAATCTATTATGCATATATAGTGGATGATTTGTATATGTTAAATGTACAATTAGAGAGCATTTTACTTGTTCAATTAAGAATTTTTTGTTAGTGCAAAATTATTAGTAAATTGATTTGTCTTCATCAGTTTACATCAAATATTTTAGGGTGAAAGTTTTAGAGTGAGAGTGATTTAGGTCGAAGTATACGAGTGAGATTGCAACTTGGTGAGTGGGTTGAACTTAAATCATAGTGCGTACTAGTTGTTTATAATGGATTAGTCACTAAGCAAGGCTCCATAGGCGTAGGATGTTTTCAAATAGTGTGAAAAATTTTCTAGAGTCCATCTCTATTTTCCGACTAGTAGTTACTACATCCAGTTGCGACTAAACAAATATCTAATAGGCAAAAAAGTCAACGAACTATCAATTGGTATTAGTGTTAGACACTTAACGTACTAAGTGAAAGTACTGTCAATTTTCAATTGAAGGTTCATCAGTTACCACATATGTGATATTGGAAGGACTAACTATGTTATTGGAAGGCCAAGATAAGGGCCACTGTCATTGGGTTAGAAATTTAGTCTCACAATTCGTACGGCCTTATGCAATTTCTTGGGTTTAAATCTACCTAAGTCAGCCTAACTCTCGCAAAGTGAGAATTCTTGATAGAAATTCTCTAAGGTACCAAAAATAAAAAGGAAGCAACTCAAAACGAAAGAGCAACAAAAGAACAAAAAAATGCTATAAGAAAGCGGCACACACAAGGTGTTTCAGTAAATGCTCTCAAAGTATCTCTATTACTTCGAAGGATCACAACTGAGTCCTTACAAATGAGGGGAAATACCTCAATTTATAGTTGAGCTCCCCCATAACAAACAATACATATTAAGTTACATCGATAGTCAAGATTAAAGCTATCTACAATTGAGATTCTTAAGGAATTAACTCAATCCTTTAAGATTACAAAATAAAATTTTATCAGATTACGAATCTTCTAAGATTACTTTCCATATTTACCAATGGCAACCCTAATTTTCCTTAAGTGCTTCACTGGGCCACCAAGTCTTTAACTAAATGGTTTTTTCCATATGTTCCATGAATGAAGTCAATTCAAGTGGGTCGAATGAGCCTCATTTCATTAATGGGCCTCTATAGGTTACTCTGTGTGCATTCGTCACGGGCTTTGATCCATGGCCCATGACATTCTCCCTCATCCATACTTGTAACTCCCTTGTTACATTCTCGGAATGATATTGGTTTGACTCGCCTTAGAACTTTCTCAATGCCTCGGCCAATTCCTGACTAGCCTCTGTGTCAGGTTATCCACCCCTCGAAACACTTATCTCTGCTTTCGTCATCTCCTAAATCGAACCGTTCCTCTTCTTGGTACATCTCGTTTGCAAAAGCCCACCGTTCTTACTTGCCCACATTGTGACTTGCCTTGATTAGGATTCCCTTAATCCGCACAAATAGGCTTTGATGTGCTCACGTTAAACATTGGGTTAACCTTGAGTTTTCCCACGAACTTCGGTTTGTAAGCCCATCGATTTACTTGTTTCAGAACTCTAAAAAGGCCACTATGTCTTTGTGGAAACACAAAAATTTATATACTTTTTCATACCCAATTCTAACTAAATTCATGCAAATTCGGTTAAATTCTTGTCAAAAAAATAATTAAATATTATAAAATAATTAACTTATGTTAAAAATATGAACATTATGAATTTAATTAATTTTTTAGTTAATTTTGATTAAATTTGGTTATTTTTGACAGAATTACACAATTGGAGAAAAAGGGCCCGGTGAACACTGCGAGAAGAACAAAACCGAGAGCAATTTGAAGTATTGAGGCCAATTAATTTCCAACCCAAGACGGTCTAGAAATGTGTATTAATTCATAATTAAATTAATTTTAATTTATTTCCTATTTAATTTAGGTTAAATGAATTAATTTTAATTAATTATGAAGAAAGGGCCTAGTGAACTGCACTAGTTGAACTGAATGAAGTGAGCCGAACCAGGCACTATTTGGGCTGACCAGAACCGTCCATTGGCTGACCCAAATCAGAAAATTAGCTGATAAAATATTCTTGCAAAAAGGCCCTTGAAAAACCTCCAAATTATGTTCAAACCCCACCTTTATTTTAGGCTTTGTAGATTTGCCCCAGCCTATTTTTAGCAAGTTGAAAGCTTCAACCTTGCCATGTGTGGCCGGCCATGGGAAGGCTCTCTTGGCTGCTAAATTTGCTATTTTTAGCAGCCCTCTTCAGCTATAAAAGCCACCCTATGCTTCCCATTTCAAAGCATCCCTCAACATCCCTCATTCCACAGCATTCTCTCATCCTCTCTTCAGTTCTCTCAAAGTTTCCTCTCCATTTTTCCATCCCATTTTCCCTTCCTCTTGTGCCGATTCCCTCTCTTGAGAAAGAGGTGTTCTTCAGCCATCTTGGGCATCAATCAAGGATTCATAGAAGCATTGCTCAGCGAAGACAACTGAGACTAAGAACGAGCAACAGTCAAGCTGCAGAGAAACACTGGATTTGCTTTCTATTCCCTTTCTTTTTAATTTCTGTTGTTTTTATGATGAACATATCTATGAAAAATATTGTAGTTGAAATGGTTATTTTAATCAATTTAGCTTGAATTTAATTTGTGTTGGGTTGATTATATTTTGCCTACTTGAATTATTAAATTAGTGTTTATGCTGTTATAGGCCTCAGTGAAATGCTTGATTAAGTAAAATCATGCTTAGGTTATCTGGCATTATAATTGTTTAGATAACTAAAGAATTAATTGTTTAAACGGATTAAAATTGCAATTAATGGACTTAGTACTTAATCAGTGCATGTTTAATTCTTCTAAGGTAACTGAAAATTAAACCAGCATTGTATTTGGGGATACATATGCCTTGCATAACTTGCAAGATTGTTGTGATTAAATTGTTTCAAGGTATGGCTACTTTGTTACTTCACATGGTCTTTTACATGTTTATTAAGTTGAATTAATTGGTTGAATCGACATAGGAATATGCGAGAGATAATTTAATTCAATAAGTATGTATGTGCGATAGCATGTTTACTTTATTAAATATGTTTAGTCGGTTGAATTAGCATAGGGATATGTTCAAGAGATAAATGGAATTTTTAATTAGTAAATATGTTCATAAGTTAGCAAATTCTTGGGTTGCCGTGAATTTATTCATAACAAATAAGCACGAATTTAATATTTCTAAGTTAAACAGTATAATTAATCCAACACAATTATATCATCTTGATTAAATCTTAATTCAAATTGTGCACTAGAACTCTTTTATTTTATTTAAATTGTTTGCTTAGTTTTAAAATCTTAGTTTATAAATCACTGCTCCAAGTTTTTGGCGCCGTTGCCGGGGACTGTTTTAAAAAAAAACATTATTTGTGATTTTATGTTTACATTTTGGTTCTTTTATTTTCCTGTTCAATTTTACTTACTTAATTAATTCTTCTCTGATTATTTCAGGTGTTTATGAGTATTAACTGAATTATCGACTTACTCCCAATGGACCCTGAAATAGAACGAACCTTTCGCCAATGAAGAAGACAAGCGAACCAGAGAAAGACCGAAGAGATGAATTTCGAGAATATCAATCAAGGAAACGGAGCAAACCTTGCTCAAAATCCTATCCTTATTGCTGATGATAGGAATAGAGCTTTACGACAATATGCCGTGCCAGTTATTAATGACCTTAATCCAGGTATTAAAAGACCTGAGATCGAGGCACAACAATTCAAGCTGAAGCCAATCATGTTCCAGATGCTTCAGACAGTGGGCCAGTTCAGTGGAATGCCAACTGAAGATCCTCATCTTCATTTAAGACTGTTTATGGAGGTGAGCGACTCTTTCAAGCTAGCCGGAGTACCCGAAGATGCATTACGATTAAAACTGTTCCCATACTCGCTGAGGGATAGAGCTTGAGCCTGGTTAAACTCACTGCCACCGAGCTCGATTTCTACATGGCAAGAGTTAGCAGAGAGATTTCTTGTGAAGTATTTCCCGTCTAGCAAGAATGCTAAGTTGAGAAATGAGATTACTGCTTTCCAACAAATGGATGATGAGTCCTTGTATAAGGCATGGGAAAGATTCAAAGAGTTATTACGAAAGTTCCCCCATCACAGAATTCCGCATTGCATCCAACTTGAGACATTTTACAATGGTCTCAACGCTCACGCAAGGAGGGTAGTAGATGCTTCTGCTAATGGTGCTATCTTATCTAAGTCTTACAATGAGGCTTATGAAATCATTGAGAGGATCGCCAGTAACAATTATCAGTGGCCAACCAATCAAGCAACGTCAGGAAGACGAGTTGCTGGAATCCATGAAGTGGACGCTCTCACTTCACTTGCATCCCAAGTATCTTCGATATCTTCAATGTTAAAGAATCTTACCACTAATGGGTCTAACAGTTTTGTAGCTTAACCACCTAACCAATATGAGAATATAGCCTGTGTCTATTGCAGGGAAGGACGTGTTTGAAGAATGTCCGTCAAACCCAGAATCCATGTAGTACATAGGTAATTAGAACCAGAACCGAGGAAGGCAAGGGCTACAATCCAACTTTTACAACCCATCATGGCAAAATCACCCCAATCTTTCTTGGAGTAACCAAGGTGCTGGAGGCAGTAACAACTATGCCCAACCTAGACCAACCCAGCCGCCTAGTTTTTCACAACAAGTTCAGAAACCAGTTCAGGCTGAATCGTCCAATAGCTTAGAGAATTTATTGAAGGCATACATGGCGAAGAATGATGCCATTCTAAGGAATTTAGAGAATCAAGTGGGCCAGCTTGCTACTGAACTTAGGAACTGTCCACAAGATGCTTTACCTAGTGATACGAAAAATCTGAGAAATCCAAGGAAGGAGCATTGTAAAGCACTAACATTGAAGAGCGGAAAAACTGTAGAGCCCAACATCATTGAAGCTGAAAAGGAGCATGCTGAAGCTCAAGATTCGGAATAAGTTCAATCGAGTGTTGAAGTTCCTATTCCACTAGAACCAGAACCTACAATACCTGAAAAGGTAACCTCGGAACCAGCCAATTCTGATCAGCCAACCATTCCGTTAGCAGCAGAATTGCCGCCAAAGACAAACCAACCAGTACCAACTCCAATATTTAAACCCCCACCACCTTACCCTCAAAGACTCCAGAAGTAAAAATAGGAGGTCCAATTCAAGAAGTTCCTTGACGCACTCAAGCAACTTCATATCAACATCTCGTTGGTTGAAGCACTTGAACAAATGCCAAATTACGTAAAATTCATGAAAGACATCCTGTCCAAGAAGCGAAGACTTGGAGAATTTGAGACGATAGCTTTGACGAAGGAATGCAGTGCATATCTTCAAGACAAATTACACCTTAAGCTGAAGGATCCTAGGTGTTTTACCATTCCATGCAACATTGGAGCAGCTTATTGTGGTAAGGCACTATGTGACTTGGGCGCAAGTATCAACTTGATGCCTATGTTAATATTTAAGATGTTAGGGATAGGTGAAGTTCGACCTACTACGGTTACACTTCAGCTAGCAGATTGATCCTTAGCATATCTAGAAGGAAAAATCGATGACGTATTGGTACGTGTAGATAAGTTTATCTTTCCTGCTGATTTTGTAATTTTAGATTTCGAAGTAGACAAAGAAGTACCAATTATCATGGGGAGACCGTTCTTAGCAACCGAAAGGACACTTACTGATGTGCAGAAGGGCAAACTTACTATGCGCGTTTAGGACGATCAGGTAACATTTAACGTTCTCAAGTCAATGCGATTTCCTAACACAATAGATGATTGTTCTGCAGTATCCAACTTACTGGATTTAATAGTGGAGAAGGAACTCAACTCTGTTGAGGATCCTCTAGAAAGAATTTTCCAAGTGATGAAGAGGAGGATGGAAACTTAGCTTTGCTAGAAGCTAATCAAAAGGGATTTAATCCACAATCCCGTTTTGAATCTTTAGATTTAGAGGAAAGAGATTACACACAACCGAAAGCGTCAATCGAGGAGCCACCTAAACTAGAACTCAAGGTATTACCTTCTCATTTAAAATATGTTTATTTAGGTGACGCTTTTACTCTGCCTGTGATTGTTTCAGCAGAGTTAACTACTGAGCCAGAAGAGAAACTTATCTTAGTTCTGAAACAATTTAAGAAGGCTATCGGGTGAACCATAGCCGATATTCACAGTATTAGTCCATCTGTATGCATGCATAAGATCATCTTGGAAGATGGTGAAAAAGGGATGATTGATGGACAACGAAGGCTAAACTCCATCATGAAGGACGTAGTGAAAAAAGAGATTATCAAGTGGTTAGATGCGGGTATCATTTACCCCATTTCAGACAGTTCATGGGTAAGTCCGGTTCAGTGCGTACCAAAGAAAAGAGGTATCATGGTCATAGAGAATGAGAGTAACGAGTTGATACCGACTGGAACAGTTACGGGATGGAGAATCTGCATCGATTATCGGAAGCTGAACAAGGCAACTAGGAAGGATCACTTCCCTTTGCCTTTCTTAGACCAGATGCTGGATAGACTCGCGGGGCGAGATTACTACTATTTTCTCGATGGTTACTCAGGGTACAACCAGATTACGGTAGCACCGGAAGATCAACACAAGACCATATTCACTTTTCCGTACAGTACATTTGCATTTAGACGCATACCATTTGGTTTTTGTAATGCACCTGCTACATTTCAAAGATGTATGATGTCTATTTTCACTGACATGGTTGAGAAATTTTTGGAAGTTTTCATGGATGACTTTTCAGTGTTTGGAGATACGTACGATGATTGCTTAGCCAATCTGGCTAAGGTGCTTAGGTGATGCGAAGAAACAGACCTAGTCCTTAATTGGGAAAAGTTCCATTTTATGGTACGAGAAGGTATCGTTCTGGGGCATCAGATAACAAGACATGGGATCGAGGTAGACAAAGAAAAAGTAGATGTTATTGAGAAACTCCCACCTCCAACATCTGTAAAGGGTGTTAGGAGCTTTTTGGGCCACGTCGGGTTCTATTGAAGATTTATCAAGGACTTCTCCAAAGTTGCTAAACCTTTATGCAAATTATTGGAGAAGGACACGATATTCAAATTTAATGAAGAATACTTAAAAGCTTTCAATGACTTGAAGAATCGATTAGTCACGGCACCCATAATTGTCACACCAGACTGGGACTTGCCATTTGAATTGATGTGTGACGCAAGTGACTTTGCAATAGGAGCTATCATGGGCCAGGGAAGGAACAAAGTTTTTCATCCCATCTACTATGCAAGCCGAACTCTAACAGGAGCTCAGTTAAATTATACAGTAACAAAAAAAGAGTTATTTGCTATCATATTTGCTTTCGACAAGTTTCGATCTTATCTTGTAGGTACCAAGGTAACTGTCTATACAGACCACTAACAATTAAATATTTACTTGCTAAGAAAGACGCTAAGTTGAGGTTGATCCGAGGGGAACTACTACTTCAAGAGTTCGATTTGGAAATTCAAGATCTAAAGGGAGTAGAAAACCAAGTAGTAGATCACTTGTCTAGATTGGAGCCGTAAGAAGGGAATTCTCCACTTGTACTGATTCAAGAAACATTTCCAGATGAACATATACTGAAGGTAAGTCATGTCCATAATACCCTTTGGTTTGCTAATATTGCTAATTTTTTAGCTTGTGGTTTAATGCTGTATGATAAGACATATCAACAAAGGAGAAAGTTTCTTCACGATGTGAAGTACTATTTCTGGGAGGAACCATATCTGTTTAAAAAGTATGCGATCGGATGATTAGGAGATGCGTGGCGAAGAAGAAATACCAAGATTCTATACCATCACACTCATTTCAAGTGGGGGTCATTTCGGAGGAACTCGTACTGTAGCCAAAGTATTGCAACCCGGATTCTTTTGGCCAACACTATTCAAGGATGCATATGCATATGTAAAGAGTTGTAACGGATGTCAAAGAGTTGGAAATGTCACCAACAGAAATGAGATGCCTCGAACAAACATCATTGAGGTCGAATTATTCAATGTTTGGGGTATTGATTTTCTCGGGCCCTTTCCTTCGTCTTTTGGTCACAAGTATATACTGGTCGCAGTAGATTATATGTCCAAGTGGGTCGAGGCCGAGGCATATCCGACAAACGATGCTAGGGTTGTGATGAAGTTTTTGCAGAAACACGTGTTCACAAGGTTTGGAACCCCGAGAGCCATCATTAGTGATGAAGGGTCCCACTTTGTGAACAAGTGGTTAAAATGGTTACTAGACAAGCACGGGGTGAAACACAAGGTTGTAACGGCTTACCATCTGCAGACGAATGGACAAGCTGAACTGGCAAATAAAGAAATCAAGGGCATATTGGAGAAGGTAGTTTGCCCTAACGAACAAGACTGGTCCAAAAGACTAAATGACGCTTTATGGGCCTATAGGACAGCGTACAAGACACCTTTAGGGATGTCACCCTATAAGCTAGTTTTCTGTAAAGCATGTCATCTACCTTTGGAGTTAGAGCACAAAGTTTATTGGGCTCTTCGACGACTCAACTTAGATCCTAAGCTCGCAAAAGAAAGACGGATGTTCCAACTTAACGAGTTAGAAGAATTCTGAATGTTCTCATATGAAAATGCCGAATTGCTCAAAGAGAGACTCAAGAAATGGCATGACAAACACATCCGGGTTCGAGAATTTGAAGCAGGTCAGCAAGTATTGTTGTTCAACTCGAGATTGAAGTCCAGGTAAGCTAAAATCACATTGGTCCGGTCCATTTACAATTCACAGAGTCTATCCATACGGAGTTGTTGAACTCTAAGGTAAGAGAGGTAATTTTCAAGTTAATGCTCAGCGTTTGAAATACTATTGGGGGAATAAAACCGAACGGGATAACGTCTCGTTCATTTTGTCAGATATTTAATAATTTTCGTGTTTTGTTTAATAAATAATTTAGGGTCTATTTTTCAGGTTTAGTATGTTTAAATAAATTCTGTCTAGGAGGTTGGAACTTAAGCGGGACCATTTGTGACCCCTCCAATCTTTCCTTGGAATTTATTTTAACATAATTTTCCAAGAAATTTTTCCCTAATCAATAAAATAAATTTTTGTTTTTCAAATAAAAGGATCAATTTGATCCAATTTTTAATTTGCAACTCAATTTTTAATTTTCATTAAGTCTAGAGACTTAAATTGAATTATTTTTAAAATTTGATTGCTCTTTTCGTAAATAATAAAAACTAGATGCCTCTTTTTGTAAATATTTTTTAAAGGGCTTCTAGAATAAATGTTTTTAGTTAAAAAAATGATAATTATTAATATATAATTATACCCATTATAATATATATTAATTATTATCAATTTTTGGATTTTGTTTGATAAGTTTTAATAATAAGATGATAATCTTTAATATATAATTATATCTATTTATATATTAATCTTTACCAATTTAGCATGAAATTAGGATTTTATCTTTGTTTTAATAAATTAAATAGCAATTACTAGTTTAATATATGCATATATCTAATTATTAATTGTTGTTATCTTTATATAGGATTAGAATTCAAATTTTTATTAATTAATTTGTTTTAAGAATTACTCTAATTCCTATTTCTCCCCCTATAAATACTACCCATCTTCCCATTCACCTAACACTTAAAACCCAAAGCACCAAAATACCCAAGTGCCGAAATCCCAAGCAGCAGCAGCTCCAAGAAGTCGGCCAGCACACGCCCAGCTCCATCGCACGCACGTCTGGCGCACAACGGCGCATTGCCTCGAGTGGCCCCAGCCTCAGCTCGTACCAGGCCTTCACCCTGCGCGCGGTACCTGCCCTCCGCACCATCCTGCGCTCGCTCGAGTCCCACCTGCTACCGAACGCCCATGTTGCTACTAGCCCTATTGCGCACCGCTGCTCCCACAAGCTCCACGCCCGCACGCCCTAGCTGCTTGTGCGGCATTCCTTTCCCATCCATCCTAAGCCACAAACCTCCAAACCTTCTTTTAAATTCCCATCTTTTTCTTCATTATTATTATTAATTCCTAGAGTTTTTATATTTTTACAAAAAAAAGGTGGTAAGACCTAGTTTTTCTTAATTTTAATTTTAATTAATTAATTTTTCAAATTATTGAATTACTAATAATTTTTATTAAAATTTATTGAGAAACTAATTTTTCCATCTTATGATCAGGTTAAACATGCCTCACAAGAGAACTCGTGCTTCCGCTCAAATTGATGAAACACAAAACAATTTCCACTGTGAAGAAGCCAAAGTGAGATACGAAAGTATCTTCAAAAACCAACAGATGCATCCAGAAAAAGGCTTCACTTTAAAGGAGAGCAACTACTGAGACTTTATGGCTCGTATTCGTTATGTTGCTAAAACCCTAAATTGGGAGTTGTTTTGTGAAAAGAGACCAAGTGTGGATGGGGAACTAGTTCGTGAGTTTTATCCAAATTTAACTTTAGGCGAGATGATAGAAGTTCCAGTTCACGGAATCAAGGTACCGATAAATTCAAATGCTATTAATTAATTCTTTGAATTACCAGATCTCGAAAATGATGAATATTCCACATTGATGAGCAATATCAATCTCGAAAATCTGAAAAATTCTCGAGGAGCTTACGATTGAAGGTTCCAGTTGGATGTGTCGAAACAAGGAACCCAAACGTGTCGAAGAGAATACTTAACACCTATTGCAAAGGTATGGTTTTATTTCATCCGTTTCAGCCTTCTGCCTAGCTCACATGGGACTACAATTTCATTAGAGCGAATGGTCTTACTATACTCAATCTTAACGGGTAAGACCATTGATGTGGGAAAGATCATCTGAAAGAAATTGAATCTGTCTTGCTAGACGTTACGTACCGCTTACTTCCCCTTTACAATAACTATTCTATGCTTGAAAGCAGAAATTCTTGCTAATGTCAAGAAGACAGGGTACACTCAAGGCACAATTACAGATTGGGACCTCTACCGAGTAGCCGGAGACTTAGTTCTATAACAACAAGTTGAAGAAAGTGAAGAGCCTGAGGAACTTGATGAAGAAGAAGATCCCACGATGTAATCATTTGAAGTCCCTGATAAGGTGGACCCAGTAGAGCCAAAAGATGAATCGGATGCTGGAACTTTAATGTTTCGAGCTAAATCATCAAGCCCAGACCTTCGAGATGAGCTATTAAAACTGATGGACTTAAGGCAACATATGCAATGGCAGCAACAAGCCTATTGGAGATACTCAAAAATAAGGGATGACTCAATGAGAAGTGCTTTTAAGAAAATATACAATGACCCATTTATTTTTGTGCCTGAATTTCCAGATTTCATATTCGAGCTATGGACTCCACTCTAAAAAAAGGAGCAAAGCGATTCATGCAAAGGCAATAGTGATGGAGCAAAAGATGGGTCAAATACGGAAGGGTCTGCAAATAAATAAAGGGAGGATCTTGACTTTATTTTATCTCTGTTCTTAGGTCATTTTAGGACTAAGTTTAATTATAAATTTATTTCTGTTTTTTGCATAATAAAACAAGAGAGGAAAATCACTAATAAAATGTGAGCAAGTCACAAAACTTAAAGTGTGGCAATAGATATATACATGTCTAGGATTGGATTTAGAAAGAGCTTGGTACTTAAGCAGTCAAATTGACTCACCTCCTCTTCTCTAAAATCCTACCTGGTGTATAGTATCTATTCACTTTAAACAATGAGGACATTGTTCATTTTAAATTGGGGGGACTGAGAAATTGAATTATTTCCACTCAAGATAAAATTTTTCTTTTAATTATGATTAGGATATATTTTGTTCAGAAATTTGAATTCTGTTAAGTATGCTCAATTTAAGTATGAATAAAGTTCTATTATTTCAATAAATTATTATGTTAGCTTAATAATGACATGAATGTGTTTTTAAAAAATCATGCAAATTCGTACTATAAAATTTTTAGTTCTTTAGGAAAGTTAGGTATGCATGAAAGTTTAAGTCTTTAGAATTGACTTAGTAAGTTTCTTGAGGCGAAATCCTAGGGAGCATGAAACATTGGAAATGATTTAGGCAACTATTGTTTGGACCGTTTGAGCCTTTCAAGCCCACCATGGTATATTTTATCCATTGAAACCCAACTTTGAGACTATATGGCCTGATTTTATTCCGACCCTTATAATAATTAGCCATTACTTTTCGCTTAATAATCTTAAAATTGTCCCAAACACTAGACTCGGTAATATTCTAGATGTTGTTCTAAAATAAGTTTGGGGGAGTTGACAAGAAGTATCAATTGCTCGAGAATTGCAGTACACAAAATAAGTGCTCGTGTTAATTGAAAAAAAAGCACATATATTTGAAAAAAAGCATATGAAAGTCAAGTTGGTGTATCGAAGGTAAAAACTCTGAAGGTTCAATTGACGCTGAGTCTAGGGTTTTTTTTACCAAAATTTATCCATCTATTACCCCTAGCCTAGCCACGTTACAACCCTGATAAAGACCTATTGATTCAAAGTCCTCATGCTATGTAACACCCTAAACCCGGCCTGGATGTTATGACCGGATCTGATGCGCCACATTGATGCGTTGAAAACACTTAGTTTGGAAAAGCTGAGTTGGTGTTGTAAAAGACACTTTTAAAAGTAAGTTAAAGTGAATGGAAGCTGCGCACCAGGTAGAAAACCAGGAAGAAGAGGAGGTGAGTCCGTCGGACTGCTTAAGTACCAAGCTCTCTTCGGATCCAATCCTAGACATGCACACCGCCATTGCCACACTCTAACATCTCGTATAATTTTGAGAAAACCGTTTGATTATGACCAACTTAAGAAAATGATTAAGGTTGCAAATCGTTTGCTTAAAATATTTATTTTCTTGGGAAAATATTTACTTTATGGAAACTTTGCACGTCATCGTGATCTTTTAAAAACAAGTAGATTTTATAAAACGAACCCTAGTGCTAGCCGGTTTAATAATCCCCAAAATATAAGTAATTAAAAGAGCGACCTTATTACAACTTTAAGCATAATAAAAATAATCCAAAATAAATATTAAACTTATTTAAAATCGGCAATCAATCTTCATGGCCACTCTGAATCCCTTGACTCCAAGTCCACCAATTCTAGGGCTCACCGCAAGGATGGAAGAGGAAGGGGGTGAGTTTGGGAAAACTCGGTGTATCTGAAACCCATCCAAAGCCCAATTCAGCTCGAGCCCATTGGGCCTAAGCCCTATTCAGATAACGATTACACAGAGGTCAAGCCCTTTTGAATCTGATGCAAGGCCTTAGCCCTTTTTACATAACAAGTGTGGTCCATAGGCCCGATTCAATAACATGAGTATCAACAATAATAATGAATGCAAGCCCATCCGGGAGACTACTCAATCCACCAACCGCTACACCGCCTGCACCAACCCTACACACCATGTGGGAATATCTCAACCCACCCACCCTACACACCACAGTTGCGAACAGCAGCACTCAAATTCGATCATTGAGGCAAAGCCTCCAATCGTGGATGAACCACTTTCAAGATACTTCCTCCATTAATACCCCAACCCCATGCAACAGATATTAATAAAAGCATATCATGTAAAATACAACATTGATCAATCATGCGTTCACCAATTTAAACCCTAGGGGTATATCGGTAATTTTACTCTTTAGGGGTAATTTGGTAATTTTGCTCTTTAGGGTAATTTCGTGATCTCGCTACTACACAAGCTAATTCAGAATTTTTATCGGTTTTATGCAATTTGATTCCACCATCTACTTAACAGGCTAATTTGCCCATCTCTTACCCATATTGGTCCGTAAGCCCATTGGGCCCAGTTTTGGCCCATCGAGCCCCTTTTTCCGAAATACGCTAAAACGTCACGCGAACGTGCTTACCACCTTGTGGTGCCAGATCTAACAATTACTCTATGACTTGAGAGCATTCGCATACCCACATGACCATGAAATGCCGGAATTTCGGCATTTCGGCTTTTGCCGAATTGAACTAAAGAAGGGTGTTCGGTACACACCTGATTTATGACAAGCTGCTCTCGAGATCTCTTCCGATATCCTACAATTGATTAGCACAGTGCTTATTTACAAACCATAATCACTAAACTCCAAAACTTAACTCACCCATGATCGAACCATGTCCCTACAAGCCTTTGAAATCTTACCTTTTGCCAAAATCGATAGCTAGCTCGAATCCGATTGCTCAGATGATTCACGCTTTCAATCCAACACTTAAGAAGACACTAATCATTGATGAAAACGTCGCTTAAAAACCTTTAGAGCCACATGTCCAATTCGATGACCTCTCTATATTTTAGGGACTTGACTTTTCTTAACTTTGTAAAATATAACCGATCCGAGATTATGAACACTTACCCTTACTCCTTTTTGATCTCCACGCAATCTGTGCAGATTTATCTTTCAAGCGATGGTAAAACTCGACTCCCGAGTTACGAAGTTTCGCTATAAGCCCCAATTCTATGGTTTTTCGCTTTTGTGTGATGAAGGAGATGATAATGCGGGCTACAACCTTGAAGTAGAATTGCGGTCGAATCCGAGATTAAGAAAAGATAATTTGTAAATTAATAAAAGCAAAAGAATATAGGAGAACACGGCTTTGAAGAAATCGGCAAGCGGTGATCACAGGATTTCGGCTTTTATGGATTCGGTAAAAGTGTTGATGAATAGTAGGTATGATGAATAGTTTGAAGAAGAAAAAATAGAAGAAGAAGAGTAGGGGAGGTGGTAGTTTCGGCTAGAGAGGTAAAAGAGAGAAAAGAACAATCCTAAGGTGTAAAAGCAGAAGAAAACGGCACCAACAATACCCTAAGTGCCGAAATACTACCCTCATAATCCCGAAAATCGGGATGTTACAACTCTACCCTCCTTAAAGAAATTTCGACCTCGAAATTTTACCTTATCGAAACAGTTGAGGTACTTGTTGACGATCGCCTCCTCGATCTCCCAAGTAGCTTCTTCCTTGCCATGGTTTCTCCAAAGTACTTTCACTAGTGGGCTGATTTCCTTCTCAACATCTTGACGTCTCGATCAAGTATTTGCACGAGTTCCTCCTCGAAAGTTAAATCGATGTACCTCGATTTCAATGGCGGTATGATATGAGTTGGGTCGATCGATCTGCCAAACATGGATACATGGAAAACGTCGTGGATACGATGCGATTCGTGGTAACTCTAGTGATAAGCCACCGGTCCAACCCGCTTAACAATCCGGTAAGGCCCAATAAACCGTGGGCTCAACTTACCCTTCTTACCAAATCTCAAAATTTTCTTCCAAGGGAGACCTTCAAGAAAACCATATCCCCACAAATAACTCAATCTCTTTGCGCTTCAAATCCGCATCGACTTACATCTATCGGATGCCTCCTTTAACCGACCCTTATCGCCTTAACCTTGCTTTCGATTATACGCCACCAATTCGGTCCAAGCACTCGTCGTTCACCCAACTCGTCCAACACGTCGATTGTACGACATCTTCGCCATAAAGCGCTTCATATGGTGCCATCGAATACTTGCTTGATAGTGTTATTGTACGCAAAACTCCACCAATGGTAAGTAGTCCTCCCAACTTCCACGAAAATCGATGATACAACCTCTCAACATATCTTCCGAACACGAATAACCCTTTCTCGGTCATCCATCATGCGTGGGTGAAAAGCGGTGCTAAAATCCAATCGTGTTCCCAACGCTTCTTGCAACTTCGCCAAAACCGAGACGTAAACCTAGGGTCTCGATCAGAAATTATTAACACTGGCACACCATGCAGTCGCACTACCTCCGCCACGTATAACTTGGCCAACTTTTGCAGTGAGTAGTCGGTACGAACAGGTATGAAATGAGCAGATTTTGTTAACCTATCCACAACTACCCACACCAAATCTTTCTTGGTGGGTGTCAAAGGTAACCCACTCACAAAGTCCATTGTTGCTCTTTCCCACTTCCATAGTGGAATTTTCATTGGTTGTAATAATCCCGACGGCAGTTGGTGTTCAACCTTAACCTGCTGGCACGTCAGACATTTCCCCACAAATTCAGTCACCTCTTGCAAGTCTCGGTATAACTTATTCCCTCCAGGATGCATGGCACAGAGTCCACCATGAGCCTCTTTTAGAATTAATCGCCTCAATTCGTGGTCCTTTGGAATACAAACCCTTCCACGAAAACACGAAACTCCTTCATTTATTCAACCCAAAATCCTTGTTCTCACCACTCTTAATTTCTTTGGAACCAAGAGCTAATGAATCGTCCTTCAACTGTTTTTCCTTAATCTGCTTTCGGTCCAAGTAGGCCTTATTTGCGATTACGCCAACAAGCTTCCATCATCGTATAGACTTAATCGTGCGAACAAGGCTCTCAAATCCGTAACAACCCTTCGACTCAATGCATCCGCCACCACATTAGCCTTTCTGGGTGGTACTCTATCGAACGTCGTAGTCTTTAAGCAACTCCACCCACCTTCGTTGCCTAAGGTTCAACTCCTTCGAGTCAACAAATACTTTAAGCTCTTATGATCGGTGTATATGATGCACTTCTCCCCATATAAATAATGTCTCCAAATTTTTAGCATAAAATCACCGCTAGCTCCAAATCATGCGTAGGGTAATTCACCTCATGAGCCTTAAGTCGTCGTGATGCATAGCGACCACCTTGCCCTCTTGCATCGATCGCAACCTAACCCCACATGCGACGCATCGCTATATCTGGGTGAAGTCCTTTCCGGACACCGGTTGAATCAACACCGGCGCTTGATCAATACCTTTTTCAACCGATCAAAAGCTTTTTGTTTGTTTCTCGGTCGGACAAATGGTACTCCTTTCCTTATGAGCTTTGTCAAAGGCACCGCCATCATCGAGAAACCCTCCACAAACCTTCAGTAGTAACTTTGCCAACCCTAGGAAATTCGAATTTCGATCTTCGACCTAGGTGGCTTCCATTCCAAAATCGCTTCAATTTTACGAGGATCCACCTTAATCCCTTGGCGAGACCACATGCCCTAGGAAAGTTACCTCCTCAACGAAATTCACACTTGCTAAATTTCGCATAGAGCTCCTTTTCCTTAACACTTGCGGACAATCTGGAGATGCTCATCATGCTTCGCCTCCGTTTGAGTATACCAAGATATCGTTGATAAAGACGACTACAAAGCCGATCCAAGTAAGGTTGGAATACTCGATTCATCGATCCATAAAAGCTACGAGTGCGTTCGTTAGCCCAAACGGCATGACCACAAACTCATAATGTCCATATCGAGTTCAAAATCTTTGTCTTATGAATATCCCTTCTTTTACCCTTAGGCGATGGTATCGAGCGAAGATCAATTTTGGAGAATACTGAAGCTCCCTTAAGTTGATCGAGCAGGTCATCAATCCTTGGTAGTGGATACTTATTCTTAATCGTCGGTTTATTCAATCTGGCGATAATCGATCACATGCACATCGTTCGTCCTTCTTCTTCACAAGCAGACCGGTGCTCCCCAAGGAGACACACTAGGCCTAATGAAGCCTCTATCTAATAGCTCTTGAATTTGAGCCTTGGTTCCACCAACTCCTTGGAGCCATCCTATAGGGTGCAATAGATACTAGAGCCGTTCCGGGCAACAAATCGATTCAAACTCAACTTCCGATTCGGAGGTAATCCAGAAGCTCTTAGGAAAAACATCCCGAATTCCCTAACGATTCGATGGTCTCCACAATCGATCCTCGATTTCACTTGGCTCATCAAAGCGGATATGCCTCGCATCCCTTGCGCATCGGTTTCTCGACCCTCAGCGCCTATACTACATTGGATAAGTAATCTCTTCGTTCTCCAATAATCATAACCTTTTCATCATTGTGATTCTTAACACCATCCTCTTAGTTGCACAATCCAAAGTTGCCTTATGCTTGGTCAACCAATCCATCCCTAGTATCAAATCGAATTCCTCAAACGGTAACTCCATCAAATCCCCACGAAAACCACGCCTTGAATCTCCGAGGCACCTCCTTGAAGAGTTTCTCTACCTTAACCGAATAACCTAAAGGACTTATCACGGACACCCCACATACGGTCTCCTCGAAGTGCACGCCCGATGCCTAGAAATGTTATATGCCACATACGAATGGGTTGATCCCACATCAATCGAGGCGATGTAAGGTACACCATAGATAAAAACGTACGATTATGACATCAAGTCGTCACCTTTCTCGCGCGACGAGCAAGCATATACCAAAGTGGTGACGAGCATCCGCGTTACCAATACCCTACCGGTGCCCCACGTCCACGGCCATTACCACCACGACCTTGTCCACGACCTCTTGGCGGCGGTCCATCCTCACGAGTTGAGCGGTCGCACACCCCTTGTTCGCCACACGAGCACGAGTGGCCCTCTAGGACAATCCTTAATCCTATGCTCCTTAGACCCACAACGAAAACAAGCCCGAGCGCTTCCAAGCACTCTCCTTGATGCATTACGCGCGGTCTCCACAAGCTTGCGGTCTACACATGTTCACCGGGCGCCGAACCGGTTCCTCCATCCTAGCTCTCTTAACATTCCGCTTTCTGACTCCGTGGTCCAAAGCATCCCTCCCGAACCGATTCCGATCCTTATCACGATTCCTCCGTTCGGTTTGCTTCACTTCCTCGGCTATCTTAGCCTTCTCTACCAGTCAAATAAATCTCGCTCTCTCTGGAGCTATGAGCACCCTTAACTCATCTCTAAGGCCATCCTCAAAACGTCTGTTGCGCTCAGATTCGATGGAAACGATGCCATTAGCATACCGACTCAATCGTAGAAACTCCGCCTCATATTCAGCAATGGTCTTATTTCCTTGAGTCAGGTTCAGGAACTCCTTTCTGCGTGCATCTACATAGCTAGCTCCAACATATTTTGCCTTAAAGGTGCTGCTTGAACAGCTCCCATGTTACCCTCTCACCGGGTACCTTCTCTCACAATAATCCACCAGCGACGCTTCATCCCGCAAAGAACGACACGCGCCCTTTCAACTTCGCTCTCTTGAGCGGTCCGGTCGTCCATGATCCGCTCTGTGGCTTCCAACCAGTACTCAGCCACATTTGGGGCCACTCCAGATACGCCCTTAAAAATCTCAGCTCCGTTGGCTCGAAGTCGTTCAGAAATGGACCCCCTATTCATGGGCCCGACGTTAGCTCCGGCCACCCTTTCCAAAACCTTCAACATGGCCTGAGACAAAGCGTCATCCCCTGCAGCCCGGTCATACGGCCCATTTTCATTAATCGGTGGTGGGCGTACCCGCCAAATGGCATGTGTTGAGATGACGCAGATCCGACTTGAGTGCTACCTCGGCCTCGACCACGGCCTCTTCCTCGAGTAGCCCTTGTACTCATAACGATTTATCGATTCGAATTTTATGACATTAGTTTCTTGGTTTCACTGTTTATTACGAATATCTTATGAGCAGATAGAGTTTGAGTTATTTCGGCGCAATCATAATTTAGCTACGGTTTCGATCTTGTAGTCCTAATACTACATCATCAATAGCTCTATCTCTAAGGCTCAATACTATCTGCAGATTATTTACGATGCAGTTCCATATAAATACTTAAAGCAAAAAAGATCACTTACAGACTTGGTGCAGAATTGAGTGTGCCACTTCCTTATCGATCCATGTAAAATTAAAACCATGTTTTTGTTTACTGAAAATAAAAGATTTCATTTGGAAACACTTTTATTTTAAAACTATTGATTTAACCCGTTTAACAAATAGAAAAACTTGAATATCTTCGAGAAACTTACTATTTCCAAAAATACCCTTCTTAGGCCCAAGTTTTTGAAAAGATTTTCGGACCGATCCACGGTAGAGTTGTTGCAACCGAGCTCGATACCACTAAATGTAACACCCCAAACCCGGCTGGATGTTATGACCGGATCGATCGCCACATTGATGCGTTGAAAACACTTAGTTTGGAAAAATTGAGTTGGTGTTGTAAAAGACACTTTTAAAAGTAAGTTAAGTGAATGGAAGTTGCGCACCGGGTAGGAAACCGGGAAGAAGAGGAGGTGAGTCCGTCGGATTGCTAAGTACCAAGTTCTCTTGGATCCAATCCTAGACATGCACACCGCCATTGCCACACTCTAACATCTCGTATAATTTTGAGAAAACCGTTTGATTATGACCAGCTTAAGAAAATGATTAAGGTTGCAAATCGTTTGCTTAAAATATTTATTTTCTTGGGAAAATATTTACTTTATGGAAACTTTGCGTCATCGTGATCTTTTAAAAACAAGTAGATTTTATAAAACGAACCCTAGTGCTAGCCAGTTTAATAATCCCCAAAATATAAGTAATTAAAAAGAGCGACCTTATTACAACTTTAAGCATAATAAAAATAATCCAAAATAAATATTAAACTTATTTAAAATCGGCAATCAATCTTCATGGCCACTCTGAATCCCTTGACTCCAAGTCCACCAATTCTAGGGCTCACCGCAAGGATGGAAGAGGAAGGGGGTGAGTTTGGGAAAACTCGATGTATACTGAAACCCATCCAAAGCCCAATTCAGCTCGAGCCCATTGGGCCTAAGCCCTATTCAGATATAACGATACAGATGGTCAAGCCCTTTTCGAATCACATAGCAAGGCCTTAGCCCTTTTTACATAACAAGTGTGGCCCATAGGCCCGATTCGATAACATGAGTATCAACAGGTAATAATGAATGCAAGCCCATCCGGGAGACTACTCAACCCACCAACCGCTACACTTGCCCGTACCAACCCTACACACCATGTAGGAATATCTCAACCCACCCAAATTTCACACACACACAGTTGCGAAAGCACGTCTCAAATTCAGTCGATTGAGGCAAAGCCTCCGAGACGTGGATGAACCACTTTCAAGACTTCCTCCATTAATACCCCAACCCCATGCAATGATATTAATAAAAGCATATCATGTAAAATACAACACCGATCAATCATGCAGTTCACCAATTTAAACCCTAGGGGTATATCGGTAATTTTACTCTTTAGGGGTAATTTGGTAATTTTGCTCTTTAGGGTAATTTCGTGATCTACGCTACTACACAAGCTAATTCAGTAATTTTATCGGTTTCGCAATTTGATTCCACCATCTACCTAACGAGCTAATTTGCCCATCTCTTACCCATATTGGTCCGTAAGCCCATTGGGCCCGGTTTTGGCCCATCGAGCCCTTTTTACGAAATACGCTAAAGCGTCCGCGACGTGCTTACCACCTTGCGGTGCCAGATCTAACAATTACTCTATGACTTGAGAGCATTCGCATACCCACATGACCATGAAATGCCGAATTTCGATATTTGACTTTTCTTAAATTGAACTAAAAAGGGTGTTCGGTACACACGATTTGCGACGATCGCTCTCGAGATCTCTTCCGATATCCTACAATTGATTAGCACGGTGCTTATTTACAAACCATAATCACTAAACTCCAAAACTTAACTCACCCATGATCGAACCATGTCCCTACAAGCCTTTGAAATCTTACCTTTTGCCAAAATCGATAGCTAGCTCGAATCCGATTGCTCCAATGATTCATGCTTTCAATCCAACACTTAAGAAGACACTAATCATTGTGAAAACGTCGATTAAAACCTTTAGAGCCACATGCCCAATTCGATGACCTCTCTATATTTTAAGGACTTGACTTTTCCTAACTTTGTAAAATATAACCGATCCGAGATGATGAACACTTACCCTTACTCCTTTTTGATCTCCACGCAATCTGTGCAGATTTATCTTTCAAATGATGGTAAAAACTCGACTCCGGAGTTCGAAGTTTCGCTATAAGCCCCAATTCTATGGTTTTTCGGCTTTTGTGTGATGAAGGAGATGATAATGCGGGCTACAACCTTGAAGTAGAATTGCGATCGAATCTAGGATTAAGAAAAGATAATTTGTAAATTAATAAAAGCAAAAGAATATAGGAGAACACGGCTTTGAAGAAATCGGCAAGCGGTGATCACAAGATTTCAGCTTTTATGGATTCGGCAAAAGTGTTGATGAATAGTAGGTATGATGAATAGTTTGAAGAAGAAAAATAGAAGAAG